>NC_091979.1:170700154-171300154 GCF_044704955.1 Pristiophorus japonicus | reverse complement strand
GATGTGCAGACAACTGTGTGTCGCAAAGATGCCGGAAATTATTCAGCAAAATGTCAACTGATACCTTTACCAGATGCCGTGAGTATTAACATTTCTCATTTCCTTCTTCGTTGTAATAAAAACTTAGATTGGAGGTTTTACTGCAGAGTTGTTCGATTGAAATCATTGACTAGCTACAGGTTTGGCTATGGCAACACCGTTTTAGGCACACACATTGATTTTAGTCGAAAAAATTTGCCTTGCACATAATACAGGTTAATGTACTTCACATGTGCATATTTATCTAACAAACATCTACTTGCATCAGAAACGAGGAAGTAGAATGCTCACAATGATCCAAAACACTGGGGGTGAAATTGCCCCTTTTTATAACCCTGTTAGTGCCTCCATGAGGACGGTTGCAAGCTGCCCTGGTGGCTTAGTGGAGGCCATCAGAGGCCTCGCAGAACGTGCAAGGCCCTCTCCTTTCGTTTCAGGGGAGGGTCGGTGCGCTACGCAAAGTATCCGCATAGCATTTCCTTCAGTTCCCCAGCAACGACCCAGTTACCACCCCCAAAGGAAGTGGAGCGCGCGAGATTGCACTCCGCTTCTTTTGAGGGGTGGTATGGACAATTCCTTCGGCCGCCTGAGGAAAAGAGTGTTCGAAGACCAGGCCCTCAAATCTTCCACCGAGCTCATGGTCTACAGGGCTGTAGTAATACCCGCCCTCTTGTATGGCTCAGAGACATGGACCATGTACAGTAGACACCTCAAATCACCGGAGAACTACCACCAACGATGTCTCCGCAAGATCCTACAAATCCCCTGAGAGGACAGAGGCACCAACATTAGCATCCTCGACCAGCCCAGCATTGAAGCACTGACCACACTTGATCAGCTCCGCTGGGCAGGCCACACTGCCTGCATGCCAGACACGAGACTCCCAAAGCAAGCGCTCTACTCGGAACTCCTTCGCGGCAAACGAGCCAACGATGGGCAGAGGAAATGTTACAAGGACACCCTCAAAGCTTCCGTGATAAAGTGCAACATCCCCACTGACACCTGGGAGTCCCTGGCCAAAAACCGCCCTAAGTGGAGGAAGTACATCCGGGAGGGCGCTGAGCACCTTGAGTCTCATCGCCGAGAGCATGCAGAAATCAAGCACAGGCAGCGGAAAGAGTGTGCGGCAAACCTGTCCCACCCACCCTTTCCCTCAACGACTATCTGTCCCACCTGTGATATGGACTGTGGTTCTCGTATTGGACTATTCATCCACCAAAGGACTCATTTTAAGAGTGGAAGCAAGTCTTCCTTGACTCCGAGGGACTGCCTATGATGGTGATGGTGGGGGCGGGACTTCTGCGCCCGGCGCAGAATGTCCCGGCCCCAGAAGGTTACAGCCCCCAATCGGGGCGCAGGGCAATTATGCCCCTACTGCTTTTGATCTTCGTAGTTTACCAATAAATATACATAAATGTGAAAGTAGACATGCACACATCATGTGAATATGAGTGTTGAGATCATACACCCAAGAAACGTATTTACTAATCAGAAATGCAATGAGCCACATCTGGATTTGCAATTAGCCACGTCCGGCTATTGGCAAATGTATTGGACAATACTGTTTTAGTGTGAGGACAGTCGGGAGGAGGCATCGGAGAGGCCTATAAAAGGCCCGTGAGTTCAGGAGGCCAGCGGGAGTTCAAGGATGAGGCT
Source organism: Pristiophorus japonicus (assembly GCF_044704955.1). NCBI lineage: Eukaryota > Metazoa > Chordata > Chondrichthyes > Pristiophoridae > Pristiophorus > Pristiophorus japonicus. The sequence continues at coordinate 171,298,459 of NC_091979.1, read as the reverse complement.
AGCTGGTGCAGGGACAGGGGCAGAAGGTTAACAAAGAAGTAGAAAGAAATCGAAAGGTGACGTCACAGCCAAGCGGGTAAGTGATTGGCTGGTGGATTGGTGAGTATTTAATCTCTTTTTCTTCTTTTTATTTCATTATCAATAGGTAACCTTTAACATTGTTGCCAAATTAAGTTAATCTAAGGGTTAAGTCATGGCAAGAGAGATCTGACACGTGTCATGCTGCTCCTGTGCTATATGGGAACTCAGGGACGCTTCCAGTGTCCCTGATTACTGCATGTGCGGGAAGTGTATCCTGCTGCAGCTTCTGACATACCGCATTGTGGCACTAGAGCTGTGGTGGATTCACGCTGGAGTATCCGTGATGCTGAAGATGTCATGAATAGCACGTTTAGTGAGTTGGTCACACCGCAGGTAAAGGTTACACAGATAGTGAATGGGTGATCAGCAGGAAGAGCAGTGGAAGGAAGGTAGTGCAGGGGTCCCCTGCGGTCATCCCCCTCCAAGACAGATACACCATTTTGGGTACTGTTGGGGGGGATGACTCATCAGGGGAGGGCAGCAGCAGCCAAATTCATGGCACCGTGGGTGGCTCTGCTACACAGGAAGGCAGGAAAAAGAGTAGGAGAGCTATAGTGGTAGGGGATTCTATTGTAAGGGGAATAGATAGGCGTTTCTACAGCCACAATCGAGACTCCAGGATGGTATGTTGCCTCCCTGTGGTGCAAGGATCAAGGATGTCTCGGAGCGGCTGCAGGACATTTTGGAGGGGGAGGGTGAACAGCCAATTTTCGTGGTGCATATAGGTACCAACGATATCGGTAAAAAACGGGGTGTGGTCGTACAACCTGAATTTAGGGAGCTCGGAGTTAAATTAAAAAGTAGGACCTCAAAGGTAGTAATCTCAGGATTGATATCAGTGGCACCTGCTAGTCAGAGTAGGAATTGCAGGATAGCTCAGATGAATACGTGGCTTGAGGAATGGTGCAGAAGGGAGGGATTCAAATCCCTGGGACATTGGAACCGGTTCTGGGGGAGGTGGGACCACTACAAACCGGACGGTCTGCACATGGGTAGGAGCAGAACCAATATCCTAGGGGGAGTGTTTTCTAGTGCTGTTGGGGAAGGGTTAAACTAATATGGCAGGGGATGGGAACCTATGCAGGGAGACAGAGGGAAATAGAATGGGGGCAGAAGCAAAAGATAGAAAGAAGAAAAGTAAAAGTAGAGGGCAGAGAAACCCAAGGTAAAAATCAAAAAGGGCCACATTGCAGCAAAATTCTAAAGGGGAAAAGTGTATTAAAAAGACAAGCCTGAAGGCTCTGTGCCTCAATGCGAGGAGTATTCATAACAAGCTGGACGAATTAACTGCGCAATTAACGAATATGATACAATTGGCATCACGGAGACATGGCTCCAGGGTAACCAAGGCTGGGAACTCAACATTCAGGGGTATTCAACATTCAGGAAGGATAGACAGAAGGGAAAAGCAGGTAAGGTAGCGTTGCTGGTTAAAGAGGAAATTAACGCAATAGTAAGGAAGAACATTAGCTTGGATGATGTGGAATCTGTATGGGTGGAGCTGCGGAATACCATAGGGCAGAAAACGCTAGTGGGAGTTGTGTACAGACCACCAAACAGTAGTAGTGAGATTGGGGACAGCATCAAACAAGAAATTAGGGATGCGTGCAATAAAGGTACAGCAGTTATCATGGGCGACTTTAATCTACATATAGATTGGGCTAGCCAAACTGGTAGAATACGGTGGAGGAGGATTTCCTGGAGTGTATTAGGGATGGTTTTCTAGACTATTATGTCAAGGAACCAACTAGAAGGCTGGCCATCCTAGACTGGGTGATGTGTAATGAGAAAGGACTAATTAGCAATCTTGTTGTGCGAGGCCCCTTGGGGAAGAGTGACCATAATATGGTAGAATTCTTTATTAAGCTGGAGAGTGACACAGTTAATTCAGAGACTAGGGTCCTGAACTTAAGGAAAGGTAACTTCCATGGTATGAGACATGTATTGGCTAGAAGAGACTGGTGAAAGATACTTAACGGGTTGACGATGGATAGGCAATGGCAAACATTTAAAGATCAGATGGATGAACTTCAACAATTGTACATCCCTGTCTGGAGTAAAAATAAAACGGGGAAGGTGGCTCAACCGTGGCTAACAAGAGAAATTAAGGATAGTGTTAAATCCAAGGAAGAGGCATATAAATTGGCCAGAAAAAGAAGCAAAACTGAGGACTGGGAGAAATTTAGAATTCAGCAGAGGAGGACAAAGGGTTTAATTAGGAGGGGGGAAATAGAGTAGGAGAGGAAGCTTGCTGGAAACATAAAAACTGACTGCAAAAGCTTCTATAGATATGTGAAGAGAAAAAGATTAGTGAAGACGTAGGTCCCTTGCAGTCAGATTCAGGTGAATTTATAATGGGGAACAAAGAAAAGGCAGACCATTTGAACAACTACTTTGGTTCTGTCTTCACGAAGGAAGACACAAATAATCGGCTAGCCTAACATCAGTAGTGGGGAAAATGTTGGAATCAATTATTAAAGATGAAATAGCAGCACATTTGGAAAGCAGTGACAGAATCAGTCCAAGTCAGCATGGATTTATGAAAGGGAAATCATGCTTGACACATTTTCTAGAATTTTTTGAGGATGTAACTAGTAGAGTGGACAAGGGAAAACCAGTGGATGTGGTGTATTTGGACTTTCAAAAGGCTTTTGACAAGGTCCCACACAAGAGATTGTTGTGCAAAATTAAAGCACATGATATTGGGGGTAATGTACTGACATGGATAGAGAACTGATTGGCAGACAGGAAGCAGAGAGTTGGGATAAACGGGTCCTTTTCAGAATGGCAGGCAGTGAATGATGGGGTGCCACAGGGCTCAGTGCTGGGTCCCCAGCTATTTATAATATACATTAATGATTTAGATGAAGGAATTGAGTGTAATATCTCCAAGTTTGCAGATGAGATGACACTAAGCTGGATGGCGGTGTGAGATGTGAGGAGGATGCTAAGAGGCTGCAGGGTGACTTGGACAGGTTAGGTGAGTGGGCAAATGCATGGCAGATGCAGTATAATGTGGATAAATGTGAGGTTATCCACTTGGGTGACAAAAACACGAAGGCAGACTATTATCTGAATGGCGGAAGATTAGGAAAAGGGGAGCTGCAACGAGACCTGGGTGTCATGGTAAATCAGTCATTGAAAGTTGGCATGCAGGTACAGCAGGCATTGAAGCAGGCAAGTGGTGTGTTGGCCTTCATAGCTAGGGGATTTGAGTATAGGAGAGGGAGATCTTACTGCAGTTGTACAGGGCCTTGAGGTTTCACCTGGAATATTGTGTTCAGTTTTGGTCTCCTAATGTGAGGATGGACATGCTTGCTATTGAGGAAGTTCAGTGAAGGTTCACCAGACTGATTCCCGGGATGACAGAACTGACATATGAGGAGAGACTTGATCGACTGGGCCTGCATTCACTGGAGTTTAGGATAAGAGGTTATCTCATAGAAACATATAAAATTCTGACGGGACTGGACAGGTTAGAAGCAGGAAGAATGTTCCTGATGTTGGGGAAGTCCAGAACCAGGGCTCACAGTCTAAGGATAAGGGGTAAACATAGAAACATAGAAACATAGAAAATAGGTGCAGGAGTAGGCCATTTGGCCCTTTGAGTCTGCACCACCATTCAATAAGATCATGGCTGATCATTCATCTCAGTATCCCTTTCCTGCTTTCTCTTCATATCCCTTGATCCCTTTAGCTGTAAGGGCCATATCTAACTCTCTCTTGAATATATCCAATGAACTGGCATCAACAACTCTCTGTGGTAGGGAATTCCACAGGTTAACAACTCTCTGAGTGAAGAAGTTTCTCTTTATCTCAGTCCTAAATGGCTTACCCCTTATCCTTAGACAGTGTCCTCTGGTTCTGTACTTCCCCAACATCGGGAACATTCTTCCTGCATCTAACCTGTCCAGTCCCGTCAGAATTTTATATGTTTCTATGAGATCTCCTCTCATCCTTCTAACTTCCAGTGAATACATTTAGGACTGAAATGAGGAGAAACTTCTTCATTCAGAGAGTTGCTAACCTGTGGAATTCTCTACCGCAGAGAGTTGTTGATACCAGTTCATTGGATATGTTCAAGAGGGAGTTAGATATGGCCCTTATGGCTAAAGGGATCAAGGGGTATGGAGAGAAAGCAGTAAAGGGGTACCGAGGTGATTGATCAGCCATGATCTTATTGAATGGTGGTGCAGGCTCGAAGGGCCGAATAGCCTACTCCTGCACCTATTTTATATGTTTCTATGTTTCTATGGCCATATACCATGACATTTTCAGGTGGATATTTTTTACTGGCCCCCCACACAGCAGAAACCAATAAAACACTTCCAACTCTCTTTTGGCATTATGTCCAGTTCTTTTTAAAATATTAGTTGTAAACTATTGGCAAGTTTTTATTTCATTGAAGCATTGTATAGAAACTCTGGTATACAATTAGAAGCCATTCCCATGATGTTTTTCTCTCCGTGCTTTTGTGTAATGATGGTTATCTTTCTTTCTCCCTATCTCCCCCAGTAATTATATATTGGTCTCTATGCTGCATTCTGCAGTGACTCATCTAAAACTCAACCATCCACTTGCTGTACTAAGTCGCAGACACCTATCAACACTAGGAACATAGGAACAGGAGTCGGTCATTCAGCACTTCGAGCCTATTCCGCCATGCAATGAAATCATGGCTGATCTGTGACCTAACTCCATATACCCGCCTTTGGCCCATATCCCTTAATATCTTTGGTTAAGAACATAAGAACATAAGAACATAAGAATTAGGAACAGGAGTAAGCCTCCTAGCTCCTCGAGCCTGCTCCGCCATTCAACAAGATCATGGCTGATCTGGCCGTGGACTCAGCTCCACTTACCCGCCCGCTCCCCGTAACCCTTAATTCCCTTATTGGTTAAAAATCTTATCTATCTGTGACTTGAATACATTCAATGAGCTAGCCTCAACTGCTTCCTTGGGCAGAGAATTCCACAGATTCACAACCCTCTGGGAGAAGAAATTCTTTCTCAACTCGGTTTTAAATTGGCTCCCCCGTCTTTTGAGGCTGTGCCTCCTAGTTCTAGTCTCCCCGACCAGTGGAAACAACCTCTCTGCCTCTATCTTGTCTATCCCTTTCATTATTTTAAATGTTTCTATAAGATCACCCCTCATCCTTCTGAACTCCAACGAGTAAAGCCCCAGTCTACTCAATCTATCATCATAAGGTAACCCCCTCATCTCCGGAATCAGCCTAGTGAATCGTCTCTGTCCCCCCTCCAAAGCTAGTATATCCTTCCTTAAGCTATCAACAACAACAACTTGTATTTATATAGTGCCTTTAATGTAGTGAAACATCCCAAGGCGCTTCACAGGAGTATTATGCGATAAAAATTTGACACCGAGCTGCAAAAGTAAAATTTAGGGCAGGCGACCAAAAGCTTGGTCAAAGAGGTATGTTTTAAGGAGTGTCTTGAAGGAGGAAAGAGAGGTAGAGAGGTGGAGAGGTTTAGGCAGGGAGTTCTAGAGCTTGTGGCCTAGGCAACATAAGGCCACCAATGGTTGAGCGATTATAATCAGGGATGCTCAGGAGGGCAGAATTAGAGGAGCACAGACATCTCAGGGGGTTGTGGTGCTGGATGAGATTACAGAGATAAGGAGGGGCGAGGCCACGGAGAGATTTCAATAAAAGGATGAGAATATCCGATTTAAAATTGACACTTGATTTAGCATCAATTGCCCTTTGGGGAAGAGCGTTCCAAACTTCTACCACCCTTTGTGTGAAGAAGTGTTTTCTAATTTCATTGCTGAAATTTCATTTTAATTTTTAAACTATGCTCCCTAGTTCTAGAATCCCCAACCAGCGGAAATAGTTTCTCTCTATCTACCCTATCTGTTCCCTTTAATATCTTGAAAACTTCGATCAGATCACCCCTTAACCTTCTAAATGCTAGGAAATACAACCCTAATTCACTGATCTCGCTGACCACTAGTACACTGATTTTAAAAGCCTCAACTTCGCTCACGAATCCCTCAAAAGGTTGGTCTTGAGCAGGCTTTTATAGATGGGGAAAGATGTAACAACGCAAGGGTTTGGGAAGCAAATTCTAATGTGCAGGGCGGAATGGCTGAAAGCTCTGCTACAGATGATGGAATGGAGGGGGAAGATCTGCACAGCGGATCAGAGTCAGAAGTGGAGGGTGTTGGCTGGGATGTGAGGCTGGAGGAGGTTGCAGAGGCAGGGTCGAGAAAAACAATGGAGGGATTTGGAAATGAGTACAAGGATATTCAGGTCAATGTACTGGAGGATGAGGAGGTCATCCAGGACAAAGGTGATAGGTGAACAGAACCTGGAACAGGATGCAGGAAATGGGATTTTGGATCATTTGGTGATCCTGTGAGCACTGGAGGAGTCGAATCTGGAAGTGAGGAAGGTGTGAATTAAGTTTCAGCAGATGTATGAGTGATGTAGGTAGCTGATAATACAGGCATGTAAACAGATGGTCTTGGTGATGGGTTGGAGATGGGTTTTGAAGCTCAGCTCAGAGCCAAACGTCCCAAAGTTCAGCTTGATTGAGAAGTCAGGAAGGGGAGTATAACTGTGGGTTAAGTTTCTCCCCCCTCCTTGCTTTGAGCTGAAGAAAGTTGTAGCTTAGCCATAACTTGATGTTGGACAGTAGTCAGTCATTTAGCAGTTGAGTTTGATGACCGAAATGTAAAGCTGGGTGCTGTCAGAATACAACTGCAAGAGTAACCATACGTCCGCGTTTTCTGGGGACAGTCACGGATGAGGTACAGTGTCTCCGGGCAAACAAGTCCCCGGAAGAGTCAATGGTTCACAATACTCGGCCCCGCTGTCTATCCCTGGGCAGTGAGTCTATCCCCCTGAGCTGTCAGTTTGTGGCACTAAAACTAATTTAAACAACAATTGTACAACGGCCAGAATGACTCACTGCACGTGCAAGACTGGGCGGTCACTGAGTCAGGTGTAACCTCAGTCATGGGAGGGTGGGGGGAAGGTCAGGTGTGACCTCAATCACGGGGTGCTGGGATGAGGTGCGACCTCAATTACTGGGGGAAGGGCCTAGTGTGACTTGGTCACTGGGGGAGGAGCCAAGTGTGACCTCAGTTACTCAGCGGAGGCGGGTCAGGTGTGACCTCAGTTACTGTGGGGGTGTAGATTGAGGGTCAGGTATGGCCTCAGATACTGGGGGGGGTGGGGGGGAATAGGTCAGGTGTCTGAACGGGCTTCGATAGTGTGATGTCAAATCCGCGGTAATTAAATGCACTTTATTTTTGCATTTGTAGTATATATGCACAACTTGTAAAATATAGGCTGCTAAATTGTTTTGCCTTGCTACACTGCGTGACCTACATTTTCCATCCTGGCTACTTTTCTGTGCTTCCACACTGTGTGTCCCTGGATTCAGTTTAGAAAATATGGTCTCCCTAAGCTAAATCCGTTCTTAAAAGAAAATGGTGGGTGTGTGTCAGGTGTGACTTTAATCACCCGGGGGTGGGGGTCGGGGGAGGGGAAGGGTGGGAGGGGCAAGCGTGACCTCAATCACTGGGCGGTGTCAGGTTAGGTGTGACCTCAGTCACTGGGGGGATGGGGGGTGAGTTGTCAGGTGTGACCTCAGTCACGGGGAGTGGGGAGACATCAGGTGTGACCTCAGTCATGGGCTGGGAGGTGGGTCAGGTGTGATCTTAGTTACTGAGGTTGGGGTCCGGTGTCACCTCAGTCATGGTGGGGATGGGGTGCAGGTCAGGTATGACCTCTATCACTGGAGGAGTCAGGTGTGATCTCAGTCATGCGCACTCTGCAGTCCCTTTGGCGGCCACCACTAGGCCACCAGGGATGCCCTCGACCGGGTCAGCAGTCTGGCAAAACGGAGTGCTGGGCTGCAGGAAGGCGGCCTGGTCAAGGCAAGGGCCACCATTGTTGGGCCAACAGAAGAGTCGCCAGCAGAAAGATATGGCGGCTCACGACGCAAACGGCCTCCCCTTTAAGGGGAGTCAGCAATGGATATCCGCCCCACCTGCGAAGCTGGCGGTGACATCGGCCCGCGCCATCCTCGCCGCCCGTGGGGCAATTTTCCCAACAGGGCGCAAAGGGGTTGGCACTGGGTGGTGAGGATTCAGCGCGCATTGTAATGACATCATCGCGTGCGTGTGCCAGCCGGGGCGCAAATCACGGGGCATGGCGCTGACAGCACAATGCCCCCCAAACCTCCGGAGCAATTTCACCGGTGGCACTATTGACCCATTCCCCCGGGCAATAATCTCGTTGTGCCCCATTCGCACTCCTTGGCAGTGCTAATGGGGCTATAATAAAAGGCAATTTCACACTCAATGGGCCTAAAGATCTCCTACTATGCCTCCTTCTATGGTTCTATGGTTTGTGTTATTATGCATTTTAATTCCAGCGAGATTAAATAATCCACTTGTTTTCCTTTAACTGTTTATTTTTGCAATAAATCAGCTTCAAACGAAATGATCCAATATGTATTTTACTGGTAAAATAAGGGGTTCCGGAAAAGTTCCCAAGCATGCTGAGCAATTGAGCTGCTAGGATAGGATAAGGAGAGCAGGCAGTTGTTCAACATGGGCATATAATGCTCTGGAATGTCATGGAATAACCTTCAACCTTACCAAACATGGAGAAAACCCCAACTGCTTGATAATAGATTTGAGTAGTCCAGAAAGGGAGTTGTTTATTCTTTTGTTTGATTGGTGAAGTCCTTTATCTCGTCTAATGTTGTGTCTCTTTCTTTGATAGGTTTGATTAAGGAAATTATTCATTCTATAACTATCTTAAAAAATACCCAGGAAGATTTTTAACTAGAATTCCACACAAAGGTCACTGATCTATTATCACTTTTCAAGCACACATTCTTAATACATTTTAAAGTTAAATCAAACAATTTGTAACAATTTAGATAAAGAAAACAAAATCACGTCCAATCAGAAAGAAAGCCATCGCAAATGGGCTCAATTCACCATGCTGCAAAAGGATGCTGCAATTTTTTCTGTGAATTCTCGTTAAAAAAAACACCCCCAAGTGAACAGTGTGTACTTTTCTCATTATCAGTTTCTGCAACTTGTCAATGAATGACCCATTTGAAACAAGTTCCCTGTGGTTATAAAATCTGAAATGCTGGCACAGTATCCTACAAAGAAGGCTCAACAGTGAGGTGCTTGATTCTGCTCTGTGTATATTAAGTGGTTCTGAGTGACTGATTGTCACACCTTCATCAAAGGCTTTCGAGCTGTTAATATAGCTCTGTTCCATCAATTCCACTGCACGAGTCAACTATTTAAGCATTCTCTGACAAAATGTTCAATGTGGCAAAGATTTAAAGGGGTGAAGAGTCCATGGTATGGTAGTAATAGGAGGGGTACAGAGTTTGTGATGTGATAGTAAGGGAGAACATAACATAAAATACAGGAGTAGGAGTTGGCCATTTTGCCCCTCGAGCCTGCTCCACCATTCAATAAGATCATGGCTGATCTGATCTTGGCCTCAACTCCACTTCCCTGCCCCCTCCCCATAACCCTTGACTCTCTTATCATTCAAAAATCTGTCTATTTCCACCTTAAATATATTCAATGACCCAGCCTCACAGCTCTCTGGGGGTAGAGAGTTCCAAAGATTCACAATCCTCTGAGAGAAGAAATTCTTCCTCATTTCCATTTTAAATGGGCGAACCCTTATTCTGAAACTATGCCTCCTAGTTCTAGATTCTCCCACAAGGGAAAACATCCTCTCTGCATCTACCTTGTCAAGCCCCCTCAGAATCTATACATTTCAATAAGATCCACTCTCATTCTTCTAAACTCCAATGAGTACAGGTCCAATCTGCTCAACATCTCTTCATAAGACAACTCCTTTATCTCAGGAATCAACCTGGTGAACCTTCTCTGAACTGCCTCCAATGCAAGTTTATCCCTCCTGAAATAAGGAGACCAAAACTGTACACAGGGAAGGGTATGGAGTCCATGGTGTGACAGTAAGGGGAGGGGTACGGAGTCTATGTTGTTACTGTAAGGGGAGGGGTACAGAGTCCATGGTGTGACAGTAAGGGGAGGGGTACAGAGTCCATGTTGTTACTGTAAGGGGAGGGGTACAGAGTCCATGGTGTGACAGTAAGGGGAGGGGTACGGAGTCTATGTTGTTACTGTAAGGGGAGGGGTACAGAGTCCATGGTGTGACAGTAAGGGGAGGGGTACAGAGTCCATGTTGTTACTGTAAGGGAAGGGGTACAGAGTCCATGGTGTGACAGTAAGGGGAGGGGTACAGAGTCCATGGTGTGACAGTAAGGGGAGGAGTATAGAGTCCATGGTGTCACAGTAAGGAGAGGGGTACAGAGTCCATGGTGTTACTATAAGGGGAGTGGTACAGAGTCCATGGTGTGACAGTAAGGGGCGGGGTACGGAGTCTATGTTGTTACTGTAAGGGGAGGGGTACTGAGTCCATGTTACTGTAAGGGGAGGGGTACAGAGTCCATGGTGTGACAGTAAGGGGAGGGATACAGAGTCCATGGTGTGACAGTAAGGAGAGGGCATGACGAAGTGAAGGCATCTTTCAGAAAATATCAAAACTGTCATTTTGCTACAGAGCTTCAGGATTTGCTGCAACAAATTTGTGTCCCCGAACTTGCTCTCAGTGGCTTCGCCTTTCTGAACCAGTCAGATCAGTTCAGTGATCAGTTCCATTAAACAAGGCAGCTTTTTCAAGTTTCACCCAGCCCCCTTCCACTGCTTTAGCAATGCTGAATATCAGAATACAACAGCATTTCTGGCCCCCGTGTGGTTAAGGTGTTAACAATGGGAAATATGACAGGTGACAGGATCCAATCTCTAATCTACACATTCTCTTTGGGTAGTCCTGCCGTCGCTCTCGATGGAAAATCCCGGATGTGGCAGTGGAGCTTAGGAAGCTGAAAAAGAATAATGTGAATTTGGTCTCCCACACTGATAACCTTCAAAGGTCTCCCTCACAATATCACATTAATGTGCAATGCAACATTTACCCTGATGATAAAATAATGTCCCGTGTTAATAACACCCCTTGATGGTTACAGAATCCTGGCTCTCAGACATGCGACAGTCGATGCCCACTCACTATTACTACATCTGCTCTGTTTTGGAACACTGTTACTGAATTACAATAACGTCTCTATATCTGTAGGAAACTGCTACTTGCACGAGCCGAGTCACATTTGAAGCTGGCATAATCAAGAATGTTCAACTACAATGCATGAACACAAACTTGACGACACCCACAGCACCCGTAACCAGTGAACCAACAAGGCCAACATCAACGCCAACTCAAACACCAACATCAACGGCAACTCCAACATCAACACCAACATCAATTCCACCTCCAGCACCAACATCGTCGTCGTCGTCGTCGTCGTCGTCGTCATCATCATCATCATCATCATCATCATCATCATCATCATCATCAGAGGAAAGCAATGAATCATCAAAGAAAAGAATGGTAATAACTTTTTGTTTTTGAATTTCATGCTGACTTAAATAATTGGCTGGAATTTCCTGAAAACAAATTCTGTAAGTACGGCGTAATGCCGATTTTCAGTACAAAAGATCAAACAAATTAGGGCGGCAATTACTTATTCTGACTGAGAGCTACAATGTGTTCTCTTCATCTCTTCATGGCATCAGATTGATGTGTATTAAAAATTAAAAGACTTCTTGATTGCTTTTTCATAAACATGCTGTGTATAATGTGCATAGAAAAATGGCTTGATGGCTTTAAACATTAATTTTCATGCATAAAGAGGGACATAAAGTAGGAATATGGTATACATTCAGCACTTTCCTGGGGCCCTGATTGTTTACTCTGATTTCCACCTGTTTGACGCTGTTTTTTAATATTGTGACGTATGCCAATGAGACTCTCAGAGAATTCCAAATCAACTCACCAGCGGGAAGATCGGCACAAATTTTGGCTTAACTTAATGGTTACGCTGTTTCAGGAAATTCCAGAACAAATCATTTGGAAATCACACCTTGAGGAAACAGTGGGTGAAACTATCTAAGTCCTCTGGTCACTGGCATGCACCCATGATTTTGCGATAATCATATACAGTCTGGTATATGAGGGCTAGACTGTATCGAGAGCCCTCAGAATCCTCGCCCCATTTCTGTAACTTGTCCGAGAGACTCAGGATGGATTCTTATATAAAGCTGGCAGAGTACCACAATAATCAGATCACTAATGATAGCACTTGACATCTTGTCAAACCCAATGAGTGTGACTGGTTCAACCCACAATGCACATTACTTCTTTCAGCAAATGTAGCAGCCAACTTGCTCGTAGTGAGATCCCACAATTAGCAAATGAGATAAATGTGCAATTAATCTGCTTTGGTAGTGCTGATTGAGGGAGTGGATGTTAGTCAGGAGAGCTCCCTACTCTTCTTCAGATCATGCTACGGGATCTTGTATATCAACCTACATGAGCTGACAGGGTCTCAGTTTAACATCTCATCTAATGAATAGCATCGCTGACAGTACAGCACTCGCTCACTGAAACATTAGGCTAGATTAAGTGTGCAGATCCTGCAGTGGGGATTGATCACATGATCATGTGGTTCTGAGGAAGGTGCTCTATTACTGAGCCAAGATGACACACCTCTAACTGATGCAGATTTAACCTGTCTACAGAGACACTGCACTGAAGCCGAAAAATGGACAATCGACAGGTTTGACTGCAAGTCAGACTTTACTGGTTAGTACAGGGGGGGGATTCTTCAGCTATTTAATATTAATGTTCTGTCCTTAAAAACTGTATATATAAAGAGCATTCTGTTTTCTCTGGGCTGAGATATAAATAATGCATTTCAATTTAGAAACGTTGCAGAAAAGGTCGAATAAGCAATTCAGGAAGAAACATGGTTGCAGAAGAAATGCTACCACAGGAGTCAAATATAAATCTAGAGGAGGAATCTACACAACAACGCACAAGGCAAGGTACTGGCGAGAGTAAAATACGGATTTAGTAAGTATCACCAGACATTATTTGTTACTTTTCGAAGAGTATATTCTCCTCATTTTTGTCCCATTTACGTGGTTGCAGAATTACATACAATTACAACACGCAAACAGGCCATTTGTAAGTGTTGCTGTTGGTCTTCCACAGGAGCAGTAGTCCTAATCCCATTTGCCTGCCCAGTTCCCATATCTGTTTATTCTCCTTTCCTTCAGCCTCTTAACTAACCAATTCTTAAATGTTGATATGATCTATTGTGATGTTTTTTTTTAAATTATATTACGGACTTGTATTTTTTAATTCTGTTAATTATCTTGTACATCTCTATATGGTCATCTTTCAGATGCCTCTTTTCAGGGCTGAAAAGCCTAGGGCCTAGAAATGTGTTAGCCCCCTGAAAATGGATGCTGGGATCATGATTGTAGTGTTCAGCTAAATGCTGAATGTGCTGCTGAGTGGATGAATGCTCAGCATGGGGCCCAAGTTTGTGTGAGGCTAGCTCCAAGTAAAGCTAGCCTGCACAACTTAAAGGCAGTTTGCACCTCTGCTGGGGAGGTGCCATCTGCCTGCACCAGGTGGTGAACATGCTTGTGAAGGCTACTATCAGAAAAATAGTGAGTAATGGCTCAATAGGCCAGATAAAGGGCTCCAAGTTTCTCTAATGCAGCAATGGAGACATTGTTCTAGATGGTCAACTCCAGGAGAGAGGTCCTCTTACCTCAGGGCACCAGAAGGCCCTCAGTGCAACAGACAAGATTGCAGTGGGAGCAGATAGCCAGTGTGATTAATGCCAGCAGTATAGTCACGAGGATCGAAACTCAACACAGGAAGAAAATCAATGACCTCATAGGCATGGTCAAGATCAGTGAATTCATCTTCAAATGCCATATCCCACAATCTGCACTATTAGCCTCACACAGTGCTTAATGCACCACACCCCCATCACTTACCTATCAACAATCTTTACCAAACGCAACTCATACCTCAGATTTATAGCTTCACCTCACCAACACACATTTACCACTGCTGCAAGATTCACACCCACATCTAACAGTTTGAACACACTATCAGCTATTCAACCATGACCGGCATATCACCCAAACACATTGCACCACTCTGAATGACACATTTCCCTTTCTCTTGCAGGAATAGATGCTGCATAACAGATGACAACAGACGTTAACTGGCAGGGACAGGTGCACCTGCATCACCTTACCCCCATGGCCAACGGTGGGGCTGAAGGAATGCAAGATGCCGCATACATTATCCTCCTTCTCACATCCCACGTCCCTCTCATCCCACAATCTCTTCTGATTTACAATCTTCATATGGTGTAAGCATGCACCTCTTGCTTTTCTACCTCAACTCACCCCCTCCCCTCACCACAACCCTATCCTTGTGCCTTTCCAATTTTGACACCCAAGATATCCAGCCTGCCCAAACAGTGGTCGAATAACTAGAGGGAGGGGCGAGTCAAGAAGAAGAAGAAACACCATCACTCTATTTCAGACTCCCAGCCAGCAACTCAGATACTGACACTCTGTGTACTTTAGAGGATAGGTTAAACATGATATATGTACGTGGTGAGACATTTAGCATGAGTGGCTTTCAACCAGGACAGGGGAAAAGGGTAGCTCAGATAACTCAGCGGAGGGCGGGGTCGCACTCGAGTTCTTCTGCACAAGACTCAGATGAAGACCTCGATAGGGCGGCCTACAGAAGAACACTAATGGGTATGTACAATGAAATGCTTAGTGCATTGGCAGGCCTGCCAGAAAGCCTGAATGCAATGTCAAGTAGCATGGAGGAGTCCAGCTCCAGCTGTGCACAGGGCTTTGGGCAGAGCTTGGAGCCTATCCTTTCCAGCGTGGAATGGCTGGCCAAATCTATTAACGCACTTGTCGACCTAACCATCATGCTGCGTCTGATGACCGAAGTCTCAGGTTCCATTGCAGCACAAGCACAAACACCCAATGTCGGAGTGCTGCAATGGAAGCTCAGACTGAAGCCATGCAAGCACAGACTCTTGCCACCATGGCTGGATTTACCAGTGTTGAAAGGGGCAAGATGACGCTGTGATGGACAGTAACAGAGGGAAGGGAAGATTTGCGAGTAATGTTGAAAAGGGATTTGGGGTTGTGTTTACTGGCATTGCAGGCGGATGATTCAATACCGGATATCCTGGCCAGAAAGGGGCTATCTGGGTTTCTTAGGTTTGCTTCTCTTCCACCACCTCCTCTTCCTTCACTTCCTCCTCATCTTCCTCCTCCTGCTCCTGAGCTGGTGACCATATCTCCGGTGTCAAATCCTGTGCCCTCATATGGCCAGGTCGTGGTGAATCCAGCAGACCACGATGTTCCAGTGTGTACTGTTTGCGGTTCCGGTAAATCTAAGCATTTATGTACAGTGCTTGTAAAGCCACGTGCGTACAGTTAATGCAGAGAGAAGAAAATGAAGTTCCCTCTCCTGGCATAGAGAGAGTCTGCCACCTCTCTTATGCAGCAGCGGATGGTGAACTGGGAGATGTTACAGATGTTGCCTGATCCAAGCTGGAAGGATCCCGACACAAAGAAATTCAGGTCCACGGTGACTATCACAGCCACTTGCATCACTGTCCTTGCCCTGGTGTAAGGCTGCAGGTCTGGTTGCAAAAGGTGGCAGAGTTCTGTGAGCACTTTCTTCATAAAGTGCAGATGCCTCACACACTGCTCCTGGCTCAGGTTGAGGCAAGAAAATTGCTCTTGGAAGACCCTATGTGGGTAAAGCCTCCTGCAGAGCCCTTCTCCTCCTCCTGCTCTTCCTTCTGCGAGCAACTTGTCCTATTCTGTGCTTTCATCTGCTCCACAGAGCGCCACCTAGTGTATTACTGATGTAATGCAACTACTGATGCATTAATAATAAAAGGTCACATGACACAGTCTTGTTTAGAAGCCACCTTGTGCAGTGTATGTTTGTGTTAGTGATGCCGTAAAGATATCACATATTGGCCACGAGGATAGGGTCTTTGGATTCCCTAGCTGACATTTTTGTTGGTGGATATTGCTGCCAACCGACAGAGAGACTTTGAGAGGTTCTTTGTTTAGTAGAACAGCTAAAAATCCAATTTAAATTTTAAGCACACTTGACTGAACTATCGATGTTGCCAAAATCCAGATGGCCATGCCTTTAGGAATAATAGGATGTTTAGGTGAGTCCCATCGTGAATGAGGGATTTTGGAGCATATGTGGAGTGGCTAGAAATGTTTTTCACCGTGAATAGTATCGTCAAAGTCCCGATGATGAAAACAATAACCGGGTGGCTTTAGAAAGGAAATGGGCTCTTTTCTCGACTGAAGCAGGCCCCGAGGTGTATGAAAGCCTAAAAAATGTGCTTGTTCCCATCAAGCCAAAGGGCACGCCACTGATGGAGATTCTAGAACAGCACTACAGTCCCGAGCCCCTGGAAATTGCTGAAAGTTATCGTTTTGGAACACTAAATCAATAAACTAACGAGGGAATCAGTGAGTACATTGTAGTTTTAAAAAAGCTATTCATTCACTGTCATTTTGGAAACTTTCAGGACTGAGCATTGCGTAACCGCTTTGTGGGTTGAAAAATGAAGCAATCAGAAGGAAGTTGTTGACAACCCCAAACGTGACTTTTGATTTAGCTTGTCAGACAGCTATGTCGATGGATATGGCCAACCACCACTCCCGAGAATTTTGCGCCATTTCCAATCATCAGACAACTGAGGTGGATCACCTGCAGGTTAGAAGTAAATGGCAGTTGGGACCCAAGGCCTCAGCAACTGGCCATGGTAACAGTGCATTGAAGTTGTGTTATCGGTGCCTGAGACAACACATTGCTCAAAGCTGTCCATATGTGAAGGCAGAGTGTTTCTACTGCAAGAATACTGGGCAACTTGTGAAGGCATGCCGACTGAAGAGCAAACCGACTTTCAATACTAGAAGTAGAAATTGGCAGACACTACATTGAAGAGAAGCAACAGGACGAGGAGGTTCTCAAGATACACATCATCAGGAGCACAAGGATATCTAACAGCGATTCGCTAAGATTCATCATCCAAATAGACATTGCAGGAACCAGGATGCCCGTGGAAATCAACACTGGTGCACCATGAGTTTAGTATTGGAGTCACTATATATCGACAAGTTGTGTGATTTTCGACTGGAGAAATTGAAGATGGAGCTGCGAGGCTACTCAGGAGAGCAAATCCCTGTTGTAAGAAGTATCACCATACTGGTGAAATACAAGGATCAGTTTCAGAGCTTGCCTTTCATAGTAGTGGCAGGAGACAAGCCTGTCTTGATAGGTAAAAATTGGTTATGATCACTGAAGCTGGATTGGAATTAGATTTTTTGTGTGGAAACGAAATTTGCATCGAAAGATGTTATCATCAAGCAGTATGCAAAGGTGTTCCATGAAACAGGCAGTCTGATCCAAGACTTCAAGGCAAGTGTAAGAGTGCAGATGGATGCAAGACCAGTTTACTGCAAACCACAACCCATATCATACTCACTCAAGGAGAAAACTGAACAAGAACTCAAAAGACTAGAAACTGAGAACATTATCTCTAAGGTAGATCCATATAATTGGGCTACACCCATTGTTGTAGTACCTAAGTCCGATGGTAAGATAAGGTTATGTGGTGATTATAAAGTAACCATAAACCAAGTTCTAGAGGGTAATCTACCCAATACTTTGCCAAATGTAGAAGATTTGTTCACAATGCTGACAGGTGGCCAGCATCTTTTCCAAATTACATCTGATAAATGCCTACTTACAACTTGAGCGAGATAAGGAGTCCAAGTCATGCTTGACAATAAATACTCATCTAGGCCTATATCAGTTTAATAGGCTCCCATTTGAAGTGTCTTCCGCAACTGCCATATTCCAAGGGGTGATGAACCAGATTCTGCAAGGTATTGAAGGGGAAGTATGTTATTTAGATGACATACTCATTTTAACTCCAAACAGGCAAATCCATAATAACATGTTGAATGAAATGCTCAAAGAGCTAGAGAAGCACAGAGTATGAGTGACTGCTCACAAGTGTGAGTTATTTCAGACCTCAGTGGAGTACTTAGGGCACAGAGTAGACAAAGATGGTTTACTTCCAAACAAGGAAAAGCTGGATGCAATCAGAAATGCACCCGCTTCCAGGAATGTCACTGAACTTCGGTTCATTCTTTGGTCTTTTGAAATATTATGGGAAGTTCCTAACAAATTTGGCTACAGTATTACATCCACTGAATGAACTATTGAAAAATAGGTCCATTGGAAGTGGTCAGAAGAATGCAATACAATATTCAAGGAGTGTAAAAGCCAATTGGTAGAGAGCACCATGTTAGTTGGCTATGACGAATCTAAGGAGATCGAGCTAACATGTGATGCCTCTCTGTATGGAGTTGTGGCAGTGATCTCTTATGCACTAGTCAGTGGGGAGGAGAAATCAATTGCTTTTGCTACATGCATTCTCAGTGCCAGTGAGCAGAATTATGCGCAGATCAAAAGGGAAGCTTTGGCATTGATTTTTATGGTCAAGAAGTTCCATAAATAGAAACAGAGAAACATAGAAAATTGGTGCAGGAGTAGGCCATTCGGCCCTTCTAGCCTGCACCGCCATTCAATGAGTTCATGGCTGAACATGCAACTTCAGTACCCTATTCCTGCTTTCTCGCCATACCCCTTGATCCCCCTAGTAGTAAGGACTTCATCTAACTCCTTTTTGAATATATTTAGTGAATTGGCCTCAACAACTTTCTGTAGTAGAGAATTCCACAGGTTCACCACTCTCTGGGTGAAGAAGTTTCTCCTCATCTCGGTCTTAAATGGCTTACCCCTTATCCTTAGACTGTGACCTCTGGTTCTGGACTTCCCCAACATTGGGAACATTCTTCCTGGATCTAACCTGTCTAAACCCATCAGAATTTTAAACGTTTCTATGAGGTCCCCTCTCATTCTTCTGAACTCCAGTGAATACAAGCCCAGTTGATCCAGTCTTTCTTGATAGGTCAGTCCCGCCATCCCGGGAATCAGTCTGGTGAACCTTCGCTGCACTCCCTCAATAGCAAGAATGTCCTTCCTCAGGTTAGGAGACCAAAACTGTACACAATACTCCAGGTGTGGCCTCACCAAGGTCCTGTACAACTGTAGCAACACATCCCTGCCCCTGTACTCAAATCCCCTCGCTATGAAGGCCAACATGCCATTTGCTTTCTTAACCGCCTGCTGTACCTGCATGCCAACCTTCAATGACTGATGTACCATGACACCCAGGTCTCGTTGCACCTCCCCTTTTCCTAATCTGTTACCATTCAGATAATAGTCTGTCTCTCTGTTTTTACCACCAAAGTGGATAACCTCACATTTATCCACATTATACTTCATCTGCCATGCATTTGCCCACTCACCTAACCTATCCAAGTCGCTCTGCAGCCTCATAGCATCCTCCTCGCAGCTCACACTGCCACCCAACTTAGTGTCATCCTCAAATTTGAAGATACTACATTTAATCTCCTCAGTCTAAATCATTAATGTACAGTGTAAACAGCTGGGGCCACAGCACAGAACCTTGCGGTACCCCACTAGTCACTGCTTGCCATTCTGTAAAGTCCTCATTTACTCCTACTCTTTGCTTCCTGTCTGACAACCAGTTCACAATCCATGTCAGCACACTACCCCCAATCCCATGTGCTTTAACTTTGCATATTAATCTCTTGTGTGGGACCTTGTCGAAAGCCTTCTGAAAGTCCAAATATACCACATCAACTGGTTCTCCCTTGTCCACTCTACTGCAAACATCCTCAAAAAATTCCAGAAGATTTGTCAAGCATGATTTCCCTTTCACAAATCCATGCTGACTTGGACCTATCATATTACCTCTTTCCAAATGCACTGCTATGACATCCTTAATAATTGATTCCATCATTTTACCCACTACCGATGTCAGGCTGACCGGTCTATAATTCCCTGTTTTCTCTCTCCCTCCTTTTTTAAAAAGTGGGTTTACATTGGCTACCCTCCACTCCATAGGAACTGATCCAGAGTCAATGGAATGTTGGAAAATGATTGTCAATGCATCTGCTATTTCCAAGGCCTTAAGTACTCTGGGATGCAGTCCATCAGGCCCTGGGGATTTATCGGCCTTCAATCCCATCAATTTCCCCAACACAATTTTCCGACTAATAAGGATTTCCCTCAGTTCCTCCTCCTGACTAGACCCTCTGACCCCTTTTATATCCGGAAGGTTGTTTGTGTCCTCCTTAGTGAATACCGAACCAAAGTACTTGTTCAATTGGTCCGCCATTTCTTTGTTGCTCGTTATGACTTCCCCTGATTCTGACTGCAGGGGACCTACGTTTGTCTTTACTAACCTTTTTCTCTTTACATACCTATAGAAACTTTTGCAATCCGCCTTAATGTTCCCTGCAAGCTTCTTCTCGTACTCCATTTTCCCTGCCCTAATCAAACCCTTTGTCCTCCTCTGCTGAGTTCTAAATTTCTCCCAGTCCCCAGGTTCGCTGCTATTTCTGGCCAATTTGTATGCCACTTCCTTGGCTTTAATACTATCCCTGATTTCCCTTGATAGCCACGGTTGAGCCACCTTCTCTTTTTTATTTTTACGCCAGACAGGAATGTACAATTGTTGTAGTTCATCCATGCGGTCACTAAATGTCTGCCATTGCCCATCCACAGTCAACCCCCTAAGTATCATTCGCCAATCTATCCTAGCCAATTCACGCCTCACACCTTCAAAGTTACCCTTCTTTAAGTTCTGGACCATGGTCTCTGAATTTACTGTTTCATTCTCCATCCTAATGCAGAATTCCACCATATTATGGTCACTCTTCCCCAAGGGGCCTCGCACAACGAGATTGCTAATTAATCCTCTCTCATTACACAACACCCAGTCTAAGATGGCCTCCCCCCTAGTTGGTTCCTTGACATATTCGTCTAGAAAACCATCCCTTATGTACTCCACGAAATCCTCCTCCACCGTATTGCTTCCAGTTTGGTTAGCCCAATCTATGTGCATATTAAAGTCACCCATTATAACTGCTGCACCTTTATTGCATGCACCCCTAATTTCCTGTTTGATGCCCTCCCCAACATCACTACTACTGTTTGGAGGTCTGTACACAACTCCCACTAACGTTTTTTGCCCTTTGGTGTTCTGCAGCTCTACCCATATAGATTCCACATCATCCAAGCTAATGTCCTTCCTAACTATTGCCTTAATCTCCTCCTTAACCAGCAATGCTACCCCACCTCCTTTTCCTTTTATTCGATCTTTCCTGAATGTTGAATACCCCTGGATGTTGAGTTCCCAGCCCTGATCATCCTGGAGCCACGTCTCTGTAATCCCAATCACATCATATTTGTTAACAACTATTTGCACAGTTAATTCATCCACCTTATTATAGATACTCCTTGTATTAAGACACAAAGCCTTCAGGCTTGTTTTTTTTAACACCCTTTGTCCTTTTAGAATTTTGCTGTACAGTGGCCCTTTTTGTTCTTTGCCTTGGGTTTCTCTGCCCTCCACTTTTCCTCATCTCCTTTCTGTCTTTTGCTTTTGTCTCCTTTTTGTTTCCCTCTGTCTCCCTGCATTGGTTCCCTACCCCCTGCCATATTAGTTTAACTCCTCCCCAACAGCACTAGCAAACACTCCCCCTATGACATTGGTTCTGGTCCTGCCCAGGTGCAGACCGTCCGATTTGTACTGGTCCCACCTCCCCCCGAACCGGTTCCAATGCCCCAGGAATTTGAATCCCTCCCTGTTGCACCACTGCTCAAGCCACGTATTCATCTGCGCTATCCTGCGATTCCTACTCTGACTATCACGTGGCACTGGTAGCAATCCCGAGATTACTACTTTTGAGGTCCTACTTTTTAATTTAGCTCCTAGCTCCTTAAATTCGTTTCATAGGACCTCATCCCTTTTTTTACCTATGTCGTTGATACCAATGTGCACCACGACAACTGACTGTTCTCCCTCCCTTTTTAGAATGTCCTGCACCCGCTCCGAGACATCCTTGACCCTTGCACCAGGGAGGCAACATACCATCCTGGAGTCTCAGTTGCGGCCGCAGAAACGCCTATCTATTCCCCTTAAAATTGAATCCCCTATCACTATCGCTCTCCCACTCTTTTTCCTGCCCTCCTGTGCAACAGAGCCAGCTACGGTGCCATGAACTTGGCTGCTGCTGCCCTCCCCTGATGAGTCATCCCCCCCAACAGTACCCAAAGCAGTGTATCTGTTTTGCAGGGGGATGACCACAGGGGACCCCTGCACTACCTTCCTTGCACTGCTCTTCCTGCTGGTCTTCCGTTCCCTATCTGGCTGTGGACCCTTTACCTGCGGTACGACCAACTCGCTACACGTGCTACTCACGTTATTCTCAGCATCGTGGATGCTCCAGAGTGAATCCACCCTCAGCTCCAACTCCCCAACGCGGTCCGTCAGGAGCTGGAGGCGGATACACTTCCCGCACACGTAGTCGTCAGGAACACTGGTGTCGTCCCTGAGTTCCCACATGGTACAGGAGGAGCATAACACGTGACCGAGCTGTCCTGCCATGACTTAACCCTTAGATAAGCTACAACAATGCTAAAGTTTACTCACTGTTATAGAAGAGAAAAAAGAAAAACTACTCACCAATCACCAGCCAATCACTTACCCCCTTGGCTGTGATGTCACCTTTCTGTTTCTTTCTACTTCTTTTTTGCCTTCTCCTTGTAGCTGCACCGGCACACCTCTCCACGCACCTCCTCACGCTGCTCCCGACTGCCGCCGCGTTGGGCCTTTATAGGCCTCTCGCCGACCCCGGAACTCACGCCTCTCCACGCACCTCCTCGACGCTGCTCCCGACTGCCGCCGCGTTGGGCCTTTATTGGCCTCTCGCCGACCCCGGAACTCACGCCTCTCCACGCACCTCCTCGACGCTGCTCCCGACTGCCGCCGCGTTGGGCCTTTATTGGCCTCTCACCGACCCCGGAACTCACGTCTCTCCACGCACCTCCTCGACGCTGCTCCCGACTGCCGCCGCGTTGGGCCTTTATAGGCCTCTCGCCGACCCCGGAACTCACACCTCTCCACGCACCTCCTCACGCTGCTCCCGACTGCCGCTGCGTTGGGCCTTTATAGGCCTCTCACCAACCCCGGAACTCACGCCTCTCCACACACCTCCTCGACGCTGCTCCCGACTGCCGCTGCGTTGGGCCTTTATAGGCCTCTCACTGATCCCCGGAACTCACGCCTCTCCACGCACCTCCTCTACTTGTTTAGTTGCACGTTGACCATCGTTACTGACTGCAATCCTCCATCCAAAGTCCCCAGTTTCAACCTTAGCTGCAGCCCGAATGCAGAGATGGGCTTTGATTTTGTCAGCATATCCATACGACATTGAGTACAGCTGGTCAACTGATCACAGTAATGCTGATGCTATGTCCAGGTTGCCATCCCCATCAAAAGTTACACCCAATAGGGAAGAAGTGTTCTCTTTTTCATACATTGATGAGCTGTCAGTCACAGCTGAACATAAGAACATGAGAACATAAGAAATAGGAGCAGGAATAGGCCATATGGCCCCTCGAGCTTGCTCCGCCATTGGCTGATCCGATCATGCACTCAGTTCCAGTTCCCTGTCCGCTCCCCATAACCCCTTATTCCCTTATCGGTTAAGAAATTGTCTATCTCTGCCTTAAATTTATTCAATGACCAAACTTCCACAGCTATCTGAGGCAGCGAATTCTACAGTTTTACAACCATCTGAGAGAAGAAATTCCTCCTCATCTCCGTTGTAAATGGACGGCCCCTTATTCTAAGATTATGCCCCCTAGTTCTAGTCTCCCCTATCAGTGGAAACATCCTCTCTGCATCCACCTTGTCAAGCCCCCTCATAATCTTATACGTTTCGATAAGATCACCTCTCATTCTTCTGAACTCCAATGAGTAGAGGCCCAACCTACTCAATTTTTCATAAGTCAGCCCCCTCGTCTTCGGAATCAACCTAGTGAACCTTCTCTGAACTGCCTCCAAAGCAAATATATCCTTCCTTAAAAATGGAAACCAAAACTGCACGCTGTATTTCAGGTGTGGCCTCACCAATGGCTGTAGCAAGTCTTCCCTGCTTTTATACTCCATCATCTTTGCAATAAAGGCCAAGATTTCATTGGCCTTCCTGATCACTTGCTATACCTGCACACTAATCTTTTGTGTTTCATGCACCAGGACCCCCAGGTCCCGCTGTACTGCAGCACTTTGCTATTTTTCTCTATTTAAATAATAACTTGCTCTTCGATTTTTTCTGCCAAAGTGCATAACCTCACACTTTCTAACATTATACTCCATCTGCCAAATTTTTGCCCACTCACTGAGCCTATCTATATCCTTTTGCAGGTTGTTTGTGACCTCCTCACACATTGCTTTTCCTCCCATCTTTGTATCGTCAGCAAACTTGGCGACGTTACACTCAGTCCCTTCTTCCAAGCCGTTAATATAGACTGTAAATAGTGGAGGTTCCAGCACTGATCCCTGCGACACCCCATTAGTTACTGATTGCCAACCCGAGAATGAACCATTTATCCCAACTCTCTGTTTTCTGTTAGTTAGCCAATCCTCTATCCATGCTAATATATTACCCCCAACCCCATGAACTTTTATCTTGTGCAGTCACCTTTTATGTGGCACCTTGTCAAATGCCTTCTGGAAGTCCATATACACCATATCCAATGGTTCCCCTTTATCCACCCTCTTCATTACATCCTCAAAGAATTCCAGCAAATTTGTCAAACATGACTGCCCCTTCATAAATCCATGCTGACTCTGCCTGACTGAATTTTGCTTATCCAAATGTCCTGCTACTGTTCCTTAAATAATGGACTCCAACATTTTCCCAACCACAGATGTTAGGCTAACTGGTCTATAGTTTCCTGCTTTTTGTCAGCCTCCTTTTTTAAATAGGGGCATTACATTTGCAGTTTTCCAATCTGCTGTGATCTCCCCAGAATCCAGGGAATTTTGGTAAATTACAGCCAATGCATCCACTATCCCTGCTACTACTTCTCTTAAGCCCCTAGGATGCAAGCCATCAGGTCCAGGGGATTTATCCGCCTTTAGTCCCATTATCTTACTGAATGCCATTTCCTTAGTGATTGTGATTTTGTTAAGTTCCTCCCCCCTATAGCCCCTTGACTATCCACTGTTGGGATATTTTTAGTGTCCTCTACCGTAAAGACTGATACAAAATATTTGTTCGGAGTTTCTGCCATCTCCATGTTCCCCATCACGAATTCCCCGGTTTCATCCTCTCAGGGGCCAGCATTTACTTTAGTCACTCTTTTCCTTTTTATATACCTATAGAAATTCTTGTTATCTGTTTTTATATTTCGTACTAGTTTACTTTCATCGTCTATCTTCCTTTTCTTAATCCATTTTTTTAGAGCAACAAAATGTGACCCAGTTATGTCAAAGGTGTATGATTACATAGCATAAACGTGCCCTCATTAAGTAACTGCTGGATCCAAATCAAAGGAAATAACAGTTGTCGTTGGATCACAAATGAGCAAATTTTCTGGTTACTTATCAAAATACTTCTCATACAACTACAGGTACAACACTCAAATGACAGCCATGAACCAGGTACTCGTTGTGAAAGCCAAAGCTGGCACAGTCAGTAGAAGAGAAACAATTAAGACAGAAAGAGAGTCATCTTAGAGGTAGACTAATAGAGAGAAATGTGAAATTGAGTCAGAAGTTTAGTGAAAAACCATCACCATAAATGGTTAAAGTGGTTACCAGGAATAGTAGTGAAGATATGTGGCCCTCACACATATTTGGTCCAGATGTTTGATCATGGAAAGGTTAGGTTTGTTCACATTGATCATATTTTATCTACATATGTGGAAGGAGTTGAAAGTTGGAATGCTTCCATTATTTCTGATGAGTCAGATAGTCTTATTACAAGTATTGTACCAGTAGAAAATCCTACATCAGATGTACTAAAAACAAACCCAAGTGAAAGTCGGAATTTAGGTCTGAGTCCGAGTCAGGCAGACAAACAGTCTGAAGTTGTAGAGAGTTCAAATGTAAATCAAGGGCATCCCTTAGAGGAAAATTTTCCTCAGGATCAGCCTAGAATGAGTCTAAGTTCAACACCATGTTTGGAAAGTTCTGTACGAGAGCGAAGGTATCCTCTTCAAAATAGATATCCAGTGGTTAAGTTTGATTTGTAAATATGAAAAATAAG
The DNA here is from genome assembly GCF_044704955.1 of Pristiophorus japonicus. Classification (NCBI taxonomy): domain Eukaryota; kingdom Metazoa; phylum Chordata; class Chondrichthyes; family Pristiophoridae; genus Pristiophorus; species Pristiophorus japonicus. The sequence goes on along the minus strand of NC_091979.1, from coordinate 171,272,127 downwards.
TTCATATCTTTTGTTGTACATACCATGCAAATTATGTATAATGATTATTTTGTTATGATTACTTTTTCAATAAGGAGGGAAAAGTGTTATAGAGCACCACCTAGTGGACTATTGATGTAATGCAATACTGATACATTAATAACAAAGGTCATATGGCAAGTCATATGACAAAGGTCATGTGGCAAGTCATGTGACACAGTCTTGTTAAGGAGCCATCTTGTGTAATGTGTGTTTGTGTTCGTGATGTTGTAAAGATAGCACAAGTAAGGCCTCCTGCTGAGCGCCCTTCTCCTCCTCCTGCTCCTCCCTCTTTGAGCAGCTTGTCCTCTTCTTCGCTGCCTTTGCTCAATCTCCCTGTCACACTAAAGGCCAAGGAGGATGTCAACTAGAGCACTCATGACTGGGAGCTAGTGGTCTGACCAGAACCCCTGAATTCAGAAGCAAGACCACTTGCAACACCACATCCTCTCACCTGACCAACTTTAAATTACGCCCCTCCTGTTTGTTGGTTCCCCCTTTCTCCTGTTTACCAGCCTTCCCACCCTTCTGATTGCCGGTCCTCCCTCCCTCCCAATTACTGGGCCCCTTCCCTCCCGATTACTGTCTCCCTCCCTCCTGATTACTGGCCTTCCCTTCCTTCTGATTGATGGTCCCCTCTCCCTCATGATGGCTGGCCCTCCCTCCCTCCCAATTTCTAGTCCCTCCTCCCTCCCTATGCTGTGATATTTCCTAGTTGGTGGTGTTCCCCGACTTTAGCCTTCTAGCATTGTTTTTTCTGGCTGGCTGCCAGATGGAAAACAGAGTAAACAAAATGATAATGAGGCCTGGCTATTAAATTCAGCTGGACATCCGCATCCCTGGCATTTTCCGGGTTCCAACCCCGCAAACATGTTCCCCGCCTCCATGTAAATATTGGGGCCATTGAGTTGGATGGAATGTTCCTAGCATTTGCCCATATTGGAGGACTTGATAAATCTTTGTGAATGAAAATAATTCTTTCTGTCTTTTATACTCCCTTCAGTCACGCAGCTGTGCAAGAGAAGAAACTTTTTGGTTTGTTGACAAACTGAATAATGTTCACCAAAAACCTCTTAGAAAAATGGTTAACTAATAGCTGAAACTATTGGAAAGTCCCACTGAATTAATTTTGCTGATTAAATTACAGATTTTGTAAGATTACCGAAGAGTGGATGGAGATATTGTGTCAAAGGAAGGTGGTAAACATGAAGAAAATTCTACATGACTTATACTGTTTAATTTTAAAGCATTATGTTTCACATTTAATTAATAGTAGTTTACTGTTTAATTGTTAGTATTTCATACTATTGTTTATTATACTGGTGTTCATAATATTATCACTGCTCAGCAATGTGCTAATTATCTAAATCATGTGATATATCCATACCAGACATCATTGTGAACCCGGATAATAAACAGAAGATTGCAGTCTAATTATTGTATCACTTGGGGCTCTTTCAGTTCTGTAAAATAGTATGAGAATTTCCTCCTTCAACACGCTCCTTAAAACCGACCTCTTTGACCAAGTTTTTGCCCATCTGCTGTAATTTCTTCTTATCTGGCTCAGTGTCAAATTTATTTTTTTGTCTTATAACACTCCTGCGAAGCACCTTGGGATGTTTTATTATATTAAAGGCACTATATAAATACAAGTTGTTGTTGTTGAGAAGTAATGCACAACCAGGGTGTTAACCATCTGGGAGATATCACATCCACAATGGAGCTCCCACACTGCACAGCAGATCAATAAAATAAACAAGGCTTTCTTACTTCATCTGCTGTCATTAAAATCTGTGGTCAGTTGTCACAAATTCCAGCTCTCAGTCAGTTCCATGTTCATGAGAAAGTTCATCTCTTCAGTGAGAGCCAGGAATGAGGATAATTTCTGCATTGCAAAACTGATTAAATCTTTCTCACCAATGCCCACAGGCATTGTAGCCTCCCACTGAGAGCTCACACAGCAGCTAAAAAAAAAGAGAGTTCTCGTCTGTCAAATAAAAGATTGGGTCACCAGAAGAAAGTGTAGCAATACTGGGGGGAAAAATTCCATTGAATAGCACCCCTCGCAGTGCTGAGGAGTATCACCCGGGAGCATCGTGCTAGTGTGCAACACCTCCGGTAGCGACATTTGGTTTGCGCTGCACCCGTAGCGCCCTGCAGTGACACCGCCAGAGAAAGCTGCCATGCAGAGCTGTCTTGGGGCGCTAAGGGAAGGAATGACTGCATAAGGTAAGTGTGATTGATATGGATGGTGAGTAATGCATAGGGAATGTTTTTGTGTTTTTTGTTCCGATTCTTTTTTTTGCAGGGAGGCCTCTCTTAAGGCGCTACGAATCCAGCTCTCTAGCATGGGATATTAAGTTGCTCACCTGGCCTAGCACCCTCAGAGAAGTGTGGAATGCGTCCCTTAGCACTCCACTCCAATGTCAGGACACAACAACTGAATTTTGTGGCTTCGGTCGCTAACCATTTTCTGGCGCTAAATTTAGCGACCGCCCAACATTAGCGCCTTAAGAACCCTCCAACAAAATTTCTAGCACATGGAGTCGGAAGTTGTTACAAAGTTACGTCTGGAACCACAGCTGTGCCCAGATGTAGCTGATTACCTGACCACAGGGTTCAGTATTTTGTACTGTGAACCATGCATCGAGTTCCAGTCAGAACAATTCATTCTGAATGCAATCCTTTAGGGTTTTTACTTGCAGCTTTCCTTAACTCAATTCCTTGCTCAGAAGCCAATGCATCAGTTAACAGATGCGTGAGTTAATGTTTTAGGGCTTCATTAGATATTTTTCTCTTACTCGACAACAAAGTCCACTTCTTATGAACCGAGTGTGAATTTAGTGCAAAATACCTGTCAATACAGCATGGTCCACAGATCAAACAGAGACCCATGTTCCTATAATTAACTCACTGGCTATGAATGTAAGACTATTCATGAGATTTGTAAAATTATAGAGGATCAGAAAGTCAAATTAGCAGTAAAACAGTATGAAAATAAGAGATTCGCTACAGTTCGCTAATTCCTAATAACACTGAATCTGAACCAATGTTTTTAATACAAACTGATAAATGAGGCTTAATTTGTGCCTGTGAAGGCTCCAGATGTACCCATTACACATTTTGGGTCTGCTTTACATATTCTCTGAGGAATAGCATCGCCTAATTGGCCCAAAAGGAGATTTTTCTCTCATGATCAGGAATTTACTTTTGCTGTCAAATATCTAGATGTGTAATAGTATAACTGCATTATTTAACAGAAAGACTCTCTTGTTGATATGAATTTAATAATATGATCCTCACACATGAGGACTACTCTTTTCTTCCATTACTGCTTTGATGAGATGAAGCCAGATACAAATCATTAAGTTGCTTTATTTTACATTCAGTAAATGTAACATATGTGGCTAGAACAAATGAAGGACAGAATCACGATGGAGTGCTAGTCCATGTGCTTGCTTTACTAGGCCAGAGCGAACTGAGCATGTGATAATATCCCCCAATCATTATCCTTCCGAGCCTGTTTCTTTCTTTCTTTTTTTCTCCTTGTCTCCAATGGTAGCTGGTCATTATCCTGCCATTCACACCCTATCTTGACTAATGTTTTTCTAACTCCTGGCATTACCATTTTAATTTGGCCCATTGTTTTGGATCTATAATAATAGACCCAGGTTCGGGATCTGGATGAATGTTAAATAAGAGACAAGACAAATGAAGTAAGTAATAAAACACCATTTACTGAGAGAAAAGAAACATAATAATACAGTTTACAAAGAAAAGAGAAGTATGATAAGGTGCAATAAAGCTCACGGCCTTCAGCCCGTCGGGAACTCTGCAACGATGGCTGGTCTGGAACCTTGGGGGTCTCAGCACCGCTCGCGAATCACGGTCCAAGGTGAAGTTCAAAAAGCTATGGGACAGTGCCGCTCCTGTATACTATTAAACAAATATACTATTGAACAAAACATGGGTACATGTGGCTTATGGCCAACTCCTAATCTGTAAGGCCCCAGCTGCTCGTCCACAAAGCATGAGATCTCGAAGTGCCAAGCGTCTCATAACAAGCTGGTGTGCGTCTTAAGGTCGCTTCCCTCTCTCTCTCTCTATAGCCACAACATTCCACGGGACATGGAACAGAGATACACTGTAAACGTCTAAATATCATAATTAACAGTATGTGATTAACTCCATACAATACAATCCACCCTTGATATTTAGACATTCTAAGTAATATAATCAAGTTGAAGGCGTAATGCATCAGTTACACGTTGAGTATGCGCAAGCAACGCCCGCAATCTACACCTAAGAATACATACAAGCAGTAATAACGCGACGAGTAAAACAACGATAGGATGTATTAACAGCTTCAAAGCGGCGGATGTTTTTGGGGACCATCCGTAAAAGATGTCCCACCAATACAATCCACCCTTGATTGTCTTGCGTACGATCAGTGTTAGCTAACCGCCACCCTATACGGCCATCCCATGCTGTGTTTGAGGATGGAAGTAGCACAGTCACAGATAACGAGACACAGAGACTTGCCAGCACGAGTTGGTAAGTCACCATTTTGGGCAGAATTCCTGAGGGAGGAAGCATAAGTATATTAATTTCAGTCTCGTCCCTTGTCAACACAGAGAGGAATATCTTGACCAGTCAGGAGCACCCAATAAGTGTTTCCTTCGCCTTTCGCTAAGATTTCCTCTGCTTGTAAGGGTTTCTGGGGGTACTGCACCCACACTTTTCCTCCTTCACAAACTATGTCCTGAGTCTGATTTTCCTTTTAAATTGTAGGGACACTAACTTTGCCTAACATGTGGCTTATGGGAGTTCCCCCCCGTAATGGTCGGTGATTCAGATTGTGCACTGCTTGTGGTAAGACCTTTAACCACCCTTGCAATGTGTTAGTGGGAGTTAATATTTTAATCTGTTGCTTAAGTAGTCCATTCATACGTTCTATTAACCCTGCAACTTGCGGATAGTAAGGTATGTAAAACATCCAATAGATCCCGTTGTCTACCACCCACTGTTGCACTGTTTGACCTGTGAAGTGCAACCCATTATCGGACTGTACTTCTGCTGGCTCACCGTAGTATGTGATTAAATTCTCCAGTCCTTTAATCGTACCTTGTTGATTCGCTTTAGTCACTGGATAAGCTGTCAAAAGTCCAGAGTAGCAGCAGTGAGCAAATATTGGAACCGTTGTTGCAATGGTAAAGGTCCTACATAATCAACTTACCATATTTGTGCTGGTTGAGTCCCTCTCTTAATATGGGCACCAGGTTGTCATTGTAGGGGAAAATGCTTCACTTTTTGACAAATTTCACAGGTGTTTATGATCTGTTTAACAGCGTCCGTAGTCAAATGTAATCCCCTATTTCGTGTCCATTGTATCGTACCCTGAATGCCCAAATGTCCAGATTTGTGGTGGGCCCACATACCTATGCCATATTCTTCCTCTTCCGCCTCTTTGACAGCCCATACCCGGGCTATATTATCAATGGTGTTATTATATTCAGAGGTCTTTGAAGTGTTTTTCATGTGAGCATCCACATGATATACAGTTATTTTCTGGGCTTTGGACCATATTTGTTCCCATAGGTGCTTTCCCCACAAGTCTTTCCCAGCTATTTGCCAGTTATGTTCATGCCAGTTTCGCATCCAGCTTGCCTTGCATTGGCTACTGCCCATGAGTCAGTATATATGCGTACTTGTTGCTGTTCCTCTTCTAACACAAGGACTACAGCTGCTAGTTCTGCTAGCTGGCTGGAGCCTCCCACGCCCTCATCATGCACAATTGTCTAGGTTTTTGGATTGAAGGCAGCGGCTATCCACTTTGGTGGCAAAAACACGAAGGCAGAATATTATCTGAATGACGGCAGATTAGGGAAAGGGGAGGTGCAACGAGACCTGGGTGTCATGGTTCACCAGTCATTTAAAGTTAGCATGCAGGTACAGCAGGTGGTGAGGAAGGCAAATGGCATGTTGGCCTTCATAGCTAGGGGATTTGAGTATAGGAGCAGGGAGGTCTTACTGCAATTGTACAGGGCCTTGGTGAGGCCTCACCTGGAATATTGTGTTCAGTTTTGGTCTCCTAATCTGAGGAAGGACGTTCTTGCTATAGAGGGAGTGCAGCGAAGGTTCACCAGACTGATTCCAGGGATGGCTGGACGGACATATGAGGAGAGACTGGATCAACTGGGCCTTTATACACTGGAGTTTAGAAGGATGAGAGGGGATCTCATAGAAACGTATAAGATTCTGATGGGACGGGACAGGTTAGATGCGGGAAGAATGTTCCCGATGTTGGGGAAGTCCAGAACCAGGGAACATAGTCTTAGGATAAGGGGTATGCCATTTGGGACTGAGATGAGGAGAAACTTCTTCACTCAGAGAGTTGTTAACCTGTGTAATTCCCTACCGCAGAGAGTCGTTGATGCCAGTTCATTGGATGTATTCAAGAGGGAGTTAGATATGATCCTTACGGCTAAATGGATCAAGGAGTATGGAGAGAAAGCGGGAAAGGGGTACTGAGGTGAATGATCAGCCATGATCATATTGAATGGTGGTGCAGGCTCGAAGGGCCGAATGGCCTATTTCTGCACCTATTTTCTATGTTTCTATGTTTCTATGTCCCAAGGTCGCTTCCCTCTCTCTCTTTCTCTATAGCCACAACATTCCACGAGGCATGGAACAGAGACACACTGTAAATGTCTAAATATCATAATTAACAGTATGTGATTAACCCCATACAATACATCCATCATTCCTTTTGTCTCTCTAATCTCTCCTGTCTTCCACCCTATCACCGACCTTCCCTTTTGTTCTTTCTTCCCCATCCCCTTTCAGTGCTCCTTAAGAATCTGTTCTTTCTGAACACTCTCCAGTTCTGATGAAGGGTCATCGACTCGAAACGTTTACACTGCTTTCTCTCCACAGATGCTACCTGACCCGCTGAGATTTCCAGCATTTTCTGTTTTTATTCCAGATTCCAGCATCCGCAGTATTTTGCTTTTGTGTTTGTGATAATACATTACACTGCTTTCCCCTTTGAAAAAATGTATGTATTCCCCTCTCAAATACAGCAAAACTATGGTCCCACCTTTCCCAGCATTACATGTACCACATAACAAAACTCCTCGCTTTTTTTTCTTTTAAATGAACTACAAATTCTACAAATGAACTAAAAATCCATTTTAATAACAGATTTGTGGAGCCTTCCTGATCTTCTTACAGATGTTTTGGCGTTGATCCAATTTTCTGGCTGTTTTGTTTTGGTTTAAAGATAATCCTGTTTCTATCTCAGACATGTTTGAACCTGGTATTTCAGTTACTGAAGTCTGAACCGAGTCAAACTCATGTATGTTTTCATGATCAAGTGGTTCACAATCATGCCTTGGTGCATCTCTAACAGAGATCATTTGATCTACGTAAACACTTTGGATTTTGTCACCAATTTGAACCAAATATCTCTTGGTTCAAACTGCCCAACATTGCATTCTTGATGTGGCCATTGAAGGGATGGCAGACTTGGGTCCCAATATTGCTAGGAGCGGTTAGTGATTGGTTATCAGTGTAAATATTCTGTCGATTAGGAACTGTTGGAATTTCTTGATTCCAAACACTATAGCATGTGCTTCCTTTTCAAATTGCACATAGTTTCTTTCACTCTTTGTGACGGTTCGCAATGTGAATGTGATTGGCTTCTCTTAGCCGTCATCCATTACATGGCTTATGACAGCTCACACAGTGTAGCTGGAAGTCGATGGCACCCTACAGCTGTGGGAAACCAGCCAGAGACGCAAACCCAAGTGGGCACTCCTTCTGATTAGTGTCATTACAGATGAAGTTGACATAATTGCTGGCTCTGGCAATGAACTCTGGCATCTGTCTGATGCATTTATGTGTAGCCGACCATTAGAGTCCTGGAAGGATATGGAGGCGAAAAATTTGAGGGCAGTGGTGACTTTCACAGCCATTGGTAATGTGAGGCCGTCAGGTCTACCAGGCAGCAGGTCTTCTACTAGGAGGCTGCAGATGTTTGTCACTACCTGACGTGACAATCTCAGCCTCCAGAAGGACTGCTCTTCCGAGAGGTCAAGGAATCTGAGCCTCTGCCTTTACACCCTATGTAGGTAGTGCTTCTTGTGGGCTAAACCTCTCTGCTGTTTCCCCTCCCAGCTGCTCCCCTCTGCTACTTCCCTCTCTGCTTCTGCCCTCTCTGCTCCTCTCTCTCTGCAGCTCCCCTCTCCAGTGCTCCCCTCTCTACTGCTCCCCTCTCTACTGCTCCTCTCTCTGCTGCTCCCCTCTCTGCTGTGCCTCTCTCTGCTGTGCCCCTCTCTACTGCTCCTCTCTCTGCTGTGCCCCTCTCTACTGCTCCCCTCTCTGCTGCTCCCCTCTCTACTGCTCCCCTCTCTACTGCTCCCCTCTCTGCTGCTCCCCCCTCTGCTGCTCCCCTCTCTGCTGTGCCTCTCTCTGCTGTGCCTCTCTCTGCTGTGCCCCTCTCTGCTGCTCCCCTCTCTACTGCTCCCCTCTCTACTGCTCCCCTCTCTGCTGCTCCCCCCTCTGCTGCTCCCCTCTCTACTGCTCCCCTCTCTACTGCTCCCCTCTCTGCTGCTCCCCTCTCTGCTGTGCCTCTCTCTGCTGTGCCCCTCTCTACTGCTCCTCTCTCTGCTGTGCCCCTCTCTACTGCTCCCCTCTCTGCTGCTCCCCTCTCTACTGCTCCCCTCTCTACTGCTCCCCTCTCTGCTGCTCCCCCCTCTGCTGCTCCCCTCTCTGCTGTGCCTCTCTCTGCTGTGCCTCTCTCTGCTGTGCCCCTCTCTACTGCTCCCCTCTCTACTGCTCCCCTCTCTGCTGCTCCCCTCTCTACTGCTCCCCTCTCTACTGCTCCCCTCTCTACTGCTCCCCCCTCTGCTGCTCCCCTCTCTACTGCTCCCCTCTCTACTGCTCCCCTCTCTGCTGCTCCCCTCTCTACTGCTCCCCTCTCTGCTGCTCCCCTCTCTGCTGCTCCTCTCTCTGCTGTGCCCCTCTCTACTGCTCCCCCCTCTGCTGCTCCCCTCTCTACTGCTCCCCTCTCTACTGCTCCCCTCTCTACTGCTCCCCTCTCTACTGCTCCCCTCTCTGCTGCTCCCCTCTCTACTGCTCCCCTCTCTACTGCTCCCCTCTCTACTGCTCCCCTCTCTGCTGCTCCCCTCTCTGCTGCTCCTCTCTCTGCTGTGCCCCTCTCTACTGCTCCCCTCTCTACTGCTCCCCTCTCTACTGCTCCCCTCTCTACTGCTCCCCTCTCTACTGCTCCCCCCTCTGCTGCTCCCCTCTCTACTGCTCCCCTCTCTACTGCTCCCCTCTCTGCTGCTCCCCTCTCTACTGCTCCCCTCTCTACTGCTCCCCTCTCTACTGCTCCCCTCTCTGCTGCTCCCCTCTCTGCTGCTCCCCTCTCTGCTGTGCCCCTCTCTACAGCACCACGCTCTATGGCTTCCCTGTCTACTGTTGCCCTCTCTACCTCTGCCCTCAGCAGGCTTTTGCTGCTGCTGATCATCCGAGGTCCAATCTAAGGCACCCATGGTGCCACCCATCCTGATCTGAGTCTCAATTCTTACAATGTATATGAATTAGCCGCTCAACACAAGTAGTCTTAACAAACACTTTCCCAGTGGGAGGTAATAAAGCAGCTTTGAGCACTGATTATTTATTGATACCCGTATACCTGACTTTTAATGAGCCCCATGAATTGTCGTACAATCTTCTTACCTTGGTTTCAACGGCGAGTTTCAGGAAGACGGAAAACCCATGCATTTCATGCAAAATTTAAATCCACGGTAAAAGATGGTTTAAATTGCTTCATTTAAATATAATAAGCAGAAACCCACCTCTCTAGAGGGGGTTACACATAGAAATCGAAGCACAACTCTGTTAAAACTGGATATTGGAGTGTTGGAGCCGATACACTGCCAATTTCAGTGACTTTACAGCCCTCTCAATCCCGAACCCATGTGCTCTTTACTGTTAACATTCCCTCCAATATTTCAGTCTCCTCACCTTCTAAATTATGTAGAACATAGAAAGCTCTCTCTCTTTCTCACTTGTTATTTTTATCTTTCCTAAACACCCTATTTCCCCATAGATTGAAATTACTCTCATCCTCTGGAGTGAACGATGTTGTTATAATCCCTATGACAACATAATTTTTTTCTAACACATGTGTTTCCAGTTCCAGCAATTTTTTACGATTGCTTCTAATATTCACATAACTTCATTGAATTATGTTTACTGAACTGTTTTATATTTGTTTTCTTTGCCTGAATTCATTCTCAGTTTTCTTATTGTTGCCTTCCCTTTCACCACTCTCCAAATTCATTTTTAATCTTAAGTAAAGTCTGATTCACTCCAAATGGATTTTACAAGAGCCTTAATAATTCTTGCACATATATGTTATGCTTGCTGAAGCATACCTGTGGCAGATTGAGATCATTTGCAAATTTAGAACCATTGTGCAAATGAATAGGAATTTAATTTGATCTGAATATTGACCTGTCATTCGAACTCATCATTTACAGGAATTTACAAATCTCTGTACAAGGAGACCTGAATACGTCCTCCCTGACTCACTGAGTAAGGGGGCCAATCAGCAATCATTTTTTTCAAAATGTTCTTCTACTTCAAGAATTTAAGCGTTTTCTTGGCTTGGTCTCCAGAACTATTAATTATCTAGAGAACGGTATACCTCCACTCACTCAGCGTACAAGCCTCCAGGAATAGCTTGGGTACCGACTGAGCGAGTCCAGTGTGCACTCCCGTTGTAAGAAGACTCCACCCCCTAGCTCCATCTTTCCCCACAACACTTGCCATTTAGAAACAAGTTGCAAACCAGCATGGCCTCAGTTCAGCTCCCAGAGTTACACCATGGCACCACTGAATCCCCCTACGAACTTCAGCCCTAATAAGTTAGGCAACTTCTCACTTGATGTATTTTTAGCGATAGTGGAAAATAGGAGGATTTTTACAGGAATAAGGTCTGTCAGAGGCTGCAAATTGAAGTCCAGTATATTGAGGGCCTGGGAAGTATTGACAGGATAGCTCAGGTAAACAATTACCTCTGCCCCCCCTAGGCACACTACCATGGCCTGATGTTCTGTTCTTCTTACTACTATGGTGTAATTCTGTCTTAGGATGTCCTGTACATTAAAGGCACCAAATCAATGCCAGTTGTTGAAATAGACGACAGAACTCTCAACATCTAAAAGGTAACAGATTGATTGAAAATTTTGTGTGGTGTCTCTCATCATAACTAAGGTATTCGAAATTGCAAAGTACTACTTAAAATGGTGTAGGAAGATAATTCAATTTGCACACAATTCTTCTAGCAGCAGATGGCCTGAGGCTTGGGTGGAGACGGGAGATTTTATGGAGGTGGAAATATGCAGTTTTTGTGTTGGAGAGGATATGGAGCTTGGATACTCAACTAGGGGTCAAGTAAGGTGCCGAGGTTCAACCTGAGACAGTGCCTCCCCACCCCTCACCCTCTCCTCAACTCCAACATATTTTTAATGCAGTCCAATATAATGAATCTCCAGGATAAAAAATTACATTAAAAGTGATGCCTTTTTTTTTATGCTTTTTATTTCATGATTGATTTATAATATAAAAAACAATACAGAAAAATAAGTTCCAATTGACTTTATTCACGTTCAACAGACTAGCCAGTCTATTGTTTTCTTAAAAGATACTTTCACCGAAGCAAGAAGAAATTTACAAGATCAACAGATAATTTTGTGCCACAACCTCTGTCTTCTGTTCATTGATTCCATTCCCCTCCCTGGCCACCGGCTCAGGTTGAACCAAACTGTTCATAATCTTGACATCTTACTGGATCCCGAGCTGAGTATCCAAACTCCATATCCTCTCCAACACAAAGACCGCCTACATCCACCTCTATAACATTGCCCGTCTCCACCCCTGCCTCAGCCCATCTGCTGCTGAAATGCTGATCCATGCCATTGTCATCTCCAAATCTTTCCTGGACAGCCTCCCATTCTGCACCCTCCATAAACTTCATTTCATTTAAAACACTAGTGCCCATATCCTAGCGCACTCCAAGTCCCGCTCAAAAATCATCCCAGTCCTTGCTTACTTACATTGGCTCCCGGTCCCCGAGAGCCTCAAATTTAAAATTCTCATCTTTAAGTTCACATCCATTCACTCCTCCCTACCTCAGTAAATTCCTCCAGCCCTACAATGCTCAGCGAACTCGATGTTTCTCCAACTCTGAACTTTTGAATCACAAAATCCATTTGCCCCATCATTGGCGGTTGTGCCTTCAGCCATGTAGGCACTAAGCTCTGGAATGCTCTCGCTAAACTTCTCCATCTCTCTGCCCAACCCTCCAATTTTAAAATCCTCCTTAAAGTCCACCACTTTGATGAACCCCTCCTAATACATCCTTCTTTGGCTCTAATTTGTTTTTTTGTCTGACTATGCTCCTGTGAAGCATCTTGAGAAGCTTTTCTATTCTAATGACACTATATAATTGGCAGATTCATTTCAACATAGATAAGTGTGTGGTATTACATTTTGATAAGTAAAATAAGGAGGTCACATATTACTTGGAAAATAGGAATCTAAATGGGGTAGAGGAGCAAAGGGATCTGAGAGTACAAATACACAAATCAGTAAAAGTTGTGACGCAGGTCAATAAGGCCATAACAAAAGCAAACCAAGCGCTGGGGTTTATTTCTAGAGGTATAGAATTGAAAAGTGGAGAAGTTATGCTAAACCTGTATCGGACCTTGGTTAGACCACATTTGAAGTACCGTCTGGTCACCATATTATAAAAAGGAAATCGAGGCACTGGAGAGGGTGCAGAGAAGATTTACAAGGATGATACTAGAACTCTGCAGTTATACCTACTAGGAAAAGATGAACTGGCTGGATCTCTTTTCTCTTGAAAAGAGAAGGCTGAGGGGTGACCTAATAGAGGTCTTTAAAATTATGAAAGGTTTTCATACAGTACACATAGTGAGCATGTTTTCACTTGTGGGGAAGAGCAAAACTAAAGGCCATCAAAAGAAGACAGTCACCAAGAAATCTAATATCAAATTCAGCGGAAACTTCTTTATCCAGAGAGTGGTGAGAATGTGGAACTTGCTACCACAGCGAGTGGTTGAAGCAATAGTACAGATGCATTTGAGGGGAAGCTAGATAAGCATATGCGGGAGAAGAGAATAGAGGGTTATGAGGATGGATTTAGATGAGGAAGGATGGGAGGAGTCATGAGTGGAGCATAAATGCTGGCATAGTCTGGTTGGACCGCATGGCTTGTTTCTGTGCCATATATTCTATGTAATTCTATGTAATATAAATGCAAGTTGCTGTTATTGGTTTGTATTTGAAGCTGAGTTCATTACTATTACAATAATCATTTACTCCAGACCAACAGTAATTCTGATTAATTGTCAACCATGAATCTAGTGAAGGGGCTTTTCATATTACCTATTGAGGAATTGGTAATTGCGATAACAGTAAAAAGATAGAGTTAATGCCCAAGACACTGAGTAAAGAGTATCTTCATGCATTAATGATGTTCTTTAAAATATCATAGAATCATACAGCACAGAAGGAGGCCATTCGGCCCATCATGCCAGTGCCAGCTCTTTGTAGGAGCTATTCAATTAGTCCCACTCCCTGGTTCTTTCTCGTAACCCTACAAATGCTGATTTCTTTGCCCATTTCATGACAGCTCTATGAGCACCACAATAATTTATGGAATAATGAGGCAATGATCCATATGGTTTTATTATTGGATGCAGGAATAAGCCACATGGCAATTAGATGTATGGAACCTCTGAGCTGACTCTGGCTTTCTCTCCAAGGCCAAGGGTTCATCTCATTCTCCATGACTGTTTGGTGATCTAGTGTTTACTGAAAACTTTTGACTTTTCAACTCAGGTCCCCAAAACCTCCACACTGGTGTTTTGGGGCACAGTCCACATTTAATTGCCATTTTGTACTCACGGCAAAGCTCTACGCTGGGAGCATGAATTCATAAAATGACCCGTTATTAGTTTGTTCTGTAACAGCTGTCGAGTCGGTGGTCAGCAGAGGTTGTTTACGTGGAGATTGCTGTTCACATTACAGCTGTGGATATGAGCCAGTGCAACACCTTTTTCAAACAGACTTGTTGGAGCATTGTATGGTTGAATGGGCTGGACACCAGGGGTAATGTTAGGATGTCACTTTCCTGGCACAGAGCATCCTCCACAGGGAGCAATCATTAAGAATTAGAGAGCCCACCTCCCATGATTTGCCATCAATTAAAATCCGTGGAGCTCTCCTAATCTCCTGCTGTAACTTCAGTGGATGATCAGTGGAAACCCTGCAGATCTCGTACTAGAGAACCCCCATGGAAATTCCAGGTGGGGCGAGAAGAACTTATGAAAGAGTAGAGCGAGATTAAACACCTCAAGGCAGTTTTGGATCCGAATCGGTTCAGGACAAGTTGGATTAAAAACTGCCACATTCAAAATACCCAAATTGTTTGTCTTTTTCTTATACTGGTATAAGCAAATGTTCTGGTGCAAATCCTGCCTGAATGGTAATGTGTTAATAGTATTCATTTCTTCAGGGTCAGATCATTTGCACATGTATTCACAGCTTCAATTTGAACAGGTGCACAGAGCAGATGACTAGGTGAGAGTGGAAAATAGTAGGTGACATTTAAAGGGAATAAAATAAAGTGCAAGAATTTTGTAAAGCTTTCTAAAAGGTCAAAAAGCATCTGAAGCCAATGTCAACCTTTTGCCAAGACTGAAAGGAGAGAGGCAAATATTTAGAGGAAAGAAACCCAGCGTTCCAACACGAGTCTGCAGGCAAGTGAAGGAGCAGCACAGCACCCTGCTTAGTGGCTGCTGAAGTAGAGGTGGTGCTGCATGAGATGGTTGGGAAGATAGTAGCCCTGTTTGAGGTTTGCCGCAAGGAGGTGGATGCAGGATTGAGGCCACAACTGACCAGCAGCATCAATGGCTGCATTGTAGCTACAAGTATCCCTTCACAGATATGTTTGGTGATATCTTGGTGGCTAATGTCAATCAGGACATATTGGCTGTTGAGCCACGTCTCATGACTCTCTCATGCAGTGCCATTGAAAGCCTGACATATAATGTGATGAGAAGCATCCAGCATAATCATCATCATCATCATAGGCAGTCCCTTGGAATCGAGGAAGACTTGCTTCCACTCTTAAAATGAGTCCTTAGGTGGTTATACAATCCAATACGAGAGCCACAGTCCTTGCCACAGGTGGGACAGATAGTCATTGAGGGAAAGGATGGGTGGATTGGTTTGCCGCACGCTCTTTCTGCTGCCTGTGCTTGATTTCTGCATGCTCTCGGCGCTGTGACTCGAGGTGCTCAGCGCCCTCCCGGATTCACTTCCTCCACTTAGGGTGGTCTTTGGCCAGGGACTCTCAAGTGTCAGTGGGGATGTTGCACCTTTTCACGGAAGCTTTGAGGGTGTCCCTTTAATGTTTCCTCTGCCCACCTTTGGCTCATTTGCCGTGAAGGAGTTCTGAGTAGAATGCTTGCTTTGGGAGTCTCGTGTTTGGCATGCGAACGATGTGGCCTGCCCTACGGAGCTGATCAAGTGTGGTCAGTGCTTCAACGCTGGGGATGTTGGCCTGGTCGAGGATGCTAATGTTAGTGCGAGCAGCAGGGACTCCAGGGATCGGCGGAGGTCTATAAAAGGCACAACAGTCGTCGGAGGCTGGAGTGCGAGCAGCGGGGAGTCCGGGGACCGGCGGAGGCTTATAAAAGGCACAGCAGTCGTGCGAGGCGGGAGTGCGAGCAGCGGGGAGTCCGGGGATCAGCGGGGGCCTATAAAAGGCCCAGCTGGTGCAGCTGCAGCAGGGTGAGAAGGCAAAAAACAAGTAGAAAGAATTTGAAAGGTGACGTCACAGCCAAGGGGGTAAGTGATTGGCTGGTGATTGGTAACATAGAAACATGGACATAGAAAGTAGGTGCAGGAGCAGGCCATTCAGCCCTTCTAGCCTGCACCGCCATTCAATGAGTTCATGGCTGAACATGCAACTTCAGTACCCCCTTCCTGCTTTCTCGCCATAACCCTTGATCCCCCGAGTAGTAAGGACTTCATCTAACTCCCTTTTGAATATATTTAGTGAATTGGCCTCAACTACTTTCTGTGGTAGAGAATTCCACAGGTTCACCACTCTCTTGGTGAAGAAGTTTCTCCTCATCTTGGTCCTAAATGGCTTACCCCTTATCCTCAGACTGTGACCCCTGGTTCTGGACTTCCCCAACATTGGGAACATTCTTCCTGCATCTAACCTGTCTAAACCCGTCAGAATTTTAAACGTTTCCATGAGGTCCCCTCTCATTCTTCTGAACTCCAGTGAATACAAGCCCAGTTGATCTAGTCTTTCTTGATAGGTCAGTCCCGCCATCCCGGGAATCAGTCTGGTGAATCTTCGCTGCACTCCCTCAATAGCAAGAATGTCCTTCCTCAAGTTAGGAGACCAAAACTGTACACAATACTCCAGGTGTGGCCTCACCAAGGCCCTGTACAACTGTAGCAACACCTCCCCTGTATTCAAATCCCCTCGCTATGAAGGCCAACATGCCATTTGCTTTCTTAACCGCCTGCTGTACCTGCATGCTAACCTTCAATGACTGATGTACCATGACACCCAGGTCTCATTGCACCTTCCCTTTTCCTAATCTGTCACCATTCAGATAATAGTCTGTCTCTCTGTTTTTACCACCAAAGTGGATAACCTCACATTTATCCACATTATACTTCATCTGCCATGCATTTCCCCACTCACCTAACCTATCCAAGTCACTCTGCAGCCTAATAGCATTCTCCTCGCAGCTCACACTGCCACCCAACTTAGTGTCATCCGCAAATTTGGAGATACTGCATTTAATCCCCTCGTCTAAATCATTAATGTACAGTGTAAACAGCTGGGGCCCCAGCACAGAACCTTGCGGCACCCCACTAGTCACTGCCTGCCATTCTGAAAAGTACCCGTTTACTCCTACTCTTTGCTTCCTGTCTGACAACCAGTTCTCAATCCACGTCAGCACACTACCCCCAATCCCATGTGCTTTAACTTTGCACATTAATCTCTTGTGTGGGACCTTGTCGAAAGCCTTCTGAAAGTCCAAATATACCACATCAACTGGTTCTCCTTTGTCCACTTTACTGGAAACATCCTCAAAAAATTCCAGAAGATTTGTCAAGCATGATTTCCCTTTCACAAATCCATGCTGACTTGGACCTATCATGTCACCATTTTCCAGATGCACTGCTATGACATCCTTAATAATTGATTCCATCATTTTACCCACTACTGAGGTCAGGCTGACCGGTCTATAATTCCCTGTTTTCTCTCTCCCTCCTTTTTTAAAAAGTGGGGTTACATTGGCTACCCTCCACTCCATAGGAACTGATCCAGAGTCAATGGAATGTTGGAAAATGACTGTCAATGCATCCGCTATTTCCAAGGCCACCTCCTTAAGTACTCTGGGATGCAGTCCATCAGGCCCTGGGGATTTATCGGCCTTCAATCCCATCAATTTCCCCAACACAATTTCCTGACTAATAAAGATTTCCCTTAGTTCCCCCTCCTTACTAGACCCTCTGACCCCTTTTATATCCGGAAGGTTGTTGGTGTCCTCCTTAGTGAATACCGAACCAAAGTACTTGTTCAATTGGTCTGCCATTTCTTTGTTCCCCGTTATGACTTCCCCTGATTCTGACTGCAGGGGACCTACGTTTGTCTTTACTAACCTTTTTCTCTTTACATACCTATAGAAACTTTTGCAATCCACCTTAATGTACCCTGCAAGCTTCTTCTCGTACTCCATTTTCTCTGCCCCAATCAAACCCTTTGTCCTCCTCTGCTGAGTTCTAAATTTCTCCCAGTCCCCAGGTTCGCTGCTATTTCTGGCCAATTTGTATGCCACTTCCTTGGCTTTAATACTATCCCTGAATTCCCTAGATAGCCACGGTTGAGCCACCTTCCCTTTTTTATTTTTACGCCAGACAGGAATGTACAATTGTTGTAATTCATCCATGCGGTCTCTAAATGTCTGCCATTACCCATCCACAGTCAACCCCCTAAGTATCATTCGCCAATCTATCCTAGCCAATTCACGCCTCACACCTTCAAAGTTACCCTTCTTTAAGTTCTGGACCATGGTCTCTGAATTTATTGTTTCATTCTCCATCCTAATGCAGAATTCCACCATATTATGGTCACTCTTCCCCAAGGGGCCTCGCACAATGAGATTGCTAATTAATCCTCTCTCATTACACAACACCCAGTCTAAGATGGCCTCCCCCCTAGTTGGTTCCTCAACATATTGGTCTAGAAAACCATCCCTTATGCACTCCAGGAAATCCTCCTCCACCGTATTGCTTCCAGTTTGGCTAGCCCAATCTATGTGCATATTAAAGTCACCCATTATAACTGCTACACCTTTATTGCATGCACCCCTAATTTCCTGTTTGATGCCCTCCCCAACACCCCTATTACTGTTTGGAGGTCTGTACACAACTCCTACTAAGTAGTAGTTTTTCTTTTTCTTTTCTTTATCAGTAAGTAAACTTTAGCATTGTTGTTGCCAAATTAAGTTCATCTAAGGATTAATTCATGGCAGGAGAGCTTGGACACATGTTATGCTCCTCCTGTACTATGTGGGAAGTCAGGGATGCTTCTGGTGTCCCTAACGACTATGTGTGCGGGAAGTGCATCAGCCTGCAGCTCCTGATGGACCGCATTGCAGCACTGGAGCTGCGGGTGGATGTACTCTGGAGCATCCACGATGCTGAGAATGACGTAAATAGCACGTTTAGTAAGTTGGCCACACCACAGGTAAAGGGTACACAGCCAGATAGGGGATGGGTGACCGACAGGAAGAGCAGTGCAAGGAAGGTAGTGCAGGGGTCCCCTGCGGTCATCCCCCTGCAAAATAGATACACCGCTTTGGGTACTGTTGAGGGGGATGACTCATCAGGGGAGGGCAGCAGCAGCCAAGTTCATGGCACTGTGACGGGCTCTGTTGCACAGGAGGGCAGGAAAAAGAGTGGGAGAGCGATAGTGATAGGGGATTCAATTGTAACGGGAATAGATGGACGTTTCTGCGGCCGCAACCGAGACTCCAGGATGTTATGTTGCCTCCCTGGTGCAAGGGTCAAGGATGTCTCGGAGCGGGTGCAGGCATTCTGAAAATGGAGGGTGAACAGCCAGTTGTCGTGGTGCATATATGTACCAATGATATAGGTAAAAAATGGGATGAGGTCCTACAAGATGAATTTAGGGAGCTAGGAGCTAAATTAAAAAGTAGGACCTCAAAAGTAGTGTTCTCAGGATTTCTACCAGTGCCACATGCTAGTCAGAGTAGGAATCACAGGATAGCTCAGATGAATAAGTGGCTTGAGGACTTGTGCAGAAGGGAGGGATTCAAATTCCTGGGACATTAGAACCAGTTCTGGGGGAGGTGGGACCAGTACAAACTGGACGAACTGTACCTGGGCAGGACCAGTACCAATGTCCGAGGGGGAGTGTTTGCTAGTGCTGTTGGGGAGGAGCTAAACTAATATGGCAGGGGGATGGAAACCCATGCAGGGAGACAGAGGGAAGTACAATGCGGGCAGAAGCAAAAGCTAGAAAGAAGAAAAGTAAAAGTGGAGGGCAGAGAAACCTAAGGCCAGAAAAAGCAGCAAACCTGAGGACTGGGAGAAATTTAGTCATCAGCAGAGGAGGACAAAGGGTTTAATTAAGAGGGGGAAAATAGAGTCCTTGAAGAAGCTTGCCAGGAGCATAAAAACTGACTGCAAAAGTTTCTATAGATATGTGAAGAGAAAAAGATTAGTGAAGACAAATGTAGGTCCCTTGCAGTCAGATTCAGGTGAATTTATAATGGGGAACAAAGAAATGGCAGACCAATTGAACAAATATTTTGGTTCTGTCTTCATGAAGGAAGACACAAATAACCTTCCGGAAGTACTAGTTCCGAGGGTCTAGTGAGAAGGAGGAACTGAAGGACATTCTTATTAGGCGGGAAATTGTGTCAGGGAAATTGATGGGATTGAAGGCCGATAAATCCCCAGGGCCTGATAGTCTGCATCCCAGAGTACTTAAGGAAGTAGCCCTAGAAATAGTGGATGCATTGGTGATCATTTTTCAACAGCCTATCAACTCTGGATTAGTTCCTATGGACTGGAGGTTAGCTAATGTAACACCATTTTTAAAAAAGGGTGGGAGAGAGAAAACGGGTAATTATAGACTGGTAAGCCTGACATCAGTCGTGGGGAAAATGTTGGAATCAATTATTAAAGATGAAATAGCAGCTCATTTGGAAAGCAGTGACAGGATCGGTCCAAGTCAGCATGGATTTATGAAGGGGAAATCATGCTTGACAAATCTTTTGGAAATTTTTGAGGATGTACCTAATAGAGTGGACAAGGGAGAACCAGTGGATGTGGTGTATTTGGACTTTGAAAAGGCTTTTGACAAGGTCCCACATAAGAGATTGGTGTGCAAAATCAAAGCACATGGTATTGGGGGTAATATACTGACGTGGATAGAGAACTGGTTGGCAGACAGGAAGTAGAGAGTCGGGATAAATGAGTCCTTTTCAGAATGGCAGTGACTAGTGGAGTGCCGCAAGGCTCAGTGCTGGGATCCCAGCTCTTTACAATATACATCAATAATTTGGATGAAGGAATTGAGTGTAATATCTCCAAGTTTGCAGATGACACTAAACTGGGTGGCAGTGTGAGCTGTGAAGGGGAGCTAAGAGGCTGCAGGGTGACTTAGACAGGTTAGGTGAGTGGGCAAATGCATGGCAGATGCAGTATAATGTGGATAAATGTGAGGTTATCTACTTTGGGGGCAAAAACGCAAAGACAGAATATTATCTGAATGGTGCCAGATTAGGAAAAGTGGAGGTACAACGAGACCTGTGTGTCATGGTTCATCAGTCATTGAAAGTTGGCATACAGGTACAGCAGGCGATAAAGAAGGCAAATGGTATGTTGGCCTTCATAGCTCGGGGATTTGAGTATAGGAGCAGGGAGGTCTTACTGCAGTTGTACAGGGCCTTGGTGAGGCCTCACCTGGAATATTGTGTTCAGTTTTGGTCTCCTAATCTGAGGAAGGACATTCTTGCTATTGAGGGAGTGCAGCGAAGGTTCACCAGACTGATTCCCAGGATGGCTGGACTGACATATGAGGAGAGATTGGATCAACTGGGACTTTATACACTAGAGTTTAGAAGAATGAGAGGGGATCTCATAGAAGCATATAAGATTCTGACGGGACGGGACAGGTTAGATGCGGGTAGATTGTTCCCGATGTTGGAGAAGTCCTGAACCAGGGGATAAGGATAAGGGCTAAGCCATTTAGGACTGAGATGGGTAGAAACTTCTTCACTCAGATCGTTGTTAACCTGTGTAATTCCCTACCGTAGAGAGTTGTTGATGCCAGCTCATTGGATATATTCAAGAGGGAGTTAGATATGGCCCTTACCACTAAAGGGATCAAGGGGTATGGAGAAAAAGCAGGAAAGGGGTACTGAGGGAATGATCAGCCATGATCTTATCGAATGGTGGTGCAGGCTCGAAGGGCCGAATGGCCTACTCCTGCACCTATTGTCTATGTTTCTATGTTTCTATGATCATGGACTCAGCTTCACTTCCCTGCCTGCTCCTCATAACCCCTTATCCCCTTATCGTTTAAGAAATTGTCTATTTCTGTCTCAAATGTATTCAATGTCCCGGCTTCCACTGCTCTCTGAGGCAGCGAATTCCACAGATTAACAACCCTCTGAGAGAAGAAATTTCTCCTCATCTCTGTTTTAAATGGGCAGCCCCTTATTCTAAGATCATTCCCTCTAGTTCCAGTCTCCCCCATCAGTGGAAACATCCTCTCTGCGCCCACCTTGTCAAGCCTCCTCATAATCTTCCACGTTTCGATAAGATCTCCTCTCATTCTTCTGAATTCCAATGAGTAGAGGCCCAATCTACTCAACCTTTCCTCATAAGTCAACACCCTCATCCCCAGAATCCTTCTCTGCACACCTTCGAAAGCAAGTATATCCTTTCGTAAATATAGAAACCGAAACTGCACGCAGTATTCCAGGTGTGGCCTTAAATAGCTGTAGCAAGACTTCCCTGCTTTTATACTCCATCCACTTTACAATAAAGGCCAAGATTCCATTGGTGTTCCTGATCACTTGCTGTTCCTGCATACTATCCTTTTGTGTTTCATGCATAAGTACCCCCAGGTCCCACTGTACTGCGGCACTTTGCAATCTTTCTCCATTTAAATAATAACTTGGTCTTTGATTTTTTTTCTGCTCAAGTGCATGACCTCACTCTTTCCAACATTATACTCCATCTGTCAAATTTTTTCCCACTCACTTAGTCTGTCTAAGTCCTTTTGCAGATTTTTTGTGTCCTCCTCACACATTGCTTTTCCTCCCATCTTTGTATCGTCAGCAAACTTGGCTATGTTATATTCAGTTCCTTCTTCCAACTCGTTTATATAGATTGTAATTAGTTGGTGTCCCAGCACTGATCCCTGCTGCACCCAACTAGTTACTGGTTGCCAACCAGAGAATGAACCATTTATCCCGACTCTCTGTTCTCTGTTAGTTAGCCAATCTTCTATCCATGCTAATATATTACCCCAACCCTGTGAATTTTTATCTTGTGCAGTTACCTTTTATGTGGCACCTTGTCAAATGCCTTCTGGAAGTTCAAATACACAACATCCACTGGTTCCCCTTTATCCACCCTGTTCGTTACATCCTCAAAGAACTCCGGCAAATTTGTCAAACATGACTTCCCCTTCATAAATCCATGCTGACTCTGCCTGACCGAATTTTGCTTTTCCAAATGTCCAGCTACTGCTTCTTTAATACTGGACTCCAACATTTTCCGAACCACAGATGTTAGGCTAACTGTCTATAGTTTCCTGCTTTTTGTCTGCCTCCTTTTTTAAATAGGGGCATTACATTTGCAATTTTCCAATCTGCTAGGACCTCCCCAGAATCCAGGGAATTTTGGTAAATTACAGCCAATGCAGCCACAATCCTTGCTGCTACTTCTCTTAAGATCCTAGGATGCTAGCCATCAGGTCCAGGGGATTTACCTGTCTTTAGTCCCATTATCTTATTGAGTACCACCTCCTTAGTGATTGTGATTGTGTTAAGTTCCTCCCCCCTAGCCCCTTGACTACCCACTGTCAGAATATTGTGAGTGTCCTCTGCCATAAAGACTGATACAAAATATTTGTTCAGAGTTTCTGCCATCTCCATGTTCCCCATTACTAATTCCTTGGTCTTGTCCTCTAAGGGACCAACATTTACTTTAGCCACCCTTTTCCTTTTTATATACCTATAGAAGCTCTTACTATCTGTTTTTAGATTTTGTGCTAGTTTACTTTCATAGTTTATCTTCTCTTTCTTAATAATTTTTTTGTCGTTCTTTGCTGGCTTTTAAAAGCTTCCCAGTGTTCTGTCCTCCCACTAGTTTTGCCCACTTTGTATGCCCTTGTTTTTAATTGGATACCGTCTTTTATTTTTTCAGTTAGCCACGGATGGCTATCTTTTCTCTTACACCCTTTCTTCCGCACTGGAATATATCTCACCTCAAAGTGTTTCACAGGCGATCAAAAGCGTGACCCAATGAACTTCTCATGTTCTCACGACATGTCAAAGTCCTTTGCAATTAATTCATTACTTTTGAACTGCAGTCATTGTTATTTTAGGCAAAAGCAGCAGCCAGAACATGAGATATAACCAGCAAACAATAAATGACATGGAATCAGTTTATCTCTTTTGGTGGTGATTGTTGAGGGATGAATGATGGTCAAGACTCCAAGAAAACTGCCTTCTCTGCTTTGTAAAAGGGCCATGGGAAATTTTACATCCACCTGTTCAAGGAGTCAGGGCCTAGGCTTAACATCTCATATGAAATATAGCACATCTGACAATGGAGCACTCTCTCAGTACTGCACTAAACAATCAGCCTAGATTATGTGCTGGAGTGGAACAACTTGTGTGGAGCCTAATCTGCTTGGAATCATTCCATAGAATCTCCTTTTTCTTCTTTAGATCCTAGATAGAGGTATCTCTATTGGGATGTTATATTCTCAATCATGGGGAGGCAATACCTTTTTTAAGAATAATTGGCAGAAAGATCTGAGAGAACCTAAGTACCAGTAGAAACTAAAATAAAATCAATATCAGCCAAGAAATGATCAAAAACCAATTTCCCTCACATTACTGTGCCCATTCGATAAAGTCCCTCATAAGGGGCTGTTAGCTCAAGTTGAAGCTCATGGAAATGAAGAAATATTAAGAAATTAAGTGAATGGGCAAAACTGTGCAAAGTGGATTTCAATATAGGCAAGAATGAGGTAATTCACTTTGAACCTATAAAGGATCTATCAGAGTACTTTCTAAATGGTGAAAAGCTAGAAGCAATGGAGATCCAAAGAGCCTTAGGGGTCCATGTATATAGATCATTAAAATGCCATTGACAGGTACAAAAAAATAATCAAAAAGTTAATGGAACGCTGGTCTTCATATCTAGATGACTAGAATACAAATGCTACAGCCACACAAAGCCCTGGTAAGACCACACCTGGTCTGGGCTCCACACCTTAGGAAGAATATATTGTTTTTTGAGGGAGTGTAGCGTAGATTTACTAGAATGATACCCGGACTCCAAGGGTTACATTACGAAGAGAGATTACACAAATCAGGGTTGCATTACTTGGAATGTAGATGATTAAGGAGTGATTTGATCAAAGTTTTCAAGATAATCAGGGGAACTGATAGGGTAGATAGAGAGAAAATATATCCGCTGGTTTGGTAATCTAGGACTAGGGGACATAGCCTAAAAAATTAGAGCCAGGCCTTACAGGAGTGAAGTTAGGAAGCACTTTTAGATGCAAAGGGCACAAAATGTCATTTTTGAGAATAGGTGCCAGAAAGGTCTGAGCGAAACTAATTGCCGGTAAGAAAAAAATGGATTGCAAGATGTTCTCCCCTTTTCAGCTCAATATTCCTGCTTGCTCTTGATTGAAGCTTCCACCACCTGCTCTGAGCCTCATCGCGAGCACGAATGGCATGTAAAATGGCCAGAGATCAGACATTTCCAGGGCCATAATGGAGACTATGTTAAGCCCTATTGACTCTAAGAGACAGAGTGCCAAAATCATGTCTGTTATGTATGCATGCTTGTATTGTTATATGATGTCTGTAACACTGAATGTGCCTTCACCCTGTATACACCTTATCTGTACACCAGAGGGTGCTGCTGCTGGAGATCTAAGGGTTACCTGCACACTGCAGGTAACCCAGTATAAAAGGGAGCTCACAGCTTGGTGTCCTCACTCGAGGAGCTGCAAATAAAGGACTACAGTCCTCACAGTTTAAGTACCATACCCTGCCTCTTGGTGTCATTAACAAGGTGCCTACATACACAATAACTGGTGACGAGGTTACGAACTACATGCACAACATGTCGAATCTCAGCAACTTTCAACAATTTACTGATGGGGAAGATTGGGATGCTTTCGTGGAAAGATTGGAATATTTCTTTACAGCCAACGACCTGGATGGGGACACATCGGCTACACTACTGAACAAGCACAGGGCCATCCTGCTTAGCAGTTGTGGGCCCACTATCCATTGTCTTGTCAGGGACTTGCTAGCCCCAGAGAAGACAACAACTAAAAGCTATGAGGAACTCGTAACACTAATACAGGAGCAACTAAAACCAAAAGAAAGCATCCTCACAGCCAGGCACCGGTTCTACACTCACCGGCAACCCGAAGGCCAAGAAATTGCTAAGTATGCTGCACATTTAAGAAGATTGGCTGCACTGTGTGATTTTGGCGACCACCTTAATGAAGCACTAAGGGACATATTTGGTATTGGAATCGGCCACGAGGGCCTCCTCCACAAATTGCTCTCTGCGAACATCACAGTCACTCTGTAGAAGGCAATTAAAGTGAGTCAGGCCTACATGATTTTGGTCGGCGACTCCAAGTGAATATTGACCCAGGACTCGAAACCGATGAATGCAGTGCACCGAATGGTTACTTCTAAAGGCAGAAATGCTGCCCCGAGTCCTGCAACCCTGAGTCGCCACATGGGGCAAACCGGCTGGCCCCGTGCTGGCGCTGTGGAGGAAACCACAGGGCCCACCAGTGCCACTAAAAAAACTATATCTGCAAAGGCTGCAAAGAGAAAGGGCACCTTCAGAGAATGTGCAGAAAAAGCTTTACTCACCGCGTCTCTGAAGAGTTGGCTGATCACCGGGGCTCCGACACAGATGAAGATGAAGCTGCTCAACCCCTGGAAGGAGAGTATGGAATTTATATCTGCTCCACCGAAAGTTCTCCATGGAAGATGGAAGTAGACATTGACGGAGTTTCAGTTTTGATGGAGATCGACACAGGGGCGAGCCAGTCTTTGATGAGCCAGACGACCTTTGAAAAACTTTGGATAAATCCCGCCAATCGACCAAAACTGTCTCCTGTCCAAGTGAAGCTGCTCACCTACACCAAAGGTAAAATCTCAGTCGTTGGCGGCGTGATGAACAAACTCCCCCTGTGGATTGTTGCCGGTGATGGTCCAACGCTGCTGGGAAGAAGTTGGATGAAGCCGGTCCAAGTCGGTTGAAGTGACGACAGCCTCCAGGCTCCAGCAATCGACAGCCAATGCAGCCCCAAACATGGATCCATCGCGGCACCTAGAGATCCCTATTGTGTTCCTAACACAGATGAGACTGCACACAGGGAGTTGAAAGTAACAGTGACCTCAGTCTTTATTAAGACACTCCAGAGTAAGGAACAGGCTTATATACAGTGCTCCCAAGGGATGCTGGGATCCCTTGGGACTTCAGGGGATGCGCTCCCTGGTGGGTGGCGGAACATGGGAGTGCATGCTTTGCAGATACACAACATCACTCCCCTCACCAAAGTCAAAGTGAAAATTATTTACAAGGTGAAGCGGTCGGGAGCCTTTCTTTCCCTGGTGGACCACCTCAGTACAAATATCTGTTCTGGTGTGTTGGCTGTGCCCTCGCTGGGCTGGCGTGTTGTTGGCCCTGCAGGGCTGCTGGGTGAGCCTGGTCTTGCTGGGCTGTTGGGCGTGATGGGTTCGATTTCCTGGTCCGGGATGGTGTTGTTGATCCTTTGGGTGTGTGTTGTGGGCTCGAAAAAGGTGGTGTCTGCTGTGGGTTGTTCAGGACAGTCTGTGAACCGCAGCCTCGTTTGGTCCAGGTGCTTTCTGCAAATTTGTCCATTATCTAGTTTGACTACAAACACCTTACTCCCTTCTTTAGCTATCACCGTGCCCGCGATCCACTTGGGACCATGTCCATAGTTTAACACATACACAGGGTCATTCAGATCAATTTCCCGTGACACAGTGGCGCGACCATCGTTTACATTTTGTTGCTGCCGCCTGCTCTTGACCTGATCATGCAAATTGGGGTGAACCAGCAAGAGTCTGGTTTTAAATGTCCTTTTCATGAGTAGCTCAGCCGGGGGCACCCCTGTGAGCGAGTGGGGTCTCGTGCGGTAGCTGAGCAGTACTCGGGACAGGCGGGTTTGGAGTGAGCCTTCTGTGACTCGTTTAAGGCTCTGTTTGATGGTTTGTACTGCCCCCTCTGCCTGCCCATTGGAGGCTGGTTTAACCGGGGCTGAGGTGACATGTTTGATCCCATTGCGGGTCATGAATTCTTTAAATTTAGCACTGGTGAAACATGGCCCGTTGTCACTGACCAGTATGTCAGGCAGGCCGTGGGTGGCAAACACAGCCCTCAGGCTTTCAATGGTGGCGATGCTGGTGCTTCCTGACATTATTTCACATTCAATCCATTTAGAAAAAGCATCCACCACCACCAGGAACATTTTACCGAGAAACGGGCCCGCATAGTTGACATGGATCCTCGACCATGGTCTGGAGGGCCAGAACCACAAACTTAGTCGTGCCTCTCTGGCGCATTGCTCAACTGAGCACATACGCGGCATTGCCGTACACAGGACTCGAAGTCAGAGTCGATACCGGGCCACCACACGTGGGATCTGGCTATCGCTTTCAGCATTACTATACCCGGGTGTGTGCTGTAGAGATCCGAGATGAATGTCTCCCTGCCCTTTTTGGGTAGCACTACGCGGTTACCCCACAACAGGCAGTCTGCCTGATTGGACAGCTCATCCTTTCGCCGCTGGAACGGCTTGATTGGCTCCTGCATTTCAACGGGGATGCTGGCCCAGCTCCCATGCAGTACACAGTTTTTTAGTAGGGACAGCAGAGGACCTTGGCTGGTCCAAGTCCTAATCTGGCGAGCCGTGACAGGTGATTTATCATTTTCAAACTCTTCCATGACCATCAACAAGTCTACGGGCTGTGCCACCATCAACAAGTTTGCAGCCTGCGCCATTTCCACCCCCGTGGTGGACAATGGTAGCCGACTGAGAGCATCCGCACAGTTCTCGGTGCCTGACCTGTGGTGGATGGTATAGTTATACACTGATAGTGTGAGTGCCCACCTTTGTATGCGGGCTGAAGAATTAGTATTTATCCCCTTGTTTTCAGTGAACAGGGATATGAGGGGCTTGTGATCGGTTTCCAGATCAAATTTGAGGCTAAACAGATATTGATGCATTTTCTTTACCCCGAACACACACGCTAATGCCTCTTTCTCAATCATGCTGTCGGCCCTCTCGGCCTTAGACAAGCTCCTGGAAGCATAGGTGACAGGTTGCAACTTCCCCGCAACGTTAGCTTGTTATAATACACACCCGACTCCGTACGACGACGCATCATGTGCTAGCACAAGTCTTTTACACGGGTTATACAATACAGCAGCTTGTTGGAGCATAAAATGTTTCTGGCTTTCTCAAAAGCTAATTACTTGTTTTTTTTCCCATACCCAGTTCTCACCTTTTCGCAATAACACAAGTAGGGGCTCTAAGAGGGTGCTTAACCCCGGGAGGAAATTACAAAAATAGTTGAAGAGTCCCAGAAATGACCGCAGCTCTGTGACATTCTATGGCCTGGGCACGTTCCTAATAGCTTCTGTCTTGGCGTCTGTGGGCCGAATGCCATCCGCCGCGATCTTTCCCCCCAAAAACTCCGCTTCTGTTGCCATGAAGACGCATTTCGACCCCTTCAGCTGCAGCCCTACGCAATCCAGTCTCTGGAGGACATCCTCCAGGTTTTGTAGGTGCTCAACGGTGTCCCGACCTATGACCAATATGTCATCCTGAAAAACCACCGTGCATGGTACCGACTTGAGTAGGCTCTCCATGTTTCTCTGGAAGATCGCTGCAGCTGACCGATTTCCAAACGGGCATCTGTTGTAGATGAACAGTCCCTTGTGTGTGTTGATGCAGGTGAGGCCCTTCGAAGACTCCTCCAGCTCCTGCGTCATGTAGGCCGAAGTCAGGTCAAGCTTGGCGAACATCTTACCTCCTGCCAGGGTCGCAAATAGGTCATCTGCCTTAGGTAGCGGGTATTGGTTCTGTAGCGAGAAACGATTAATAGTTACTTTATAATCGCCGCAAATCCTGACCGCGCCATCACTTTTGAGTACTGGAACAATCGGGCTGGCCTACTCGCTTAATTCCACTGGGGAGATGATGCCCTCGCGTTGCAGCCTGTCCAGCTCAATTTCCACTCTCTCCCTCATCATGTGAGGTACCGCTCGCGCCTTGTGGTGAATGGGTCGTGCCTCTGGGGCCAAGTGGATCTGCACCTTCGCCCCGGAAAAGTTTCCAATGCCTGGCACAAAAAGGAAGGAAATTTGTTAAGAATCTGGGTACATGAGGACTCATCGACATGTGATAGTGCTCGAATGTCATCCCAGTTCCAGCGGATTTTGCCCAGCCCCTTCCAAGCAGTGTGGGGCCATCGCCTGGGACAATCCAGAGTGGCAGTTCGAGCACCATGCCCTCATAGGTGACCTTGACCATGATGCTGCCCAGGACAGTGATGAGTTCTTTGGTGTACGTTCTCGGTTTTGTGTGGATGGGGCTCAGGGCTGGTCTGAGTGCCTTATTGCACTACAGTCTCTCAAACATCTTTTTACTCATGGTGGATTGGCTAGCACCAGTATCCAATTCCATGGCTATGGGTAAGCCATTCAAATTTATATTTAGCAATATAGGTGGACATTTCGTCGAAACTGTGTGCACCCTGTGTACTTCAGCATCTGCCTCCTCCCTCTGAGGCTCAAAATTGCTTTGATCCACCATGGACCGATCTTCCTCTGTCACGTGGTGGTTAGCAGGTTTTGCAGAGCTTGCAGCTCATTTTCAAGCTCGTTGGTGGTGCCCCATTGTTCCACAGCTCTTGCAAACATACCCTTTGAAGCGGCATGAATAGGCTGAATGGAAGCCTCCACAACGCCAACAAGGTGTGAATTGCCTTGCATTCATCCTTAGTTGCGGATTCTGAGTCATCTGGGTCATCTGAGGCCTGCTGGCAGTTGCAGACTCGTGGTTTCTGCCCTGTACATTTCTACTCGTAAACACAGTTCCAGTTTATTTATGAACATTGCGAGCACTTGTGTGCTGAGAGATTTGTTTGGTGTTATCACTGGTGGACATAAACGCATGTGCTATCGCAATGGCCTTACTGAGGGTCGGTGCAGTCAAAAGTTTTCATAGGTTGGTCTCGTAGCCAATGCCCAGTACAAAAAAGTCTCTGAGCAACTGCTCCAAGTAGCCATCAAACTCACATTGTCCTACAAGTCGCCTTAGCTCAGCGACGTAGCTCGCCACTTCCTGACCTTCAGATCGTTGGCACGTGTAGAACCGATACCTCGCCATCAGCATGCTCTCTCTCGGGTTAAGATGCTCCCGAACCAGTATACACAGCTCCTCATAAAACTTATCTCCGGAGCCAGAAGATTCTTCATGAGGCTGTAGGTCGGTGCCCCGCAGACTGTGAGGAGGACTGCTCTCCTTTTTGTAGCACTTCCTTCTCCGTCCAGCTCGTTGGCTACAAAGTGCTGGTCTAGCCGTTCAACATAGGCTTCCCAGTCCTCACCCTCCGAGAACTTCTCCAGGATGCCCACAGTTTGCTGTATCTTTGCGTTGGATTCGTCTACTCATCGCCAGTTATTGTGTTCCTAACACAAATGAGACTGCATACAGGAAGGTTAAAGTATCAGTGACCTCAGTCTTTATTAAGACACTCCAGAGTGAGCAAAAGGCCTTAGGGGCTGGCTTATATACAGTGCTCCCAAAGGCTGCTGGGATCCCTTGGGACTTCAGGGGATGTGCACCCTGGTGGCGGAATATGGGAGTGCATGCTTTACAGATACACAACAATCCCACCATCCAGCTCGACTGCGTGGCGACGACTTCACTACACCGTGGCGAGATCTCCGGGACTGAAAATCCAAACTTCACCCTCCGGGCCATGGCAGGACTCCAAGAGACGAATACCATTGAGAAAAGTGGATCCCCGACGTCCATGGCCGAACCTGAGGTGGAAAAGATCACCACAGCCTACCAGAAGGAGAGTGAGAAGATGGTGACTGCACCGCGAGGCGAAGAACCAAAAATCAAACTGGCCGCGACCAGACCATAAGGGGCAGCATTGGAGGAGCGACCGGATTGGATGGCCCCTTTAAAAGAGACCGGTAACCCAAAGAATTTAAATGCATAGTCACAATTTAAAGATGACAAGGACTTTAAATTAAAAATGCAGTTAGCAAATGCAAGTATGCTAATGTAACGTGGAATTGTGGTGCCGGAGTAATTGATGAGAGAAATTAAATGAATACTTGTGTAAGTAAGTGCAAGAACAAATTTGTAATGTCTGATGATTATGATAGAAAGTTCAAAATGACTAATGTAACCATGTATGGAGAGACTATGATACAAGAACAAGTTTTTAATGTCTGATGATTATGATAGAAAGTTCAAAATGACTAATGTAACCATGTATGGAGAGACGATGATACAAGGAAGTGATGTAAATGCTGTAATTAACAATGTGAAGGTAGTTAATAATGTAGACTCGACTATGTATGACCAGAACCAATGTGTCATGTACACAGGTAGGAGGCTGTTAAAGGACACTGGGTTCTACAGGGACAATGTAAATGTTAGAGGAACCCCCCCGTGGGAGACCCCCAGGTCCAGCAGGCTACCTGACCATGTAGCCTGGACTTCTGGAATAAATGTGATGCCCCAGGAAGGGCTCACACACATCCAATGGGAGCAGACCCACTGCAGGGACAGTGGTCAATGGACAGCACAGCCACCACCATTGGCAACCTGCCCCATTCCGGCCCTACACCCCCTGGCCACCAGTGCCAACACCAGGAGCAAGAGACCAGTATCCTCCAGCTTTCCTGGAAAACCCTGGGATGACCAGACTCTCATCCCAAATGGAGGACAAAGTGCCCACACAGTCCTGTGGCCCTGCCCACCACCACACACGTATCCACAACACAGAGCATGTACGCTACCCACTGCTGCTCTGGCTACCCTACTGAGGGATCCCACAAGTGTGTGAGGGGGAAGGTGGGGGGGGGGGGCAGAATGTATGAGGCCAGCCTCAAGTACAGGGATCACACCTGGCATCCACACAACCCTCACCACAACCTCCCACAACCCACTACTGATCACCTTCCCAGGTCATGGCAATAAGAACTTTAAAAATGCTTAAGGGGGGGAGTGTTGTTATGTATGCATGCTTGTATTGTTATATGATATCTGTAACACTGAATGTACTTTCACTCTGTACAGACCTTACCTGTACACAAGAGGGTGCTGCTGCTGGAGACCTAAGGGTTGTCTGCACACTGCAGGTAACCCAGTATAAAAAGGAACTCACAGCTTGATGTCCTCACTCGAGGAGCTGCAAGTAAAGGACTACAGTCTTCACAGTTTAAGTACCATACCCCTGCCTCATGGCATCATTAACAAGGTGCCTACATACAAAATAAGGTCCATGGGCAGAATTTCTGTGCTATTTCTACATTATTGTGTCAGTGGTTTTCATTGTAACGGTCAAAACCAAATTCCGTTAAGATTCTTGAAGACAGGGAAGTGAAGAGGCAGAGGAATTTAGGGAGGGAATTCCAGGGAGTGGGACCTGGCTGTCTGAAGATGTTGCTGCCAATGGTGAAGTGAAGGGAGCGGGGACGGTTGTAAGTTACAGCAGACAAGCAGCTAACAGATTATAGGATTATGGTTGAGCTTGATACCAGGATAGGAATCAGAGCTGTAACAGTACTTTTGTTGCATACTGTAATGCCAAGTGACCTAACAGTGATAAATAAATTCTATGGGCTGGTTTCATTTTCCAGTCGCTCCGAGGCCGGCTATTTAGCTTGGGATTTTCACTTACTCAGCCAGCCGAGTGCCCTAAAAGAGGTGTGCAACACTTCCCTTAACGCTCCGCTCCAAACTCAGGGGCCAGCTGATGAATTTTGCGGCGGCAGACGCAAACCATTTTCCGGCGCAAAATTTACTGCTCCGCCTGGATTAGAGCCACAACAGAGGCGCGACCGAATTTCCAACCCATTGTCTCTGACTTTATTCACTTAATTTGAAAACTCACCACTTTTTCTTCCATTGCAGTTCATCATAATTAATTTGCAAGATTACCAAAATAATTAGCAGCCTGGAATGTATTGATTATGAAACTGGAAATTGGTACACATCACACCTTACAAAACATATTGCAACAGCCAATGATATTTTTGGATGACCTGGTAAGAGTTTGCAGGACAGTAAAGGAGCGGAGTCAGTGCAATGATTGTGGTCAGATTGCATAATTGTTCTATCATTTGCGCTATGCTTTGCCTGACCTGAAGTATATAAACATTGAATAGACGCAGACAACAGACAGAGAGAAGAACAAAACTGAAGTGTCCATACATCCATACAGACAAAATGAAAATCATTATCTTCATTTTTGCTGCTGTCCAGATCCTCTACTGTTCTGGTAAGTATTGAAGTGAGCTTTATTGATTAGAGTATGAATTGTGGTTCTGATGATCAGTTGGTGTTATCCTTAATGTCGTTTAGTCAATAATGTATTGATCTTAAACCTCTTTGCTTTTTGATTCAGGAAGACCATGTGTAAATTCTACCTTGGCACAGATTAGTAAAATACTAAATGCTACAATTAACAAGGTGAATGAAGATTCCACAATTAATAACCTCTTCACTATGACGAGCTGTGAAGTACTAAATGTAAGTGACCTCAAATCCAACTGATTTATTTTTGTCTCGAGTAATGAATTTCATTAACATGAATTTCTTCTGTTGAGCTTGCAAGGATTTACTGTGAGAAATTATACTATGTCGAAAGACAGAAAATAATAATGTGTAACATTTTAGAAAAGTGCTGTTTATAATGGAACAATTAGCTATCTATATCTAACTAAAAACTAATGTTTGATTGCAATTTCTGTCCAATTAACTACTTACTGTAGTCACAATTTTCTTCTCATGCTTTTATGTTTAGGTTATGCTTTTAACCTTCAAATTTCCTTTGTAAACATATTAAATGGGATTTCTCTCTGCAAAAACCTGCAGTGAGACTAGTTCCAATCTAGAAGGCAGTAGTGACAGGCTCAGGCCACTAGATGCCGCTGTGGAACCATTATTAATTTGCAGAAATAAAAACAGAAAATACTGGAAATACTCAGCAGGTCAGGCAGCATCTGTGGAGAGAGGAACAGGATTAATGTTTCAGATCGATGACCTTTCGTCAGAACCAGAAAAGCAAGCTGGTGGAGAGAAAGATCATCGAATTGTTAATCCTATTTCTCGCTCTACAGATGCTGCCTGACCTACTGAGTGTTTCCAGTATTTTATGTTTTTTTCAGATATCCAGCATCTGCAATATTTTGATTTATTTTAATTTGCAGAAGTCCAACTCTCTCTGCAATCTCAACAAAAGCAAAATACTGCACATTATTCATCATCATCGTCATAGGCAGTCCCTCGGAATCGAGGAAGACTTGCTTCCACTCCTGAAGTGAGCTCTTTGGTGGCTGAACAGTCCAATACGAGAGCCACAGACTCTGTCACAGGTTGGATAGATAGTCGTTGAGGGAAGGGGTGGGTGGGAGTGGTTTGTCGCACGCTCTTTCCGCTGACTGAGCTTGATTTCTGCATGCTCTCGGCGTTGAGACTCGAGGTGTTCAGTGCCCTCCCGGATGCACTTCCTCCACTTAGGGCGGTCTTTGGCCAGGGACTCCCAGGTGTCAGTGGGGATGTCGCACTTTATCAGGGAGGCTTTGAGGGTGTCCTTGTAACATTTCCACTCCCACCTTTGGCTCGTTTGCCGTGAAGGAGCTCCGCGTAGAGCACTTGCTTTGGGAGTCTCGTGTCTGGCACTATGTGGCTGGCTTTTACACTCCTGTGAAAGGAGGCATACTGTACTTTGATTGTAGACTCAGAAAAAATTGTTGGGATTTCCAGTGGGTTATTCATCTCACCAGTCCAACTCTGACTGTGTCATGATGTAGGGGATGGGCAGGCAGAAGGGACAAATACACAGTAATCAGTGGTTTCCGCTCCTCAATTTGTTAATTAACTTGTGCTGTCTGAGTTATGCTGTGACGTTGATGTCTGTGAGTCAACAATCTTGTGGTTTGTGCTGGTTTCTGTGGGTTCAGTTCTCCTGTTGCAATAGTACGGTATGAAAAACAACAACATATTTTGTTCTGATTGAAGGCCTCCATTTTATTGTGGTATTCTTTGATCTTTGTGTTCTGGTGGTCACATCTGTTTTATGCTGTATTGTCAACAAGAACATAAAAACATAAGAAATAGGAGCAGGAGCAGGACATTTGGCCCCTTGAGCCTGCTCTGCCATTCAATAAGACCATGGCTGATCTGATCTTGACCACAACTCTTCTTCCCTGCCCGCTCCTCATAACCCTTAACTCCCCTATAGTTCAAGAATCTGTCTATCCAAGCCTTGAATATATTCAATGACCCAGCCTCCTTTGGGGTAGAGAATTCCAAAGATTCACGACACTCTGAGAGAAGAAATTCCTCTTCATCTCCGTCTTAAATGAGAGACCTCTTATTCTGAAACTGTGCCCCCTCATTCTAGATTCCCCCATAAGGGGAAACATCCTCTCAGCATTTACCCTGTCAAGCCCCTTCAGAAGCTTGTATGTTTCAATAAGATCACCTCTTATTCTTTTAAACTCCAGTAAATACAGGCACAACCTGCTCAACCTTTACTCATAAGACAACCCCTTCATCCCAGGAATCAACCTAGTGAACCTTTTCTGAACTACCTCCAATGCAAGTATATCCCTCCTTAAATAAGGAGACCAAAACTGTATGCAGTACTCTACGTGTGGTCTCACCAACGCCCTGTACAGTTGTAGCAGGACTTCCCTACTTTTATACTCCATCCCCCTTGTAATAAATTCCATTTGCCTTCCTAATTACTTGCTGGACCTGCACGCTAACTTTTTGTGTTTCATGTATGAGGACCCCCAGATCCCTCTGTACTGCAGCATTGTGTAGTCTCTCTGCATTTAAATAATATTTTGTTTCTCTATTCTTCCTATCAAAGTGGATAACCTCACATATTTCCACATTATACTCCATCTACCAAATTTTTGCCCACTCACTTAACCTATCTATATCCCTTTGCATAGTCTTATTGGGGATGAAATTGCCCCGCGTCCCATTTGGAGGCGATAACCTTCCGGGGCCGGGACATTTATCATCCGGCCTGGAAGGTTCCAACTCCAGTGCAAAATTCGGCCCTTCCGCCCCTCAACGGAGGCAGAGCACTATTGGAGGTGCTCGGTGTCTGTTGAGGGGCGTACCTGGGGTGGTAGAGTGGCGCTGAGTCCAGCGCTACGCTCTGGATGCCAGCATCCGACCGGCAACGTTAGCGCTACACGGGATACTCCACGTAGCACTGAGGCGGCATAACGCCCCTCCCCTTCAATTAAAGGGGAGGGCCGTTGCGTGCTCCGCAGTCCTTTTGGCGGCTGCCACTGGGCTGGCAGTGACGCCCTCGACTGGGCCAACAGCCTGGCACCCAAAACGGAGTGTCGGGCTGCAGGATGCTGACCCGGTCAAGGCGAGAGCTGCCATTGTTGGGCTTCCATTGCCGTGTGTGCGTCTGCCCGGGGTGCAAATCGTGGGGCATGAAGCTAAAAGCACAACATGCCCCAACCCTCCCCGGAGGCACTATCCTTCCCCCAGGCGATAACCTCGTTGTGCCCCATTATCACCTCCTGCCCCCCTGGAGGCTCTAATGGGGCTATATGTAAGGGCAATTTCACCCCCTTTGTGTACTCCTCACAACTTGCATTCCCACCTTTCTTTGTATCGTCAGCAAATTTGGCTACAATACACTTGGTCCCTTCATCCAAGTCATTAATATAGATTGTAAATAATTGAGGCACCATCACTGATCCCCATGGCACCCAACTAGTTACAGATAGCCAACCTGAAAATGACCCATTTATCCTGACTCTCTGTTTTCTGTTAGTTATCCATGCTAATATATTACCTCTAACACCATGAGCTCTTATGTAATAACCTTTTATGTGGCACCTATCAAATTTCTTTTGGAAATTCAAATACACAACATCTACTGGTTCCCCTTTATCCACCCTGCTCGTTACATTCTCAAAGAACGCTAATAAATTTGTCGAACATGATTTCCCTTTCATAAAACAATGTTGACTCTGCCTTATTGGATTATGATTTTCCAAATGTCCTGCTACTACCTCCTTAATAATGGATTCCAGCATTTTCCCAATGACAGATGTTAGGCTAAGTGGCCTATAGTTTCTTGCTTTCTGTCTCCATCCGTTCTTGAATAGGGGTGTTACATTTGCGGTTTTCCAATCCGCTTGGACCTTTCCAGAAAACAGGCGCACCAACATCAGCGTCCTCATTCAGGCTAACATCCCCAGCATTGAAGCACTGACCACACTTGATCAACTCCGCTCGGCAGGCCACATAGTCCACATGCCAGACATGAGACTCCCAAAGCAAGTGCTCTTCTCGGAGCTCCTTCATGGCAAACGAGTCAAAGGTGGGCAGCGGAAACGCTACAAGGACACCCTCAAAGCCTCCCTGATAAAGTGCAACATCGCCACGGACACCTGGGAGTCCCTGGCCCAACACTGCCCTAAGTGGAGGAAGTGCATCCGAGAAGGCACTGAGCACCTTGAGTTTCATCGCCGAGAGCATGCAGAAATCGAGCGCAGGCAGCGGAAAGAGTGTGTGGCAAACCAGTCCCACCCACCCCTTCCCTCAACGACTATCTGTCCCACCTGTGACAGAGACTGTGGCTCTCATATTGGACTATTCAGCCACCAAATAACTCACTTCAGGAATGGAAGCAAGTCTTCCTCGATTCCGAGGGACTGCCTATGATGATGATGATGATGATGACAACCAATGCATCCACTATCTTTGCAGCCACTTCTTTTAAGACCCTCGGATGCAGGCCATCAGGTCCAGGGGACTTGTCAGCCTTTAGTCCCATTCATTTTCCTAGTACTTTTTCTCCAGTGATCATGATTATTTTAATTTCGTCCCTCCCTTTTGCATCTTGATTTTTTATTATTATTGGGATGCTTTTAATGTCTTACACTGTGAAGACAGATACAAAATATTTGTTCTTGGGTCTTTGGGAACAACAAGATAAAAGATTTCAACACAGTACAGGCCTTGAATCCCTGTGGGCAATGCCAGGAAAGATCAACTAGTGTTACTGCCCTTGTAAATATGTGCATCTCTCTGCTCAGTGTATAACTTACATAAGTCAAATGATGACCACAATAACTTGGTACATGCTTCTATTAGCTGACCACAATACAACCTACATTTATATAATACCTTTAACATAGTGAAATGTCCCAAGGCAGTTCACAGGAGCGTAATACTGTGCAGGAAATTCATATTATTTATCTGACACTGTATCATTATTTATATATATTATCTCAAACACAATTCATTAAGTGTAACATTATTCTTTTGGTTAGATTACCAATTTAGGAGAACGTGTCACTCGGGTGGATTTAGTTATTGATGTCCAGGAAACTGTGTGTCCCAAAGGTTCCGGATTGGATCCCACACAATGTACACTGAAACCTTTCCCGGATGCTGTGAGTATTCTAAAGTTTGCTGTTTGCTTCTCTGTTGTAACTAATCCTCAGACTAGAGGCTTCTTTGTGATGGCAAAATGTCACAATGTGCTACCATGGAGCATCTGAAGTTTAGTCCTCTGTTGGTTGATATTTCTCACTGACCCCAACACAGCAGAAAACAATAAAGCAGTCACCTGTGTCTCAGCATTATAGGGACAATTTTGCAAGGCTGTGCTGTCAACATAGGGCATCAGTAAACACATGCTTGGATCAGAGAAAGGTCAATTATACTATAACACTGATTTTGACACAGTAGATCTCCCCAATGACTCTCCTCCATTTTCTAGCTGAGTGGGGCTGCCTTCGATTAGTTCCTTTCTTACTTATCCAAAAGCAGCCAGTACATCTCCATCAATTGCTTCTCTTCCCGCCTCCGCACAGTTACCTATGGAATGTATCCTTGGTCTCCTACTCTTCTCCATCTACGTGCTGCTCATTGGCGACATCATCTGAAGACATAGTGTCAGGTTCAAACATGTATGCTGATGACATCCAGTCCAAACTCTCCACACTGCTATTGACCCTTCCACTACTTCTGTATTACCAGCCTGCTTGTCCAACATCCTGTCCTGGATAAGCTTCAATTTCCTTCAATTAAACATTGCGAAGACTGACGCCATTGCCTTCATCCACCCCACTCCTCAAATTCTGCACCCTTGCCAATGATTCAAACCCTCTTCCCACCTACTGACTCAGCTGTACCAGACTGTTCATGTTGTCAGAGGCCTATTTGACCCCAAGCTGAAATTCAGCTCATTTGAAACTCTGCTGCCTGTGTCCTATTTTGCACAAATTTCACCCATCAGCCCTTTACTTAATGACCTGCATTGGCTCCTGATCCCACAACTCCTTGATTTTAAACTTCTCATCCTCATGTTCAAATCCCTTCATGGTCTCACCCCTTCCTCTCTCTGTAACCTTCTCCAACCCTACAACCCTCTTAGAGCTCAGTGCTCCTCCATTTCTTGCCTCTTATGCATAACCTACTCTCCTGGATTTGGTACGTTTCTCTTTCACTGCAGTAACGCTTCCGGACACCTATATGTATATGAAAGTGTTCTATAGAGAGTGGGATATACATTTAGTTGGGGGGGCGGGGGAGGGAGGGTGGCGGTTGAGGGAGGGGGCTCCATGTTGTGAACTCAGTGGGGTAGAAATTGCCCCTGCCCGAAATGGGGCGCTCCCACCCCATTTGCATGGCTTTTACCGCAGTTGTGGTTCAGGTTGCCTCTGGAGCAACATTCAGCTCTTTGTTGTTTTTTCTTCCTTGTCCGGAAGTCGCTCGTAATGGGGGCCGTGATAACACCTGAGGGGTGGAAGTTGGGGGCGGTGCGGAGTGACCACCACAATGACGTCATCACAGCAGCTCTCCACTTCACTTAAAGGGGAGAGCCTCGGCGATTTTA
The DNA here is from genome assembly GCF_044704955.1 of Pristiophorus japonicus. Classification (NCBI taxonomy): domain Eukaryota; kingdom Metazoa; phylum Chordata; class Chondrichthyes; family Pristiophoridae; genus Pristiophorus; species Pristiophorus japonicus. The sequence goes on along the minus strand of NC_091979.1, from coordinate 171,231,490 downwards.
AAACTTCGCCCCACTGGGCCACCAGGGAGGGTTTTGGCCAGGCCAGTGGTCTTGCACCCAAGAGGGCATGTCAGGCTGCCTGTTGGTGGCCCGGCCAAACCCAGGGGCATAATTGTCAGGCTAACATGCCAGTCGACCGACAAAAAAAAAACATGGCGGCTGCGGCAGTGCATCCTCCCCTTATAAGGAAGCCGCACTGCTATTGCAGAAGCCACAGCCTCACTGGACCACCGGGAAAAAACAAGTTTTGGTACCGTCAGGTGGGCCGAAGATTTTCAGAGTGAAATGTCGTCACCAGAGGGGTAGATCGTTGGTGCGCACGGTGATGACGCACATACCACGGATCGGCAGCAGTGGAGTGGTGGCGTGGGGGGGAGGGGGGGGGGATTGGGGCACCTACAAGAAACCTTGGAAGGGCAATTGGGCTATCAGTTGCCATTGCACGAAAAATCGGCAGCCATTCCACTCCGTAACGTGACCGTCAATTTGTGGTAGTCACAGGCCTTAAAGAGAAGGGGCAATTTCGGCTTTGATGTCTCTTTAACGCAGTTTTTCTTTCAATGATGTTTGGTGGCTCTTTCTCCCTCTCTAATAATGGTCTTTCTGCCTTCCTGTGCTGAAACCCGTAGCCTACAATTCTTGTGCCATGTGGGAACCTCTGGATGCTTCATGTATCCTGGAGGTCCATGTTTGCAGGAAGTGCCTCCAGCTGCTCGAACTCACACTGAGGGTGCCTGAGCTTGGGGGGCAGCTGGATTCACTGCAGGGCATACAGGTAGCTGAATGTTTACTGGATAGCAGACTCCAGGAGGTGTTCACCCCACAGCCAGATAGAGTTCAGAATTGCAAGTGGATGGCCACCGAGAGGGGTAGGAAGAGACAGGCAGTGCAGGAATCCATGCAGGAGTGTGGCACTCTCAAACCGATACTCAGCACTGAATACTGGTGAGGGTGATGACACCTCGAAGGAGAGCAGTCCCAAGCCTGGCTCCATGAGGCAAAGGACTGCACAGCAGGGTACAGCAAAGTGTAGGAATACAGTAGTAATTGGGGATTTGATAGTCAGGGGGACAGACAGGCAGTTCTGCTCCAATCGACGTGAGACTCATAGGTAGGTTGCCTCCCTGGTACCAAGGTAAGGGACATCACCAAAAGGGTCCGAATATTCTGTGGAGGGGAAGGTGAAGAGACAGAAGTCGTGGTCCATGTCGGAACCAATGATAGGGAGGAAGAGGATTGAAGTTCTGCAGTCAAAGCTTAAGGAGCTAGGGAGGAAGTTAAAAAGCAGGACCTCAAAGGTAGTAATCTTTGGATTACTCCCAGTGCTATGCACTCGTGAGTGTAGAAATAAGAAATTATGGCAGGTTAATGCATGGCTAGAGGCATGATGCAGGAGGGAGGGCTTCTGATTTCTGGGACATTGGGTTCAGTTCTGTGGCAGGAGGAACCTGTTCAAGATGGACGGGTTGCACCTGAACAGAGCTGGCACCAATATCCTCGCGGGCAGGTTCCCTGCGGGTGGGTTTAAACTAATTCACCAGAGGGCTTGGTCATCAGGATGTAATATTACAAAATAGAAACAAGAGCCTAGAAATTGGATAAAGCCACAAAACATCCAATTTTAAGAACAAACAATGTTAAGCTGCCCCCACCTCAAAATGATCTAGGTAGCACTCAAAATTCATGTTCACTCCTCATTAACATGATTATAGTCATGATTTCAGCACTAAAACTGCTGCACATTGGCTTAACGTTCAATAGGTGGACCAATATCGGGGCCAGTCTAACTCTGTCATATGTGGCACAGGCTTTTCCCACTACTTAAAGAGGAAGTGCATTATTGCAGAAGTAGAAGCAAGAGTTGTAGATCGAAAGCTATGGTAGGTCATCATAACAGGGAGAAAGCCAGGAGGGTCTCCGATGAAGCTCTGGAGACACTCTTTGTAGGCGTGGAGAGGAGGCGGGCTGTACTCTACTCCCAAGTGGCAAAAAGCTCTCGCTGTACACTTCCCGTACCATGTGGTGGGAGCTAACTGACTATGTAACGGTGAATACTGTAGTGCCGAGGTCTTCCATCGGGTGCAGGACGAAGTTTAAGGAAGAAGTTCACGTCTGGTCAAGGATGAGTATAGTCTTCAGCAAATGCCATATACCACCATCTGCACCAGAAGCCTCACGCACTGCTCAATGCACCACATACCCAGACCTCACCTACCAACAATCTCTGACTTACCACTCACACCCACATCTCACACCTTGCACACATTGACAGCTATTCAACCATGACAGACACCTCACCCAAACACATTGCACCACACTCACTCACACAATTTTTTTCCTCTTGCAGGCCAAGCTGGCACATAATTGGATGGAGCAGCAGCAGACAGGTGGGGGACAGGCTGAAATGCAGGACTCCAACCAGCTTGAGGAGGGCGTTCTCCAGCTGATTGGGCAACATTTGGTAGAGGCCGTGGCAACCGACGAGGTTGAATCCCTTAGGGACAACAACGGTATGTTCATTCCTAATTCTTCTTTTCATATCCCACTTACCACTCATTCCACAATATCTTTTCACTTTCAAGCTGGCTTCCCCCCTCCCCCCCTCACCATAACCTGACTATTGTGCCTTTGAGATAATCAACAAGGAACCTAGCAGCCTTTCCCTGAGATCATGCAAGAGAGCAAGAGGGCAGAAGAAGAGGAGGAAGAAGACACAGTGTCACTGCATCGATCATTCACAGACACCAGCTCAGAAACTGGCACTACCCATACTTTAGAGGCTGATGTAGAAGCGGGATCTGCACAGGGTGAGGATCTGGGCATGAGTGAGCTGCAGCAAGGCCAGGAGAAAGGGTAGTTCAGAGACCAGCTCCCTGGAGGGTAAGTTCACGTGCGTGTTCTGCTGCACAGGACTCAGATGAGCAACTTGAGGGCGTGGCCTTCAGAAGAAAGTTGACGGGCATGCACATCGTATTGATATGTGCTATGGCAAGCCTGCCAGATGTCTCGGCAATGTCAAGGAACATGAGTAGACCGCCTCTAACATTGCAAGGGACTCTGCACAGAGCATGGAGTCCAGGATTTCCAGGCTGGAAATGATGGTACACGACCAGCAAGACCAAGTCGACCCATACGTGATGGAGCGCATGATGGCCGATGTTGCAGCTTCCATTGTAGCACAGGTGAGAGCGACCCAACATCTTAGTGCTGCAGCAGAAGCTCGGACTGCTCTCATGCAGTCTCTGCTTGAAGCCACCCAAGCTTATGAGTGTCAACTGGTGCTTACAGGGTGTCACAGTAGGCCAGCAATCTGCTCTCTCAGGATGACAGCATTCCTGTTCCCACCACTGCCACTCCGCTATTGCCCTTGCCACTGCCTGTCAGTCAGCCAGCCCACACTGCTGAATCCCATACCAAGGTGGTGCACTCTACAGCTGGGCCTTCTAGGGTCAGAGCTGTTTGAGGTTGTCCTGCATGGAAACTCAGCAGCCTTCCACCAGCTGTGCTGCAGCCACTGAGGCACATGAACAACAGACAATAAGGGATTGCACAAGGGTGATTAGTTAATATTTTTACTGTAACTATATGTGTTCACTGATTTGATAAATGTATTCATTTTGTTTGGAACCTTTTGTAGTACCTCTCATTTCAGCTTTGTGCCCAGGAGGACTCTGTGATATACTGTGACACAGGGATCGTATGATGGGGATGTTGGGAGCAATGGGGATTTGGAATTTCATTCATTAGAATCGGAGATGTTCACAGACAGCTCATCTGGAAAGGCGATTGGCTGCCTGCCTCCTCCCTTCCTCATCCTCCTCCTCCTTTTCCTCATTTTCCTCCTGAGGTGGTGCCACAATCCTGGTGGCAAGGGCTGTGCCCTCATGATGGACAAGGTGTGAAGCATGCAGCAGACCTCCACAAAAAGGGACACCCGCTCTGCTGAGAACTGGAGGGCTCCTCCTGAGCGATCACGGCAGCAGAACCGTTGTTCAGTAGCCCATTGGTCTGCTCAATGATGTTCCTGGTGGAAGCATGGCTCTCATTATATGGGTTGTGGAGGGGAGTCATGAGCCAGGTGGATAGTGGATAACCTTTGTCTTTGAGAAGCCAGCCTAGAGTTTGTTGTGGTGGCTGGAAAATTGCTCGCACACCGGAGTGACACAAGATAAAGGCATCATGGCTGCTGCCAAGATAGCAGTCATTGACATTGAGGAATCGCTGGGCGTGGTTGCACACATCTGCACATTAAGTGAGTGATAGCCTTTCCGGCTACAGAAGATCTCAGGATTGTTATACGGTGCCCCCAAAGCCACTTGTGTGCAGTCACTGGCGTCTTGCCCCATGGGGAAACCCAATATCCTGGCAAAGCCACATGCGCGCTCGTCCTGCTTCTCTCTGCTCAGAGAGAAGACAACGTTGTACCTTCTCCTAGAAGAGAGCCTCAGTGATGCAGTGATGGACGGCGAACTGTGAGATGTTAGCTATGTCTCCTGCTGCAGACTGGAAGGATCTGCTGGCAAAGAAATTGAGGGCCAGGGTGACTTGACTGCCACTGGGAGAGCCATGTTCGCCCTGCTCTCAGGCTGCAAGTCTGATTGCAGGAGGTAGAGTTCTGTATCCACTTCCTTGGTGAAGGGTAGCCTCCTAACACACTGCTCCTCGCTTAAGTGGAGATATTAGAAGATCTTAGGTGGGTAAGATCTCCTGCTCCCTCCTCCTCCCTCTGCGCGCATCTTCTCATCTTCTAAGCTGCCTCCGCTCCCTCTGCCAAGGATTCTGGAGTGCGAGGTCAAGTGCAAGTACAGCTGCCATGACTGTGAGCAAGTGTTGTGAGCAGAAACATTTAAATGAAGGCATTCTGCACTTAGAACCTTGAAATAAGTTAATGGGGGTAACATTCCAATCGGAGGCTTCCTTCAGATGCACGCCTCCGAGCCAAAATTTTTAAATGAAAATACCTGGTCCCAGAGGTGCCTTCGATTCCGTTCGGAGGCCTTCATTCCATGCGTAGTGTACAGGGAGATGAACTCCCTGAACTCCCTGTTCGTACAAAAAAGCCGGAGTCACGTGAGCCTCGACCACCAATCACTCTGCAGTATTCTCATTGATAATAATGGGAACTCCGATTTGGGTTCCCATTATTATCAATGAGAATAAACCCCTAAAATAAGAAACACAACATAATAAATTAAAAAAACACCTCACATATTTAAAATTAATTGAAATTAAAGTTAATTAAATGTTTTAGAAAAAAAAATATTTTTGGGGATTTTTTTTTAATGTGTTTTAATAAGGTTTAAAATAAACTTACCTTAATGGACAGGGTATTTACTATAAAAATGTGAATTTAAATTGAATTTTTATATGTTTTAAACTTTTACACAGGTAAAAGTAGACTATATGCCTGCTTTTACCAGGCATAAGAGTTTGAAGGGCATTGGCTGGGCAAGAGATAGGCAAACAGCTCAATCTCTCCCGCGCGAATGTCCTTCTCTCGGGGATGCGGAGGATCTGTCAAGAGAAATCTTGACTGATCGGAAAAGCCGGTTTTTGGCGCATGCACATCATGCCCCGAAATCCAGCTTTTGCAAGACCTCGCTGGGTCTGTGCGCACTTTGTACGGAGCTAGCGAGGCTGGAATTTCAGGCCCATTAAGTCTGGTGGAATTGCAAAAAGTAATGTAGCTGTACTAGAAGAGCTTGGCTAGAAGTATGGCTAGTTCTGGGGTGCTCGGGGCCGAAATTAGTGAAACACAAGTTCCACCCGTTTTTCGGCGGTCCCCGGACAGTGCGTCATTTTTTACCGCCTGGTACCGTTGGGGGACTGAGTGGGCTGGAGTTTCATCCCACTTTTCTCGGCCGTAACCGGAGCGAAGTATAGCGGGTGGTGTACGGTGGTTTGACTCGAGAATCTTCGTCTCCCGAGTTATGCATATGCGCTTGCGGCTGTCAATCTCCACCCCCCAAGAGGCACTGACCAGAGGCCAGAGACTGCCATCCTGAGATCGCTGTGAGGTGTGGGGGAAGAGATCGCTGTGGTGGAGGGGGGGGGGGGTGGGGGGAGACTGGGGGTTGAGAAAGAGAGAGAGGGACTCAGGGGTGAGAGAGACTAATAAATTGTTTGTTGTAGTTCATAAATAAAGAAGTAAATAAGGCTTTATTAGACCATTTAATTATTGCCTAGCACTAGAAAATACTACAATCCATTAAAAAATACATCAAACTGTGGAGAACTATAAAGATCTGTGTATATCAAACAAAACTGTCAGTTCTGTGTACACACCATCCACCTAAGATCCACTTAAAAGCACCTTTTCCAGGATGCTATATCAGCAGTGTGTCATGAAACTTGCACCTTTGGGTGGTATGTCGGTGGTCTGCATGAGTGGGTGGTATGCATACTGCCCGGTGGTATGTCACTGATAAAAATTCCACCGGGAGGTATGTACCTGTTTTTTGTTTTTGGAAACTTATGTTTTTGGGCAGTAAACAGGTGGTAAGTGGACGGTAGTGGGCGGTATGTCGATGAATTTCGGGCCCCTAGTGGTTGGGGTAAAAAGAAGACTTTTCTTCCTCAAGGTGGACTCCCTGATATAAGAAATCGACACCTGCCCGTATTGTATAGCGACCACGGAATCACGCAGACTAAACCTCGGTTAACCGGTTTATTCGAACATGCTCGGGAAATGTTCCGATGAACACTTCAAAGTAGAAGAGTTCTCCAAACACAATTATATGATTTTTCGATTTGTGTGACCCTCCTACAAAACCACCAATTGGCCTACTGCTCAGACTGGCTCTGAGTGGTTCTCCCCCACTTGTCCATCTCCCCATCACATGTCACCCTCCCCGAATGTGTTCAACTTTGCCTCAGTTCCTCATGACGTGTGAATCGTCTTTGCTTCCCAGGGTTTGCTATCAGATTCAGATACTGTTTACAATCTATGTTCTCAAACATTTGTGTCCTTGTTCTCTGTACTGAATGAGTGTTCTAAGGTTAATCCAACGGATGGTTCATTACCCATCAGTGTTGTGGAGTATTACAAAGATATTCAACACAGGTCTGTTTCGGAGAAAAGAATCATTTATTATAAAGTACTCGATCGAGGGAGAGACAGCTTCTACACGAGTTCAGTAACTCGGTGGCCCAAACCAGCCGTTCTCTCCAAGCAGTTTCGGGGCTGCTATTTTTATACTTTCAAAATACAAACAAAATCATGAAGCTTCCGTGCGCCTCTTATCTGATTAGTTACGTGCTGCATCATTATTTTTTAAAGAACTTGTTTCCAGATCTATGTGTCCTTGATTAATGACAGACAAACTGGAGTGTTTCAATCCTCCTCTGTATTATTATCTCGTATCATGCTGTGTGAACCACCCATTCCCACAGCTTGCCTCTCCACCATAAGCCTGCTTTCCCATCACACACTACACTCCTGAGAATTACAAGCTTAGCTACAATACTTTTAGAAATACTAATTATTTTCTCCCCTTCAATCCCACCTTTGGTCATATGGTTAATCTAACCCAATGTGACCAATTATTCACCTTGTCTGATTCACGTGTACTCAGCCCCGGTCTTGGTGATCAGGCGATAGGTTGGGAGCACCCACAAATCATATCAGGTATTCATTCTGCAACAATTTGACCTGTTCCCTAGCTTGTAGCTTTGCTTGGGTATACCTGTTCTCGTTTATTATACTTATTACATAACATCACCAACCAACTCAAGGCTATCTGTACTGCCACTAGTGTATATGAAAGGATCCTTACCCATGGATGTGTTTCAGCGTTCATTATTCCATAATCTCAAGTACCAAAGTGGGTTTTTCAGGTTATCCTTTATTTCACTGTCTAATTCTTTGCCTTTAACCTTCAGCTCATAATATCTTTTAATGTTATTTCTTAATGGTCCTTTGAGCTCGGTTAAATCTTCAGGTAACAGGTGAATTGGTGGTGCTTGCTCTTCCATGTAATTTTCAATGTTTTGCTTAATCTCATCGCTTATATTTAATGTCATTGTCTTCCTGGCGTGTATACCACCACCACCGACACTCTGGGAATAAAGCAAAAGTTAGGCATTGTAATGTTACAAGTCAAGCCTCCATAATCGTAAGTTCCTAGGCTAGTTCTCCACACAATATTCTCCTCGCCCTTGATACGCGTAATGTGTGGGTTTGGTTCGGGCAGGGCTTATTTCAATGACACATCCTTCCGTAGTATTGTCAAACCCACAACTATCTTTGCTCCCGTCTCCCACTGGGTGAGGGCATATAGTTAGGCTTCCTTCCCTCCGGCACCCGGATAAAGATACTCCCCTCATCTTTCCATTCTTTTTGATCGCATACTGGTCCATCGGGTAATGGCGGATGTACTTTTCCCCTCGTATTATTCCTATGCTTTCAACTTCATATTGAGGATACGGGTATGAGCCTTGGTTTATTACGGGGATCACTAGTATTATCCTTACCATAGGAGTTTGTTTCCCCTTACATCCTCCTGTAACCGCATACACCCTCGTCATTTCTTTCAGGGTGCAGGCGTCTAATGGCCCAGTGTGCTGTGCCATTTCTTTCAACTGGGTGCCATTTATTTCAGTTGTCCGTTGGCTAACTCCAGCAGACAACTGGCCATTCCTAATGCCTGCCCCTAACCAAGCCTTGGGCCACCAACCATAAAGGGCGCTACTCAGCACCGAGCTTGTGGCCAAATCACGCCGTAGGCAATTAGACTCATACAGCAGTGCCTGGTCTCCAGTCATCTTAGACTCCCTTGCCACTGGATCAAGACCTCGTTCAGCTAAGCCCGGTGTGCAACTGCCACCCCATGTTAAAAGAACTCACGCACAGGCATGTTCCACTCTGTTAACATGAAGTTCGGGACCTGGAACGTTAGGACCCTCATGGACAACTCCAACAGCAACAGGCCGGAACGCCGCACAGCCATAGATGCCCGGGAACTTAGATGCTTTGACATCGACATCGCCACCCGAAGCAAGACCCGACGGGCAGAGGAAGGCCAGCTCAAGGAACAAGGTGGAGGTTACACCTTTTTCTGGAAAGGAAAACCAGAGGCGGAACGCCGCCTTCACGGAGTTGGCTTCGCCATCAAAAATGAGCTGGTCGGCTGCCTCAGAGACTCCTCCTGCGGGGTTAACGAACGCCTCATGACTCTTCGACTCACCCTATCCCAGAACCAATGCACCACAGTCATCAGTGCATACGCTTCAACACTCGATGCAACGGATGAGACTAAAGAGGGTTTTTATTCCAACTTCGAAACATCCCTGTCCCACGTCCCCGCGGGCGACAAACTGATCCTCCCAGATGACTTCAACGCCAGGGTCGGCAAAGACACAGCCCTCTGGGGAGGTGTGATTGGCAGAGAGAGGGTAGGGAAAGCCAACTCCAGCGGTACACTACTCCTGACAAAAATTCTAGAACATAAACTCCTCATCACCAACACCCTGTTCCACCAGAGGGACAACTAGAAGGCATCGTGGCAACACCCTCGCTCCAAACACTGACACCTGCTCGACTATGTCATCTTCCGAGCCAGGGATCGCAAGGATGTGCGCATCACCCATGCCATGACAGGAGCTGACGACTGCCGGACAGAACACCGCCTAATCCAATCCATCATCGACATTAACATAGCCCCAAAGCGGAGGGTGCAGCAATGCCGCAAAAAAGTCAATGCCAGGGCACTTAGAGACCCAGCTAAGAGAGCCCTAAACAGCCAGTGCCTCACAGCTAACCTGGCGTGCCTTGATGACCCTGAGATGCAGAATGTCCAGAGCGCTTGGTCTGCCCTCCAGGCCTCCATAACCAGTGCCTGTAAAGGGACGCTTGGTCACTCAACCAGAAAACAACAGGACTGGTTTGATGAGAATGATCCGGAGATCCAAGAACTAATAGATTGCAAGTGCAGAGCATTTCTGAGCCTCAAGCAACAATCCAACTCGGGAGCAGCAAAGCAACATTGCAGACGGCGAAAGGCTGAGGTCCAACAAAAAAATCGGAACCTAAAGAACAGGTGGTGGATAGAGAAAGCACAGGAGATACAACAAATGGCCAACAGCCATGATGTGCGAGGATTCTTCATCGCAGTCAAGGCCACCTATGGTCCAAACTCCCAAGGCCTCACCCCACTGCTGGCCAAGAACAGGGAAACACTCATCAAGGACACCGAGGCAGTTAGGTGCACTGGAAGGAGCACTTCGAAGATCTCCTCAATCGAGACTCTGCCTTTGACTTCTCGACTCCATCCTGCAGCATGCGACCCACTACCACCTCAGTGAAACCCAAACGTTGCACGAGGTAGGAAAAGCCATAAGACAGCTCAAGAACAACAAGGCTACGGGAGCGGATGGAATCCCTGCGGAGGCGTTAAAATATGGCGGAGAGGCGCTGCTGGCGCGAATACATGACCTCATCTCTCTCATCTGGAGGGAGGAGAGCATGCTGGGAGATCTCAGGGATGCAGTGATCATGACCATCTTTAAAAAAGGGGACAAGTCCGACTGCGGCAACTACAGGGGAATCTCCCTGCAATCAGCCACTGGGAAAGTTGTTGCTAGAGTTCTCCTCAACCGTCTTCTCCCTGTGGCCGAGGAGCTCCTCCCGAAGTCACAATGTGGATTTTGTCCCCTACGGGGTACAACGGACATGATCTTTGCAACGCGACATCTGCAGGAAAAATGCAGGGAGCAGCGCCAGCCCTTATACTTGGCCTTTTTTGACCTTACAAAGGCCTTTGACACTATCAACCGTGAGGGTCGATGAAGCATCCTCCTCCGTTTCGGATGCCCCCAAAAGTTTGTCAACATCCTTCACCTGCTCCACGATGACATGCAGACTGTGATCCTTACCAACGGATCGATTACAGACCCAATCCAAGTCCGGACCGTGGTCAAACAGGGCTGCATCATTGCTCCAACACTCTTCTCAATCTTCCTCGCTGCCATGCTCTATCTGACAGTCAATAAGCTCCCCGCTGGAATGGAACTAAAGTACAGAACCAGTGGGAAGCTGTTTAACATTCGCCGCCTCCAGGCCAGGTCCAAGATCACCCCAACCTCTGTCGTTAAGCTACAGTATGCGGACAACGCCTGCATCTGCGCACATTCTGAGGCTGAACTCCAGGATATAGTCGATGTATTTACTGAGGCATATGAAGGCATGGGCCTTACGCTAAACATCCGTAAGACAAAGGTCCTCCATCAGCCTGTCCTCGCCGCACAGCACTGCCCCCAGTCATCAAGGTGTACGGTGCAGCCCTCGACAACTTGGACCATTTCCCATACCTTGAGAGCCTCTTATCAACAAAAGCAGATATTGGTGAGGAGATTCAACACCCCCTCCAGTGCGCCAGTGCAGCCTTCAACCACCTGAAGGAGAGAATGTTCAAAGACCAGGTCCTCAAATCTACCACCAAACTCATGGTCTGCAGGGCTGTAGTTATACCTGCCCTCCTGTATGGCTCAGGCGTGGGCCATGTACAGAAGACAACTCAAGTCGCTGGAAATATATCACCAACGATGTCGCCACAAGATCCTACAAATCCCCTGGGAGGATAGGCACACCAACATCAGCGTCTTTGTCCAGGCTAGCATTCCCATCATTGAAGCACTGACCATACTCGATCAGCTTTGCTGGGCAAGCCACATAGTTTGCAGGCCAGACATGAGACTCCCAAAGCAAGTGCTCTATGCGGAGCTCCTTCATGGTAAACGAGCCAAAGGTGGGCAGCGGAAACGTTACAAGGACAACCTTAAAGCCTCCCTGATAAAGTGCGACATCCCCACTGACACCTGGGAATCCCTGGCCAAAAACCTCCCTAAGTGGAGAAAGTGCATCCAGGAGTTCGCTGAGCACCTCGAGTCTCAACGCCGAGAGCATGCAGAAATCGAGCGCAGGCAGCGGAAAGAGTGTGTGGCAAACCAGTCCCACCCACCCCTTCCCTCAACGACTAACTGTCCCACCTGTGACAGAGTCTGTGGCTCTCGTATTGGACTGTTCAGCCACCAAAGAACTCACTTCAGGAGTGGAAGCAAGTCTTCCTCAGTTCTGAGGGATTGCCTATGATTTATCCAATCTGGAACTTGCCCAGTTTGTATCTGATCCATATTGTATCTCACCTGACCAATCGTCCATCTCCCATAGGCATGACATGTGACTCTTTTTATGTCCAAGGCATCGTCCTCTCGTTCCTGCTTATTTAGCTCGTTAATTGTTCGTGCATGGCCTTCCAATACAGATATACCCTCTAGCAGTATTTTGGATGTTTTAGATTCCAACTCTGAAGGTTCTATCCCTATCCTGGCCTGTTTCCTCATTAGGACCTCCATACTTTCCCTTAAACTATTTACTCCTGCTTGGATCGCCTGTATTTACTAGAGAGGTCCTGTATTTACTCCAGTTAGTACGTCATTCACTATAGATCTCCTCTGTCTTCCTTCTTTGTGTCTCAGCTGCTTGTGATACTCCCTTGCTCCTGATGTGTCACTAGCTTTTCTCAGGATTGTGTCTAGCAACCGTGTGTATGCTTTAGTCTTGGGGCTAAACTTTTCTGGCAGCTATAGGTCTGTTAAATTTATGATCACAGTTAACATTTCATAGAAACATAGAAACATAGAAAATAGGTGCAGGAGTAGGCCATTCAGCCCTTCGAGCCTGCACCACCATTCAATAAGATCATGGCTGATCATTCACCTCAGTACCCCTTTCCTGCTTTCTCTCCATACCCCTGATCCCTTTAGCTGTCAGGGCCATATCTAACTTCCTCTTTAATATATCTAACGAACTGGCATCAACAACTCTGCGGTAGAGAATTCCACACGTTAACAACTCTCTGAGTGAAGAAGTTTCTCCTTATCTGGGTCCTAAATGACTTACCCCTTATTCTAAGATTGTGACTCCTGGTTCTGGACTTCCCCAACATCGGGAACATTCTTTGTGCATCTAACCTGTCCAATCCCATCAGAATTTTATATGTTTCTCTAAGATCCCCTCTCATTCTTCTAAACTCCAGTGAATACAGGCCCAGTCAATCCAGTCTCTCCTCATATGTCAGTCCCGTCATCCCGGGAATCACTCTGGTGAACCTTTGCTGCATCACTAAATAGCAAGAATGTCCATCCTCAGATTAGGAGACCAAAACTGAACACAATATTCCAGGTGAAGCCTCACCAAGGCCCTGTAAGACCTCCCTGCTCCTATACTCAAATCCCCTCGCTATGAAAGCCAACATGCCATTTGCCTTTTTCACCGCTTGCTGTACCTGCCTGCCAACTTTCAATGCCTGATGTCCCATGACACCCAGGTCTCGTTGCACCTCACCTTTTCCTAATCTGCCGCCATTCAGATAATATTCTGCCTTCGTGTTTTTGCCCCCAAAGTGGATAACCTCACTACACATAGCTTCCTAAGATGGCAGGCTGCTCTCTCGGAACTCTCCGGAAAGCTGCCTGTTGTTTACTGATTAACTATGCAGCAGCAGTACACAATACGTCCACATCCACAGTGTGGAGCTACAAACATTACAAGCTTACAGACATTACACTTCTCCCTCCTTAATGAAAAAACCATCATAACAAACATCATAAATAACTTTCATTTTTATACATATTTACAAATTTAACTTGACCACTTGTTTTCTGTTTCGAAGAGGATACCTTCGCAATCGAACAGAATCTTCCAAACATGGTGTTGATTTCACACTCATTTGAGTCTCATCCTGAGGAACATTTTCCTCCACGGAATTTCCTTGATTTTCATTTGCACTCACTCTAACTTCAGGCTCTTTGATTCCCTGACTCGGACTCAGACTTTCATTCTGATTCTCTCCTGGATTTGTTTCCAGTACATTGGATTTAGGATTTGCTACTGGTCTGTCAAAACTATCTGAAAAGTCAGAAATAATTGAATCAGTCCCATCTTCAACTCCTTCCATGTCTGTAGGTAAAATATGATCAATATGGACAAACCTAACCTGTCCATTATCAAACATCTTTACCAAATCTGTGCGAGGACCACATATCTTCACCACTCTTCCGGGTAAACACTTTAACCATTTATGGTGATGGTTCTTCACTCTCACCTTCTGGTTTAATTTCACACTTCTCTCTTTTACTCTCCCTTTATCACGATTCTCTTTTTGTCTTAATTGTGTCTCTTCTACGGACTGTGCCAAATTTGGCTTTAACAACGAGAATCTGGTTCGTGGCTGTCGTTTGAGAAACAACTCTGCTGGTGTTCTACCAGTAGTTGTATGAGGAGTATTTCGATATGTAATCAAAAAATTATCCAATGACAACTGTCGTTTTCTTGGATTTGGATCTAACATTTGTTTTATGAGGGCACGTTTGACAATTTGTAGAGTGCGTTGTGCTGCACCATTCGAAGTAGGGTGGTATGGTGGAACCTTGGTATGTTTCACACCATTTTGCTCGTGAATTGTGCAAATTCTTCTGAACGAAATTGTGGTCCATTATCAGAAACAATTTCTTCAGGGAGGCCAAATACAGAAAATAATTTTCGTAAAATGTTCAATGTTTTACTTGTTGTTATTTTCCACATTGGAAATCTCAACCCACTTTGAATGGCTATCAATTACAATGACCAATTGTTGTCCATCCAACTCAGCAAAATCAAAATGTAGCCTTTGCCACACCCTGGGAGGCCATTTCCATGGCTGTAATGGTACTGGTGGTGGTTGCTTGCTTACCGATTGATATGTCGTACACTAACTCACGATGTGCTCTATATCTTTATCAAGACCTGGCCACCATAAATAACTGCATGCAAAACTCTTGGTCAAGCACATTCCCAGGTGCTGGTCATGGAGGTCTCCTAATAATTTGGACCTGAATTTATTTGGTATAACCATTCTTGCACCCCACATGATACAATCTTTATCGACTGAAAATTCATTCCTATGAATGAAGAATGCATGTGTATCTTTGTCTGTTACCTGGTTTGGCCATCCATTTGCAATATATTCATACACCTTTGACATCACTGGGTCACGTTTGGTTGCTCTATCAATCTCTTCAGCTGTGACTGGCAGTTCATCAATATATAAAAAATAATATACTTCTTCCGTATTGGGTGTAACTTGTGATGGGGAAGGCAATCTAGACATTGCATCAGCATTACTGTGATCAGCTGATCGTCTGTATTCAATATCATATGTATATGCTGACAAAATCAAAGCCCATCTCTGCATTCGGGCTGCAGCTAATGTTGGAACTGGGGACTTTGAATGGAGGATTGCTGTTCGGGGCTTATGGTCCGTAACGATGGTAAGTTTACGACCATACAAGTATTTATGAAACTTCTTGACCCCAAAAATTAATGCCAAAACTTCCCTTTCAATTTGCGCATAATTTCTCTCACTGGCACTGAGAGTGCGTGAAGCAAAAGCAATTGGTCTCTCCTCCCCACTACTTAATACATGAGAGATTACTGCCCTAACTCCATACGGAGAGGCATCGCATGCTAGTTTAATCTCCTTAGATATGTCATAGTGAACTAAAATGGTACTCTCTACCAGTTTGTTTTTACACTCCTTGAATGCTGTTTCGCATTCTTTTGACCACTTCCACTGGACCTGTCTTTTCAAAAGTTCATTCAGTGGATGTAATACTGTAGCCAAATTTGGTAGGAACTTTCCATAATAGTTCAAAAGACCCAAGAATGAACGAAGTTCAGTGACATTCCTGGGAGTGGGTGCATTTCTAATTGCATCCAATTTTTCCATGGTTGGATGTAAACCATCTTTGTCTACTCTGTACCCTAAGTACTCTACTGAGTTTTTAAATAACTTACACTTGCGAGCAGACACTCGTACTCTGTGCTTCTCTAGCCGTTTGAGGACTTCATTCAAAACGTTATTATGAATTTGCCGATTTGGTGCTGAAATTAGTATGTCATCCAAATAACATACTACCCCTTCAATACCTTGCAAAATCTGGTTCATCACCCCTTGGAATATGGCAGGGGCGGAAGACACTCCAAAAGGCAGCCTATCAAACTGATATAGGCCTAGATGAGTATTTATAGTCAAACATGACTTGGTCTCCTCATCAAGTTCAAGCTGTGAGTAGGCATTCGTAAGATCCAGTTTTGAGAAGATCTGACCATCTGTCAGTGTTGTGAACAAATCTTCTATATTCCGCAATGTATTGGGGACATTACCCTCGAGAACCTGGTTTATGGTTACCTTATAATCACCACACTATCTTACTTTACCATCAGACTTATGTACAACAACAATGGGTGTAGCCCAATTACATCGATCTATCTTACAAATAATGTTCTCAGTCTCTAGTCTTTTGAGTTCTTGCTCAACTTTCTCCTACAGTGCATATGGTATGGAACGTGGCTTGTAGTAAACCGATCTAGCGTCCTTCTGTACCCTGACACTCGCCTTGAAGCCTTGGATCGGACTGCCCGTTTCACAGAACACCTTCGGATACTGTTTGATAACCTCTTCCATTGATGAAAATCTCGCTTCCACACAGAAAATCTTACTCCAATCCAGCTTCAGTGAGCTCAACCAATTTCTTCCTAGTAAAGCAGTCTTGTCTCCTTTCACTACTATTAGAGGCAAGTTCTGAAATTGATCTTTATATTTCACCGGTACGGTGATATGGCCTAATACAGGAATCTTCTCTATCATGCCTCGCAGCTCTATCTTGGATTTCTCCAGTTGAAAATCACGCAATTTGTCGCGATATAGCAACTCCGGTACTACACTCACGGAGGCACCCGTGTCAGTTTCCATTGGTATTTTGAATCCCGCAACATCTATGTGGATTTTGATGCTTTCCGAATCGCTGTCCATTAACCTCGTGCTCCTGATGACGTGTAACTCTAACATCTCCTCGTCCTGTTGTTGTTTTTCCATGCTATGAAGTCTCTTTGGATTTCTATTCATAGCTTTGAACGCTGGACTTATCGCTTTAAAAACTGGTTTACCCTTCAGTCAGCATGCCTTTGCAAGATGCCCAGTCTTTCTGCAGAAGAAACACTCTGCCTTCACGTATGAACAACTTTGAGCAATGTGTTGTCCCAGGCACATATAGCATGACTTCGACGCTCTGGTAGAATTTCCAGTTTCTGAGACTTTCGGCCATGGCCGTCTTTTACTTTGAACCTGCAGGTTATTTACCTCGGTTGACTGATGACCGTAATCATTATTTAATTCTCGGGAATATTGTTCAGCCATGCTCATCGACCTCGCTGTCTGACAAGCAATCTCAAAAGTTAAGTCATCTGTCGTCAATAACTTCCTTCTGATCGCATCATTTTTCACCCCACAAACCAAAACGATCCTGTAATGTTCGGTTTTGAAAGATTCCAAAATTACAGTGCATCGATAGCTTTTTTAATGCTATGATGTAATCAGCGATACTTTCATCCGCCTTTTGATTCCAAATCCCGAAATGATAGCTTTCAGCAATTTCTAACGGTTTGGGGTTATAGTGCTGCTCCAGCTTTGTTAAAATCTCTTTAAGTGTTGTGTCCTTTGGCTCGTCAGGCACAACAGATTTACAAGGGTTTCGTATAATGCCGGACCTGCCACTGATAAGAAGATCGCTTTCTTACGTTCCATCACAGCCTGGTTCTGGACTGCATTGTCTAGAACTTCGATTATGTTATTTGCAGTGAAAAACATTTCTAGCTGATCTACATATGCTTTAAAACGTTCCCGGTCATGTCTATATTCACCCAAATATCCGATTACACCTGCCATTTTTAATCTCTAGCTGTTCACGCCGTGTGCTGTTTTTTACCTCGGATTTTGTAGCTTTTTTTTCAAAGACAGAAACTTCCAAAGTCTTCTGTCGGCTGGCTGAATCCTGCACCAACAAAATGTAACCTTTAAACATCTGAAAAATGTCATCCTCGGTCGCCAAATGTGATATCTTCACAGAGCACAAGCACACACAGCTTCCTAAGATGGCAGGCTGCTCTCTCGGAACTCTCCGGAAAGCCTGCCTGTTGTTTAATGATTAACTATGCAGCTGCAGTACACAATACGTCCATATCCACAGTGTGGAGCTACAAGCATTACAAGCTTACAGACATTACAGCAATGGTGTAAGCTTTACTCATGTGGCATCACTTCAGGGTCTGCAGATGCATCCGTGGCTGTCTGGGGATAGTTCCCCACAAGTGCTAGCACTCGTTCCTCCATCTCTGTGATGTCGCTGGGGACTGGTGCCCCTCCCCCCCGCCAACCTGTTCGCCTCTGCACCGACCTCATCGTCGATAGCTTCTTCTGTAAAAGATGACAGGAAGTCATGACATGAGATCATTGTGTGATATCATTGCTAGGTACTGTCACAGAGACTGATACAACACATAACCGACAGATGTAATCATGATTAATATGATTATTATCATTCTTTACCTAAAGACGTATACCATGACTGCAGGCTTTTAGTAAAACATTCCCGGTAAAAGTGCAAGACCTCACATCTGCTGATAGTCACTCATGACTGTTACAAATCAAATTATATAAGTACATAAGTACATGTAAATCAATGTAATACTTACTCTTGCAGATCCCACAAGGTCGTTCCATCCTTTGCGGCATTAATTGCCCTCACGTACCTCGTTGGTCGCCGACGAGACCACCTCTGCTACCTCGGTCCATATCCTCTGGTATACCTTTGGGATGGGCTTCCTGTGCCCTCCCTGTCTCAAATCACCCCAGCGTGACTCGACCTCCTGCAGGAGGGAGGCAGTTGTCTCGTCCGAGAACCTCCTGACTCTTTTGCGGCTTCCAATGTGCTCCTCTCCCACCTCACTGCTCCTTCCAGCATCAGTCTCCACAGCGTGCTGTGATGCCTTCTCCTCTCCCTCCATTATAGGGAAAATTCTGTCAAATATGTGGCTGATAACAGTTACTTTTTGTTTGCCTACTTGCTGTGAAGCTCTAAAGTCTCCCTCCTACCTTCCAAAGCAGCCACACCACACCCAGCCACGCCTTCAGTCCTCTGAGCTCCCTCTCTCTCTGTCTCCTCTTCTGCGCAAGTCATGGTGACCCTTGACCTCCAGAATCATGGGAATCGAGCGTTGCCATGCCATTGCTAAGGTCAGCCACACTTTACGGCAGAAGTTCAGTGAAATTCAATGCTACTGCCCATTTGATATCGCTCACGGTAACGCCCATTTTCAAAAATGTAAACTAGGTGTTTTGAGAATGGGCGAGAAGCCGGCGATCTGAAAACACTTTTTTACCGCCCACGCCGGTAATAACGCCCATTTTTGGGCGATAAGCACAAAAGTGGAGGTTCTAGCCTTATATGTTTTTGCCAATAAATCATCACTGCTGAATCTGAACACTTTCTCTCTTCCTGACATATGACCCATTCTATCGCTTTTAATGAGGACGGCTCTAAGACCCTGTCCCTATCTGGGTCCGGACATGTACTATTACTTCTGTTCCAGGTTTAACTACCACGCACTTTTCCGAGGTTAATTCCCCTGGTTTACAATATTCAGGTAACATTTTGTTACCCATTCATCTTGTGGCTTCAAGATAAACACTCCTGACACTCGGATGCCGCCCCCTAGGGGCTGCTTTACGTAGTTGTTGTACCCTCCGGTATGGGTATATGCTTCTGGGCCCCCTGGGGCAGCCTTGTAGCTTGACCTTCCAGAATCATAAGGACGGTAGTGATCACATTTATATACATTCTGTTGATAAAACATATCCTGGATATTCCAGGTTTTTAGTTAGATTCTTTTTACTACTCCTACCGGATCATTTGCACCATTTCTCTGGACATGTGACCTTTCCCAGATTGATTTCATTATGGCAAGTACCCATAGTATTTCAAATATTAATTGTAGTCCCCCGAAAAGTCCATCTATCAATGCATCCCTCCACTCCTTATACTCTAAGATGTATTTTAAGGAGTAGATTACCGGGAGTATCTTAGATTCCGCCATCAGCTGTACTTTTATATTCTTTCAGCTGGGACCAATGTTTCCATCGGCCCCCACCTTTCATATTTATACACGCACATGTGTCACCATTGATTAATACTTCATATGGTCCGCTCCATCGTGGGGCAAATCCAGGTTTTCCTGGCAATTCTCTAACCATTACCTTTGCTCCAACCTCCGGCACTACGGTCGAGGGTTTTGTCCCTTTATCTTCATCCTTGTTTCTTTGTCTATCTCTTACTTCCTGCCGCATCTCTTTCAGCTGTTTACTCAATCTGGTAATAGTCCTAATTCTGCCCCTCCTGTAACTATCCCCTCGGGTAACTTCATTGCTCATCTAGTCATTAGTTCATAGGGGGTTAATCCTGTCGTTCGATTTGGTGTGGCACGTAACCTCATTCTTGCCAGGATTGTCCGGTTTCTTGTATTTCAAGAACAAATGATAGTTTATAAACTATCTTAACCTGCTCGCAATTCAAGTTCTCGCAAATCATTTCCAAGATTACTTCCATATATTATCTCATCTCCCCCAAATGACATTTCTGTCTCTCATCAGAGAAAATGGCATTTTTAGATAGTTTCCAAACTTTTTAGTATTTTTTTCCCAAACTGTTTAGTATTATTTCATTTAAAAATGTTTCCAAACCCAAGATTTTCCAATACATCCAAAATGTTTATCAAGGAGAATCACCTAAAATATCTCAAAATTCCAATTCAAATACTGTATGGCCATCTCTTTTACTGAACTAAAAGCTTTCAAGTCATTTAATATAAGATTCTACACAAAAGAAAATGAGGACGATGCTTTCCCCAGCCTGTAGCCTCGAGAAACCCACACAGGCCTTTCTTTACCTCATTTGTAGACTACATTTTTATCTTTCAACCCAATGTAATCAATGATTACATGTTGTTTTTTAACAAGTAATTGGGCGTCTCGGCGTGCAATAACTAAATTGAAAAGACAGCACTTTGTTACGATTCTAATTGATTTAAAATGAGACCACACATTTTTAATTTAAATTATATAAGACAATTGCATTTTTTACTGTAATCCACATCTGGGTTTCTAACTTAAAATGTCATTCAATTTCTTAAAACTTCCCACATCAAGGACAACACTACAAAGGGTTAAAAACTTTCAGCTCTCTGCCCGAAAAACCTCGGCACAAGAGCTGAAGCTTCTGTGTCGGTTTTATATTTTTCTTAGATCTTCCCACTCTATTTCCTACTCTTAATTTGCACAATTGTGGCCTGTCCATGGTCGTATACTGTAAACACTGACTAACCACCATCAATCCTGCCTTGGCTGCTTTCTTGTGTTTTTGTTTTTCCCACCATTCTTTTTGTTTAGTGGGATCTTCTTTGGGATCCCATCCGTCACTTAACATAGTCACTATCAGTTTCTTATGGTCGTCCGAAAAATATCTCCTAAGGGAGCCGTCCGGCCCCCAGTCTAGCATATCCTTAAACGCCATACTCAGCTCGGTATGTCTACCCCTATATCGGTTTCACTGTATTCTCAGATACCAACCATCCCTCTACTCGGTTTTACTTAAACCCAGAGTCTACGGTTCGCTATTCCCCTCTTATGTAAGCGAGTATATGAGTGTGCTTTACATACATAAGCGGGTTATACATAATCGGTCAATACCGTAAGACAGAGGAACTCCCGATTCCTCAGAACCTCCTAATTCCCTTATGCTTCTTACTCATGTATTTTTTACTCCCTTACACTAGTCTTTCGCACGACAGCTGGGATGTTGTTGGGGCACATCTCATGATATCATGTGGAATGAATCGAATTGGCTGAAGACTGGCTTCTGCGATGGTGAGGATGTCAGAAGGAGATCGATATGGATCATCCACTCGGCACTTCTGGCTGAAAATAGTTGCAAGTGCTTCAGCCTTGACTTTTGCACTCACTTGCTGGGCTCCGCTATCATTGAGGATGGGGATATTCATGGAGCCTCCTCCTCCTGTTACTTGTTTAATTGTCCACCATGCTGCTTTCACTGTTTAGCATGCATGCTATCCTGTGTTGCAGCTTCCCAGGTTGCCACCTCATTTATAAGTATGCCTGGTACTGCTCCTGGCATGCTCTTCTGCACTCCTCATTGAAGCAGGGTTTGTCCCCTAGCTTGATGGTAATGGTAGAGTGAGAGATATGCCAGGCCATGAGGTTACAGGTTGTGTTGGAATACAATTCTGCTGCTGATGGCTACAGTATCTCATGGATGCCCAGTTTTGAGCTGCTAAACCTGTTCTGAAACTATCCTATTTAGCACGATGCTAGTGCCACACAACATGATGGAGGGTTTCCTCAGTGTGAAGTTGGGTCTTCGTCTCCACAATGACTGTGTGGTGGTCACAGCTACCAATGCTATCATGGACAGGAACATCAGCGACAGGTATATTGGTGAGGATGAGATCAAGTAGGTTTATCCCTTGTGCTGGTTCTCTCACTACCTGCCATAGGCCTAGTCTGGCAGCTATGTCCTTGAACTCGGCCAGCTTGGTCAGTAGTGGTTCTCAGGGCCACTCCTGATGATGAATATTGAAGTCCCCCACCCAGAGTACTTCCTGTTCCCTTGCTACCCTCAGTGCTTTTTTCAAGTGGTGTTCAACATGGAGAAGTATTGATTCATGAGATGGTGGGTAGGTGGTAATCAGCAGGCGGTTTCCTTGCCAATGACCTGAAGCCATGAGACTTCATGGAATCTGGCAACAATATTGAAGACTCCCAGGGCCACTCACTCCTGACTGTATACCATTGTGCCACCACCCCTAGTGGGTCTGTCCTGCCGTTGGGACAGGAGATACCCAGGAATGGTGATAGAAGTATCTGGGACATTTGGCTGAAAGGTATGATTCTGTGAGTATGACAATGTCAAGCTGTTGCTTGACTAGTCTGTGACAGTTCTCTCAAGTTTGCCACAGGTCCCCAGATGTTAGTGTGTAGGACTTTTCAGGGTCGACTGGGCTGGGTGTGCCGTTGTCTTGTCCGAAATTGGTGCTGAGGTCGACGCCGGGCGGTCCGTCTGCTTTTATTCTTACTCTTATTTTCTGTAGTGGTTTGTTATGAGTCATTGCTGTGGGTCTGGAGTTACGTATAGGCCAGACCAGGTAAGGATGGCAGATTTCCATCCCTAAAGAACATTAGTGAACCAAATGGATTTTTATGGCAATCCGATAGTTTCATGGTCATCATTACTGATACTAGTCTTTTATACTAGATTTATTTAATTAACTGAACTTAAATTCTCCAGGTACCATGGTGAGATTTGAATTCATGCACCTTGGATCATTACATAGGATTACAGAGGATTACGGCACAGAAACAGGCCATTCGGCCCAACCAGTGCATGACGGCGTTTATACTCCACTTGATCCTCCTTCCCTCTTTCCTCATCTAACTCTATCAGCATAAACCTCTATTCCCTTCTCCCTCATATGTTTATTTAGCCTCCCCTTCAATGCATCTATACTATTCGCTTCAACCACTCCCTGTGGTAACGAGTTCCACATTCTCATCACTCTTTGTACAGAAGTTTCTTCTGAATTCCCTATTTGATTTCTTGGTGACTATCTTATATTGATGGCCTCTAGTTATGCTCTTCCCCACAAGTGGAAACACTCTCTCCATATCTACTCTATCAAAACATTTCATAAATTTAAAGACCTCTATTAGGTCACCCCTCAGCCTTCTTTTTTCAGCCAAAAAGAGACCCAGCCTGTTCATCCTTGACTGATAAGTATATCCTCGCATTTCTGGTATCATCTTTGTAAATCTTCTCTGCACCTTCTCCAGTGCCTCTATATTCTTTTTATAATATGGCGACCAGAATTGTACTCAGTGTAATCTAACTAAGGTTCAATACAAGTTTAACATATGTTCACTACTTATCAATTCTATCTGCTTTTTTAATGGCCTTGCTAACCTGTGTCACAACTTTTAACGATTTATGTATTTGTACTCCAAGATTCCTTTGTTCCTTTACTCCACCCAGACTCGCATCCTCCAAGTAATAAGTGACCTCCCTATTCTTCCTCCCAAAATGTGTTGAAATTCATCTGTGTTGAAATTCATTTGCCAATTATATGCCCATTCTGCAAGAATACCTAGCGTCTGACCTGCTCTTGTAGCACAGTATTTATGTGGCTGGTCCAATTAAGTTTCTGGTCAGTGGTGACTCCCAGGATGTTGATGGAGGGGGATTTGGTGATGGAAATGCCACTGAGATTGCCATTGTTAGACTCTCTCTTATTGGAAATGATCATTGCCTGGCACTTGTGTGGCGTGAATGTTACTTGCCACTTATCAGCCCAAGCCTGAATGTTTTCCAGGTTTTGCTGCATGCAGGCATGGACTGATTCATTATTTGAGTCATTTCTAATGGAACTGAACACCGTTGATAATTTCACAAACAACTCCACTGCTGACCTCATGATAGAGGAAAGGTAATTGATGAAGCAGCTGCAGATGGTTGGGCCTTGGTCAAAGCCCCGAGGAACTCCTGCAGCAAATTTCTTCTCTCAGAGGGTCGTGAATCTTTGGAATTCTCGACCCAGAGAGCTGTGGACGCTGGGTCATTGAATATATTTAAGGTGGAGATAGACAGATTTTTGAACGATAATGGAGTCAAGGGTTATGGGGAGTGGGCAGGGAAGTGGAGTTGAGGCTAAGATCCGATCAGCCATGATCTTATTGAATGGCAGAGCAGGCTCGAGGGGCCAAATGGCCTACTCCTGATTCTATTTCTTATGGTCTTACATTCTTATGTCTCCAGATTATTAGTCCAAGCCTCTGGATTACTAGTCCTGTAACGTAACCACTATGCTACCATTCCACTGGAATAAAAAGCTAGTATCAGTAATGGTGATCATGAAACTACCGATTTGCATAAAAACCCATCTGGTTCACTAATGTCCTTTAGGGAAGGAAATCTGCCATCCTTACCTGATCTGGCCTATATGTCTCCAGGCCCACAGCAATGTGTTTTGCTCTTAACTGTCCTCTTAAATGGCCTAGCAAACCTCTCAGGTATACCAAACCACTACAAAAAAACAGTAATAAGAATGAAACCGTTCGGACCACCCAGCATTGACCTAGGCACTGGCTTCGGATGCGACAAAGGCACATCCAGGTTAGACAAACCTGAAAAGTCCTCCTCTCTAACATCTGGAATTTTGGGAGAGCTGCCCTATAGACTCCGAGGCTTCTTCGATAGCACCTCCCAAACCTGCAACGTCTACTACCTAGAAGGATAAGGGCAGCAGCGCATGGGAAGACCATCACCTCCAAGTCACGCACCATCCTGACTTGGAAATATATCACTATTCCATCATAGTCCCCAAGTCAAAATCCTGGATCTCCCTCCCTAACAGCAATGTGCGAGTACCTTCACCAAAGGGACTGCAGCGGTTCAAGAAGGCGGCTCATCACCATCTTCTCACGGGCAATTATAGATGGGCAATAAATGCTGACCTTGCCAGCGATACCCACATCCCATGAATAAATAAAAAAAATCAGTTCAATGATCAGTTTCATTATTGTAATAATAATAACTTGTATTTATATAGAGACTTTAACATAGTAAAACATCCCAAGGTGCTTCACAGCTGTGTTACAAGACAAAACAGATAAATTTGACACCGAGCCACAAAAGAAGAAATTAAGGCAGATGACCAAAAGCTTGTTTAAAGAGAAAGATTTTAAAGAGCATCTTAAAGGAGCAAAGAGAGGTAGAGAGGTGGAGAGGTTTAGGGAGGGAGTTCCAAAGCTTAGTGCCCAGGCAGCTGAAGGAACGGCCACCGACACTTGAGCAGTTATAATGAGGGATGTTCAAGAGGCCAGAATTTGAGGAGCGCAGACATATTGTGGGATTGTGAGGCTGAAAACGATTACAAAGATAGGGAGGATCAAGGCCATCGAGTGATTTGTAAACAAGGATGAGAATTTTGAAATCAAGGCATTGTTTAACCGGGAGCCAATGTAGGTCAGAAAGCACAGGGGTGATGGGTGATCGTGACTTGGTGCGAGTTAGTATATGGGCTGCTGAGTTTTGGATGATCTCAAGTTTACGTAGTGTAGAATGTGGGAGGCCGGCCAGGAGTGAGTTGGAGTAGTCAAGTCTAGAGGTAACAAAGGCATGAATGAGGGTTTCAGCAGCAGAAGAGCTGAGGCAGGGGCGGAGACGGGCAATGGGACCAAAGATAATGGCTTCGGTCTTCCCAATATTTAATTGGAGAGAATTTCTGCTCATCCAGTATTGGATGTTGGACAAGCAATCTGACAATTTAGATACCAAGCAGGGGTTGAGAGAAGTGGTAGGGAGGTAGAGCTGGGAGTCGTCAGTGTACATGTGGAAACTGACTCCGTGTTTTCAGATGATATCGCCAAGGGGCAGCATATAGATGAAAAATAAGAGAGGGCCAAGGACAGATCCTTGGGGGATACCAAAAGTAACGATGCGGGAATGTGAAGAGAAGCCATTGCAGGAGATTTTCTGTCTACGATTAGATAGATAAGAATGGAACCAGGCGAGTGCAGTCTCACCTAGCTGAATGTTGGTGGAGAGGTGTTGGAGGAGGATGGAGTGGTCAACCGTGTCAAAGGCTGCAGACAGGTTCAGAAGGATGAGGAGGGATAGGTTGCCTTTGTCACAGTCACAAAGAATGTAATTTGTGACTTTGATGAGAGCTGTTTCGGTACTGTGGCCGGGGCAAAAACCAGATTGAAGTGATTTAAACATTGAATTCATGGAAAGATGGTCACGGATTTGTTAGGCGACAACACGTTCAAGTACTTTGGACAGGAAAGGGAGTTTGGAGATGGGGTGAGAGCTAGTAAGCAAGGTGGGGTCGAGGGTTGTTTTTTTGAGGAGAGGGGCGATGACGGCAGATTTGAAGGAGATAGAACAGTACCTAAGGAGAGAGAACCATTAAAAATGTCGGCTAACATGGGAGCCAAAAAAGGAAGTTGGGTGGTCAGCAGTTTAGTGGGAATAGGGTCAAGAGAGCAGGAAGTGGGTCTCATGGACAAGATGAGCGTGGAGAGATCAAGTGGTGAGATCAAAGAGAAACTAGAGAAAGATATGAGTTTAGGACTAGGGCAGGTGGGAGCCTCAGATGAAGTTTGGCTCTGTGGGCTAGGTGAAGGAATGGAACTCACAGAGGCAGCTGATCGGATGGTCTCAATCTTTGAGATAAAGAAGTCCATGAGCTCCTCACACTTGTTGGAGGTGAGTGTGGTAGAGACAGGGGAGAGGCCTTTAAGAAGACGGTTAACAGTAGAGAGTAGTAGCAGGTGGTTATTTTTGCAATCCAGAATGATCCTGGAGTAGTGAGCAGTTTTTGTAGACAAGAGTAGGAACCGATAATATTTTATGTGTTCGAGCCAGATCTGGCGGTGAATGGCTAAACTAGTTGTCCACCACATCTGTTCAAGTCTGCGACCTTTTGACTTGAGGGAGCGAAGATGGGGGCCGTACCAGGGGGAACAGCCAGCATGGGAGAGGCTAATCTTTTTAAAAGGGACGAGGGCGTCAAAGGTTATGGTGAGAGTATGGTTGAGCAGATCAGTGGTTGCAGAAATGTCATTGTTAAAAGAGGGTCAAAGGTTGGACAGTTTTTAGTTGATGAGTGCAGTTGTAAGAGAGATTGAAGAGAGTTTTTTCCAGGGCGGATACAGAAGGAAGTAGGTTTGGATTGGGGAAGGGGGATGCAAGTCGAGAGCGATACAAGGAAATGGTTAGAAATGGCTTTATCTTTAATTGATATGGTTGGAATAGCAAGGCCATGAGCGATTCCAAGATCAAGGAGATGGCCATGAATATGGGTTGAGGAATTTAAGGATGGATAGGAGGGTAGTGAACTCAGAGGAGAGAGAGCATGATGAATTGAAATGGAGGTTGAAATTATCGAGGATGAGAAGTCGCTTGGTGCATAGGCTGAGAGAGGAAATCAGTGAGGATATATCCGTGATAATGTTTTTATCACATTTGGGTGGGCGGTAGAGAACGAGAATTTTGAATGAGAGGTGAGAGGAGTGGAATAAGGTGAGGTGTGCAAAAGATGAGAAAGTGCTGGAGGAGAAGGGGGACAGACCAAGGTATAATTTAGTGATGAGAGCTATACCGCCACCATGCCGGTCTGGGCGGGGCAATTGGTGGAAGGAACAAGAACATAAGAATATAAGAAATAAGAGCAGGAGTAGGCCACCTGGCCCCTCGAGCCTGTTTCACCATTCAATAAGATCATGGCTGATCTGAACATGGATTCAGCTTTATTTCCCTGCCCGCTCCCCATAACCCTTTATTCCATTATTGTTCAAAAATCTGTCTATCTCCGCCTTAAATATATTCAATGACCCAATCTCCACAGCTCTCTGGGGCAGAGAATTCTATAGATTTACAACCTTCTGAGAGAAGAAATTCCTCCTCATCTCAGTTTTAAATGGATAGCCCCTTATTCTGAGACTATGGACTAGAACCTTGAGCATATCGCCCAAAAATTGGCGTTATTTCCGGCATGGGCGTTTAAAAAGGGTTTTCAGATCACCGGCTTCTCGCCCATTCTCAAAACACCTAGTTTACATTATTGAAATGGGTGTTACTGCGAGCGATATCAAATGAGCGTTAGCGTAAAATTTTTCTGACCTTCTGCCGTAAAGTGTGGCCATCCTTAGCAACGGCATGGCAACGCTCGATTCCCGCGATTCAGGAGGTCAAGGGTCATCATGACATGCGCAGAAGAGGAGACAGAGAGAGAGGGAGCTCAGAGGCACTGAAAGCGTGTGTGGCTGAGGTGTGTGCTTGTCTGGCTGTTGTGGGAAGAACGACGGAGATTCAACAGCAGCAAAAAGTCCACTAAGCACCAAGAACATAGTTGGCACCGTGTTTTTGTCCAACAAATAACATATAAAATGGAAGGGATGGAGGAGGCCCTGGAGCTGGTAGCCAGTAACACTGGTGGCAGAGGGCTCCCAATGGTCCCGGAGCGCCGCACTGCACCCCAAGATGACGCACCCCCATTGCCAACCACACATGAGAGCCAGCAGCAACATCTTGCTTATGGCTCGGAGTGCGCTCCCACCTCGGGACCGTCCTCTCCCGTATCCGGCCAAGTGGCGCTTCGGCCGTCACCCCCTCTCCCCCTATGAAGCATCGCCTGAGGACCTCCTCGGCCAGGCGGCTTGGAGTCAGGAGGGGAAAGTGTAGCGGTGGGAAGAGAAGCGGGGAGTGGGGGGGGAGGGGGGGAAGCGGGGGGGGGGAGGGGTTGGTTTGTACAGAAATACTGATGATTTTAGACTAATGTTCGGTTTAAATGTTTTTTATTGAACAAAACCTTGCAGCACATCAAAGAGTATAATCACACTTAACTTCAATCAACGTAAACTTTAACTGTCACCAAGGTGATGCTCACCATTGATGTATGACCTGCACACCCAGCAGTGTGGCAGCCTTGGAAATAACACCAATGTTCTTTCAGGCAAAGCGATCATTGATGAGCTCCGACGTAAGGCTCTTGCAGCTATTATGCCACCATGGGCCCTTTCATGTGGTCTACAGGGGGGCGGGGGCATGGCTTCAGCATCAGCCTGATTGTCTGGCCCGATGTCAGCATCTGCCCCCTTATCCTCCTTTTTCTCTCTCTGGTGAGGTGGATTATCAGACTCATCAAGTAATTCTTGTCCCCTCCTGATAGCCAAGTTGTGTAGCATGGAGCAGACCCACCATGAATTGAGCTATCTGCTCAGGGTGATATTGGAGCTCGCCTCCTGAGTGGTCAGGCATCTAAAGCATTGCTCAACACTCCAATGGTTTTCTCCACGATATTGCGAGTTGCTCTGTGGCTGTCGTTGTATCGCCTCTCGGCCTCGGTATGGATGTTGTGCAGGAGATTCATCAGCCAGGTGGCGAGGCCATATCCTTTGTCCCCAAGTGTCTAGCATTGACCTTGTGGCTCATTGTTCAACAAGTCAGATACAGTGCTCTCACGCAGGGTGTGCGCATCATGGACGCTGCCCGGAAATTGAGCATTCACTGCCAGTATAATTTGCTGGTGGTCGATAACCAGCTGGACATTAAGGGAATGGAATGGAATCGCTTGTGGTTCCTGAAAACCTCAGCATCCTGAAAAGGTGCCCGCATCGCGATTTGCGCACAGTCTATTGCCCTGCACCTTGGGGAAGTTTGCAATTCTGGAAAAACCTAGAGCCCAATCACTCTGTGCCTCCCTGGTCATAGGGAAGCTGATCAAGTCCCTGAGTACGTACAGGGCTTCAATGACCTGTCCAATGCAGTGATATGTGGCATGCTGAGAAAGTCCGCAAATGTCGCCAGCTGTGGCCTGAAAAGAACCCGAGGTGTAGAACGACAGTGCCGCGGTGACTTTGACCTCGATGGACAGTGCAGTACTAATGGTGCTGGCAGGCTGCAGGTCTGCCCTTATCAGCTGGCATACCTCAGTGATAACCTCTTTGTGGAAGCGCAGTCTCCGAAGGTAGGTGGTGTCGGGCAAGTCGAGGTAAGAATGCTTCTCCTTGTACTTGTGGCGGGTGTAACATCTGGTCCTCCTCATCTGTCTGTCACCTCGTACATTGGGCACATGATGTAGTGCAGTGTTCCTTCGGCGATGTCGAGTCTGCTGCATGTATTTGGTCACCAAGAGAGGGTGAGAAAGGACAGGCCCATTGAGGTAGCTCTCTGTTTGCCACTGATTGTATGCAAACAAGGAATGTCCAAATGAGCACACCTCTTCAATTCCAATCGGTCACAGTGTGGTCAAGATGTTTTTACAGATGTTCACATCAACTCTAATGACCTTCAGAGTACATCCGAACTCCGCCAAGGTTGAAGCACAGCAGCTTTTTAAAGGAAACGACATGCGATCTACAACATGGCGTCCATAACGCTGTAATTCGTTCCGGTTAGTTCCACTTTTTGTGGGTGTTTTTTTGAGCGAGCGATATTGTAGGCGAAATGTGTGCGAGGTGGTGAAATTGACGATGGGTGATCTCCGTGGTCGCTGTTTGGACAAATATCCTCTTTACGACAAAAAACAGTCGCTGGGCATTAATATTGAATCTCGGCATTAATTCCGTGCGGAAAGTAACACTGGGCGATTTTATGGGCATTAAATTCACACATCCTGCAGATTCCGCCCAAAATAATGGCCGGGCGGTAATATTTTTCCCTGACCTTAAGCACATGGGGAAAGTAACGCTCGGCGATATGTTTCCGAAAAATGCCTGCCAGTTTCCATTTTGTGCCAAAGTGGGCGATATATGGGAGTTATATGTCATTTCAGTGGTAAAATGGGCATTTAGTAGGCATTAAGCAGGCAAAAAAAGTAGAAGTTCTAGCCCTATGTCCCCTAGTTTTAGTTTCCCCTTTGAGAGGAAATATCCTCTCTGCATCCATGTTGTCGAGCCCCCTTCTGAACTCCACTGAGTATAGTCCTAACCTACTCAACCTATCTTCATAAGTCAACCCCCTCCTCTCTGGAATCAACCGAGTGAACCTTCTCTGAACAGCCTCCAATGCAAGTATATCCTTCCTTAAATACGGAAACCAAAACTGTACTCAGTACTCTAGGTGTGGCCTCACCAATACCCTGTACAGTTGTAGCAGGACTTCCCTGCTTTTATACTCTATCCCCTTTGCAATAAAGGCCAACATTCCATTTGCCTTCCTGTTTACTTGCTGTACCTGCATACTAACCTTTTGAGTTTCATGCACAAGGACCCCCAGGTCCCTCTGTACTGCAGCACTTTGCAATTTTTCTCCACTTAAATAATAATTTGCTTTTCTATTTTTTCTTCCAAAGTATAGCCAGGACGAGAGACTTCAATTAAAGGTAGTGTGTCATTATCCCTCAGCCAAGTTTCCGTTATTGCTGTAAGGCGGGGTGGTCTCTATGAGGGGGCAGGTTCCCTTCTGACCAACTTGAACGGTTCGAATCGCTCCCACTCCCTTGGGTTCTGTACTCTGGATTTATTTGCGGGGTGTGACAAAAGAGCAATGGACACTGGTTTGATGCAAAAGAACTCTGGTTTTATTACAGTCAGGGAAATACAGGCTTAATACTCTAGTAAGAAAATACAAGGCCACACTTACAATCACTCTAATAAAGGACAATATAAGGAAAGGTACAAGGTTAAACTTATAACCACTCTAATAAAGAACCATACACTACACATTCAAAGGGGGTTACAGTAAAATTATACCTCCCACCTCCCAATACCTAATTCGAGCTAGGTTAGACTCCAGGGCAGGGACTATGCTTACCAATCCTTTTGATAGTTTTTCCCTTGCTACCACATTGACTGTGGTCGGTCGCTGCTGCGATGGTGATGTTCTTCCTTCCTTCAGGACTTCAGGACTTCGAGGCTGGAGAAGTTAGTTTACAACTGTCGCGTTGGTTTCTCTCCTTGTCTTGATGACATACTCGCAGTATAGCACCTGGTGTAGTATGGCATCTAAGGTAGTAGCAGCCTTGTAGCTGCCTAGCAACCACCTAACCTCTGTTGAAAACAGGGGTCAGTTATATGATTTCAGTGTTCTAATCTTGCCGCCAAATCTGTTCAAAATTCTTTGTATAATTTTGGCGGGCTTGGTTCTTCTTTATATTTTGTCGGGCTCATTAAAAGTTGATATGTCTTGGGTGGATTGTTGTTCGAAAACTGTTTCCTGATGGAAATATTAGTTTGGTAATTGCAATGTCCTTTTGTGCTTAATCTTTCGCATACAGGCTGGATTGGGCCTCTTTGTGATATATATGCTGAAATGGTTGTCTAGACCCATGTTGATGGGTAGCTACCTCTGGGTGATTTTGTGATGTTAATGTCTCTTGTGGGGAAAGGATTTTTGAATACTCATTCTTCCTGACAGGTTAACTCAGTCCTCACACCCAGGTAGCTTTACTTAATTAGGCTGTCTCTTGCTAGTTCTGTAGGTCCGCCCACAGCCTTGAGTTTGTCTTTTAAAATCCAAAATTCTAATAAAGTCTGTAGTTTCTTCCATAAGCACTTTAGAGTTCCAAACCTTTTGGTAGATAGTCCCAAATTAAATTTCCTTTCGAATGAGCCCAAACATGGGGGGGGTGTTTCTTGTGAATTTTGCATTCCTTCAGTGCCATGATATCAATGCAGTCATCCACGATAAGGTCATGGATGTCAAGGGCCTTGTTTGAAATTGAACGGACATTCTGCAAGGAGATTTTGCGATCATCCGTGATGGTTGATCCACTGCCAGAATACACACGATCATTGCTTACATAAGAACATAAGAACATAAGAATTAGGAACAGGAGTAGGCCATCTAGCCCCTCGAGCCTGCTCCACCATTCAACAAGATCATGGCTGATCTGGCCGTGGACTCAGCTCCACTCACCCGCCCGCTCCCCGTAACCCTTAATTCCCTTATTGGTTAAAAATCTATCTATCTGTGATTTGAATACATTCAATGAGCTAGCCTCAACTGCTTCCTTGGGCAGAGAATTCCACAGATTCACAGCCCTCTAGGAGAATAAATTCCTTCTCAACACGGTTTTAAATTGGCTCCCCCATCTTTTGAGGCTGTGCCCCCTAGTTCTAGTCTCCCCGACCAGTGGAAAAAACTTCTCTGCCTCGATCTTGTCTATCCCTTTCATTATTTTAAATGTTTCTATAAGATCACCCCTCATCCTTCTGAACTCCAACGAGTAAAGCCCCAGTCTACTCAATCTATCATCATAAGGTAACCCTCTCATCTCCGGAATCAGCCTAGTGAATCGTCTCTGTACCTCCTCCAAAGCTAGTATATCCTTCCTTAAGTAAGGTGACCAAAACTGCACGCAGTACTCCAGGTGCGGCCTCACTAATACCCTGTACAGTTGCAGCAGGACCTCCCTGCTTTTCTACTCCATCCCTCTCGCAATGAAGGCCAACATTCCATTCGCCTTCCTGATTACCTGCTGCACCTGCACACTAACTTTTTGGGATTCATGCACAAGGACCCCCAGGTCCCTCTGCACTGCAGCATGTTGTAATTTCTCCCCATTCAAATAATATTCCCTTTTATTGTTTTTTTTTTCCCAAGGTGGATGACCTCACATTTTCAGACATTGTATTCCATCTGCCAAACCTTAGCCCATTCGCTTAACCTATCTAAATCTCTTTGCAGCCTCTCTGTGTCCTCTACACAACCCGTTTTCCCACTAATCTTTGTGTCATCTGCAAATTTTGTTACACTACACTCTGTCCCCTCTTCCAGGTCATCTATGTATATTGTAAACAGTTGTGATCCCAGCACCGATTCCTGTGGCACATCACTAACCACCGATTTCCAACCCGAAAAGGACCCATTTATCTCGACTCTCTGCTTTCTGTTAGCCAGCCAATTCTCTATCCATGCTGATACATTTCCTCTGACTCCGCGTACCTTTATCTTCTGCAGTAACCTTTTGTGTGGCACCTGATCGAATGCCTTTTGGAAATCTAAATACACTACATCCATTGGTACACCTCTATCCACCATGCTCGTTATATCCTCAAAGAATTCCAGTAAATTAATTAAACATGATTTCCCCTTCATGAATCCATGTTGCGTCTGCTTGATTGCACTATTCCTATCTAGATGTCATGCTATTTCTTCCTTAATGATAGCTTAAAGCATTTTCCCCACTACAGATGTTAAACTAACTGGCCTATAGTTACCTGCCTTTTGTCTGTCCCCTTTTTTAAACAGAGGCGTTACATTAGCTGTTTTCCAATCCGCTGGTACCTCCCCAGAGTCCAGAGAATTTTGGTAGATTATAACGAATGCATCTGCTATAACTTCCGCCATCTCTTTTAATACCCTGGGATGCATTTCATCCGGACCAGGGGACTTGTCTACCTTGAGTCCCATTAGCCTATCCAGCACTACCCCCCTAGTGATAGTGATTATCTCAAGGTCCTCCCTTCCCACATTCCCGTGACCAGCAATTTTTGGAGGGATGAGTTGGGCAGGGAGGAGATTTGCAAGTTTAGCCCTCTCAGGGCAAGCTGGATAGTAAGGTCGGTGAGAGATTAAGATGGGACAATTGGGGTTGCTGCTTATGATGAGATAACGACGAGTGTCACGTTGGGCCCTTCAGAGAATGTCAAGAGAGGCACAGATGAAAGCTGCAGGCTTGCCTAAGAGGGAGTCAAGTCTGGGATGGCGACACGAGAGTAGGAAGGCAGCTTTTTCAAGTTTCACCCACCCCCTTCCACTGCTTTAGCAATGCTGGATATCAGAATACAACAGTATTTCTGGCCCCCCATGTAGTTAAGGCGTTAACAATGGGAAATATGGCAGGTGACAGGGTCCCATCTCTCATCTACACTTTCTCTTTGGGTAGTCCTGCCATCGTTCCCGATGGAAAATCCCAGATGTGACAGTGGAGCTTAGGAAGCTGAAAAGGAATAATGTGAATTTGGTCTCCCACACTGATAACCTTCAAAGGTCTCCCTCACAATGCAACATTAATGTGCAATGCAACAGTTACCCTGATAATAAAATAATGTCCCGGTTAATAACACCCCTTGATGGTTACAGTATCCTGGCTCTCAGGCATGTAACCATTAGTTCAATATTCCACTGTCGATGTCCACTCACTATTATTACATCCGTTCTGTTTTAGAACACTGTTTCTGAATTACAATACCACCTTTATGTCTGTAGGTAACTGCTACTTGCATGAGCCGGGTCACATTTGAAGGTGACGTTATCCAGAGTGTTGAACTACAATGCATGAACACAAACTTGACGACACCCACATCGCCGGTAACCAGTGAACCAACAACGCCAACTCCAACACCAACATCAACGGCAACTCCAACACCAACATCAACGGCAACTCCAACACCAACATCAACACCAATACCAAAATCAACATCAAAGCCACGACGACCATCTTCATCCTCATCTTCATCATCATCTTCATCATCATCTTCATCGGAAAGCAACGAATCATTAGAGGAATGCCGTAGAAAGGTAAATGTCAGATTTATTTTCAATTTATTGCAAAATGAAATAATGGCTTGCAATGTCCTTAACATCTGTGCTGAAACAACAGTGCAAGCATGGCATAATGCTTCTTTTCAGCACAAAAGATCATGGAAATGACTTACGCCTTTTATTGCATTATGTCTACATTGCATAATCTTTTGCAACGATTCTGTGAGAGCTCAACTGAAACCCTCTGCTGCTCATGAACATAAGAACATAAGAACATAAGAAATAGGATCAGGAGTAGACCATACAGCCCCTTGGGCCTGGTCTGCCATTCAGTCAGATCGTGGCTGAACTTCACTTCCACTTCCCCACATCAACTCCACTTTCCCACCCTATTCCCATATTCCTTGATTTCCTTAGAGCCCAATAATCTATCGATCCAAGTCGTGAATATACCCGTCTGAACATCCACAGCCCTCTGGGACAGAGAATTCCAAAGATTGACACCAAATCATAGAATCATAGAGATTTACAGAACAGCAGGAGATCATTCCGCCCATCATGTCTGTGCTGGCCAAAAAAGAGCTATCCAGCCTAACCCGAATTTTCAACTCTTGTTCGGTAGCCCTGTAGTGCATATCTTCAACTGTATATCCAAGCAATTTTTAAATGCGATGAGGGTTTCTGCCTCTACCATGCTTTCAGACACTGAGTTCCAGACCCCCACCACCCTCTGGGTTAAAACATTTCTTATTGTCTTCTCATATAAGAAGAATAAAACCGAACGGACCACCCAGCATCGACCTCGGCACAGGCTAAGGACACGACAATGGCACACCCAGCCCAGTCGACCCTCCTCACCAACTTCCGGGGACTTGTGCCAAAATTGGGAGAGCTGTCCCACAGCCTAGTCAAGCAACAGCCTGGCATAGTCATACTCACATTATCTTTCAGCTAATGTCCCAGACTCCTCCAAGATCATCCCTGGATATGTCCTGTCCCATCGGCAGGCATATCTACCAAGCGTGGCGGCACCGTGGTATACAGTCGGGAGGGAGTGGCCCTGGGAGTCCTCAACATCGACTCCATACCCCATGAAGTCTCATGGCTTCACGTCAAACATAGGGAAGGAAACCTCTTGGCTGATTACCACCTACCCTCCTCCATCAGCTGATGAATCAGTACACCACCATATTGAACACCACTTGGAAGAAGCACTGAGAGTAGCAAGGCACAGAATGCACTCCGGAGGAGAGACTTCAACATCCATCACCAAGACTGGCTCGGTAGCACCACTACTGACTGAGCTGGCCGAATCCTCAAGGACATAACTACCAGACTGGGCCTGCGACATGTGGTTAGAGAACCGACACAAGGGAAAAACCTACTTGACCTTGTCCTCGCCAAGCTACCTGTCGCTGATGCATCTGTCCATGACAGTATTGGAAGCAGTGACCACCGTACAGTCCTGGTAGAGATGAAGTTCTGTCTTCACATCGAGGACACCATCCATCATGTTTGTGGCACGACCACCGTGCTAAATGGGATAGATTCAGAACCAATCTAGCAGCTCAAAACTGGACATCTATGAGGCACTGTGGGCCATCAGCAGCAGCAGAATTGTATTCCACAACAATCTGCAACCTCAAGGCCTGGCATATCCCTCACTCTACCATTACCATTAAGCCAGGGGACTAACTCTGGTTCAATGAGGAATGTAGAAGAGCATGCCAGGAGCAGCACCAGGCATACCTAAAAATGAGGTGCCAACCTGAGGAACCTACATGCATGCTAACAAGTGAAAGCAGCATGCTATAGACAAGGCTAAGCGCTCCCACAATCAATGGATCAGATCAAAGCTCGGCAGTCCTGACACCAGTTAACAACTAACTGGAGGAGGTGGTTCCATGAATATCCCCATCTTCAATGATGATGGAGCCCAGCACATGAGTGCAAAAGACAAGGTTGAAGCGTTTGCAACTACCTTGAGGCAAAAAGGCCGAGTGTCTGATCCATATCGATCTCCTCCTGAGGTCCCTACCATCACCGAAGCCAATCTTCCAACCAACTCGATTCACTCCACATGATATCAAGAAACGGCTGAACGCACTGGATACAGCAAAGGCTATGGGCCCCGACAACATCCCAGCTGTCATGTTGAAAGCTTGTGCTCCAGAACTAGCTGCGCCTCTACCTAGGCTTTTCCAGTACAGCTACAACAATGGCATCTATCCGACAATGTGGAAATCTGCTCAGGTCTGTCCGATCCACAAAAAGCCTGACAAATCCAATCCGGCCAATTACCGCCCCATCAGTCATCAGTCATCAATCATCAGCAAAGTGATGGAAGGTGTCATCGACAGTGCTATCAAGTGGCACTTGCTCACCGATGCCCAGTTTGGGTTCCAGGGCCACTTGACTCCAGACCTCATTATAGCCTTGGTGCAAACATGGACAAAAGAGCTAAATTCCAGAGGTGAGGTGAGAGTGAATGTCCTTGACATCAAGTCAGCATTTGACCGAGTGTAGCATCAAGAGCCCTAGTAAAACTGGAGTCAATGAGAATCAGGGGGAAAACTCTCCACTGGCTGGAGTCATACCTAGCACAAAGGAAAATGGTTGTGGTGGTTGGAGGTCAATCATCACAGCCCCAGCAGGAATTCCTCAGAGCAGAGTACAAGGCCCAAACATCTACAGCTGCTTCATCAATGACCTTCCCTTCAACATAAGGTCAGAAGTGTCCCTGATGACTGCACAGTGTTCAGTGCCATTCGCAACTCCTCAGATAATGAAGCAGTCCATGCCCGCATGCAGTAAGACCTGGACGACATTCAGGCTTGGGATAATAGGTGGCACGTAACATTCACACTACTCAAGTGCCTGGCAATGACTATCTCCTGTGAGCAAATCTAACCACCGCACCTTTGACATTCAATGCCATTCCCATCGCTGAATCCCCCACCATCAACATCCTAGGAGTCATCATTGACCAGAAACCTAACTGTACCAGACACATAAATACTGTGGCAACAAGAGCAAGTCAGAGGCTAGGTATTTTGCAGTGAGTGTCTCACCACCTGATTCCTTAAAGCCTTTCCACTATCTAAAAGGCACAAGTCAGGAGTGTGATGGAATACTCTTCATTTGCCTGGATGTGTGCAGCTCCAATAACATTCAAGGAGCTTGACACCATTTGGGAGAAAGCAGCCCGCTTGATTGGCACCCGATCCACCACCTTAAACATTCACTCCCTCCACCACCAGTGCACCGTGGCTGCAGTGTGGACCATTTATAAGATGCACTGCAGTAACTTGCCAAGGCATCTTCGGCAGCACCTCCCAAACCTACGACCTCTACCACCTAGAAGGACCAGGCCAGCAGACATATGGGAACACCACCACTTCCAAGTTCCCTACCAAGTCACACAACATCCTGACTTGGAAGTATATTGTCCTTCTTTCATCGTTGCTGGGTCAAAATCATGGAACTCCCTTTCTAACAGTACTGTGGGAGTTCCATCACCACAAGGACTGCAGCAGTTCAAGAAGGCAGCTCACTACCACCTTCTCAAGGGCAATTAAGGATGGGCAATAAATGCTGGCCTAGTCAGTTGCTCATATCCCATGAACAAATTTAAAAAAATCAACTCTCCTCTAATTCTTCTACCATTTACTTTAAATCTATGCCCTTTGGTTATTGACTTCTTGTAGGGGGAAATTGGTCCTTCCACTCGAACTAAACCCCTCATAATTTAATACACCTCAATTAAATCTTCACTCAGCCTAACCGGCTTCAAATAAAACAACCCTAGGCTATCTAATCTTTCCTCATAGCTAGTATTCTCCAGTCTTGGTAACATCCTTGTAAATCTCCTCTGTACCCTCTCCAGTGCAATCACATCTGTCCTGTAATGTGGTGATCAGAACTGTACGCAGTACTCTAGCTGTGGCCTAACTAATGTTGCATACAATTCAAGCATAACCTTCCTTATATTCTCTTATATTCTCTCCCTCGTTTAATAAAGGAAAGTATCCAGAATGCCTTCTTGACCACTTTATGGCATTAGGCTGACCACCTTATGGGATTAGATTGGATAGCTCTTGGTCAGCCGGCGCGGACATGATAGGCCGAAATGGCTTCCTGCCGCGCTGTAAATTTCTATGATTATCTACCTGTGCTGCTACCTTCAGGGATCTGTGGACATGCACTCCAAGGTCCCTCTGTTCCTGTACACTTCTCAGTATCCAACCATTTTTTGTGTACTCCTTTGCCTTGATAGCGCTCCCCAAATGCATTTCACCACACTTCTCCGGATTGAATTCCATTTGCCACTTTTCTGCCTACCTGACCAGTCCACTGTTTTCTTCCTGCAGTCTACAGCTTTCTTCCTCACTATCAACCACATGGTCAATTTTTGTCTCATCTGCAAACTTCTTAATCATGACTACATTGAAGTATTGATACATATCAGAAAAAGCAACAGACCTAGTACTGAACCCTACGGAACCCCACTGGAAGCAACTTTCCATTCACAAAAACAGCCCATCGACCATTCCCCTTTGCTTCCTGCCACTGAGCCAATTTTGGATCCAACTTGCCAATTTCCCTTGGATTCCATGGGCTTTTACTTTTCTGACCAATCCTCTGAGTGAAGAGATTTCTTCTCATCTGGTCCTAAATCGTTAATCCCTTATCCCGAGACTATGAACCCTAGTTCTTGATTCTCTCACCAGGGGAATCAGCCTCTCAGCATCTACCCTGTCATGCTGTCTAAGAATGTTATACATTTCAATGAGATCACCTCTCATTCTTTTAAACTCCAGAGAATATGGGCCCATTCTACTCAATCTCTCCTCATAGGACTACCCTCTTGTTAAACTTTTAACTACCCAAGATGTTCAACATACATCTAAGGGAGGATTCGCTATTGGATCAAGTAATGGGGAATGAACCAGAGCAGATAAGAGAAATAAAAGTAGGGTAACATCTAGACAATAGTGACCAGAATATAATACACTTTAAGATGATATTAGAAAAGGTTATAGGTATGATGAAAACCAGTTTACTAGATTGGAGAAAAGCTGATTTTGAGGGGCTGAGAATAGAACTTGGGAAGATAAAATGGGCAACAATATTGGCAAACAATGATGTAGAACAACAATAGGAAACATTTAAAATGGTGTTCAATAGAGTGCAGGAAAAATATATTCTGCTAAAAGGAAAGAACAAACTAAACACTCATGAGACTCCATGGATGAATAAAGACATAATAGAACAAATGAGAGCAAGGGAAGAGGCATACATCTCCCGTCTTGCCGACCTCACAGGGCCTACCTATTCGCTGACCTCCTGACTCACCGACTTGCCAACCTCAGGGCCTTACCAACTCGTCGACCTCAGGGCTTTACCGACTCGCTGACCTCCCGGCTCACCGACCACAGAGCCTTATCAACTCGCTGACCTCAGGGCTTTACCAACTTGCTGACCTCCCGACTCACCCACCTCAGGGCCTTACCGACTCCCCAGGACAACACAGGAAACTACATCCAGCTGC
This sequence comes from Pristiophorus japonicus, assembly GCF_044704955.1. Lineage (NCBI taxonomy): Eukaryota > Metazoa > Chordata > Chondrichthyes > Pristiophoridae > Pristiophorus > Pristiophorus japonicus. The sequence continues at coordinate 171,190,008 of NC_091979.1, read as the reverse complement.
TTTCGCCTCCGTAGATTGGGCCGCCGGGACACTGGGGTCGCTGTCGAGGCCGGCTCCGAGTTGGCTGAAGGGATTCCGTGGCCGGCGTTTAACCGGCCGCAGGGACTCTGGGACCCGCGTTTAACCGGCCGCAGGGACTCTGGGGCCAGCGTTTAACCGGCCGCAGGGACTCTGGGACCAGCGTTTAACCGGCCGCAGGGACTCTGGGACCAGCGTTTTAACCGGCCAAAGGGACTCTGGGACCAGTGTTTAACCGGCCAAAGGGACTATGGGACCAGCGTTTAACCGGCCAAAGGGACTCTGGGACCAGCGTTTAACTGGCCAAAGGGACTCTGGGACCAGCGTTTAACCGGCCAAAGGGACTCTGGGACCAGCGTTTAACCGACCGCAGGGACTCTGGGACCAGTGTTTAACCGACCGCAGGGACTCTGGGACCAGCGTTTAACCGACCAAAGGGACTCTGGGACCAGCGTTTAACCGACCAAAGGGACTCCGGTGTAGACCCAGGACAACAGAGGGCTGGCGGCGCCCATGGAGCAGTGCCAGGGGAGTAACCTAGTACGGACTTACATTTTAGACTTTTAATCAACTTTTAATCAACTTTTAATCAACTTTTAATCATCCTGAGTAACTTTTTAAACAATTTGGGAAAACTTTTAAACTTTTAAACAACTTGGAGAATTTTTCTTTTGAAAACTCTGGAGAAACTTTTCAATAACTTTGGAAAACTTTGGAAGAAATTTTAAAACATCCCTTGGAACTCCAGCGGACAGCTGACCTTCCTAATGCCTGCCCCCCAACCAAACCTCGGGCCACCTACCATCAAGGGCGCTACTCGGTGCCGAGCTTGCGGCCAACATCACGCCGTAGGCAAATAGGCTCATACAGCAGTGCCTGGTCTCCAGTCATCTTGGACCCCCTTGCCACTGGACCAAGACCTTGCTCAGCTAAGCCTGTTTGGTAGGCGGTGTGCAGCGGCCACCCCACGTTAAAAGAGCTCATACACAGGCATCTTCCACTTTGTTAACATGAAGTTCTGGACCTGAAACGTCAGGACCCTCATGGACAACTCCAACAGCAATGCCGCACTGCCATAGTTGCCTAGGAACTTAGACTCTTTGACATCGTCATCGCTGCCCTCAGCGAGACCCAGCAGGCAGGGGCAGGCCAGCTCAAGGAACAAGATGGAGATTACACCTTTTTCTGGAAAGGAAAACCAGAGGAAGAACGCCGCCTTCATGGAGTCAGCTTCGCCATCAAGAATGAGCTGGTCGACCGCCTCAAAGACTCCCCCTGCGGGGTTAACGAATGCCTCATGACTCTCCGACTCACCTATCCTGGAATCAATGTGCCACAGTCATCAATGCATATGCCCCAACACTCGATGCAATGGATGAGACTAAAGAGTGTTTTTATTCCAACCTCGAGACATCCCTGTCCCACGTCCCCATGGGCGACAAATTGATCCTCCTAGGTGACGTCAACGCCTGGGTCAGCAAAGACACAGCCCTCTGAGGAGGCGTGATTGGCAGAGAGGGGATAGGGAAAGCCAACTCCAGCAGTACCCTACTCCTGACAAAATGTCTAGAACATGAACTCCTCATCACCAACATACTGTTCCGCCAGAGGGAGAAATACAAGGCATCGTGGCAACACCTTCGCTCCAAACACTGGCACCTGCTCAACTATGTCATCGTCCGAGCCTTGGATCGCAAGGGTGTGCGCATCACCCGCACCATGACAGGAGCTGATGACTGCTGGATGGACCACCGCCTAATCCGATACATCATCGACATTAACATAGCCCCAAAGCAGAGGGGACAGCAGAAGCAATGCCGCAAAAAAGTCAATGCCGGGGCACTTAAAGACCCAGCGAAGAGAGCCCTATACTGCCAGCGCCTCACAGCCAACCTGGCGTGCCTCGATGCCCTCCAAAACAGATACACCACCTTGGGTACTGTTGGGGGAGATGACTCATCAGAGGAAGGCAGCAGCAGCCAAGTCCATGGCACCAGGGGTGACTCTGCTGCACAGGAGAGCAGGAAAAAGAGTAGCAAGCTATAGTAATAGAGGATTCTACTGTAAGAGGAATAGATAGGCGTTTCTGTGGCAGTAAACGAGACTCCAGGATGGTATGTTGCCTCCCTGGTGCAAGGGTCAAGGGTGTCTCGGAGCGGTTGCAGGGCATTCTGGAGGGGGAGGGCGAACAGCCAGCTGTCGTGGTACATATAGGTACCAACGATATAAGTAAAAAATGGGCTAAGGATTTAGGGAGCTAGGAGTTATATTAAAAAGTAGGACCTCAAAGATAGTAATTTCAGGATTGCTACTAGTGCCACGTGCTAGTCAGAGTAGGAATCGCAGGATAGTTCAGCTAAATATGTGGCTTAAGGAATGGTGCAAGAGGGAGGGATTCAAATTCCTGGGACATTGGAACCGGTTCTGGGGGAGGCGAGACCAGTACAAACCGGACGGTCTGCACCTGGGCAGGACCGGAACCAATGTCTTAGGCGGAGTGATTGCTAGTGCTGTTGGGGAGGGTTTAAACTAACAAGGAAGGGGGATGGGAATCTATGCAGGGAGGCAGCGGAAAGTAAAAAGGGGACAGAAGCAAAAGGTAGGAAGGAGAAAAGCAAGAGTGGAGGGCAGAGAAATCAAGGGCGAAAATCAAAAAGGGCCACATTACAACATAATTCTAAAAAGACAAAGAGTGTTAAAAAAAACAAGCCTGAAGGCTCCGAGTCTCAATGCGAGCAGCATTCGTAATAAGGTGTATGAATTGACTCACAGATAGCTGTTAACGGATATGATGTAATTGGGATTACAGAGATATGGCTCCAAGGTAGCCAAGGATGCGAACTCAATATCCAGGGGTATTCAATATTCAGGAAGGACAGACAGGAAGGAAAAGGAGGTGGTGTAGCGTTACTGGTTAAAGAGATTAACGCAATAGTAAGGAAGGACATTAGCGTGGATGATTTGGAATCTATATGGGTAGAGCTGCGAAACACCAAAGGGCAGAAAACATTAGTGGGAGTTGTGTACAGACCACCAAACAGTAGTAGGGAGGTTGGGGATGGCATCAAACAGGAAATTAGGGACGCGTGCAATAAGGGTACAGCAGTTATCATGGGTGACTTTAATCTGCATATTGATTGCTAACCAAACTGGTAGCAATACTATGGAGAAGGATTTCCTGGAATGTATAAGGGATGGTTTTCTAGACCAATATGTCGAGGAACCAACTAGAGAGCGGACCATCCTAGACTGGGTCTTGTGAAACGAGAGAGGATTAATTAGCAATCTGGTTGTGCGGGGCCAATATGGTAGAATTCTTCATTAAGATGGAGAGTGGCAATGTTAATTCAGAGACTAGGATCCTGAACATAAAGAAAGGAAACTTCGACGATATGAGATGTGAATTGGCTAGGATAGACTGGAGAATGATACTTAAAGGGTTGACGGTATATAGGCAATGGCAGACATTTAAATATCACATGGATGAACTACAACAATTGTCCATTTCTGTGTGGCATAATGGGGAACAAGGAAATGGCAGGCCAATTGAACAAATACTTTGGTTCTGTCTTCACTAAGGAAGACACGAATAACCTCCCGAAAATACTAGGGGACCGAGGATCTGGCGAGAAGGGGGAACTGAGGGAAATTATTATTAGTCAGGAAATGGTGTTAGAGAAATTGAAGGGACTGAAGGCCAATAAATCCCCAGGGCCTGATAGTCTGCATCCCAGAGTAGTTAAGGAAGTGGCCCTAGAAATAGTGGATGCATTGGTAGTCATTTTCCAACATTCTATAGACTCTGATTTAGTTCCTATGGATTGGAGGGTAGCTAATGTAACCTCACTTTTTAAAAAAAGGAGGGAGAGCGAAAACAGGGAATTATAGACCAGTTAGCCTGACATCGGTAGTGGGGAAAATGTTGGAATCAGGTATTAAAGATGTAATAGCAGCGCATTTAAAAAGCAGTGACAGGATCAGTCCAAGTCAGCATGGATTTATGAAAGGGAAATCATGCTTGACAAATCTTCTAGAATTTTTTGAGGATGTAACTAGTGGAGTGGACAAGGGAGAACCAGTGGATGTGGTGTATTTGGACTTTCAAAAGACTTTTGACAAGGTCCCGCACAAGAGATTAGTGTGCAAAATTAAGGCACATGGTATTGGGGGTAATGTATTGACGTGGATGGAGAACTGGTTGACAGACAGGAAGCAAAGAGTGGAATTAAATGGATCCTTTTCAGAATGGCAGGCAGTGACTAGTGGGATACCGCAGGGTTCAGTGCTGGGACCCCAGCTATTTACAATATACATTAATGATTTCGACGAAGGAATTGAATGTAATATCTCCAAATTTGCAGATGACATTAAGCTGAGTGGCAGTGTGAGCTGCGACGAGGATGCTAGCAGGCTGCAGGGGGACTTGGACAGGTTAGGTGAATGGGTAAATGTATGGCAGATGCAGTATAATGTGGATAAATGTGAGGTTATCCACTTTGGTTGCAAAAACAGGAAGGCAGATTATTATCTGTTATCTGAATGGTGACAGATTAATAAAAGGGGAGGTGCAATGAGACCTGGGTATCATGGTACATCAATCCTTGAAGGTAGGCATGCAGGTACAGCAGGCAGTAAAGAAGGCAAATGGCATGCTGGCCTTCATAGTGAGGGGATTTGAGTATAGGAACAGGGAGATCTTGCTGAAGTTGTAACAGGGCCTTGGTGAGACCACACCTTGAGTATTATGTGCAGAGAGTTGTTGATGCCAGTTCGTTAGATATATTCAATAGGGAGTTAGATGTGGCCCTTATGGCTAAAGGGATCAAGGGGTATGGAGAGAAAGTTGGAATGGGGTACTGAAGTTGCATGATCAACCATGATCATATTGAATGGTGGTGCAGGCTCGAAGGGCCTTATGGCCTACTCCTGCACCTACTTTCTATGTTTCTATGACCTTGAGATGCTGAATGCCCACAGGACTTGGTCTGCCCTCCAGGACTTCATAGCCAGTGCCTGTGAAGAGATACTTGGTCACTCAACCAGAAAACACCACGGCTGGTTTGATAAAAATGATGGAGATCCAAGAACTAATAGATCGCAAGCGCAGAGCATTTCTGAGCCTCAAGCAACAACCCAACTCGGGAGCAGCAAAGCAACATTACAGACAGCTCAAGGCTGAGGTCCAACAAAGAACCCGGGGCCTAAAGAACAGGTGGTGGATGGAGAAAGCACCGGAAATACAACAACTGGCCAACAGCCACGATATACGAGGATTCTTCATCGCAGTCAAGGCCCACTATGGTCCAAACTCCCAAGGACCCATCCCACTCCACTGCTGGCCAAGAACGGGGAAATACTCATCAAGGACACCGAGGCAGCCAGGGCCCGCTGGAAGGAGCACTTCGAAGATCTCCTCAACCGAGACTCTGCCTTTGATTCGAGTGTTCTCGACTCCATTCCACAGCATGCAACTCGCCACCATCTCAGTGAAACCCCAACATTGCACGAGATAGGAAAAGCCATAAAACAACTCAAGAATAACAAGACTACGGGAGCGGATGGAATCCCTGCTGAGGCGCCAAAGTATGATTGAGAGGCACTGTTTGCGCGGATACATGATCTCATCTCTCTCATCTGGAGGAAGGAGAGCATGCCGGGTGATCTCAGAGATGCAGTGTTTGTGACCATCTTTAAAAAGGGGGACAAGTCTGACTGCGACAACTACAGGGGAATCTCCCTGCTATCAGCCACTGGGAAAGTTGTCGCGAGAGTTCTCCTCAACCGTCTTCTGCCTGTGGCCGAGGAGCTCCTCCCGGAGTCACAGTGCGGATTTCGTCCCCTACGGGGCACAACAGATATTATCCTTGCAGCGCGACAGCTGTAGGAAAAATGCAGGGAGCAGTGCCAGCCCTTATACATGGCCTTTTTCGACCTTACGAAGGCCTTTGACACTGTCAACCGTGAGGGTTTATGGAGCATCCTCCTCCGTTTCGGATGCCCCCAAAAGTTTGTCAACATCGTTCGCCTGCTCCACGACGACATCCAGGCCGTGATCCTTACCAACGGATCCATTACAGACCCAATCCACGTCTGGACTGTGGTCAAACAGGGCTGTGTCATCGCTGCAACCCTCTTCTCAATCTTCCTCGCTGCCATGCTCCACCTCGCAGTCAACAAGCTCCTCGCTGGAGTGGAACTAAACTACAGAACCAATGGGAAGCTGTTTAACCTATGCCGTCTCCAGGCCAGGTCCAAGATCACCCCAACCTCTGTCGTTGAGCTCCAGTACGCGGAAAGTGCTTGCGTCTGGGCACATTCTGAGGCTGAACTCCTGGATATAGTCGATGTATTTACTGAGGCGTATGAAAGCATAGGCCTTACGCTAAACATTCGTAAGACAAAGGTCCTCCACCAGCCTGTCCTCGCCGCACAGCACTGTCCCCCAATCATCAAGATCCATGGCGCGACCCTCGACAGCTTGGACCATTTCCCATACCTCGAGAGCCTCTTATCAACAAAAGCAGACATTGATGCAGAGTTTCAACACTCCCTCCAGTGCGCCAGTGCAGCCTTCGGCCGCCCGAGGAAAAGAGTGTTCAAAGACCAGGCTCTCAATCTACCACCAAGCTCATGGTCTACAGGGCTGTAGTAATAACCGCCCTCCTATATAGCTCTGAGGCATGGACGATGTACAGAAGACACCTCAAGTTGCTGGAGATATATCACCAACGATGTCTCCACAAGATCCTGCAAATCCCCTGGAAGGACAGGTGCACCAACATCAGTGTCCTCGTCCAGGCTAGCATCCCCAGCATTGAAGCACTGACCACACTCGATCAGCTTCGCTAGGCAGGCCACATAGTTTGCATGCCAGACACGAGACTCCCAAAGCAAGTGCTCTATGCGGAGCTCCTTCATGGTAAATGAGCCAAAGGTGGGCAGCAGAATCGTTACAAGGACACCCTCAAAGCCTCCCTGATAATGTGCGACATCACCACTGACACCTGGGAGTCCCTGGCCAAAGACTGCCCTAAGTGGAGAAAGTGCATCCGGGAGGTTGTTGAGCACTTCGAGTTTCAACGCTGAGAGCATGCAGAAATCAAGCTCAGTCAGCGGAAAGAGCGTGCGACAAACCAGTCCTACCCACCCCTTCCCTCAACGACTATCTGTCCCACCTGTGACAGAGTCTGTGGTTCTCATATTGGACTGTTCAGCCACCAAAGAGCTCACTTCAGGAGTGGAAGCAAGTCTTCCTTTATTCCGAGGGACTACCTATGATGATGATGATGAGACAACAGAGGAGTGCATGATAAGATAGAATGTGAAGGGATTAGGGGAGAGGTCAAAAAAATAATTAGGAAGGCAAATTGATAATGAATTTAAATTATCAAGGAACATAAAACAAAATAGTAAAAATTAAAAGGAGGGTTGGGATGGGTCTCGGGCCATTAAGGGATAGACAGGACAATACAACAGGTAACGATAGGGAGATGGCAGAAATATTAAATAATTATTTTGCTTTGGTATTTACCAGGGAGACAGAACAGGTGGATCTGAGACTGGATGATGATATGAGTAATGAGATAAGTGCATTTAAAATAATAAAAGGTGGTATATTAAATAAACTAATCAAATTCAAAATGAATAAATCCTCTGGTCCGCATAGATTACATCCATGCATTTTAAAAGAATCAAGGGAAGAGATAGCAGAGACATTACTACACATATTTAATAATTCGTTAGAAAAAGGTATAGTGCCAGAGGACTGGCGGAGAGCTAATGTAAAAACTATATTTAAGAAGGGGGATAATACATGTCCAGGGAATTATAGACCAGTCAGCTTAACAATGGTGGTAGAAAAAAATAATGAAATCCCGACTAAAGGAGAAAATAGAACAACAGCTAGAAAAAAACAGTATAATAAGGAATAGTCAGCATGGATTTCAAAAGAGAAAATCTTGCTTGCCCAACCTTATTGAATTTTTTGAAGAGGTAACAGAGAGAGTAAATAATGGTAATGCAATAGATGTAATTTATCTAGATCTTCCAAAAGGCATTCGATAAGGTACCCCATAATAGAATATTGGGGCTAAAATTCCGGCCTCCATGGGTCTCTACGGAATACGTAATGACCTAGCGAGGCCTCGCAAAAGCCGGTTTTCGGCATGCAAAGTGCATGTGTCGAAAACGGGCTTTTCCGATCTGTCAAGAATTATCTTTTTGCTATTTGCCCAAATCTTTCCCAGCGAATGTCCTTAAAACTTTTGTGTCTGGTAAAAGCAGGTGCGTAGTCTACTTTTACCAGTGTAAGAGTTTTAACACATATTAAAATAAAAGTTAAACACACATTTTTAGACTGGGGACCCTGTCCATTAAGGTAAGTTTATTTTGGACCCTATAAAAAGTCTTAAAAAACATAGAAACATAGAAAATAGGTGCAGGAGTAGGCCATTTGGCCCCTCGAGCCTGCACCACCATTCAATAAGATCATGGCTGATCATTCCCTCAGTACCCCTTTCCTGCTTTCTCTCCATACCCCTTGGTCCCCTTAGCCGTAAGGGCCATATCTAACTCCTTCTTGAATATATCCAGTGAACTGGCATCAACAACTCTCTGCGGCAGGGAATTCCACAGGTTAACAACTCTCTGAGTGAAGAAGTTTCTTCTCATCTCAGTCCTAAATGGCCTACCCCTTATCCTAAGACTGTGTCCCCTGGTTCTGGACTTCCCTATCATCGGGAACATTCTTCCTGCATCTAACCTGTCCAGACCCATCAGAATCTTGCAACATTCTATGAGATCCCCTCTCATCCTTCTAAACTCAAATGTATAAAGGCCAAGTTGATCCAGTCTCTCCTCATATGTCAGTCCCGCCATCCCGGGAATCAGTCTGCTGCACTCCCACAATAGCAAGAACATCCTTCCTCAGATTAGGAGACCAAAACTGAACACAATATTCCAGGTGAGGCCTCACCAAGGCCCTGTACATTTGCAGTAAGACCTCCCTGCTCCTATACACAAATCCCCTAGCTATGAAGGCCAACATGCCATTTGCCTTCTTCACCACCTGCTGTACCTGCATGCCAACTTTCAATCACTGATGAACCATGACACCCAGGTCTCGTTGCACCTCCCCCTTTCCTAATCTGCCACCATTCAGATAATATTCTTCCTTCGTGTTTTTGCCTCCAAAGTGGATAACCTCACATTTATCCACATTATACTGCATCTGCCATGCATTTGCCCACTCACCTAACCTGTCCAAGTCACCCTGCAGCATTTTAGCGTCCTCCTCACAGCTCACACTGCCACCCAGTTTAGTGTCATTTGCAAATTTGGAGATATTACACTCAATTCCTTCATTTAAATCATTAATGTATATTGTAAAGAGCTGCGGTCCCAGCACTAAACCCTGCGGCACCCTACTAGTCACTGCCTGCCATTCTGAAAAGGACCCGTTTATCCTGACTCTTGCTTCCTGTCTGCCAACCAGTTCTCTATCCACGTCAGTACATTACCCTCAATACCATGTGCTTTGATTTTGCACACCAATCTCTTGTGTGGGAACCTGTTAAAAGCCTTTTGAAAGTCCAAATACACCACATCCACTGGTTCTCCCTTGTCCACTCTACTAGTTACATCCTCAAAAAATTTCCAGAAGATTTGTCAAGCATGATTTCCCCTTCATAACTCCATGCTGACTTGAACCGATCCTGTCACTGCTTTCCAAATGCGCTGCTATTTCATCCTTAATAATTGATTCCAACATTTTCCCCACCACTGATGTCAAGTTAACTGGTCTATAATTAACCGCTTTCTCTCTCCCTCCTTTTTTAAACAGTGGTGTTACATTAGCTACCCTCCAGTCCATAGGAACTGATCCAGAGTTGCGAGACTGTTGGAAAATGATCACCAATGCATCCACTATTTCTAGGGCCACTTCCTTAAGTACTCTGGGATGCAGACTATCAGGCCCTGGGGATTTATCGGGCTTCAATCCCATCAATTTCCCTAACACAATTTCCCACTTTATAAGGATATCCTTCTGTTCCTCCTTCTCACTAGACCCTCGGTCCCCTAATATTTCCGGAAGGTTATTTGTGTCTTCCTTCGTGATAACAGAACCAAAGTATTTGTTTAACTGGCCCGCCATTTCTTTGTTCCCCATTATAAATTCACCTGAATCTGACTGCAAGGACTTACATTTGTTTTCACTAATCTTTTTCTCTTCACATATCTATAGAAGCTTTTGCAGACAGTTTTTGTGTTCCCAGCAAGCTTGCTCTCATACTCTATTTTCCCCCTCCTAATTAAACCCTTTGTCCTCCTCTGCTGTATTACAAAATTCTCCCAGTCCTCAGGTTTGCTGCTTTTTCTGGCCAATTTATATGCCTCTTCCTTGGATTTAACATGATCCTTAATTTCCCTTGTTAGCCACGGTTGAGCCACCTTCCCCGTTTTATTTTTACTCCAGACAAGGATGTAGAATTGTTGAAGTTCATCCATGTGATCTTTAAATGTTTGCCATTGCCTATCCATCCTTTAAGTATCATTTGCCAGTCTATTCTAGCCAATTCGCGTCTCATACCATCGAAGTTACCTTTCCTGAAGTTGAGGACCCTAATTTCTGAATTAACTGTGTTACTCTCCATGTTAATGAGGAATTCTACCATATTATGGTCACTCTTTCCCAAGGGGCCTCGCACAACAAGATTGTTAATTAGTCCTTTCTCATTACACTTCACCCAGTCTAGGATGGCCAGCCCTCTAGTTGGTTTCTCGACATATTGGTCGAGAAAACCATCCCTAATACACTCCAGGAAATCTTCCTCCACCGCATTGCTAGCAGTTTGGTTAGCCCAGTCAATATGTAGATTGAAATCACCCATGATAACTGCTGTACCTTTATTGCATGCATCCCTAATTTCTTGTTTGATGCTGTCCCCATCCTCATTACTACTGTTTGGTGGTCTGTACACAACTCCCACTAGTGTTTTCTGCCCTTTGGTATTCCATAGCTTCACCCATACAGATCCACATCATCCAAGCTAATGTCCTTCCTTACTATTGCATTAATTTCCGCTTTGATCAGCAACGCCACTCCACCTCCTTTTCCTTTCTGTCTATCCTTCCTAAATGTTGAATACCCCTGGATGTTGAGTTCCCAGCCTTGGTCACCCTGGAGCCATGTCTCCATGATGCCAATTACATCATATCCGTTAACTGCTATCCGCGCAGTTAATTCACTCCTCGCATTGTGGCGCAGAGCCTTCAGGCTTGTCTTTTAACACCCTTTGCCCCTTTAGGATTTTGCTGTAATGTGGTCCTTTTTGCCTTGGGTTTCTCTGCCCTCCACTTTTACTTTTCTTCTTTCTATCTTTTGCTTCTACCCCCATTCTACTTCCCTCTGTCTCCCTGCATAGGTTCCCATCCCCCTGCCATATTAGTTTAACCCCTCCCCTACAGTACTAGCAAACACTCCCCCTAGGACATTGGTTCCAGTGCTGCCCAGGTGCAGACCGTCTGTTTTGTACTGGTCCCACCTCTCTCAGAACCAGTTCCAATGTCCCAGGAATTTGAATCCCTCCCTTCTGCACCACTCCTCAAGGCACGTATTCATCTGAGCTTTCCTGTGATTCCAACTCTGAGTAGCACATGGCACTGATAGCAATCCTGAGATTACTACTTTTGAGGTCCTACTTTTTAAATTTAGCTCCGAGCTCCCTAAATTCATCTTGAAGGACCTCATCCCGTTTTTTACCGATATCGTTGGTACCAATATGCACCACGACAACTGGCTGTTTACCCTCCCCCTTCAAAATATCTTGCACCCGCTCCGAGACAGCCTTGACCCTTGCACCAATGAGGCAACATACCATCCTGGAGTCTCGGTTGCGGCCGCAGAAACATCTATCTATTCCCTTTACAATAAAATCATAGAAACATAGAAAATAGGAGCAGCAATAGGTCATTCAGCCCTTCGAGCCTGCACCGCCATTCAATGAGTTCATGGCTGAACATGCAACTTCAGTACCCCATTCCTGCTTTCTCGCCATATCCCTTAATCCCCTTAGTAGTAAGGACTACATCTAACTCCTTTTTGAATATATTTAGTGAATTGGCCTCAACAACTTTCTGTGGTGGAGAATTCCACAGGTTCACCATTCTCTGGGTGAAGAAGTTTCTCCTCATCTCGGTCCTAAATGGCTTACCCCTTATCCTTAGACTGTGACCCCTGGTTCTGGACTTCCCCAACATTGGGAACATTCTTCCTGAATCTAACCTGTCTAAGCCCGTCAGAATTTTAAACGTTTCTATGAGATCCCCTCTCATTCTTCTGAACTCCAGTGAATACAAGCCCAGTTGATCCAGTCTTTCCTGATATGTCAGTCCCGCCATCCTGGGAATCATTCTGGTGAACCTTCGCTGCACTCCCTCAATAGTAAGAATGTCCTTCCTCAAGTTAGGAGACCAAAACTGTACACAATACTCCAGGTGTGGCCTCACCAAGGCCCTGTACAACTGTAGTAACACCTCCCTGCCCCTGTACTCAAATCCCCTTGCTATGAAGGCCAACATGCCATTTGCTTTCTTAGCCGCCTGCTGGACCTGCATGCCAACCTTCTATGACTGATGTACCATGACACCCAGGTCTTGTTGCACCTCCCCTTTTCCAAATCTGTCACCATTCAGATAATAGTCTGTCTCTCTGTTTTTACCACCAAAGTGGATAACCTCACATTTATCCACATTATACTTCATCTGCCATGAATTTGCCCACTCACCTAACCTATCCAAGTCACTCTGCAGCCTCATAGCATCCTCCTCGCAGCTCACACTGCCACCCAACTTAGTGTCATCTGCAAATTTGGATATACGACATTTAATCCCCTTGTCTAAATCATTAATGTATAATGTAAACAGCTGGGGCCCCAGCACAGAACCTTGCGGTACCTCACTAGTCACTGCCTGCCATTCTGAAAAGTCCCCATTTACTCCTACTCTTTGCTTCCTGTCTGCCAACCAGTTCTCAATCCACGTCAGCACACTACCCCCAATCCCATGTGCTTTAACTTTGCACATTAATCTCTCGTGTGGGACCTTGTCGAAAGCCTTCTGAAAGTCCAAATACACCACATCAACTGGTTCTCCCTTGTTCACTCTACTGGAAACATCCTAAAAAATGTGTCAAGCATAATTTCCCTTTCACAAATCCACACTGACTTGGACCTATCATATCACCTCTTTCCAAATGCGCTGCTATGACATCCTTAATAATTGATTCCATCATTTTACCTACTACCGATGTCAGGCTGACTGGTGTATAATTCCCTGTTTTCTCTCTCCCTCCTTTTTTAAAAAGTGGTGTTACATTGGCTACCCTCCACTCCATAGGAACTGATCCAGAGTCTATGGAATGTTGGAAAATGACTGTCAATGCATCCGCATTGGGGAATTGCTCTGATGCATGGGAAACGAAGGCCTCCCACTGCAATCTAAGGCGTCTCCGGGACCACCATGTACTTTTGCAAAAAATTCTCGGGTCAGCGGTGTTCGTCCAAAGGAAGCCTCCGACCCAAATTTCAGGGCCAATGAATAAGGTCAGAGAATGTGGAGTCAAGAGACAAATAGCAGAATGGATCGCTAGCTAGCTTCAAGACAGAAAGCAGAGAGTGGGAGGAAAGGGTAGTTATTCACAGTGGCAGAAAGTGGATAGTGGTGTTCCACAAGGATCAGTGCTGGGACCAATGCTGTTCAGAATTTACATTAACAATTTAGACTTTGGAATCAAAAACATAATTTTTAAATTTGTGGATGCTACCAAATTGGGAGGCTATTCAATACTGATGTAGACCGTTTTGAAGGTTCTTGGACAAGACATCAATAGGCAGCAGTCAGTATGTTTGAGCAATAGATCAAGATTTATTAAGCTTACAGTGTAATATACTTAACAAGTGATAGCGGGTGGTTCACAGACCTTGGTCTCTCGAACCTCTCGGACACAGGTGATGTCATCTTCAATCTGTTCTTTGTCCTCGCAGCAGTCTCTGTGTGGAGTTATTCCTTGAGTATCGATGTTTTAACCAATTTTTTATCAAAGGTTTGTTTGCCCAATGTCGTATATGGGGCTAGAACCTCCACTGCTTTTGCCTGATTAACTCCCACTTAACGCCCATTTTAACGCTGAAATGGCATAGAACGCCCATATATCGGCCAGTTTGGCACAAAATGGAAACTGAAGGGCCTTTTTCGGAAACTTATCGCCGAGTGTTACTTTCCCCATGTGCTTAACACGGAGAAAAAATATTACTGCCCGCCCACTTTTTTGGGTTTTTCAACACCCATAATATAGCCCAGCGTTACTTTCCACATGGAATTAACGCCGAGATTCAATATTAGCACCCGGCGACTGTTTTTTGTCGTAAAGAACATATTTACCCAAACTAGCAGCCATGGAGATCGTCCATCTTCAATTTCACCACCTCGCACACATTTCGGCCACAATATTGCTCGCCCAAAAAAACGGCCAAAAAATGTGGAACTAACCGGGATGAATCACAGCGTTATGGATGCCATGTTGTAGATCACATATCGCGTCCTTTAAAAGACTGCTGTGCTTCAACCTCGGCGGAGTTCGGATGTACTCTGAAGGTCGTTGGAGTTAATGTGAACATTTGTAAAAACATCTTGACCACACTGTGACCGATTGGAATTGAAGAGGTGTGTTCATCGGGACATTCCTTGTTTGTGTGCAATCGGTGGCAGAGAGCTACCTCAATGGGCCTGTCCTTTCTCACCCTCTCTTGGTGACCAAATACATGCAGCAGACTCGACATCACCGAAGGAACGCTGCACTGTATTATGTGCCCAATGTACGAAGTGACAAGACAATTGAGGACCAGACGTTACACTCCCCACAAGTTCAAGGAGAAGCAATCTTACCTCGACTTACCCGACACCACCTGCCTTCAGAGACTGTGCTTCCACAAAGAGGTTATTACTGCGGTATGCCAGCTGACAAGGGCAGACCTGCAGCCTGCCAGCACCATCAGAACTACACTGTCCATCGAGATCAAAGTCACCGTGGCACTGTCGTTCTATGCATCGGGTTCTTTTCAGGCCACAGCTGGCGACATTTGTGGACTTTCTCAGCATGCCACACATTGCTGCATTAGACAGGTCACTGAAGCCCTGTACGCACACAGGAGGGACTTGATCAGCTTCCTTATGACCAGGGAGGCACAGACTGAGAGGGCTCCAGGTTTCTCCAGAATTGCAAACTTCTCCAAGATGCAGGGAGCAATAGACTGTATGCACATCACGATGCGGGCACCTTTTCAGGATGCTGAGGTTTTTAGGAACCGCAAGGGATTCCACTCCCTGAATGTCCAGCTGATTGTTGACCACCAGCAAATTATACTGGCAGTGAATGCTCAATTTCCGGGCAGCACCCATGATGCACACATCCTGCATGAGAGCACTGTATCTGACTTGTTTAACAATGAGCCACAAGGTCAATGCTGGATGCTTGGGGACAAAGGATATGGCCTCGCCACCTGGCTGATGAACCCCCTACGTGACATCCACACCAAGGCCGAGAGGCGATATAACGAGAGCCACAGAGCAACTCGCAATATCGAGAAGAAAACCATTGGAGTGCTGAAGCAGCACTTCAGATGCCTGGGCCACTCAGAAGGCGAGCTCCAATATCACCCTGAGCAGGTAACTCAATTTGTGGTGGTCTGCTCCATGCTACACAACTTGGCTATCAGGAGGGGACAAGAATTGCCTGATGAGTCTGACAGTCCACCTCACCAGAGAGAGGAAGAGGAGGACAAGGAGGCGGACGCTGACATCGGACCAGACAATCAGGCTAAAGCCATGCCCCCGTCCCCCTGTAGACTGCATGAAAGGGCCCATGGTGGCATGATAGCTGCAAGAGCCTTACATCAGGAGCTCATCAATGATCGCTTTGCCTGAAAGAACGTTGGTGTTATTTTCAAGGCTGACACACTGCTGGGTGTGCAGGTCATACATCAAAGGTGGGCATCACCTTGGTGACAGTTAAAGTTTAAGTTGATTGAAGTTAAGTGTCATTATACACTTTGATGTTAGGAATCACCAGCGTGTAATGGTGCAGCTATCTGAGCCAATGTGCTGCAAGGTTTTGTTAAATAAAAAACATTTAAACCGAAGATTAGTCTGAAATCATCAGTATTTCTGTACAAATCAACCCTCCCTACCCCACTCCCGCTTCTCCTCCCCACCTCTATTCCTTCCCCTTCCCCTCCTGACTCCAGGCCACCTGGCCGAGGAGTTCCTCAGGCGAAGCTTCATAGCGACGGGACGGAGGGGTGGTTGATAGCTGAACCACTGCTTGGCCGGATACGGGAGAGGACGGTCCCGAGGTGGGAGCGTGCTCCAAGCCATAAGTAAGATGTTGTTGCTGGCTCTCATGTGTGGTTGGCAATGGGGGTGCGTCACCTTGGGGTGCAGTGCCGCACTCCGGGACCACTGGGAGCCCTCTGCCACCAGTGTTCCTGGCTACCAGCTCCAGGGCCTCCTCCATCCCTTCCATTTTATATGTTATTTGTTGGACAAAGACTTGATGCCAACTATGTTCTTGGTGCTTAGTAGGCTTTTTGCTGCTGGTGAATCTCCCTCGTGCCTCCCACAACAGCCAAAAAAGCACACACCACAGCCACACACACTTCCAGTGCCTCTGAGCTCCCTCTCTGCCTGTCTCCTCTTCTACACCTGTCATGATGACCCTTGACCTCGTGGGAATCGAGCATTGCCATGCCGTTGCTAAGGACGGCCACACTTTACGGCAGATGGTCACAAAAATTTAACGCTACTGCCCATTTGATATCGCTCGCAGTAACGCCCATTTTCAAAAATGTAAACTAGGTGTTTTGAGAATGGGCGAGAAGCCGGCGATCTGAAAACCTTTTTTTACTGCCCACGCCGGAAATAACACAAAAGTGGGTGTTCTAGCCCAGTCTTTCACAAAATCACCTTTTTTAATTGGTTCTAGTGGTCAAAATACCATTGTCACTCAGACCAGAGGTAGTATCTTGGCCACGCCTGCTTCCAGTAATTTTCCAGAAACCGTATTCTGTCCATGTTATCTCGTTTACAAATTCCTTCACCTCACTGGATTCTGCCTTATCTCTTTTACTCTTAACAAGCAGCACACAGTCTGGTAGCAAGGGCCTATTTCATACTGTCTCTCTCGTCTTAGATTAAAGTGAGGTAGTCTGGACAATATCCATCAGATGGGCACCTTAACCCCAATGATCTGCCTTATTTTATGTTTCTTTATGTGGTGTATGTAGCACACAGATCACTGACTCCACACGGTCTGGTGTAAATCTAACTGCTGTGACCTTTGTCCTTTATTGTTCAGCTCCAGAGTGCCTCTCAGGTGTGGTGGTCAGCCTTTTATAGCGCCTGTTGCAGGCACTTCCAGGTTTCCCACCACAGCACCCACTGTGGTGTAGCATTGTGCTTGCACACATCAATACATAACATCACACTTTCCCCCCACCAGGACGCAGGACGACGATACACACATCAATACATATCACACTTGTCCAACAGAAGGCAGGTAGGCATAGACAGTGCGTTAGTATGGTACAAGTTATCTGGTACATTAACTAGTTATTGACTGGTAACGGATCCCTGATTTCCTTGTTAGCCCTTATCATTAATTGTACTTCATATCCATTATTTTACACAAATACAGTGGCCATTCAGCATAAAAATATTAATTCTTGTTATAAATTTCCCATCTCATTAACATAGGTCATTTTAGACTCGCTCTGCCTTACAGAAGTCCTTTGTGGGGACCACCTCATGGGAAGGCCCTTTTAAGACTCCCGGGTGCATTTCCTTTTTAAGGTGCCATCTTTGATGCAGGAGGATTCCACGAGGCTTCTCCTTGGGCGTCGCCATCTTTGATGCTCTGCTGCTCTGGACACGATGCCGCCGCCATCTTGCTCTCCGCCATTCCGGATGCCCTCCACCGTCGCAGCCTCCGCTCCCCTCCGCTGCCACCTGACTTGCCGCCTCTCCTGCGGCCGTCGTTGTCGCTTCTCCTGCGGCCGCCATGGCCGCCGACCTCCAGCTGCTGCCGCCACCCGACTCTCCCTCTGCGTGGGCCCCTCCGATCCGCCGGCCATCCTGGATCCCTCGCACCCTGCCCGCAGCGCCCCGCCAGCTCACCCCCCCCCCACCTAGGCCGCTCTCTGCAGGGCTTCTTGCCTGTGGGGGCTGAGGCTGCAGGATCTCTGTGTGAGGTCCGGGCCTGGGGCTTGCTCTGCTTGCCTGTGGGTGGATTAGGGCACGGCAGCACCCCGGGGAGTGATGAAGTCTTCCCAGCTCCCACAGACCGTCCCCATCCACCTCCGGCCGAGGAGCGTCGGCCCATCGCCTGCAACGACCCACAAAGGTAAACCATGCATCTCGTCCCCGTGGGATACCTGCACCTCCGCTCTGCCAAGAACAGGTATTAGTTCCCTGGTGTAGATACGCAGCTTCGCCATGACCAGGACCAGCTTGGGTCGTGCAGCCGGGTTAATCCAGTTTATCAAAAGTTCGCCGACTCATCAACGATGCACCCGAGCCCGTGTCCACTTCCATACTCACAGGGACTCCATTGATTTTTACTTCTCTTATCACTGGGGGCGAATCGTCGGTACACGTGTACAGTCCCAACACCTCATCATCTTCTACCTGCCCCTCGCTGGATGATGGATCATCCCCCATCTCCTCAGCCACACGGTGAGTCCGATTTCTTTTACACATACGCTGAAGGTGGCCTTTAACGTGGCAGGTATTGCACGTGTACTCCGCAAACCTGCACCGGTGAGCCTCATGGCTTCCTCCACAACGCCAGCATGGTGCTGCTTGATTGGCCCCCCTCAGCGGAGTTCCAGGACCCCGAGGTCCGTGCTCTCTGCCCCGGGCAGAGCCACGTTCTGCAGTTTTGTCCATGGTGGGCACTATCCTGTGGACAGTGCCTGCCGGGTTCGAGACTGTGTGGATTATTTGCTTGGTGCTGCAAGTCGAGGTCATATATGCCCGGCTGATGGCGATGGCCTTTGTCAGAGTGACTGTGGGTTCCATGGCTAACAGCTTGTGAAGGAGTCCCTCGTGGCCAATCCCCATAACAAAAACGTCCCGCAAAGCCTCATCAAGGTGTGCACCAAAATCACACGGCGCCGCGAGTCTCCTGAGGTCCGCAGCATATTTGGTGATATCCTGGCCCTCGGGTCTGCAGTGATGGTAAAATTTGTATCTGGCCATGAGGATGCTCTCCTTCAGTTTCAACTGGTCATGAATGAGTTCAGTCAGCTCCTCGTATGACTTGTCCCTGGCGCTCCCGGGTGCCAGCAAATCCCTGACGAGACAGTAAACCTCATCTCCACAACTGGAGAGCAATATCACCTTACGCTTCTCTCTCATTGCGTCCGTGTCCTCCGTCAGGTCGTTTGCTGTGAAGTAGTACTCGAGCCTTTCCGTGAAGGCGTCCCAATCATTGCCCACGGTAAAATCCTTTAGCGAGCCCAGAGTAGCCATGGTTGCGTGGTGTTCGTCCGCTTCCTAGACGCCAATATGGTGTATATAGCACACAAATCACTGACTCCACACGGTCTGGTGTAAATCTAACTGCTGTGACCTTCGTCCTTTATTGTTCAGCTCCAGAGTGCCTCTCAGGTGTGGTGGTCAGCCTTTTCTAGCGCCTGTTGCAGGCACTTCCAGGTTTCCCACCACAGCGCCCTCTGTGGTGTAGCATTGTGCTTGTATTACATTTAAGGTACCAGGACGATACACACATCAATACATAACACTTTATACTAACTATAATTCAAATATCTTTGTAATTAGTTTTGTTAAACAAACTCTAACTTCTGCTTTGCATTTTAATTAACAATTTGACCTTCGCTAGCAGCCTGTGGCTGCTTGTTATCTGAGCTTAGTCAAAACTGCTTTTTGACTGTGTCTGCGTGCATTCCATGTCCATAGAAAATCATGGGTAAGATTAGTTGGTCAATGACTACAACTAAATATATACGTACATGGTCCCCATCTACTATGACTCTCTAATTCTCTAATACCAGTCCTTCGTACACTGAGGAGGACTGCAACTAATTACAGGAGGACATTAATAAACTTGCAGAATGGGCAAATAATTGGCAAATAAAGTTCAACACAGATAAATGTGAGTTGGTACATTTTAGTAGGAGGAATAGGGAAGTCATTTATTACTTAGAAGGTGCGAATCTAGGTGGGGTAGAGGTACAAAGGGACCTTGGAGCACAAATACACAAATCACTAAAAGTTGCACCACAGGTTAGCAAGGCCATAAAAAAGCAAACCAAGCACTGGGGCTTAATTCTAGAGGTATGGAATTGAAAAGTAGGGAAGTTATGCTGAACCTGTATCAAACCTTTGTTAGATCACACTTAGAATACAGTTCTGGTCGCCATATTATAAAAATAATATAGAGGCACTGGAGAGGATGCAGAGAAGATTTACAAGGATAATACCAGAAATGCGGGGGTATTTATATTAGGAAAGGATGAACAGGTTGGGTCTCTTTTCTCTTAAAAAAAGAAAGCTGAAGGGTGATCTAATTGAAGTCTTTATGAAAGGTTTTGATAGAGTGGATACAGAGAGAATGGGCTCAAGATTCGGCCTGAGTTGTTCCTACTTTTTTGGAGCAACTAGTTTAAAATGGAGCATCTCAGAAATTGCAATTCTCAGCATTTAGTTTGCTCCAGTTCTAGTGAGTTAGAATAGTTTCATTTTAGAACAGTTCTTTTTGTCACAAGGGGGCGTGTCCAGCCACTTCCGCCTGTTTTGCAAGTTTAGGCAGTTACTCCAAACTAACTTAGAATGGTGGATTTTTGTATGCTCAGAAAATCCTTGCCTACACTTTAGAAATTAGGCGCAGGGAACGAGAGATGGAGGGGGGGGGGGGGGCGGAGGGAAGTTAGGAAATTTTACAAGCACTTAACACTTCACTTCTACAAATAAAGAGCCATTATGAATAATAAATGATAAATAAAGCAAATAAAAAATACATTTAATTTTCCTACCTGTCTGAAGCAGCAGCAGCAGCAGGCAGAGCTGTTTATGAGTTAGGCCATTCGGTCAGGGGATAGGGTCGGCGTCAGGCCACAGCGACGGCAGTAGAATCCGGCGGCAGCTGCAGGCTCCGAGCTGCGAAGACCTAGGCCATTCAGCCAGGGGATAGGGGCGGCGTCAGGTGAGAGCGAGGTCAGAACAGCCCCGCAGCAGCAGGCTCCGTTTACAAGTTCGGCCATTCGGCCAGGGGATAGGGATGGCATACAAAACACTGGGAGGAAGAACCAGACAGCCAGCCAGTCAGCCAGCCAGCTAACAAAAGTTTAATTTGTACTTCAAGTATGGGTACTGCATTATCAACATCATGGATTATGCAATGGTTCTCCATCAATACACTGCATAGGAGAGAATTGATTAGAACTCACCACACCAGGAACGTCATAACCCGTAGGCTGATGGGCAGTAGACCTTACCCACATCAGCAATATCAAGCCAGGCGTTCGTACCTGGACATGAGTGAGGCTGATTGTGTCAAACAGCTACGTTTCCGCAGAGAAGTTGTCGTTGAGATCTGTGATATGCTGAGATATGCTGAGAGCCCAGAAGCAGAACGCCGACTGCCTTGTCTGTTGAAGTGAAGGTTACAGCTGCACTTTCCTTCTATGCCTCGGGATCGTTTCAAACTACAACTGGAGATGTGTGCGCCATCTCTCAACGTGCAATACATGCCTGCGTTTTTCAGGTCACGGCTGCACTGTATGCGCAGAGGAATGACTTCATCAAGTTCCCAATGACCGGCCAAGCAATGCGTGACAGGGCTGTAGGCTTCTCCAGGATTGCTGGCTTCCCAAAGGTACAGGGCTGCATTGATTGTACCCACATCGCCTTGCGAGCACCTATGGAGGATTCCGAGCAGTACAGGAATAGAAAAGGTTTCCACTCCATTAATGTGCAGCTCGTGTGTGACGACAAGCAGCGTATCATGTCAGTCGATGCGAGATACCCTGGCAGCACTCATGATGCGTTCATCCTACGCGACAGCATTATATCTGACATGTTTGAGCAGCAGCCAGAAGGGCAGAGCTGGCTACTGGGAGACAAAGGGTACGGTCTCGACACCTGGCTCATGACGCCCCTACGCGTAACCCGGACGGAAGCTGACCATCAATACAACATGTTGCACATTGCGACGTGCAGCATCATAGAGAGGACCATTGGCATTGGCATTGGCGTTTCCGATGCCTGGACCATTCCGGAGGCCTCCTGCAATACTCTCCTAAGATTGTCGGTCAGTTCACTGTTGTGTGCTGCATGCTGCATAACTTAACCATCATGAGGTAGCAGGAGCTGGTAGTGGAACCAGAAGACCCACGTGAGGGTCTAGTGCCTGATGATAGTAATTTGGAAGAGCAGGATGAGAATGATGATGACGATCAGGAAAGCATGCAAGTGCCTGATGCCGGAGCACGAGGCCGGAGGAGGGCCGACCATCGTGCTCCTTTAACGATTGCTCGAGCCCTGCGCCAGAAGCTCATCCGTGAATGCTTCAATTACTGATGTCTGAGGGCTCTGCGACAACTGTTGTGCATGGACATGTTTATTTTTTGGAGTTGTTCCTATGTTGTGTTGTGTTAATGGAACATGATTCAGTTTTAATGAAAAAATATTTTATTGAAAAGTTAACGTCACTGTAATAAAATATTTGTTGTATCAAAATTTTGAAGGTCACTTAAAAACTTTAAGATCACTTATAAACTTGTAAAGTTACTTAAGTTACAAAACAATTTCAAGGTGAAAAATCTTACACTCTTAAGATCACTGAAACTTCAAGATCACTTTTAGGTGCAAAATTAAATAAGTTACAAAATGTGAGAGCATTTACACTATAAGATCACTTAAAAATCCTAAGATCACTTATAAATTGTAAAGTTACAAAATTTACAAAACAATATCAATTTGAAAAAAAAGTTACTGCAGTTGCATCAAGAACAAGAACAAAAGCAGCAAAGAAAGGCCTGTGCTGTCACTTGTACTCCCTCGGACATTCCCTCCCTCATTTCCCATGTCATTACTGCTATTTCTCCCAACAGTACCGTTACCTCTTCACCCACTGCACTGACGCTGCCCACGAGTGATCGGGTAAGGTCATTGCTCTCCACACCCAATGCCACAACCTGAGCCACATCTGTTGCATGCTGCATCTCAGGAGAGCATGTTTCCAATCTCCTTCTCCTCTGCCTGGGTCTGCATCGCAGCACCACTACACTGGGAGCCGCGGGCTGGGACAGTGTGACCCTGGGTGTTCCAAATGGCAGCACTCGAGTGGGAGTCGTGGGCTGGGATGGTGGGGCCCAGGGTCTTTCATCCGGCTCCACTCCAGTGGGAGTCGTGGGTTGGGATGGTGGGGCCCTGGATCCAAATTAACTCACCAACGGGAAGATCGGCATTAATTTTAGCTTAACATGATGGTTAAAGCATTGCAGGAAATTCCGGACCAAATCGTTCGGAAATCACACCTTGAGGAAACAGTGGGTGGAACTCTCAGTCCCCTGGTTACTGGTAGGGCCGAGCATACAGTATTCGGCTTGCCAGAATATTATTGATGAGTTGCCTGCAAAATTCCTCCTGTTAATGCCAATGGACAGATTATTGTGGGCAGTGCACCCATGATTTTGCGATATGCGTACGAGGGCCAGATTGTATCGTGAGGCCTCTGAAACCTTGGCCACATTTCTGTAACTTGTCCGAGAGACTCAGGATCTATTCTTATATAAAGCTGGCAGAGTACCACAATAATCAGATCACTAATGACATCTTGTCAAACCTAATGAATGTGACTGGAATGTGAATGTGAATGCTGCAACGGCGGCATGGAATCGGAAGAGAAAGCTTTCCCCAAGGAAGAAGCAGCGAGTAAGCAGGATAACGCACATTACTTCTTTCAGCAAATGTAGCAGCCAGCTTGCTCGTAGTGAAATCCCACAATTAGAATTGTAGGTGGTTTGCCTTGGTGGTTTTGAATCACCCCAGCCTACGGTTCTAGACACGGAAATTATTTGGGGGAACAGAAAACTGAACCAGAGACAGGTCTTTCGGCCTCAACCATGCAATACTTTATTCAGTTCCACACACACACACACACACCAGTAAAAGTAACACCTGGTGGTGTAAATGAAACAGTACAACAGTACAAAAACTCGTCCGTCCTAACAGGCCTCTGTCGTGAATTAAGACGACGAAGAAAACAACACACTACAGTAATGTACAGGTATAACTGGATTCGTCCAACAAATCACACCTTACACACACTGTGATCACACGCAGCACCTCCCCATTAAACCCCTAAGGCTTGGTTTGGGACACACGACACCCCCTCACACTCGATTCGGTGGTCTTAACGGTGCATGGGCTTGGATAATGCTAACCCAGATTATCCTGCTTACTCGCTGCTTCTTCCTTGGGGAAAGCTTTCTCTTCCGATTCCATGTCGCCGTTGCAGCATTCAGGTCCTGGTCTCGAGGGTCCTTCCGAAGGTAAAGTAACGAGGCTCTTGGTCCCTCGTTGGTGGGTTTCCTCTCCATTCTGGACAGAGTGCACAGTTCTTGAAGCGAAGAGAGAAGAGAGAGAAATGGCAACAAACAGCCTTCTCTTATAAGTTATAGTCCATGCTTCTTCCTGCCAAAATAGAGTATTTCCTTTGTCTGGGATGATTGTCTGAATGGCCCATCATCCCAGATCTTACGTTTGTGTATTCTGTTGATGGCTCCTGATGGCTTCTGCTTCCACTGGGTCTGCGACTTAATGGCAGTTCTTTGTTTGGTTTCCCTCCTTCGGGGCTATCTCATCCAGGTAATGGCGTAAATGGCTCTTGGTGGGTTTCTGCTTCGCACCTGATCCTGGGCTAAGTGGTTTCCCATTACTGAACAATCCTGCCAATCGCCTGGGGTGAGTTTTCTCTCCTGGCCATTGTTGCCCAGAGACCTCAGTCTGCTCGACATTTTCAGCAAACAATGAAACACAATATGTCCAAAACTCCCAATCTTTGGGAAACAGTATAGTGTGCAGCATGGTCTTTAATTAAAAACCTTCTGGCATAAGCACATTGTCCAATATCCTTTAACATCTTCCTGGGGCCTGCACCGATGCTTACAGAATATGAGATAAATGTGCAATTAATCTGCTTTGGTGGTGCTGGTTGCGGGAATGGATGTTGGCCAGGAAAGCTCCCTACTCTTCTTTGGATCATGTATGTCAACCTACATGAGCAGACAGGGTCTCAGTTTAACATCTCATCTAATGAATGGCATCGCTGACAATACAGCACTCCCTCACTGAAACATTAGGCTAGATTAAGTGTGCAGATCCTGCAGTGGGGATTGATCCCATGATCATATGGCTCTGAGGAAGGAGCTCTATTACTGAGCCAAGATGACACACCTCTAACTGATGCAGATTTAAACCTGTCTACAAGGACACTGCACTGAACCCTAAAAATGGACGATCGACAGGTTTACTGGTTAGTATAGGGGGGGATTCTTCAGCTATTTAATATTAATGTTCTATTCTAGAAAACTCTACATAAAAAATCCTGTGTTTTCTCTGGACTGAAATATAAATGATACATTTAATTTAGAAGCAGCGCAGAAAAGGAAGAAGAGGGAGTTGGCGGAGGTGTGCCTGGAGAAGAAGAAATAAATACAACTGTAGGAGACAATTATATGGCTATAAATCTAGAAGAGGAAAATACAGATGCAGTAAGTATCACCAGAGATTATTTGTCACTTTTTGAAGAGCTAATTCTCTTTAAAATTGTCCCATTTCTGTGGTCACAGTATTAAATAAATTACAACATGTAAAGAGCATGTTCGGCCCAACTGGCCTGCGTTAGTATTTACCCTTCACACAAGCAGTAGCCCTAATCCCATTTGCCTACCCAGTTTCCATCTGCCTTTATCTTCTTTTCCTTGAGCCTTCTGTTTAACCTACTAACCTATCCTTAATGTTGATATGGTCTATTGTGATATTTTTGTTTGATGTAATATTACAAATTTGATTTTTTCTGTACTATTTTGAACTTGTATATCTCTACATGGCCACCTCGGAGATGCCTTCTTTCAAGGTGGAAAAGTCCAAAGTCTTTCCTTGTAACTCAGTTCTCTGACAAGAGGGATCAGATAATTTTTCTGAACTGCCTCCAGAATTTGAATGTCTGCCTTGTGTCTCAGTGACCAGAATTGGACACACTACCCAAAATGTGGTGTGACCACTATGACTTAAGCATGCCTTCCTTGGACTTGTACTCTGCTGTTTTAGTTATATAGTTCAACTTTCCATTTATTTTTTGATCATTGCCCTTCAATGATTAGATCTGTTCAGGAATCTCCCTTACATGTAGCTATGGCATACATTTGGTATTATTAGCAAATTTTATAATATTTTGAAATCCTTTATAATGACAGAAGAGAACTGAGGACAAGACCTGTGGAATCTAATAGTCAATAACTCCAGAGAGCTTTTTCAACTTATAGAAAGACTGTATCATCCAGGGTATGGGCTATGAGAATCATTGAGTGTGATGAAGTGTTACCGGCATTGGCCCATAGTAGAGGACTTAATAAATCTGTGTGTGAGAGGATGAAACCACTCCTCCCAATTTCTTTCAAACTTCGTTCACTGATGTAGTTGTGTGTGAACCGAATTAAAAATATTTCATGTATCTGTGCTTGGTTATTGCAGTAACAGCAAGTGACACTGTCAGAATTTAAACAATTAACCAATAGAGGCACCATGAATATCCCGTGGGAAATGCACATCCTTTGCAACATCAGCATCTTTCTACACATTTATCTAAGTCAAAGTCATTTTCATTTTACTTAGAAGAGACTTTTCAGCTTTTAGACAAACTGAATAATATTCACTGAAAACACAGTGTCAGCTGTGGCTCAGTGAGTAGCACTCTCTAGGGGTTAGGAGTGATCAGGTGCTGCTGATTATTGCAGCAGTTGGAGTGAGTGTGTAAAAAGTTGGTGGTGTTTTTTTTTAATTTTAGGGCCTTTTTGGCTCATAAACATCAGCTAGATGGCTGCTAAGGAGCCTGGAGTGCCGGGCCCCTCAGTGGACAATGCTCCCAGTGTGAATTTAATCAGGGGAGAGAATGTCTTGAGAAGGGAGAATAAAAGGCCCAAAGATTTGGGCCGGGACCCCAGGAGATTTGGAAAAGAAAACACAGTGGTGGGTCACTGCCAGGATTAGGAGATGCGAGCTTGGGATATTGTCCAGGCAGTACATGAAGACTCTTCACTGCTGTTGCTCCAGCACGTGCTGCTCCCTGGAGTGGTATGCTGCCACGCTGCTCCTTCTGCTCCCCGGCCTACTCCGATGGAACTCACAGGCCGGGGACCTAGCTCTGTCAAGCCCGTGTGATGGCTGGTGTGCAACGGCCACCACACGTTAAAATAATCCAAGCACAGGCATCTTCCACCCTTCAAGATTTAGATCGGGACCTGGAATTTTAGGTCCTTCATTGAAATACCTGTGAACAGTTTGATGTGGAAGCAAGTCATCCTCGATTTGAGGGACTGCCTATGATGATGATGATGATGATGACATGAGGACTGCGGTGAGGAAAGATACATACAAAGATGTATCTTTGCTGTATTGCGAAGGGGTAGGAGTTTCATTCCTAAATCTGACGGTTTATGTTGAGGGCAATGTGCTGATATAAAAGTTGGAGTCGTGGGACTTTAAACTTTGCTCAGTAATAAAGAGGAGATACTATCCTGGAACGCGGGTAGCCGATGGAACCCGTTAGGTAAAAGTGCGTTTCCCAGAGGGGATGAAATCATTACTCTGCAGCATGAAATGGAAGGAGTGCAGTACTTCCTGGTTCTGCATGATAACCAGGTGAAGGTTTGCTATTACTGTCTTGGACATGACTATTTAGTAAGAAGCTATCCAGATCTGTACTGTTATAACGGTGGCAAGTCTGGACACATCGCTTGAACTGCAAGGCAGAGAGCTGTGCGGTTTGTCGCAAAGGCCACACCCGCTATGAGTGTGAGGCAGAAGGAAGCTCCTTGAGTGACGAGGAGATGGGAGAAGGAGCAGGAGGTGTGAGTGCAGTGGCCAGAAGAACGGAGCAGGCAGAGGACACGGCCGCTGAATGGAATGAGGAAAGGGCGCAAGAAGAGGCAGAAAATTGCAGAGCAGAAAACAGGATGGAGGTGGTGGAAAACACACCAAGTATGTGGAAAAGGACAAAGTCAGTGGAGGACATCATAGGTCAGGGACAGAGTTGATCCATAATATGGCTCACCTTCAGGTGTCTGTGGGGGGAGCAGAGGGGGGTGCGGGATAAGTGTAAGTACTCCAAAGAGAGACGGGTAGTTGTACATCTTGGGGAGCAGGAGGGGTAAGACCAGAAGAGGGTGCAAGAGGCAGAAGCCTTAAAAGGGGCAGCAGGACAGGAGGGGGGGGGGGGGGGGGAGACAAAGATGCCAAAAGGGAACAAGATGGGTGGAGATGTGCCATTGTCCCAGAGAGAGAAGAAATGGGGAGCAAGGGTCAGCAGTGGAGGTGAGGCCAAAGGGCGTGGTACTGTTGGAGAAACCATGTAAGCAGGAGGACTCTCGAAGAGAAATTCTGTATCTGACAGGAAACAGGGATGGGAGATTACAGAAGAGCTCGAGAGTGAGATGCCAGAGGAGGATGGTGACATGGAATTGGGGGGTGGGGGGGCATCATGTGGAAAGGGAAAGGTTAGTGAGGGTCAGAAGTAAGGAGAAGGGGCAGTTCTGCGGCCTAAATTTAATGTAAGGAAGAGGCTAAAACTGCAGGGTAAGTTCAAACAGGAGGTGAAAAAGAGCCGGAGGCTGCGGGAGAAAGCAACAGCTGCCCAAAAGGTTGGGAAGGAGCATGAGAGGAGGGGAGGGCCAGAGATTAAATGATGGGGGGATTATCAGGCACACTTCTTTTATTGGAAGCAATGATTACATTGTCTCGATTAATGTGGACGGACTGAGTGGGGAGAAGAAATTGCAGCAGTTGTTGCAGTGTTTTAAAGGCACTGACCTGTTGTGTTTGCAAGAAATCTTTAGGGATGAGGATATCCTAGAAAGAGTTCGGAAGGTTTGGAAGGGAAAAGTGTTTGCAAGTTGCACAAATAATAACCGTAGAGGGGTGGCTGTTTTAGTGAGTTTGCCCGTAAGAGAGAATGTTGCATTGGTAGACAAGGAAACGGAGGGGAGATTTTTACAGCTAAAGGTACAAATGGATAAATTGAATTGTGATCTCTTTAATATCTATGCGCCGAATGACCATTGTAAGCTTTGTGTTTTTTCGGTAGTTATTCATAGAAGTGGCAGAGGCAGAAAACCCTTGTATAGTGGGGGATTTTAATGTATTTTTTAATCTCGGATGGACATTTCAGCCCAGATGATCTTCAAGAATGATAACTCCAGAGAGATGACTGTAAAAATGATGTCAAATTTAAATTTGAGAGACTTATGGAGGGACCAGAATCCCATAAAATGGGAGTTCTCCAGAAGAGGTAGTATGAACGATGTTTTAAAACAGAGCTGAATAGATTTTGTGTTAATGCGGGAAGGGTTAAGTTCTGAGGTGATGGAGATTTGTTATAAAAAAATATTTTTTAAGTGACCACTTTGGTTCTTAAAATTAGGAACAGCAGAGTTAAAATTGGTCCAGGGGTGTGGATTTTAAACAATCAGTACCTGAAAGAAACTGTGTTAAAGAAGGGAGTTTAAATATAATAAAAATGTTCAGAAGGAACCTTTATTCTTGAAAGAAAAAAAGAGTTTGGTGAGATAATTTCAAACATGAGGTAAAAGTTTTTTCGGTACGTTATGGGAAAGAAAGAGCAACAGCTAACCGGCGTCAAAAAGAGAATATAAACAGAAGGTTTACAGATATCTGTAAAGTAGTTGACAGAGGGGATAAGGGAGCAGATACTAAGTGAAAGGTTTTAAAGGAAGAGTGGGAATTATTGCAAGCTGAAAAATGCAAGGGGGCCATTCTCCGTGCAAAGGCTAAAGATACATTGGAAGGAGAAAGATGCACTAGATATTTTCTACAGCAAGAGAAGTTGCGACAAAGATTATCATTAATTGGAGAGTTGAAGGTTGGGGAAAAGATCATTAATGAAAGTGGGGAGATTATGGAGGCGGCTAGTAGCTTTTATCAAGAGTTACATACAAAAGACATTTTCAAATTGGCGATGGAGAAAATTAGTGCTTTTATTGAAGAGGGTTTAAAGGAGGATGAGAGAAGCATGTGTGACAAAGGAGTAGGATTAGCGGAAATAAAAGAAGCAATAAGTGGAATAAAGTGGGTGGGGGGGAAGCCCAGGGTCCGATGGACTAAGTGCAGAATTTTATAAAGAATTTTTATTAAGTCCATTGTTCTTTAGAGGTTTTTAAGGAGATTAAAACTGAGGGAAGACTGGCCCCATCTATGCAGAGAGGTATCATAAGCTTAGCTTATAAAAATAAAGGGAATAGAAGGGATCTGAAGAATTGAAGGCCCAGCACATTACTAAATGTGGATTATAAGATCTTGGCACGGGTTATGGCAAATCGTATGAAGGAGGTGATGCCGCATATAGTTTCGCCCTCTCAGTCCTATGGAGTCGTAGTCCGGGACACCGCTGACTCTGTGGTCTCAATCTGAGATGCGATAGAACTCATGGAAGAGAGTGGGAGGGAAGCTTATGTGCTAAAGATGGATCAAGAGAAAGCCTTTGATAGAATCTGTCATGAGTCTTTATTGATGGTTTTGGAAGCATTTGGTTTTGGGAAAGATTTCATTGAATGGATAAGGATTTTTTATGCAAACACATATAGTGCTTTTTTATCCAAGTATTTTCCAATACAAAGATCAGTGAGACAGAGTTGTCCCCTTTCCCCATTGTTGTACACATTTGTAGCAGAAGCATTCGGTTACATGATGCGAAAGGAACAAGGCATAGTTGGGATTGTGGTTCCCAGTTCCGGGCAGGTGTCGGTGATACACCAATATGCAGATGACACGACCTTAACATTGTGAGATGGGGAGTCAGTGAGGAAAGCTATGGGAGTAGTGGAGGAGTATTGTAGAGCTTCAGGAGCCAGAGTAAATTATAGTAAGTCCCAATGCCTGGTTGTGGGAAGGAGTAGTGGGGGTGGTTGGGGGAAAGCCCTTTTAAGGTGGTGAAGGTTTTAGAAGTTCTCGGGTTCATGTAGGGTACAAGAAGGATAGGGATGAAGTGGTCGACTAAATTGAGAACTAAAGGTTATGAAAATTAAAAAGATTTTGGGAAGATGGGAAAGAAGGTGATTGAAAGTTCAAGGAAGAGTGACAGTGGTGTCAGCTCTCCTGCTATCTAAACTATGGTACTTATTGTCGGTAGAGGATATTCCTGAGAGGGTGGAAAAGTCGATCTGAGAGGCTTGTGTAAAGTTTTTATAGGAAGGGAAACCAGCCTTGGTGGCTTACAATACCATCATTGGACAGCAAA
The DNA here is from genome assembly GCF_044704955.1 of Pristiophorus japonicus. Taxonomy (NCBI): domain Eukaryota; kingdom Metazoa; phylum Chordata; class Chondrichthyes; family Pristiophoridae; genus Pristiophorus; species Pristiophorus japonicus. Next base: position 171,158,381 of record NC_091979.1, on the reverse strand, counting down.
ATCAGGGAGATCTCAATTTCCCAGATATTGATTTCAAGAAAAAATCCTTTTAAAATTAAATGGGTGAGGAGATTTTTTCAGAAGCCAAATGCAAGTTTCCAGCATTTTTATAAATTAAATGGTATAGGAGGACAGGGAATATTTTATATGGAATACAATAATATGTTTTTGAAATTGATTAAACTGCTCCCTAGGTTTTATTAAGGGGGTGATAGACACTTGGGCCCAATTTTTTAAAAATGTGCAGTTTATGCCCAAAGCTGCTAAGGATTTTTAGAACAGCCCTTATTTTTGAACAGGTGGATCAACATTGAAGGAGAAGTATTGTTTAATCAAGCTTTTATAAAAGCTGGTATTATATATGTGAAAGATGTATTGTTATATGAGGTAATTCCAGGTTGGTTGCCGGAAGTGGTATGAGGGACATGGTTTGGGAGGAGGATCAGGAGGTAGAGGAAAAAGCAATTAAGAACATGTATGAGAAGATTGTGAGGACAATGCCACAGGATTGGATGGAAGAAATAAATACGCAAATCTCCAAAGAAGGTATAATGCGTCCCGCTTTTCCAAGCTTTCTGCTAGAGAAAGGGGAGGAGTTGACCCAAGTTGACAACTGTAATACTCGAGATTTCTACGGGGTATTTAGAGAATGGAGATTTAAGACACCTGCTGGTCAGGAGTTTTGGCAGAATATATATCCACAGCTGGACTTCAACAGGATTTGGAAGGGAGTGTGGGCGAATTTTAAATGTCCAGAGTGGATTGAACTGGATTTCAAATTGGCTCATAACCGGATTTATATGACGATAGTCTTATGTAAGATTGGGCGAGTAGAGGTGGTAACTTGCCCAGTGTGTGGGACACGGGATGAGACTATGTCCCATTTGCTGGTATTATGTTCGCAGTTAAAGGATTTTAAGTGCTATGTTCGACATTTGTGTGAGGTTTTTTTGGCTGGATGAGGACCGAAGAGCAAAAATAGGAATCCCATGGGACTCAGTTTTGAGATGGGGATTGCAAGTGAGTCTGCCCGAGTCTAGCAGAGCAGCAATTAATTTAATGTTCAGTTTGCAGTTTGGCTAGATTTGTGATTATGCAAAGAAGGAATGCTCTGTTTTTTAAGTGGAGTAGAATAAACATAAAGGAGTATTTTAAATATAAACTAAAAGATCATTATAAGGTTCTGTGGATGTTTTATTCAGAAAATAATTTATATATAGTATTTTATGATCAATTTGTAAAGTACAATAGATTATTATATGTTGCAGGAGACAAATTAAACTTCAGGTTTTGATGTTAATATGTGTTGGCGGAATGGCTGTGCAGTGGCAAAATGGATTTGTATGATACAATGGAATGATCACAATGTTGTAAATTTTCTTAATGTTCAATAAATATTAATATTTTTAAAAAGTGGGTAGTTATCTTGCCTTTGAGTCAGAAGGTTGTGAGTTCAAGTCCCACTCCAAAGACTTGAGCACAAAATATCTAGGCTGACACTCCAGTGCAGTGCTGAGGGAGCACTGCAGTGTCGGAGGTGCCGTCTTTCGGATGAGACGTTAAACCAAGGCCCCGTCTGCTCTCTCAAGTGGACATAAAAGATCCAATGGCACTATTTTGAAGAAGAGCTGGGGAGTTATCCCTGGTGTCCTAGCCAATATTTATTCCTGAACAGAACAAACAAAAACAGTTTATCTGGTCATTATCACATTGCTGTTTGTGGGAGCTTGCTTCTGTGCAAATTGGCTGCTGCGTTTTCTACATTACAGTAGTGACTGCACTCTAAAAATGCTTTGAGACATCTGGTCGTGAAAGGTACTATATAAATACAAGTCTTTCGTTCTTTTTAGAAAAATGGTTAACTAATAGCTGAAACTGTTGAAAAGTCCCACTGAATTAATTTTGCTGATTAAATTACAGATTTCATAAGATTATCAAAGAGTGGATGGAGATAGCGGGGCAAAGGAAGGTGGTAAACATTAAGAAAATTCCACATGGCTTAAACTGCTTAATCTTAAAGCATTATGTTTCACATTTAATGATAAGTAGTTTAATGTTTAATTGTTAGTATTTTATGCTATAGCTTATGTCTGGTGTTCATGAAATTGACAGTGCACAGCAACATGCCAAGTAACTAAATCATGTGATTATATCTCATGCTAGACATCAGTGTGAACCCGGATAATAGTCAGAATATTGAATTACTGTTATCACTGGGGCTTTTTCAGTTCTGTAAAACAATATGAGAAGTAACTCGCAGATGTTGTATCTATTGCCTTAGATGGTAAGACTGTTAGCAATCTGACTAGTTAATTGTGCTTTGTCTTGTACTAAATAAAACTTTAATTACCACAGCCATTTTGCAATAGTCTCCTCCTGAATGTCTTTCAAGACCATTAATCAGATTTATTAAAAGTAAAGCATCAGAGGTGCAGAAAGTCAAAACAGCAAACAAAAGCATGCAAATAATAAATATGCCACACTTCTCGAACTCCTTTTTACCCTGAAGCTGAACAAGCGTGTTTAACACATACTGATACATGAGGCATAATCTGTACCAATGAAGGCTCCAGACGTACAACGGTTACAAATTTTGGGGCTGTGTTAGATATTCTCTCAGATTAGCATCATCTATGCCAGACGTGACCCTCGTGAGCAGGAATTTACTTGTGCTATCTAGATGTGTAATAGTGTAAATGGGGTGTGTAACAGCAAGTCCCTCTTGTTTATATGCATGTAATAACATGATCCTCGCACATGAGAGAAAGGATCTTGGCTCAAGATCAGGAAGTAGGATCAGTATGGGTGGAGATAAGGAATAAGGAATAACAGGGGACAGGAACCATTGGTAGGAGTAGTATGTAGGCCCCTAGCAGTAGCTACACCATCGGACAGAATATTAATTAGGAAATAGTAGGAGCTTGTGACAAAGATAATGCAATAATCGTGCGGGACTTTAATTTTCATATAGATTGGACAAATCAAATTGATAAAGGTAGTCTGCAGGGCAAATTAATGGAATGCATTCCGGACAGTTTCCTGGAACAATACGTCATGGAATCAAACAGGGAACAGGCTATTTTAGATCTTGTATTGTGTAATGAGACAGGGTTAATTAGAAATCTCATAGTAAAGGATCCTCTGGGGCAGAGTGGACATAATATTTGGAATTTCACACTCAGTCCAGAACATAAGAACATAAGAAATAGGAGCAGGAGTAGGTCATTTGGTTTATCGAGCCTGCTCCGCCATTCAATAAGATCATGGCTGATCTGATCCTGGCCTCAACTCCACTTCCCCACCGGCTTCCCATAACCCTTCACTCCCTTATCATTCAAAAATCTGTCTATCTCCACCTTAAATACGTTCAATGACCCAGCCTCCACAGCGCTCTGAGGTAGAATCTTATCCTCAGAATCTTATACGTTTCAATAAGATCGTTTCTCAGTCTTCTGAACTCCAATGAGTATAGGCCCAACCTGCTCAAACTTTCTTCATATGACAACCCCTTCATCTCAGGAATCAACCTTGTGAAACTTCTCTGAACTGCCTCCAATACAAGTATATCCTTCCTTAAATAAGGAGACCAAAACTGTACACCGTACTCCAGGTGTGGTCTTACCAACACTTGTAGCAGGACTTCCCAACCTTAAAACTCCACCCCCCTTGCAATAAAGGCCAACATTCCATTTGCCTTCCTAATTACTTGCTGTACCTACATGCTAACTTTTTGTGTTTCATGTACAAGGACCCCCAGATCCCTCTGTACCACAGCATTTTGTAATCTCTCCCCATTTAAATAATAATTTGCTTTTTATTTTTCCTATCAAAGTGGATAACCTCACATTTTCCCACATTTTACTCCATCTACCAAATATTTGCCCACTCACTAAACCTGTCTATATTCCTTTGCAGATTCTTTGTATCCTCTTCACAACTTGCTTTCCCACCTTTCTTTGTATCATCAGCAAATTTGGCTACATTACACTCGGTCTCTTCATCCAATCATTAATATAGATTGTAAATAGTTGAGGCACCAACACTGATCCCTGCGGCACCCCACTAGTTACAGTTTGCCAACCTGAAAGCGACCCATTTATCCCGACTCTCTAACTTTTCTGTTAGTTAGCCAATCCTCTATCCATGCTAATGTATTACCCCCAAACCCATGAGATCTTATCTTGTGCAGTAACCTTTTGTGTGGCACCTTATCAAATGCTTTCTGGAAATCCAAATGCACAACATCTACTGGTGCCCCTTTATCCACCCTGCTCATTACATCCTCAAAGAACTCCAAAAAATTTGTCAAACATGATTTCTCTTTCATCAAACCATGCTGACTGCTTGACTGCATTATGATCTTCTAAATATCCTGCTACTGTTTCCTTAATAATGGGCTCCAGTGTTTTCCCAACGACAGATGTTCAGTTAACTAGTCTACAGTTTCCTGCTTTTTGTCTGCCTCCTTTTTTAAATAGGAGCGTTACATTTACGGTTTTCCAGTTCGCTGGGAGCTCTCCAGAATCCAGGGAATGTTGGTAGATTACAACCAATGCATCCACTATCTCTGCAGCCACCTCTTTTAAGACCCGAGGATGTAAGCCATCAGGTCCAAGGGACTTGTCCACCTTTAGTCCCATTAGTTTGTTGAGTACTTTTTCTCTAGTGATAGTGATTGTTTTAAATCCTCCCCTCACCTCCCCCCGCCCCCCCAGTAGTTCCTTGATTATCAATTATTGGGATGCTTTTGGTGTCATCTACCGTACAACATATTTGTTCAAAGTCTCCGCCATTTCCCTGTTCCCCATTATTAATCCCCCAGTCTCATCCTCCAAGGGATCAATGTTTACTTTATCTACTTGCTTCCTTTTTTATATACCTATAGAAGCTCTTACTGTCTGCTTTTATATTTCTTGCTAGTTTACTCTCATAAGCTATCTTCTCTCTCTATCATTTTTTTTAGTCGTCCTTTGCTGGTTTCTAAAAATATCCCAATTCTCTGCCGTTCCACTGTTCTTCACAACATTGTATGCCTTTGTTTTCAATTTGATACCATCCTTTACTTCTTTAGTTAGCCACGGGTGGTTCATTCCTCTCTTAGAGTCCTAGAAACTAGAGTCTTAAGCTTAAATAAAGCCAATTACATAGGTATGAGGGGTGAGTTGGCGAAGGTAGATTGGAAAAATAAATAGGTATGGCAGTAGATAAACAGTGGCTAGCATTTAACAAAATATTTCCATATTTTCACGTCCCATTCCAGGGCCTTGAGCACATAAATCTAGGCTGACACTCGAGTGCAGTGCTGAGGGAGTGCTGCATAGTCAGAGATTGTGGTAGAGATAATGGATGGTTTTGATCTTCTAAAATTCCCTAGATTCTAGAATGATCTCAGTGGATTGGAAAGTAACAAATGTAACACTGCTATTCAAAAAAAGGAGGGTGTAATGTATTTGTTTCATGGGTTCTTTACTTAAGCATTCGTAGCAACACATTGCTATTAAGAACTAGTTGGCTTATTAACAAAGGTTTAACAACCATACAATACATTACACAAGGCCATTTCATCCATTAGGCTCGCAAGCACATGCCTCATCATGGATGACCTAGATCCAACTGACTGTGATCATACTCACAGGTGCATATTACACTGCTTCCTTTTTTTTAGAAGCAAGGTATTGATACAATATTTCAAAAGATTACTTATCATGATTGCAATTTTACAAATTTGACTGCTGAGCCTGAGTATCTTGTTTTAGGCTTTTAGCTTCCTCCTGCTCTGACATAGAAACATAGAAAATAGGTGCAGGAGTAGGCCATTCGGCCCTTCGAGCCTGCACCACCATTCGATAAGATCATGGCTGATCATTCCCTCAGTATCCCTTTCCTGCTTTCTCTCCATACCCCTTGATCCCTTTAGCCGTAAGGGCCATATCTAACCCCCTCTTGAATATATCCAATGAGCTGGCATTAATAACTCTCTGCAGCAGGGAATTCCACAGGTCAACAACTCTCTGAGTGAAGAAGTTTCTCCTCATCTCAGTCCTAAATGGCCTACCCCTTATTCTAAGACTGTGTCCCCTGGTTCTGGACTTCCCCAACATCGGGAACAATCTACCCGCATCTAACCAGTCCTGTCCCGTCAGAATCTTGTATGTTTCTATGAGATCCCCTCCCATCCTTCTAAACTCCAATGTATAAAGGCCCAGTTGATCCAGTCTCTCCTCATGTCAGTCCGGCCATCCCTGGAATCAGTCTAGTGAACCTTCGCTGCACTCCCTCAATAGCAAAAACGTCCTTCCTCAGATTAGGAGACCAAAATTCAACACAATATTCCAGGTGAGACCTCATTAAGGCCCTGTACAACTGCAGTAAGACCTCCCTGCTCCGATTCTCAAATTCCCTAGCTATGAAGGTCAACATACCATTTGCCTTCTTTATCGCCTGCTGCATCTGCATGCCAACTTTCAATGACTGATGAACCATGACACCCAGGTCTCGTTGCACCTCCCCTTTTCCTAATCTGCCGCCATTCAGATAATATTCTGCCTTCATGTTTTTGCCCCCAAAGTGGATAACCTCACATTTATCCACATTATACTGCATCTGCCATGCATTTGCCCACTCACCTAATCTGTCCAAGTCACCCTGCAGCCTCTTAGCATCCTCCTCACAGCTCACACTGCCACCCAGTTTAGTGTCATCTGCAAACTTGGAGATATTACACTCAATTCCTTCATCTAAATCATTGATGTATATTGTAAAGAGCTGGGGTCCCTGCACTGAGCCCTGCGGCACTCCACTAGTCACTGCCTGCCATTCTGAAAAGGACCCATTTATCCCAACTCTCTGCTTCCTGTCTGCCAACCAGTTCTCTATCCATGTCAGTATATTACCCCCAATACCATGTGCTTTAATTTTGCACACCAATCTCTTGTATGGGACCTTGTCAAAAGCCTTTTGAAAGTCCAAATACACCACATCCACTGGTTCTCCCTTGTCCACTCCACTAGTTACATCCTCAAAAAATTTCCAGAAGATTTGTCAAGCATGATTTCCCCTTCATAAATCCATGCTGACTTGAACTGATCCTGTCACTGCTTTCCAAATGCGCTGCTATTTCATCCTTAATAATTGATTCCAACATTTTCCCCACCACTGATGTCAAGCTAACTGGTCTACAATTAACCGCTTTCTCTCTCCCTCTCTTTTTAAAAAGTGGCGTTACATTAGCTACCCTCCAGTTCATAGGAACTGATCCCGAGTCGATAGACTGTTGGAAAATGATCACCAATGCATCCACTATTTCTTGGGCCACTTCCTAAGTACTCTGGGATGCAGACTATCAGGCCCCGGGGATTTATCGGCCTTCAATCCCATCAATTTCCCTAACACAATTTCGGCCTAATAAGGATATCCTTCAGTTCCTCCTTCTCACTCGACTCTCGGTTCCCTAGTACTTTCGGAAGGTTATTTGTGTCTTCCTTCATGAAGACAGAACCAAAGTATTTGTTCAATTGTCTGCCATTTCTTTGTTCCCCATTATAAATTCACCTGAATCCGACTGCAAGGGACCTACGTTTGTCTTCACTAATCTTTTTTTCCTTCACATATCTATAGAAGCTTTTGCAGTCAGTTTTTATGTTCCTGGCAAGCTTCTTCTCGTACTCTATTTTCCCCATCTTAATTAAACCGTTTGTCCTCCTCTGCTGAATTCTAAATTTCTCCCAGTCCTCATGTTTGCTGCTTTTTCTAGCCAATTTATATGCCTCTTCCTTGGATTTAACACTATCCTTAATTTCCCTTGTTAGCCACGGTTGAGCCACCTTCCCCGTTTTATTTTTACTCCAGACAGGGATGTACAATTGCTAAAGTTCATCCATGTGATCTTTAAATGTTTGCCATTGCCTATCCACCGTCAACCCTTTAAGTATCATTTGCCAGTCTACTCTAGCCAATTCATGCCTCAAACCATCGAAGTTACTTTTCCTTAAGTTCAGGACCCTAGTTTCTGAATTAACTGTGTCACTCTCCATCCTAATAAAGAACTCTACCATGTTATGTTCACTCTTCCCCAAGGGGTCTCGCACAACAAGATTGCTAATTAGTCCACCCCAGTCCAGGATGGCCATCTCCCTGGTTGGTTCCTTGACATATTGTTCGAGAAAACCATCCCTAATACACTCCTGGAAATCCTCCTCCACCGCATTGCTACCAGTTTGGTTAGCCCAATCAATATGTAGATTAAAGTCACCCATGATAACTGCTGTACCTTTATTGCATGCATCCCTTATTGCTTGTTTGATGCTGTCCCCAAACTGACTACTACTGTTCGGTGGTCTGTACACAACTCCCACTAGCATTTTCTGACCCTTGGTATTCCGCAGTTCCACCCATACAGATTCCACATCATCCAAGCTAATGTCCTTTCTTACTATTGCATTAATTTCCTCTTTAACGAGCAATGCCACCCTGCCTCCTTTTCCTTTCTGTCTATCCTTCCTAAATGCTGAATTCCCCTGGATGTTGAGTTCCCAGCCTTGGTCACCCTGGAGCCATGTCTCTGTGATGCCAATTACATCATACTCGTTAACTGCTATCTGCGCAGGTAATTCATCCACCTTATTCCGAATACTCCTCATATTGAGGCACAGAGCCTTCAGGCTTGTCTTTCTAACACACTTTGTCCCTTTAGAATTTTGCTGTAATGTGGCCCTTTTTGATTTTTGCCTTAGGTTTTTCTGTCCTCCACTTTTACTTTTCTTCTTTCTATCTTTTGCTTCTGCCCCCATTCTACTTCCCTCTGTCTCCCTGCATAGGTTCCCATCCCCCTGCCATATTAGTTTAACTCCTCCCCAACAGCACTAGCAAACACTCCTCCTAGGACATTGGTTCCGGTTCTGCCCAGGTGCAGACTGTCCGGTTTGTACTGGTCCCACTTCCCCCAGAACCAGTTCCAATGTCGCAGGAATTTGAATCCCTCCCTGCTGCACCACTTCACAAGCCACGTATTCATCTGAGCTATCCTGCGATTCCTACTCTGACTAGCACGTGGCACTGGTAGCAATCCTGAGATGACTACTTTTGAGGTCCTACTTTTTAATTTAGTTCCGAGCTCCCTAAATTCGTCTTGTAGGATCTCATCCTTTTTTTACCTATATCGTTGGTACCTATGTGCATCATGACAACTGGCTGTTCACCCTCCCTTTTCAGAATGTCCTGCACCCGCTCCGAGACACCCTTGATCCTTGCACCAGGGAGGCAACATACCATCCTGGAGTCTCGGTTGCGACAGCAGAAACGTTTATCTGTTCCCCTTATAATTGAATCCCCTATCACTATCGCTCTCCCACTCTTTTTCCTGCCCTCCTGTGCAGCAGAGCCACCCACGGTGCCATGAACTTGGCTGCTGCCCTCCCCTGGTGAGTCATCCCCCTCAACAGTACCCAAAGCGGTGTATCTGTTTTGCAGGGGGATGACCGCAGGGAACCCCTGCATTACCTTCCTTCCACTGCTCTTCCTGTTAGTCATCCATTCGTTATCTGCCTGAGTAACCTTTTCCTGCGGTAAGACCAACTCACTAAACATGCTGTTCACATCATTCTCAGCATCATTCATGCTCCAGAGTGAATCCACCTGCAGCTCCAGTGTCGCAATGTGGTCCACCAGGAGCTGCAGCTGGATACACTTCCCGCACACGTAGTCGTCAGGGACACCGGAAGCGTCCCTGACTTCCCACATAGTACAGGAGGAGCATAACACATGTCCGAGCTGTCCTGCCATGACTTAACCCCTAGATAAACTTAAATTGGCAACAACAATGCTAAAGGTTACTTACTGATATAGGAAAGAAAAACTAATTACCAATCTCCAGCCAATCACTTACCGCCTTGGCTGTGACGTCACCTTGCGATTTCTTTCTACTTCTTTTTTGCCTTCTCACCCTGCAGCTGCACCAGCTGGCATTTATAGGCCTCACCAACGCTGCTGCTCCACCTCTCCGACTGCCGCTGATCCCTGGACTCACGCTGGACGTTTATAGGCCTCACCAACGCTGCTGCTCCACCTCTCCGACTGCCGCTGATCCCCAGACACCCGCTGGGCCTTTATACGCCTCACCAACGCTGCTGCTCCACCTCTCCGACCTCCATTTCTTTACAGTTGACTAACTATGCCGGTCTTCTATATTCTTATTTGACTCAGGAGACCATCTTGGGGAATTTTTGTTTTCAGAGCGTGTAGCCCAGGATTCCTGACCTTTATCTTTCTGTGTTCTCTTGAGTTTCCTTGGAACCCTTACATCAGTCTACGTGTCAGCTTTCTTCCTAAGATCTTGATATTCCCAGTCAACAATATTCTGTCTAGTTGGTTTGTGTTTCCTTATTGATCTTCTCAACTGAACTCCAACTCAACCTCCCCCCTCAGAAGATAGAGTCTCTGCGAGATTGTCCCATACCCGCAGAACTGCCTTCAGTCGGCTGCATCTGAATTGGTGGGGATATGGACGTTGTGACCGTTGTGTCCGTTGAAGTATTTGGATCTGCCAACTCACTCTGATCATCGTCCAAGTCAGGCTCCTAATCATCCACTCGTGGTACCGAAAATGCATCACTCACTTGAAATATTTGATCCACATGAACCTTCCTAATGTATTCACCAATTTTGACCAAGTACTGCTTGATGCCACATACCTGAATAATTGTACCAATGTCCCATTTGTGTGGACTTGCCCTTTTTGACGGACTGAGAACTCTGACCGGAGCACACTTCTGAAAGCACCGCTGTTTAATACCGGAATGATAATGATGTTTCTGCACCAATTGTGCCTTCTCTACCTTATCAGACAAGTTCGGTTGCAATAAACTGAGACGCGTCCTCAGCCTACGCCTCACCAATAATTCAGCAGGTGTATACTCTGTTGTAGAATGGGGTGTAGTTCTGTATTTGAAAAGAAAATTTGCTAACCTGTGCTTCATGCTCACTGATTATCCAGTCTGTAGAACTTGTTTCTGAAAAGCCTCCTTGACAATCCTGACCAACCTTTCAGCTGCACCATTCGAAGCAGGATGGTATGATGCTACCAATATGTGTTCGATACCGTTGTGTCTGGCAAAATTCGCAAATTGTGTGTACCGAAATTGTGGTCCATTATCTGATACCATTTCTTGGGGCAGGCCATGGCATGCAAAAATATCAAAGAATTCATCCAATGTATGCTCTGTATGCCCATATGAAGTACCTCCAGCCATTTCGAATGGCTATCGATTAGAACCAGAAAATTATCACTGCCCCTCTCGCAAAAATCAATATGTCTTCTCGGGAATGGTTCCATTGGCCTTGTCCATGTTTGCTGCAGCGATTTAGCTGGCATGGTCCTGCATCTTGACAGATAGCACATTTACTAACTAATACTTCTAAGTCTTTATCCAACCCAGGCCAATAAACAAAACTTCGGGCCACAGCTTTCATGCCCACGATGCCAGTATGCTCACAGTTAAGTTCCGTCAAGACTTTGGCCAGTAGTGCACTGGGAATGACTACTCTTAGGCCCCATTTTAGATATCCCTGCTCACATGATAATTTGTGCTGATGATGATAAAAGGGCTTTAACGTGGCATCTTTCTGTGTGTGCTCTGCAATAACAGAGGCAGTGACTGGAAAGTCCTCATCAACGACATCTAGAGTGAAGATTGACTGTTCACGGCCAATTTCAGAATCTTCATGAGGCAACCTTGAAAGGGCATCCGCCACTGCAATCTGCTTTGACATTCGATACTCGATTTTGTAATCAAACTGAGATAATGAAATCGCTCATCTTTGCATCCTGGAAGCTGGCATAGATGAAATTACTGCCTTTGGGCCAAGGATAGCTAGTAATGGTTTGTGATAGGTTACTAGCGTGAATTGATGTCCCAAAAGAAACTGGTGAAACTTTTTAATACCAAATATAACTGCTAAATATGGGGGAGGGGACACGGGATGGGGGAGAGAGAGATGGTTTTGGGTAAAGAAAGACACAGTAGGGAGAGAGAGACATGGGGAGGAGAGAGACAGAGTCAGACTAGGGGGAGAGAGAACGGGAGAGTGGATTGGAGGGGAGAACGGGAACTCAGGGAAGATGGATCACGTTCTTCCACCCACACCCAATTTCTCGGAAAGCTCGGTGCATGTGTTACAAGGGACATCATTGAAGTGGATGAAATCCGGAAGTCATGACACTGTCACTATTCAGTTCATACCCAATAAATCTGTGAACAATCCGTGACCCACACACAATGCCCCATCTATGGCAGGTTGGGGGGGGGGGGGGTGGGGGGGGCGGTGGGATAAGGTCAGGAACTTGGACTGGAATAGGTTTAGGAACTTTGGCTGGGATGGGTTCAGGAACTTTGGCTGTGGTCAGGAACTTTGGCTGGGGGAGGCATGATCTTGGGCTGGGCTGGGATGGGGTCAGGAAATTAGACTCGGGTCAGGAACTTCAGCTGGGGGAGGTATGTACTTGGGCCGGGATGGAGTCAGGAACTTGGGTTGGGGTCAGGAACCTCATCTGGGTTGGGGAGCTCTATCCTATCTGGGTTCTGAAGTCAGAATGGCTCGAATTATACTTTGCAAAGTCACTCAGAACTTGGGCTGGGTGGTTCCAATTACCCCAGCCCAAGCTCCTGACCCCATCCCAGCCCAAGTACTTGTCTCCCCCAGCTGAAGTTCCTGACCCATCCCAGCCCAAGTTCCTGACCTTACTGCCCTCCCCCCCACCCACCACCTTGCCATAGATGGGGCATTGTATATGGGTCACGGATTGTTAACAGGTGTATTGGGTATGAAGTAAATAGTGACAGTGTCATGACTTCTGGATTTCATCTACTCCAATGATATCCCTTGTAACACACACACCGAGCTTTCCGAGAAATCCAGAGAAACGTCTGGGTGAGGCTTATCCTCCAAGGGGACCAATCAGCAATCAGGTCATGGAATTATGGGGAGCCAATCAGAGCATTTTTACAGTGCATCCAATCAAAAAGTCACAACGCCACCAGTGGAGAAAGGAAGAATAACAGAAGAAATAAAAAAAGACTGGAGCATCACCAGTAGGGAATGGAAGAATAACAGATGTATCAAAAAAAGCATATAGCGCCACCACTGAGAAGTTTTATCGACACCAACACTTGGCTTCCTGAGCTTGCAAATATCGCCCCGCCACACCTACACCACGAATATGCAGTCTCCAGAGAATACAACCACTACACCAGCAAAGACATGCCCATCCAGGCCGACTTGTACATCCTACCACCAACACGTCTCAAATCTAGAAAGCCATTTTGGACCGTCGCCGAAGCCATTCAGCGATCTCCCCTCAGCCTTGATAACTGATGGTGAAATGCTTGGAAGAACTGTGACACACGGAATGGATTCCTTATAAAGTATCCCACAGTACAACCCGAAGGATCAAACCTTCCTCGCAAACAGTGGATAACCATTAACCGCGTCAGAACTGGCTATGGTAGATGCTGCCACCTTCTCCACAGATGGAGGTTTAAAGCACCACCATCATGCGACTGTGGAGTTCCTGATCAGACTCTGGAGCATATCATTGAGCACTGCCCTCAGAGGAAATTTCCAAGCAGCCTTCAAGATATCCACGCTGTTACACTGGAAGCTTATATTGGCATTTGATTTGCTTTGAAAATGCCATATAAAGAAGAATAATAAATGCTATGACAGGAGTAAATAAGAACAACAGAATTCACAATTGGAGCTTGAGATGTGTTGACAGGGATTCCTCTGCCCCGGGGATGCCTCCTGATCTCCTGATGACTTTAGCCTTGTAAGCTGGAGTCTGGAAGAACCTCCAAGGAAATTCAGACCCTTGATTTTAGAGCCACCCTGTGGAAGAATTAAGAATAACAGGACATTCCTGTCACTGTTAAAGCATTACTCTCTGATTTCACAGATTGGGGAGTGTGTTACCAACTGAAGGATTTTATATCGGGCTGCACATTGCCGCTACAATTAATGAAGCAATGTATGACAATGCCGCATCGAAGTTCTCTACATGGACAAGTGTAGAGCTCAATGTATCATGCTTCAACACAACAATAACAACAACTTGTATTTATATAAGCATCTTTAACATCGTAAAACGTCCCAAGACGCTTCACAGGAGTATTAAAAGATTAAAAAATTGACACCGAACCACATAAGGAAAATTTAGGGCAGATGACCAAAAGCTTGGTCAAAGAGGTAGGTTTAAAGGAGTGTTTTCAAGGAGGAAAGAGATAGAGAAGCGGAGACTTTTAGTGAGGGAATCCAGTGCTTAGGGCTGTGGCAGTTGAAGGCATGGCCAACAATTAGAGGAGCGCAGATATCTTGGGGGATTGTGGGACTGATTACAGAGTTAGGGAGGGGCGAGGTCATGGAGGGACTTGAAAACAAGAATGAGAATTTTAAAATCGACACTTTGTTTAACATGGAGCCAATGTAGGTCAGCGAGCATAGGGGTGATGGGTGAAGGGAATTGGTGCAACACAGCACTAACAGTCAGGCTGGGGTTGAGCGATGTCACAGGACATCAGCCAGGTGGCAGTTTTAATATTCACTCCATTTATCTACATATATATATATATTTATATATATATATAAACTGTTATTTTTTTAAAATTCATTCATAGGACGTGAATGTCACTGGCAAGGCCAGCATTTATTGCCCATCCCTAATTGCCCTTGAGAGGGTGGTGGTGAGCCGTCTTCTTCAACCACTGCAGTCTGTGTATTGAGTGCTTTAGGGAAGGAGTTCCAGGATTTTTACCCAGTGACGATGAGGGAAAGGCAATATATTTCCAAGTTAGAATTGTGTGTAATTTGGAGGGGTACTTGGAGGTGATGGTGTTCCCATGCACCTGCTGCTCTTGTCCTTCTAAGTGGTAGAGGTTATGGGCTTGGGAGTTGCTGTCGAAGAAGTCTTGGCGAGTTGCTGCAGTACATCTTGTAGATGGTACACACTGTAGCCACTTGCGCCAGTGGTGGAGGGAATTAATCTTTAGAGTGGTGGATGGGGTGCCAATGAAGCAGGCTGCTTTGCTCTGGATGGTGTGGAGCTTTTTGAGTGTTGTTGGAGCTTCGCACATTCAGGCAAGTGGAGAGTATTCCATCACACTCCTGACTTATGCCTTATAAATGGTGGAAAGGCTTTGGGGAGTCAGGAGGTGAGACACTCACTGCAGAATATGCAGCCTCTGACCTGCTTTTGTAGCCACAGTATTTATGTGGCTGGTCTAGTTAAGTTTCTGGTCAATGGTGAACCCCAGGAGACTAAAAAAGTTCTCTTGATTGCATTTTAGGAATTCCACACCCTCTATACCCTTCACACTATATTTGTCCCAATCAATATTAAGATAGTTAAAATCCCCTACTATTACTACCCTATGGTTTTTGGACATCACAGAAATTTGCCTACATATTTGCTCTTCTATCTCCCTCCCAGTTTGGGAGTCTATAATACATGCCCAGCAGTGTGATCACTCCTTTTTTATTTTTCATATGGCCTCATTTGATGATTCCTCTAACATATCATCCCTCCTCACAGCTGTAATAGTTTATTTAATCAATACCGCGACTCCTCCCCTTTTTACCCCCTCTCTGTCCTGTCTAAAAATCCTGTAACCAGGAATATTGAGCTGCCAAACCTGCCCCACTTTCAGCTATGTCTTTGCAGTGGCTATAATGTCATACTCCCAAGTGTCTACCTGTGCTCTCAGCTCATTCACCTTATTCGCTATACTCATTGCATTGAAGTATATAGCAGTTAGCACAGGAAGACCTCCCTGATTACTACTTACTAACCCTTGTTTCCTCTGTCTAACAAATTCACTTTCTACATTCTATCTTTGCAATTTCAGCTTTACTTCCTTTCCTATTGAATTTGTTCTCAGGTCCCCTGCCAAGCTAGTTTAAACTCTCCCCAACAGCACTAGCAAAATTCCCCACGAGGATATTGGTACCGGCACTGTTGAGGTGCAACCCGTCCGGTTTGTACAGATCCCATCTTCCCCAGAAGTGGTCCTAATGCCTCAGGAATTTAAAGCCCTCCCTCCTGCACCAACTCTGTAGTCACGCGTTCATCCTCTCTATCCTCCTATTCTTGTACTCATTAGCACATGGCACTGGTAGTAATCCGGTATGGCAATGTGTGTCATCTGAGGTAGTAGCAACCTTGTAGCTACCTAGCAACCTAACCTCTGCTAAAAACAGGGGGCCAGTTATACGGTTTGAGCTGTTCTAATCTTCGCGCCAAATCAGTCCAGGATTCTTTGTTTAACTTTGGCGGGCTTGACTTTTCTTTGTAATATTTTGGCAGGCTTGTTAAAAGTTAATATGTCTTGGGTGGGTTGCATTTCTAAATTTATTTCCCTGATGGAAATATTAACTTGCTAATCGCACTGTCCTTTTGTACTTGGTTTTTCGCATACAGGCTGTAGTGGGCCCTTTGTTCTTATTCATGTCGAAGATGGCTTTGCTCAGTTTGGTTTGATAGCTGGCCATCTCTGAGTTATTGTTGTAATGTAAATGTCTCGCGTGGAGAAGGATTTTCGAATGTCCATTCCTCCAGACAATTTAACTTAGTCTCAACACCCAGACAGTTCCAATAATCAAGTGGGTTTCTTTGTTCCTTAGGCCCACCCACAGACTTGAATTTGTCTTGTAAAAGTTCAAAATTCGATTAAAGTTTGTAGTTTCTTCCATAAGCACTTTAGGATTTCAAACTTTCCGGTAGGTAGTCCCAAATTAAATTTCCTTTCGAATGAGCCCAAACACTGGGGGGTTCCCGTGAATTTTGCATCCTTCACCTTTGAGGTCCTACCCTTTAATTTTTCTCCGAGCTCCCTAAATTCTGCCTGCAAGACCTCATCCCTCTTTCTACCTGTCATTGGTCCCAATATGGACCACGACCTCTAGCTGTTCACCCTCTCCCCCCAGAATGCCCTGCGCCCGCTCTGTGATATCCTTGACCTGGCACCAGAAAGGCACCATATCATCCTGGAGTCATGTCTACGGTCGCAGAAACGCCTCTCTATTTCCCTAACTATTAAATCCCTTATCACTACTGCTCTTTTATTCCTTGTCCCTCCCCCCTATGCAGCTGAGTCACCCGTGATGCTTTGGACTTGGCTCTGGCTGCACTCCCCAGAAGCACCATCGCCCTCAAAAGAGAATATCAGTTGGAAAGCGAGATGAACTCAGGGGAGGACTCCTGCACTACCTGCCTAGTGTTCTTTCTCCATCTGGTGTTCACCCACTTCCCGTCTGCCTGCAAGCTTTTAAGCTGCGAGGTGACCACCTCCTGAAACGTGCTATCCACGTAGCTCTCAGCCCCGTGGATGCACCGCATTGACTCCAGCCACCACTGAAGCTCTGAAACGCGGAGCTTGAGTAGTTGAAGTTGGAGACAACTCCTGCACACATGGTTGTCTAGGCTGCGTGACGCGTCCAGGACTTTCCACATGCCACAGGATGTGCACTCCACAGGACTGAGCTGCCCTGCCATCCCTCTAATTAGACTTCTCTATTTACAATAGAGAAAAAGAGATACTTATCAATCAACTGCTCGCCGACCTCTGGGCCTCCCGCTGCCAAGTGCGTTACTCCCCTGCGTCCTGCTTGGTGTCCCGCTCACTGGCTGCGTGTCCCGTTCGTGTTTGGCTGGACCATCAGCTGATACTGCGCGGAGCCCAGTACGAGTCACTTTATGCCCTTTGATCCCACTGCCTTCTCATTGTGTCACGATATTAACCTGCTCTTTTAGGCAGGACACTCGCAGGTCCTACTTTGAATATGCAGATAGTGTCTAAAGATGTCATCAGGTCCCGGTCTGTAATTTACACCTGAGGTCTGAGTGGAGGAGCTGCGGCGGCTTCCCCGTCAGGCACACCTGTCCGCAGCGACGTCCTGGGCCAGAAGAGACCCAGCAGGTAAGTTTTCAAGTTTTATTTTCATTATTCCTTACGGGCCGGGAGGGGCAGGAGTGCTCCTCTGAGCCTCAAAGGAAGTCCTGGGCCTCGCTTGCAGTGAGCATTCCGCTCCCGAACATTGACAAATCCTTCCCCACTCCTGTCCTGCTGCCTGCCGATTGTAGCCAGAGCCTTCTCCCCTCCCCTCCAATGCCTGCTGACACCCTTCCCCCTTGCACACAGGTCCCCAGCTGCGGCCTGCTGACACCAGATGCACACTCCTGCCTGCTAGCCAGGTAGTCAATCTGGGCGGTTGTCAGGCGGGAGTGTGCATATATTTATTTAAATGACTGCAGGACCTCCACATCCCTGCCCTTGCTGGGATCATGGCCTGCTACCGGGCTCCCCCGCACCTTCCCCACCCACCTCTGGGAAAATCCAGGCCCAGTTTCCTCACCGTCCAACTTATGTGGAACATTGAAAGCTCTCTCTCTTTCTCGCTTATCATTTTTATCTTTCCAAAACACCCTATTCCCACATATAACTCAGTCCCATCCTCTGGAGTGAGCCATATTTTTATAATCCATGACAACACCATTTCCTTCTATTACAACGGCTTCCAGTTCCAGCCTTTTATCAGGTTCTAACATTCACATAACTCTGTTGAATTATGTTTATTGAGCTGTTTTATATTTATTTTCTTTGCCTGAATTCATTCTCAGATTTTTTATTGTTTCCTTCCTTTTCACCACTCTCCACATTCATTTTGTTCTTCAATAAAGTCTGATTCACTAGCCCACTCCAAATGGAGTTTAAACGGCCTTAATAATTCTTGCATATCTACGCTATGCTTTCTGAAGCACGCCTCCAGCAGATTATGATAAATTGCAAATTTAGAACTGCTGTATTATGCGAATTAATAGGAATTTAATCTGATCTGGATATTGACCTGTCATTCCACTCATCAATTATAGGAATTTACAAATCGCCGTACAAGGAGAGCTAATACAATATACATGGAACAGACGCTCTAATGCCTCACTTGCTTACAACAGTGAGCAGGTGAGCCACATAGAAGGCCTCAGTTTTGACCGCCTATCTGTGATTAGTTGGGTAACTTGAACTAGGGCAGTGATAGGACACTAAAATTAGGCTCGGTGTCCCTGTGTGAAGAGGGAAAATCGACCATTCCTGATCAATATGTGGACCTCAACTGTGATGCCCCCTATAGTTAGATAGCATTCTGAAACTCCGGGGTGATTTTTTTTTTCTTAAGCACCACATCCTCCTCGCCTTCCTAAGTAAGGGGGCCGATCAGCAAAAAAAAATTTCCTCAGGGATCTAAACACTTTCATAAGAACATAAGAAATAGGAGCAGGAGTAGGCCATATGGCCCCTCAAGCCTGCTCTGCCATTTAATACGATTATGGCTGATCCGATCATGGACTCAGGTCCACTTCCCTGCCCACTCTCCTTAACCATTATTCCCTTATCGGTTAAGAAAATGTCTATCTCTGTCTTAAATTTATTCAATGACCCAGCTTCCACAGCTCACTGAGGCAGCGAATTCCACAGATTTACAACCGTCTGAGAGAAAAAAATTTCTCCTCATCTCAGTTTTAAATGGCCGGCCCCTTATTCTAAGATTATGCCTCCTAGTTCTAGTCTCCCCGATCAGTGGAAACATCCTCTCTGCATCCACCTTGTCAAGCCCCCTCATAATCTTACGTGTTTCGATAAGACCACCGCTCATTCTTCTGAATTCCAATGAGCAGAGGGCCAACCTACCTTTCTTCATAAGTCAATCCCCTCATCTCCGGAATCAACCTAGTGAACCTTCTCTGAACAGCCTCCAAAGCAAGTATATCCTTTCTTAAATATGGAAACCAAAACTGCACGCAATATTCCAAGTGTGGTCTCACCAATACCCTGTATAACTGTAACAAGACTTCTCTGCTATTATACTGCATCCCCTTTGCAATAAGGGCCAAGATTCCATTGGCCTTCCTGAACATTTACTGTACCTGTATACTAACCTTTTGTGTTTCATGCACAAGGACCCCCAGGTCCCGCTGTACTGCAGCACTTTGCAATTTTTCTCCATTTAAATAATAACTTGCTCTTCGATTTTTTTCTGCCAAAGTGCATGACCTCACACTTTCCAACATTAAACTCCATCTGCCAATTTTTGCCCATTCACTTAGCCTGTCTATGTTCTTTTGCAGGTTTTTTTTGTGTCCTCCTCACACATTGCTTTTCCTCCCATCTTTGTATCATCAGCAAACTTGGCTACATTACATTCAGTTCCTTCATCCAAGTCGTTGATATAGATTGTAAATAGTTGGGGTCCCAGCACTTATCCCTGCGGCACCCCACTAGTTACTGATTGCCAAACCGAGAATGAACCATTTACCCCGACTCTCTGTTTTCTGTTCATTAGCCAATCCTTTATCCATGCTAATATATTACCCCCAACCCCGTGAACTTTTATCTTGTGCAGTAACCTTTTATGTGTCACCTTGTCAAATGCCTTCTGGAAGTCCAAATACACCACATCCACTGCATCCCCTTTAACCACCCTGTTTGTTACATCCTCAAAGAATTCCAGCAAATTTGTCAAACGTGACTTCCCCGTCATAAATCCATGCTGACTCTGCCTGACTGAATTACGCTTTTCCAAATGTCCTGCCACTGCTTCTTTAATAATAGACTCCAACATTTTCCCAACCACAGATGTTAGGCTAACTGGTTTATAGTTTCCTGCTTTTTGTCTGCCTCCTTTTTTAAATAGGGGCATTACATTTGCAGTTTTCCAATCTGCTGGGACCTCCCCAGAATCCAGGGAATTTTGGTAAATTACAACCATTGCATCCACTATCCCTGTTGCTACTTCTCTTAAGACCCTAGGATACAAGCCATCAGGTCCAGGGGATTTATCCGCCTTTAGTCCCATTATCTTACTGAGTACCACCTCCTTAGTGATTGTGATTGTGTTAAGTTCCTCCCCCCCATAGCCCCTTGACTATCCACTGTTGGGATATTGTTAGTGTCCTCTACTGTAAGGATTGATACAAAATATTTGTTCAGAGTTTCTGCTATCTCCATGTTCCCCATTTCTAATTGGTCCTCTCAAGGACCAACATTTACTTTAGCCACTCTTTTCCTTTTATATACCTATAGAAACTCTTGCTATCCATTTCTATATTTTGTGCTAGGACTCCACGAATTGTGTTCCTTTCAACCATCTGGACAACAGTTACACCTCAAATCACTTGCCTTCCTGGATTCCAGGAATATCCTGGGCCCTGCCTGGCGGGATATTTCATCAGAACTAAGGAATTCAGAAATTTGAGGAAGCTAATTCAAATGGCACACAATTCTTCCAAATACTGCTTCCACCTCCCCCTAGGGGTGTCTGATGGCATGCTTCCCCAGAAAAACATGAATGTTTTTGTTAGAAGTGACGCAATTTGTTTTTTTCAATACTTTTTACATCAGGATTAATTAATTGTTAATATATAAACATATAGAGATAAATTGTATTTGGCTTGATCTTTATTCAACAAGGCAGCCAGGCCATCATTTCCTGTTATTACCACTTTCATCAAAACATTAACTCCCTCTAAGCTCCTCTCCCAGTTC
This sequence comes from Pristiophorus japonicus, assembly GCF_044704955.1. Taxonomy (NCBI): domain Eukaryota; kingdom Metazoa; phylum Chordata; class Chondrichthyes; family Pristiophoridae; genus Pristiophorus; species Pristiophorus japonicus. The sequence continues at coordinate 171,136,797 of NC_091979.1, read as the reverse complement.
ACAAAGACGTCCCCCCTCTCCATCCCACCTCAGATCACATAAACACTCTACCTCCTTGAAGTGCTTTCTGCTGGTCCTGGCTGCATTTCCTACTGCTTCATTCTTCCTATTTCATTTGCTCCAATATATTGGTCGGTCTTGGGAAAATGTGGAAAGTTGTGGAATGCACTGAGTGCATTGTTCTTAATTTTACAATAGACATGGTCTGATAATAGTAGTACTTCACTTTAATGGTGGAAGATTACGCGCAATACCCTCTGCTTTTTATTATTGGATGCAGGAATAAGCCACATGGCAATTGGATGTATGGAACCTCTGAGCTGACTCTGGCTTTCTCTCCAGGGCCAAGGTTCATCTCATTCTCCATGATTGTTTGGTGTTTTTTGAACTTTCTCAATTCAGGTCCTCAAAACCTCCACACTGGTGTTTTGGGGCACAGTCCACATTTAATTGCCATTTTGTACTCACAGCAAAACTCTACGCTGGGAACATGAATTCACAAAATGGCCCGTTATTAGTTTGTTCAGTAACATCTGTCGAGTCCATGGTCATCAGAGGTTGTTTACGTGGAGATTGCTGTTTGCATTACAGCTGTGGATATGAGCCAGTGCAGCACCTTTTTCAAGGAGACTTGTTGGAGCATTGTATGGTGGAATGGGCTGGACGCCAGGGGTAATGTTAGGATGTCACTTTCCTGGCACAGAGCATCCTCCACAGGGAGTAATTATTAGGAATTAGGGAGCCCACCTCCCATGATTTTCCATGAATTAAAATTAATAGACAAAAGTCATGGGCCACGAGCGCACAAATTCCTGATATGCTGTCAGGTCAAGCTTCTAGGGCTAGACTTTTGGCACATCATCATCCGATTATCACCCATTTATAGCCGCCCCAACTCTCGGCACACATGAATGTGCTGCATTGCCCGGCCTAATTTTTAAAAAAATATGATGTCATCTGCGTGCAAGGCCGAGAATAGTGTTGAAAATGGAAACTTGCGCCCGATTATCGCCCAGATTATCGCTGACCACTACTTTCGGCATTTCGCCCACAATTCGGAAAAATGATCGCTGGCTGAAAAAGTCGCTGAAAAAAAGCTGCAATCACCTGACGTTAAGTCAGCACTACTCGGCAGCACTCGGCACTACGGACGGCACTAAAAGGCTGCTTCATGTGCTTGTGAGGAGAATCAATTTGTGAGTGATTTTAAGGGCCTTTTTGACTCTTGCCAATCATCTAATCACATTTGTATCTGTTCAGGACACATTAAGGGCATTTATGGTGATTTATAGTGATGGGGCCTGTAAATTCTCAACCATATTGATCACTAATCACATGCTGCAGAATAGAGATGGGAGAAGGTATATTGAAGAGCATTATGCGCCCAATCAAAGAGATGGTAGACTGCTGCTGCGGAGGAGACATTACACCCAACGCATTTACAGGGATAAGTGCTCATACCTGAACTTGTCTGATATCACTCTTATTTAACTTTTGTTTTAGGAGGCTGCAATTCCCGAAAGGAAGTCATCAGTGAGATATGCCAGCTAATTAAGGAAGATGTGCAGCCTACCAGCACCATCAGGACCGCACTGCCCGTTGAGGTTAAAGTTACTGCGGCACTTTCCTTCTATGCATCGGGCTCCTTTCAGGCCTCAGCTGACGAAATTTGCAGTATCACTCAGCACACCACACATTGCTGCATACGACAGGTGATTGAAGCCCTTTACGCTTGCAGGATGGACTTTATAAGCTTTCCTATGACCAGGGAGGCACAGGCTGAGAGGGCTTTGGGTTTCTCGCGAGTAGCAAACTTCCCCAAGGTGCAGGGAACAATGGACTGTACGCACATCGCCCTGCCAGCACCTTTGCAGGATGCAGAGGTGTTTCGGAAACGAATGGGATTCCACTCCCTGAATGTAAAGCTCATTGTCAACCACAAGCGAATAATCATGGCAGTAAATGCAAATTTTCTAGGCAGCATCCATGATGCACACATCTTGTGTGAGAGTACTCTGACCTGTTTAAGAGTCAGCCACAAGGTCACGGTTGAACGCTGGGGGATAAAGGATATAGCCTTGCCAGCTTGCCCCTGCGTAAGCCCCAGATGGAAGCTGAGAAGTGCTACAATGAAAGCAATATAGCTACACGCAATGTCGAAAAGACAATTGGAGTGCTGAAGCAGCGCTTCAGATGCCTGGACCACTCCAGAGGCAACCTACAATACCACCCTGAGCAGGACGCTGAGTTCATTGTGGTGTGTTGCATGTTGCATAACCCAGCTATGAGGAGAGGACAACAATTGTCAGATGGGCCCGCCGGTCCACCTCAGGAGAGAGGGGAGGCAGAAAAGGAGGGCGAGGAAGAGGATGATGAGGACCTCGGGGAGGACAACCAGCTTGGCGATGAACCCATGGCCTCCCCCCCCCCCCACACCCGCAAGACGTAAAAGCCCTGTGGTAGTTATGCAGCTGCAAAACTCTTGCGTCAGCAGCTCATAAATGAACACTTTGCATGAAATTACATTGGTGACAGTTACAGTTGCATTACATTTCATCCTTGCCTGACCTGGCCTGGCCATGGCCATTGTTTCCAACCCTTGTATTGGTGTTTTATCTTATGTTATTAGAAGACACTTCAGGACAATTGTAAAGTTAAATAAAAATGTTTAATAATTAAAGACAAATTTGAACATTTTTAGAACAAACATATATAACACCGCCCCCCCCCCTTAACCCCCAACAGTCAACAACCTTTTTAACACAACGATAACATAATAACAACCTCCCACCATCCCCAACAGTGAACATTTAACAAAAAAACCAAAAATAACTGTATGCAGCACCCCACTCCCTACCTGCGGCTACGCTTCCCATCTGAACCTTGACCCACCCTTGTAGTAAGCCCCTATTTAAATCCCCGAGTAATGGGACCAGGAGGGCTTGCAGCAGGAGACCTCAAGACCTGCTGCTGTGGGTGGGATGGGGGGCGGGGGGGCGCGGTGGGGGGTAGTGACGTCGGCAGAATCCCCTCAGTGGCTGGAGGAGGAGACGTTTCCAAAGAAACATCTTCCGAGTCAGAAGGAGTTCTTCCTCCTGTCTCGCATCTGTCCTGATGCTTGATAAGACGGCACCTTGGGGTGCAGTACCATCTCCCGACACTATCGCAAGCCGGAAGGCAGGAGAGCGTAGTCATTTTCCCCATTGCCACAACTATCCGATCCATGCCCTCTGTTATTCATGCGGATATTGTGGCAATGTTTCCGGTCAACCCACCAAGCGCCTGAAGGAGCTCTCGTCCTATGTCGACGCTCGCCCTTGACAGTGATACCATATCCTCGTTAGGATCTACCCATCGCAGCGCATGCCAACCTCACCGACTTAACCTCCCTGGGGTCGGCTTGGGCACTGGACACCTTGGGGTGACCTGCTGCAAGACGCTTGGCCCCGCTACTTCATCTGTCGATGAAGGTGTGGCCGCAGGTATCACAGATGACAGGTGGTCATCTTCCTCCTCCTCAGTTGTCTTCTCTTCTGGACCCGTGGTGATGACTAGCTGCAGCTGCAAAGGGGTTCTTGCAGGGGCCTCCATTTGTGCCTCGGGAGTCTCTGTAGCTGCAAAACATAATTGAGGTTATTAGAAGGGAAGGGTAGACATGAGAATGCTTGCGCTGCGCTGGCCTATGTACGATGAGCAACACTATTGCAATAAACGTGAATGAGAGACGTTACTATGATTAAATCATATGGTTGTACATCTATGGAATTCTCTGCCCCAGAGAGCTGTGAAGGCTGGGTCATTGAATATATTTAAGGTGGAGATAGACAGATTTTTGAGCGATAAGGGTTATGGGGAACGGGCAGGGAAGTGGAGCTGAGTCCATGATCAGCCATGATCTTATTGAATGGTGGAGCAGGCTTGAGGGGCCAAATGACCTACTCCTGCTTCTATTTCTTATGTTCTTATGTTCTTATCCTGAGAGTAGTACAGAAGCTGCATGCAAAACATGGCATCATTCATATATTATAATGAAATTCCGTTAAATGACTTTAACTTACCACTAATTTACCACTGTGGCGCAACAATGGTATCTGCACCACCACGGGTGTCAGAACGACTGTGGCTGCCCACTAGTGCTGCAGTACATTCGTCCAAATCAGTTGAGCAAGGCCTCCTCCCATGTGCTTCTGTTCATCCCGATTCTTAGATATCTTCCTCTGCAAACGTGACAAGAGCATGGCATAAGCTAATTAACTAGGTACTATTATGGAGAGGCGTGGGTTCGGGGCCAGGTGCCCAGAGGCAACACGGGCCAGCCCACACTGTGACATGTGTGCGCACTAGGTCCGTGCAGCAGAGCAGGTCTCCAGTTAGTCTTGGATAACTCTTGCCACTGGACCATGACCTAGCTCTGTCAAGCACGTGTGGTGGCTGGTGTGCAACAGCCACCACACATTAAAAAATCCACGCACATGCATCTCCCACCCAACATGATTTCGTTCGGGACCTGGAATTTTAGATCCTTCATTGAAACATCTGTGAACTCATTCTTTTTTGGCGTGGAAGCAAGTCATCCTCGTTTCGAGGGTCTGCCTATGCTGATTACAGAATGACAACAGATTTGAACGTTATTTGCTAATACGATTTGTATCCACAATGGATGCATGGTTATAACATCTAAGTTCAGAGAAAATATTTAATAAGATTGTGTTTAGGAACTAATGCTCGACACCAAACATCTCGCGTACAATCTCCAGGAGGGGCCCTATCCATGTGTCGTTTCATTCGGCGCCTGAGGGGAGGTAGGCGGTTTATTTGACTCGATGGATGTCCCCCGGGGGGGGGGGGGTGAGGGGAGTCAGGGCCGCTGGTGAGCTCAGCAATGACAGGAGTGTAATGGGAGGGGGCACCATGTCCATGAGCTGTGCTCGGAGACCTCCATGTGTCCGGAGCTAATGTCCCAAAGTGTCCCAGGGCAGACAGTGAGCTCTCCCCCAGTCCAGGGTGGGTCATGGTCTGAGTGTCAGCAACCGGAGAGACTGACGCAGTCTGGGTAAAGGTGACCGGACCCCTCAGTGTTTAGTCGTGCTCCATCCACCAACGTAACCAAAAAGGAGACGGTGCCCAAATTAGACTTAAAGGGCACAGGTTCCGACCCCAGTACAAATCTTAGCAGGGAAGCTACGCAAGATTATCCAGCTTAATTACAATCCGGCAGATTTACATATACAGCGCATCATTACAATTTAAAATCTCACAATTTAAGATTTACTCTTGCGGAAGCAACCAGGCTGTTCTACCTCTTGCGACACTGGTCCGACTCACCTATCGTGGGACACCGAGGAAACACTATCGGCGATCTCGCCCCATATTTTTTGATAAATCCGGGGTGGAGGTTTTCCACGCCCACCCCGGGTTAATTGGCTTGATTGAGTCTCGACCTCATTCACTAACGCCTCATTAGCCTTGTATGAGAAGGCTTTTGCCCTCCTTTTCCCTGTAACCTCCTGCAGACTCTCTCTTCCAAATCCTTCTGGGAGATCTGCATCAATTTAACTTTAGCACTCCTTCACAATCAACCCTCTTCAAAAGCTTCCTTCTCTCTCCCTTTCCTTCTGAGCATGCGCAGATGACCCCTGACCTCCCGAATCGCGGGAAAAGTTCTTTGCTAAAATAAAAAGGGCATGCGCAGAACAATCGTTGCTATGGCCGCCAGCCTTGCATGACTGAATACATTTCATGGAGTTTCATGGCCTTGGCAATGCTTGCCTTTGGGTCACAAATCCCGCATCCAGTGAGTCGCTCCCCTGCCACCACTGTACTGGACCCGTCTACATAGATCTCGCGGCCCATGGGATGGATCCCAGCCCGAAACCCTGTGTCTACGTCTCATACTCCTTCAACAGAACATATGTGAACCACCCCTGGGTAGATCAAATTCGCTGCGAGCTTGGACTCACTGCGGCCTTTCACACTTAAATTCATCTGTGAGAGCAATAAAGTCCAGCGAGCAATGCGTGCACTGCTCACCGTGCCATCCTTTATTCTCCCATCCAGAAGCATCTGAGTGGGTGTATGATGGGTTAGGAGAGTTATCGGGGACGCCCTGTGAAGATTTGTGATCTCTTCACGGCCCAATATGTGGCGAGCAGGTGCCTCTCACAATTGGAGTACCCCCTCTCTACATCAAGAGGATTCTTGATGAGTATACCACAGGCCTCAGCTTGCTATACCGCTCCTGGAGCAGCACTGTGCTTAAACTGTCCCCTGTGGTAGCTACCTCCAAAAAGAACTCCTCTCCTCCATCAATTGTTCCTAAAGCCGGTCCGGTCTGCAGTTCTCTCTTCAGACAACTAAAAGCTGCCAGGCAGTCCTCATCCCACTCACAGCCCACTCCCTTGTGTAGGAGCCGGAGTAGAGGGGCTGCCATAGTGGCATAGTCCTCTATGAAACCCCTGTAGTACCCTGTGAGTCCCAGGATGGATCCTACCCCCGTTACCGTGGTCGGGGCAGGTAGCTCCTATACTGCCTTCCTCCTCACCTCACCGATGGCCCTCTCCCCAGCCCGCACGGTCAGCCCAAGGAGTTTTACTTCTTGCTGGCCGATCTGTGCTTTCCTGGGATTAACCTTGAACCCAGCTTCCTTTAACAGACTCAGCAGCTCAGCCAGCAGTGGGCCATGTTCCTCCCCCTTGTCGGAGAACAAAAGCAGATCGTCCACGTACTGCACAAGCTGCTGTGGTCTGCTGAACCCTTTTAAACAGTTGGCCATACATTGGTGGAAAACAGAAGGACTGTTTTGAAACCCTTGGGGAAGGTAGGTCCATGTGTACTGCTAACCCTTGAAAGTGAATTCAAACTTATACTGGTCCTCCCTTTTGAGAGGGATAGACCAAAATCTGTTCGAAATGTCCAGCACCGTGAATGTTTTCGCGGATGCTGGGATACTCCCGATCAGGTCGGCTACGGCTGCGACGGTGGGGGCACAGGCTGGGATGTTCTTGTTAAGAACCCGATAGTCCACAGTGGTTCTCCACGAATTTCCTAACCGGCCAAATCGGAGAGTTCACATGGGTCGCTATGGGTCTCAACACACCCTGCTCAGCCAGTGATACCAACGCCGTCTCTAAATCCACCTCTGCCTCTCTGGGGAAGTCATACTGTTTCTGTGGTCAGGCCGTGGGGTCTCCTTCTACTCTGACCTCCCCCCCCCTGCTACCCTCCCGCAGTCGTGCTTGTGTGCAGCGGATGCCGCGAGGTTGTCTCGCACATCCGCTCTCTACTCCACCGGGGTAGAAGTGACCAAAAGTTCAAGGTCATAACTACCCTTGGGCTTCATTGTACACGCAGTTCCCTTGCCTTGCTTCCCTGGTATAACTACCACCTCCTTCTCCTTTCCCGTGCAAACTCCCCCCCATAGACAGTGATTCCAGAAATCCACCAATATCTTGTGGGCCAGTATAAAGTCTGCCCCCAAAATACCTATTCCCTCCCGCTTCCACCACATCAGGACACATTTCCACTCCGTATGTAGTGTCCCCAGATCGATGGCTAGCGGAACGGAGAAAGACCCCTTTCGTTCATTCCCGGTGAACCCTACTAAGTTATATGGGACCCCGTTCGATAGAGGTGATGTGGTCGGGTTATCCGCATTCTGTAAGGGGTTTTCACAGGGTTGTTGTGCCTTGGGTGTCTCTCTTTGGGCTTCTGCCCTCACAGCTTATGCCTGGTCTGTGAGGTACTCTGAGTGCTACAAGAGCACCCCTGGAGAGACTGTGTCCACAGCTTATGAAGGGGGTTTTGAGACTCGTGCGTCCCCACAGCTTATGCCAAGCCTGTGAGGCACCTGTGAGTGTCAAACACTCCTAACCCCTTCTTCCCTAGCCTGTGACACACAGTTGAGCGTTTTCAAGGCGCTCCTAGCTTCCCTTACACGGTTCTGACATAAGACTCACGATCAGGAGATGTAATACAATAGAACTGAGACAAGGTGATTCCAAGAGGAACTTTAGGCTTCCAATTTATTTGACAAGGTGTAACTCAACAAACAGCAATACACCAACAAAACAATCCCCCTAAATCCCACAAAAACGGACCCAACGAAAATCTTTACACCAGTTTAGCAGTACAATGCCCAACCTCCCACCTTTCCTGGCCTAACTGAGTTGGGAGTTCTGGGGACCAGAGGTTATACTCACTACTGTGCCTTCCGCAGTCTGGTGGTTTGTTTCTTCTATCTTCGTTGTCTTCGGACACTGGTTTTCCTTCAGTGTCGAGAGGCTTGCTGGTTGTGGTTGTTGGATGACGAGGGTAGGGAAAATCATCACTTCTCTTTCACTATGTCAGAAACCCCTTTTTTATAGCCAGATTATTCAGTCCGCCTCTCCTGCTGAAGTCGATTCTTCTCATTGGTGGACTTTTTGATTTTGAAAATGCAGCAGTTTTAGATTGGGTTTTTTTTTCCACTGATGTTAACCTACTCAAGGTTTGAGTGGGTGTTGATTGCATTGGCCTCCTGTAGCCATTGTGCTAGTCTGGCCTGAGCCAGATATTTCTATGCCTGATGAAAAAGAGGTGTTGGAATATGTATGTGGCATTATTTAAATGCTAATGTTTTCAAGGGGCAAGTTTCGAGGGTATACAGTTCCCAGACAATTTGATTAGTTCCAATGTCCAAACTGGCCCTTTTGATATTGACCCCACCCCTTTTCTTGCAGACCCAACATACATCTTTTAAAAATCCCAAATTCGATTAAAGTTCGTAGTTTCTTCCATGTGTACTTTAGGATTTCAAACTTTCTGGTAGATAGTTCCAAATTAAATTCCCTTTCCTATGAGTCCAAACACTGGGGGGGGGTCTCCATTCATTTGTGTCCCAAAGTTTTCATTCCATCGGTTTCAATTCACAGCACAGACTGATCCCACAGCCCTTTTCCTTCTGGGTAAAATGAGGGGTTTTTCGTTCTCCCCTACAATAGACAATAGTGCTTGAAGCTCCAGTGTCCAGCAGATAGGTCCCTTGCACCTTCTCCACCCCCATCTTCACGCACCGTCTTTTCCAAGCATCATAATTTAGTGGGCACAGGTAAACGGGCTGAGAAGCCCCTAGTCATGGGTCGGGATTGTTCGGGGCGGATGGGAGTACGCTGCCTGCTGCCACGTCCACCCTACCCTGCCCTGCCGGAAAGACTGCGCGTAGAGCAGCCACTAATACCGCGAACGGATCAGTGCTGTTTCCCACCACAGCTGCGGCTTTCCACGCTGGTGCTAGAGGATCCCCTTTCCCTCTCCCTTTGTCAGGGACTGGGCAGTCTTTCCTCCAGTGCCCTTTACTCCTGCACCCATAACAACCCTGCTTCTTCTCTGGGCTACCCCCTTCCTTGCACCACTCTCTCCTAAAGTTGCCTCCACTAGGCTTTAACTCGTGCACTCTGACCTTTGGTTTGTCATCTTCACCCCTACCATTCTTAAAAGAGAGAGTTAACTGCCGGATCACACTCTCTTCTGTGGTCTTGAGCCTGGGAGGCTGTTCGCCACCAGGGTCCTCAGCCAATGAGCCCTAGACGACCCCTGCATCAGCGCCCGGTCGGGCACCCCGCACAGTCACTCTAATAGACGGGCTAAAGCCTGTCCGCGAAAGCCTGCGGTGCCTGCCCAGCTAACTGCAGTGTCTTCTCCACTCGGGAGAAAGGACTTCCATCATTGAGGCCCATAGCCTTCAGGATGTCATCCTTTATTCCCTCTAATGTGTCCTGCCCCCTCTTGCTACGCGCTGAGAGCGACTGGTACAACCTACTATCCAGGGAAAATAAAAGTAATTTGGCTGCCTCAGCTTCGTTACAATTATTGATCCCCCTACCTGCTCCACATCCATAAAATGGACAGATGGGTCCCTTTTTTTGGTCAGTTTGGTCAGGTTAGAGACCATTGCCTGCAGCTGGGAGGTCGCATACGGGACCACGAAGTCATTCTGCAGTGGTCCTTGCTCTTGACCGCCTACGGGCATGTTATGTATATTCACTGGGTTTTACCTGCTACCGGAGGGCGTGACTGTCGGAGTCCTAATGGTCACTGATAGACACGTGCAAGCCTTGTATATAATGTTGGCAGCCGTGTTGAATCCTCACTTTGAGAATAACTAAACTGGAGTAAGGTCATGCCTGAACTAACTCACCGTACATAGCCTCGTGGAGTTATTCGATACTTAACAATTGGTGACGAGTTAAAAATACGAACTTTCACGCAACCATGTCTGTTGGAATTTTGGAGAGATTCGTGGAAGGGGATTTCACTGATCGCCTCGACCAGTACTTCGTAGCCAACGGATTGGAAGGAACCGATAATGCAATTAAGCGCAGGGCGGTTCTCCTCACTGTTTGTGGGTCAAAAATATATGGCCTTATCAAGAATCTACTCTCACTGACTCGACCAATGGATAAGACTTATGATGAATTGTGTACGCTGGTTCAGAACCACTTTATACCGAAGGAAAGCATCATCATGGCGAGGTATCGTTTCTATACGCACAATCGCTCCGAGGGCCAGGACGTGACGGAATTTGTCGCCTACCTGAGACGTCTCGCTGGGCCATGCAACTTCAGAGCTGTGTTGGAGGAAATGTTGCGGGACTTTTTCGTGCTTGGCATTGGGCACGAGGTCCTCCTTCGAAAGCTGCTGGCTGCTGAATCTCTAGACCTGAGCAGGGCCATCACGATAGCCCAGGCATGCATGTCCATGGACGAAAACTTGAAACAGATATCTTCCCAGCATCGAAACTCACCAGCAAGTACTGTGCATAAAATAATATCGTCGGCAGGCAGAGTTGCACATGGCAGGGCCTACTCGTCCACGTTCGTATGAGCTGTAACTGCTCAAAGTCCGCTATCCAAGGTGAATCAAATCTCGCCTTGTTGGAGTTGTGGGGGCTATCATCGGGCCCATCAATGCTGATTCAAGCAATACGTGTACAAAGGCTGTGCAACAATGAGGCACCTTCAGTGAATGTGTCCTCAACCAAGCAAGCGTGCTACGACACACCACATGGCTGAGGATGATTGATCCAGCGTCAATCAAGCGGCACAAGCAACTCAACCTGAGGTACAGGATCAAGAAGTGTATGGGGTACATTCTTTTACCAAAAGACCTCTGATAATGCTGGAAGTTAAATTAAATGGGGTTCCAGTATCCACGGAATTGGACACGGGTGCGAGTCAGTCAATAATGAGCCTGAGGGCTTTCGAAAAGTTGTGGGACACTAAGGCAAAAAGACCCAAACTGAGCCCAATCAATGCGAAACTGCATACCTACACCAAAGAACTCATACCAGTCATTGGCAGCGCAGCAGTAAAGGTATCGTACGATGGAGCTGCGCATGATTTTCTGTTGTGGATCGTTCCAGGCAATGGCCCAATGCTGTTCGGCAGGAGTTGGCTTGCGAAAATTAAATGGAACTGGAACGATATTAAAGCCTTATCATCAGTGGATGAAGCTTTGTGTGCTCAAGTGCTGAGCAAGTTTCCCTCGTTGTTTGAACCAGGCATCGGCAACTTTACGGGAGCCAAGGTGCAGATCCACCTCGGCCCGGATGCAAGACCCGTCCATCACAAGGCTTTGGCGGTTCCGTACATGATGAGGGAGAAGGTCGAGATTGAACTGGACAGACTTCAACGGGAAGGAATCATATCACCAGTCGAGTTCAGCAAATGGGCCAGTCCAATTGTCCCAGTGTTGAAAAGTGATGGCACGGTCAGGATCTGCGGCGACTACAAGGTAACGATCAACCGAATCTCGATACAGGATCAGTACCTGTTACCCAAGGCTGACGACCTGTTTGCAACGCTAGCGGGGGGGAAGTTGTTCACCAAATTGGACCTGACCTCCACTTACATGACACAGGAGCTGGTCGAATCGTCGAAAAAACTGACGTGCATCAACACGCACAAAGGACTGTTTATGTACCACAGATGCCCTTTTGGAATTCGCTCGGCGGCAGCCATATTTCAGAGAAACATGGAGAGTTTGCTGAAGTCCGTCCCGAGAACCGTCGTGTTCCAAGATGACATCCTGATCACCGGTCGCGATGCCACTGAACACCTGCACAACCTGGAAGAGGTTCTACGTTGTCTGGACAGAGTGGGACTCCGGCTAAAACGCGCCAAGTGCGTTTTCATGGCAACAGAAGTCGAAGCCCTAGGGAGAAAGATTGCAGCAGACGGCATCAAGCCTATGGACTTGAAGACAGAGGCCATCAAGAATGCACCCAGACCCCAGAGTGTGACAGAGCTGCGTTCGTTCCTCGGTCTTATTAACTATTTTGGTAACTTTCTACCTAGTTTGAGCACATTGCTAGAGCCCTTGCACATGTTGCTGAGAAAGTGTAACGACTGGGTTTGGGGCAAATCTCAAGACAGAGCCTTTGTGAAGGCCAGGAACCCGCTATCTTCCAATAAATTACTGGGACACTATGACCCATGCAAACGGTTAGTGCTGGCCTGTGACACCTCATTATATGGGGTCGGTTGTGTGCTCCAGCAAGCCAATTTATCAAGCAAACTCCAACCAGTTGCATACGCGTCCAGAAGTCTGTCTAAGGCACAAAGAGCCTATAGTATGGTAGAGAAAGAGGCTTTAGCATGCGTATATGGGATTAGGAAAATGCACCAATACCTGTTTGGGCTTCGGTTTGAGCTTGAAACAGACCACAAGCCGCTCATTTCATTGTTTTCTGAGAGCAAAGATATAAACACCAATGCCTCGTCCCGCACTGGCACTGACATTATCCGCTTATGATTATGTCATCCGCCACAGATCAGGCACTGAAAACTGTGCTGATGCGCTTAGCCGGCTACCATTGCCCACAACCGGGGTGGAAATGCCGCAGCTCGCAGACTTGCTTCTGGTCATGGATGCCTTCGAGAGCGAGGGGTCACCCATCACAGCTCGCCAAATTTGGACCTGGACCAGCCAGGATCATATGCTGTCAAGCGTAAAAAGGTGTGTCCTAAATGGAAATTGGTCTGCCATTCCCAGGGAAATGCAGGATGAAATTAAGCCTTATAGCTGCCGCAAAGATGAATTGTCTATTCAGTCTGATTGTCTGTTATGGGGTAATCGTGTTGTTATGCCAAAAAAAGGCCGGGAAACTTTTGTGCGAGATGTACACAGTACCCACCCAGGCATTGTCATGATGAAGGCCATTGCCAGGTCTCACGTTTGGTGGCCTAGCATTGACTCGGACTTGGAGTCATACGTGCAACACTTGCTTGCAACTGAGTAACGCACCTGTGGAGGCTCCGCTGAACCTGTGGTCATGGCCATCCAAACCATGGTCAAGGATCCACATAGTCTTTGCCGGCCCCGTTCTCGGCAAAATATTTTTAGTGGTAGTGAATGCTTACTCCAAATGGATTGAATGCATGATCATGTCATCCAGCAAGTCCACAGCCACTATTGAAAGCCTCCGGGAAATGTTCGCCATCCATGGCCTGCCCGATGTCCTTGTCAGCGACAACGGACCGTGTTTCACCAGTTCGAAGTTCCACGGGTTTATGACCCATAATGGCATCAAGCATGTCAGGTCTGCCACTTTCAAACCCACGTCTAACGGTCAAGTGGAGCGGGATGTCCAAACCATTAAGCAGAGCCGAAAACACGTGAGTCATGGCTCCCTACAGACCTGCTTGTCTCGCATTCTGTTCAGTTACCGGACGAGACCCCACTCGTTCATGACCCTGTGTTTATCCTGAATTATGGTCATGGTCCAAAGTGGGTTGCTGGCACGGTTTTGGCCAAGGAGGTGAACAGGGTGTTTGTAGTCAAACTGTTAAATGGCTAAACGTGCAAGAGGCATATCGACCAAAGCAAACCGATTCACAGACAACCCAGAACAAATTGGAGATGACATCATCATCGACCAAACAACACACATCCAACCATCAGTTAACCCATCAGCCCCGACAGTCCTGTCAGACTGACTGCTCCGCAATGCAGCAATGGTCCTACTAACTCACCCAAGCTTGGGTTTGAACTGAGAAGATCAACCAGGGAGCGGAAGGCCCCAGACCGTCTCAACTTGTAAATACAACCTGTACCAAGGACTTTGGGGGCAAATGATGTTATGTATGTTAACTGAGTTTTACCTGCCATCGGAGGGCGCGACTGTCGGAGTCCTAATGGTCACTGGCAGACACATGCAAGCCGTGGAAATAATGGTGGCAGCCATGTTGCATCCTCACTTTGAGAATAAATAAACTGGAGTAAGGTTATGCCTGAACTAGCTCACCGTACTTAGCCTCATGGTGTTATTCGATACTTAACAGGGCGCACCATATTTCCGCTGCCAGACAGGGCACATGGGTTCTGGTCCCGGCACTTTGGACAGTGGTCGAGCGTCCTCCTCTGCCTCACTGTCCTCCTTATCTACCTGAGCCATTCCTGGAGATACCAAGCAGACCATCTCTTTGGCCTTAGATAGAGCATCGGTCAAATTCCGGATCTGCTCCTGGCAAGGACCATGATTATCCATATCAAACACTCCAGTGTTGGCGACTCTGTATGCCACCTGAATATCCTTCAACTGCTCTTCCAGCACCTTTCCTGTAATGTATGAACATAAGGTCTGCCCACCAATAGGAGGCACTACCGTCGGAGGTCCTAGGGTCATAGGTACACTCGTGCTGGGCCCGCTATATAACCTGAACTCTGACTTTGTATCTTCACTTCTGGAAGCCATTAAAGACTGACCAGGTTACACCTAGTCACTGGCTCACAGTACGGAGTTCATTGTATCATTTCATACACCACAACTGGCGACAAGGCAAATATGAACCCACGCAAAAGTATCGCAAGCACAGCACAATCGAGTACTGTAGGAATTCTCAAGAGATTCAATGAGGGAGGGGATTGGGGAGATTTCACGGATCGTCTTGACCAGTATTTTGTGGCAAACGATCTAAACAAAGACAAGGATGCAGAGAAGCGCAGGGCAGTTCTTCTCACCGTCTGTGGCCCCACGATCTATGCACTCATCAAGAATCTGCTCTCACCCACTCTTCCTACAGAAAAGGATTACAAAAAACTGTGTGCTCTAGTTCGGGAACACCTTAAACCCACGGAAGGAACCCTCATATCCAGATATCGCTTCTATACGCACGTTCGTCCAGAAGGCCAGGACGTAGCGGCATTTGTTGCCGACCTGAGACGACTTGCTGGGCCTTGCAAATTTGGGCCTGCATTGGAAGACATGCTGTGTGACTTTTTCATGATCGGGGTCAACCACGGGGTGATCTTAAGTAAGCTTCTGGCTGCGGAGACGCCGGACCTCAGCAAGGTCATCACCATCGCCCAGGCTTGCATGTCCATGCTGTTATGTATTTAACCCCTTGTAACCTGCATCACACCTGTCCACCAGAGGGCCTACCTGTTGGAGTCCCAAGGGATTCCAGCATCCCTTGGGAGCACAGTATATAAGCAGGCTACACACGAGGTGCCTGCACTCCGGAACTACAATAAAGGAGCTAAGATCACACTTGCTCATTACACACAGTACTTGGTCTGACCATCTATTATGAGCATAACAATTGGCAACGAGGTAATGAACAACCGCGCGAAAATGCAAAGAACAGTCGGTATCCTGGAGAAGTTCTCAGAGGGGGACGATTGGGAGGCCTTCGTGGAGAGACACGACCAATACTTCGTGGCCAACGAGCTGGAAGGGCACGAGATCGCGACCAAAAGAAGGGCGATCCTCCTAACTGTCTGTGGGGCAACAACCTATGGTCTCATGAAGAATCTCCTAGCCCCGGCTAAACCAACAGAGAAATCCTACGAAGAAATGTGTACGCTGGTCCGGGAACACCTAAAACCCAAGGAAAGTGTTTTGATGCCGAGATATCAGTTCTACACGTGTCAACGATCGGAGGGCCAAGAAGTGGCGAGTTACGTCGCTGAACAAAGGCGCCTTGCAGGAAATTGTGAGTTTGAGGGATTCCTAGGACAAATGCTCAGAGACTTTTTTATACTGGGCATCGGACATGAGACAATCTTTCGCAAACTGTTGACTGTAGAAACTCCGAATCTGAGTAAAGCCATAACGATAGCCCAGGCATTTAGGTCCACCAACAACACCAAGCAGATTTCGCAGAACAAAGACGTTTCGGCCAGTACTGTGCATAAAGTAACGTCGGTTTTGAGCAGAAATGTACAGGGCAGAACGTACACGCCGGCTGCTGTGGCCCGACCTCAATTGACCCAGAGTCCGCCATCATCTGTTAATGCGAGGCAATTAACACCCTGTTGGTGCTGCGGGGGTGATCATTGGCCCCATCAATGCTGCTTTAAGCACTATGCATGCAATGGCTGCAGAACAATGGGACACCTCCAACAAACGTGCAGGTGAGCTGCAAACCCTGCAAACCACCACGTTGCAGAGGAAGATCGGTTCACAGTGGATCAGACAGAATTGGAAACTCGTACGGAGGAAGCAGAGGTTTAAGGGGTACACACGTTCACGACGAAATGCCCACCAATAATGTTGAAAGTTGAACTGAACGGTATTCCAGTGTCTATGGAGCTGGACACGGGGGAAAGTCAGTCCATAATGAGTAAAACAGCCTTCGATAGGCTGTGGGGGAAGAAGGCACACAGGCCCAAGCTCAGCCCCATTCACACCAAACTAAGGACTTGCACCAAGGAACTAATCCCTGTAATTGGCAATGCTCAAATCAAAGTCTCCTATCAGTACACGAACTCCTGCTATGGATTGTGCCAGGGGATGGCCCCACGTTGTTTGGCAGAAGCTAGCTGGGGAATATCCACTGGAACTGGGACGACATCTGAGCGCTCTCGTCAGTCGACGACATCGCATGTAGCCAGGTTCTAAGCAAATTCCCTTTGTTATTTGAGCCAAGCATTGGAAGTTACTTGGGGGCGAAAGTACAGATCTATTTGGTTCCCGGTACGCGACCCATCCACCACAAGGCTCGGGCAGTACTGTACATGATGCGTGAAAAAGTGGAAATCGAGCTGGACAGGCTGCAACGTGAAGGCATCATCGTGCCGGTGGAATTCAAGGAGCAGGCCAATCGATTGTTCCGGTACTCCAGGAGGACGGTACAGTTAGAATTTGCGGGGACTATAAAGTAACGATTAGCCGTTTTTCACTGCAGGATCAGTACCCGCTACCCAAGGCAGATGGCCTATTCGCGACCCTGGCTGGAGGGAAGACATTCACCAAGTTGGACCTGACCTCGGCCTACATGACGCAGGAGCTGGAGGAGTCTTGGAAAGGCCTCACCTGCATCAACACGCATTTATTTACAACCAGTGCCCGTTCGGGATTCAGTCGGCTGCAGCGGAACATGGAAAGCCTGCTGAAGTCAGTTCCTTGCACAGTGGTCTTCCAGAACGACCTATTGGTTACTGGTTGGGACACCATGGAGCACTTGAAGAATCTGGAGGAGGTCCTTAGTCGATTGGATTGCGTGGGGCTCAGGTTGAAACGCTCGAAGTGTGTTTTCCTGGCACAGGACGTCAAATTCTTAGAAAGGAGAATCGCAGCAGATGGCATCAGACCCACCGACCCCAAGACGGAGGCCATCAAGAACGCACCGTGACCACGGAACGTGACAGAGCTGCGGTCGTTCCTGGGACTCCTTAACTATTTCGGTAATTTCCAACCTGGGTTAAACACCCTGCTAGAACCCCTACATGCGCTACTGTGCAAGGGAGACGTCTGGATATGGGGGAATTCACAAGAGGCTGCCTTTAAGAAAGCCAGAAATTTACTGTATTCTAACAAACTGCTTGTTCTGTATAACCCATGTAAGCGATTAGTGTTAGCTTGCGATACGTCGTCATACGGGGTTGGGTGTGTGTTACAAAAAGCTAATGAATCGGGAATTTTACAACCAGTTGCGTATGCATCCAGGAGTTTGTCCAAGGCCGAAAGGGCCTACAACATGGTTGAAAAAGAGGCTCTGGCATGCGTTTATGGGCTAAAAAAATGCACCAATACTTGTTTGGCCTCAAGTTCAAGCTAGAAACTGACCACAAGCCGCTCATATCACTATTCTCGGAGAGCAAAGGGATTAATACCAATGCCTCTGCCCGCATTCAAAGATGGGTGCTCACGCTGTCGGCATACAACTATGTAATTCGCCACAGACCGGGCACAGAGAACTGCGTAGATGTTTTCAGGCGGCTACCATTGCCCACCAACGGGGTGGAAATGGCACAGCCTGCAGACTTGCTCATGGTGATGGAAGCATTTGGGAACGAGAAATCCTCCGTTATGGCCCGCCAGATCAGGACCTGGACCAGCTAGGATCCTTTACTGTCCCTGGTAAAAACCTGTGTCCTCCATGGGAGCTGATCCAGTGTCCCAGTGGAGATGCAGGAAGCAATTAAGCTATTACACAGATGCAAAGATGAGCTGTCCCTGCAGGCGGACTGTCTCTTGTGGGGCAATCGCGTAGTCTTGCCCAAGAAAGGCAGAGACACACATTCGTGAACTGCACAGCACCCACCCAGGCATCATGATGATGAAAGCCATAGCCAGATCTCACGTGTGGTGGCCGGGCTTCGACTCAGATTTAGAGTCGTGTGCACCAGTGCACACTTGCTCTCAGTTGAGCAATGCATCCAGAGAGGCATTGCTAAGTTTGTGGTCTTGGCCATCCAAACCGTGGTTGAGAATCCATGTAGCCTATGCCGGCCCATTCCTAGGCAAAATGTTTTTGGTTGTCGTGGATGCTTACTCAAAGTGGATTGAATGTGCAATAATGTCTGTAGGCATGTCCATGCCACCATTGAAAGTCTATGAGCCATGTTTGCCATGCACGGCCTGCCTGATGTCCTAGTCAGCGACAATGGGCCGTGCTTCACCAGTGCCGAATTCAAAGAGTTCATGATCGGCACTGGGATCAAACATGTCACATCTGCGCCGTTCAAGCCGGCATCCAACGGTCCAGGAGATCGGGCAGTTCAGACCATCAAGCAAAGCTTGAAACGCATGTCGGAAGGCTCCCTGCAGACCCGGTTGTCCTGAGTACTGCTCAGCTAATGTACCAGACCCCACTCATTCACCGGGATTCCCCCAGCAAAGCAGCTCATGAAAAAGGCGCTTAAAACAAGGCTCTCTCTGGTCCACCCTGATCTACATGATCACGTGAAGGACAAGCGGCATCAACAAAGTGTGTACCATGACTGCGCAAATTTGTCACATGATATTGAGATCAATGATCCTGTATTTGTACTCAATTATGGATATGGTCCCAAATGACTCGCTGGCACGGTCACAGCCAAAGAGGGGAGTAGGGTATTTCGGGTCAAACTGACCAATGGATAAACGTACAGACAACACTTGGACCAAATAAAACTGCGGTTCACCAACAGCTACGTACAACTTGAAGAGGACACCACCAACTTTGACCTTCCAACACACACACAAGTGGCAACTGACATCACAGTTGACCACGAAACAGAACTCATCATCCCCAGCAGCCCGGCAAGGCCGGCTGCCCAACAGCCCAGTGAAGAACTGACCAACCCAACCACACCCGCATTTGTACCGAGACAATCGACAAGGGAACGCAAAGCCCCAGATCGTCTCACCTTGTAAATAAGTGTACTGTTGACTTCACGGCGCGGGTGATGTTATGTATTTAACCTCTTGTAACCTGCATCACACCTGTCCACCAGAGAGCCCACCTGTTGGAGTCCCAAGGGATCCCAGCATCCCTTGGGAGCTCAGTATATAAGCAGGCCACCCAAGAGGTGCCTACACTCTGAAACTATAATAAAGGAGCGAAGGTCACACTTGCTCATTACACACAGTACTCGGTCTGACCATTTATTATGAGCATAACACACGCAGAAAAGCACAAAGCAGATATTGCGACAAAACAGGAACTCCACGGCAAGTACTGTGTACAAAATTGTATCAACGGCCGGCAGAGCTGCACATGACAGAACCGACTCGACTGTGCCTGTAAGACCGTGAGCCGCTCAAAGTTCGCTATCAAGGGCCTACTCGACTGTGTATAAGAGAATGGGAGCTGCTCAAAGTTCGCCATCGAGGGCCTACACGACTGTGTATGGAAGAACGGGAGCCGCTCAAAGCCTGCCAACGGGCGCAAATCCGAGCTCAACTTGTTGACATTGCGGGGGCAATCACCGACCCCATCAGTTGCCACTTCAGGCAGTATGTATGCAGAAGGTGTGCGAAGACGGGGCATCTTCAGCGGATGTGTCCACAGCAGAGCAAGCGAGCTGTGACAGACCACGTGGATGATGATCAATTCAGTGTGGATCTGGCGATGCAGCCCGAGGCATTTGAGAGCTCTGAGGAGGAAGTGTATAGCGTACGTGAATTCCTAACAAAGAGCCAACCGATAATGAGGGAGGTAAAATTAAACGGCGTGCCAGTATCCATGGAATTAGACACGGGTGCAAGTCAATCGATAATGAGCCAGAGGACTTTTGAAAAGCTGTGGGAGACCAAGGCAGAGAGACCCAAGCTGAGTGCGATAAATGCGAAGTTGCCTACCTACACCAAAGACCTCATACCAGTGATCGGTAGTGCAGCAGTAAGAGTGTCGTACGAGGGAGCGGTTCATGATCTACCATTATGGATTATCCCGGGCAATGGCCCATCGTTATTCGGCAGGAGTTGGCTCGAGAAAATAAAATGGAAATGGTACGATATCAAAGCTTTGTCATCAACGGATGATGATTTGTGTGCTCAAGTGCTGAGCAAATTCCCTCACTGTTTGAACCGGGAATTGGCAGCTTCAAGGGAGCTAAGGTGCAGATTCACCTAGGCCCAGATGCAAGGCTCATCCATCATAAAACCAGGGCGGTCCTGCACATGATAAGAGAAAAGGTCGAGCTCGAATTGGACAGGTTACAATGCAAGGGGGCCATCTCACCGGTCGAATTTAATGAATGGGCCAGCCCCATTGTTCCGGTGTTAAGGAGCGGCGGCACGGTCAGGATTTGTGGAGACTACAAGGTCACGATCAACCGAGTTTCGAAACAAGATCAATACTAGCTACTGAAACCTGTTTTCAATGCTCGCTGGGGGAAAATCGTTCACCAAATTTAATCTAACGTCAGCCTATATGACACAGGAACTGATTGAATTATCAAAGGAACTTACGTGCATCAACACGCACAAAGGACTGTTTACTTACAACAGGTGCCCTTTTGGCATTCGTTCGGCGGCTGCCATATTTTAAGGAAACATGGAGAGCCGATTGAAATCTGTCCCCAGGACCGTGGTATTCCAAGACGACATCCTAGACACAGGTCGTGACACCACCGAGCACCTGCACAATCTGGAAGAGGTTCTGCGACGTCTGGACAAAGGCTGAAATGTTCAAAGTGTGTTTTCATGGCACCAGAGGTCGAATTCCTTGGATGAAAGATTGCTGCAGATGGAATCAGGCCTACAGACGCGAAAACAGAGGCCATCAAAAATGTGCCCAAACCCCAGAATGTAACGGAGCTACATTCGTTACTGGGTCTTCTCAAGTACTTCGGTAACTTCTTACCCAAATTGAGCACAGTATTAGAGCCTTTGCACAAGCTGCTCAGGAAAGGAGACGACTGGGTGTGAGGTGAACTTCAAGACAGAGCCTTTGAGAAGGCTAGAAATCTGTTGTGTTCCCACAAGCTACTGGTACTGTATGACCCATGCAAGCGTCTAGTTTTGACCTGTGATGCGTCGTTCTATGGGGTCGGCTGCGTACTCCAGCAAGCTAATGAGTCAGGCAAACTACAACCAGTTGCATACGCATCTCGAAGCCTGCCCAAGGCGGAAAGAGCCTACGGCATGGTAGAGAAAGAGGCTTTTGCATGTGTTTATGGGGTAAAAAAAATGCACCAGTACCTGTTTGGGCTTCGCTTTGTGCTGGACAGCAATCGCAAGTCACTTATATCGTTGTTCTCGGAACATAAAGGTATCAATACCAACGTATTGTCCCACACCCAGAGGTGGGCGCTGACATTATCTGCCTATGATTAGGTCATTCGCCATAGACCAGGCACCGACACCTGTGCTGATGCATTGAGCCGGTTATCGTTGCCCACACCGGAGGTGGAAATGCCAATGCCTGCAGAGCTACTCATGATCATGGATGCCTTTGAGAGTGAAGGATTGCCTGTCACTGCTCAACAAGTTAAGACCTGGACCAGCCAGGATCCGACCCTATCGGTTATAAAACGTTCTGTTCTTAATGGGGACTGGTCGACCATCCCCAAGGAAATGTGTGATGAAACCAAACTGTACAGCCGTCGCAAAGATGAGCTTTCCATCCAGTCCGACTGTTTACTGTGGGGTAATCATGTTATAAGGCCCAAGAAAAGCAGTGTGAGATTTGTACTGGAGTTACATAGTACGCATCCTGGTATTGTCATGATGAAGGCCATCGCCAGGTCCCATGTTTGGTGGTCTGGCATTGACTCGGACTTAGAATCATGCGTGCATCAATGCAGCACTTGCATGCAGTTAAGCAATGCCCCAAAGGAAACTCCGCTCAGTCTGTGGTCATGACCATCCAAACCGTGGTCTAGAATCCTCATCGACTTTGCGGGCCCCTTCCTCGGTAAAATGTTTTTTGTGATGGTGGATGCATACTCCAAATGGATAGAATGTGTGATCATGTCATCCAGCACTTCCACTGCCACCATTGAGAACCTGAGAGCCATGTTTGCCACACATGGTCTGCCAGACATTGTTGTCAGCGACAACGGACCGTGTTTCACAAGCCTGGAGTTTCAAGAGTTCATGAAACGCAACGGCATAAAACACGTGAGGTCAGTCCCGTTCAAACCTGCATCCAATGGTCAAGCGGAGCGGGCAGTTCAAACCATCAAGCAGAGCCTGAAACGTGTAACTCATGGTTCCTTGCAGACATGCCTGTCACGCATACTGCTCAGTTACAGGACAAGGCCACACACGCTCACTGGGGTCCCGCCTGTGGAACTATTGATGAAGAGAGGCCTCAAACCAGACTCTCTCTAATCCATCCTGACTGCAACGATCATGTCGAAACCCGACACAATGCCAGCAGTGGCATCACGACCGCGCCGCAGTGTCACACGACATATCTGTAAATGACCCACTGTAGGTACGTAGCCATGGTCAAGGGCCCAAGTGGCTCCCGGGCAATGTTACGGATAAGGAGGGTAACCGGGTGTATATGGTTAAGCTCAAGAATGGGCAGATGTGCATGAAACACATTGATCATATCAAGCTAAGACACACAGATGAACTGGAACTGTTGGTAGAAGACACCGCGAGCTTAGACAACCAACCAACCAACTCACGTCCAGCCATCAGAAGAACCCACTGTGGTCAATGCCCAGCCCCAAGTTGTAAGAGACTTGGAAAGCACTGGGATTGTACTGAGACGGTCAACCAAGGAGCGAAGGGCTCCGGACTGTCTGAAGTTGTAATATGGACTTGTGCCAAGAACTGGGGAGGAATGATGTAACGTATTACATAAGGTCTGTCCACCAACAGGGGGCACTACCGTCAGAGGTCCTAGGGTTATCAGTACACTCGTGCTGGGCCCGGTATATAACCTGAACTTCACCTTTGTATCTTCATTTCTGGAAGCCATTAAAGACTCACCCTACAGAGTTCATTGTATCATTTCAGACACTACATCTCCCACATGCGACAAGTGAGCATTCTCCTCCTTAACCACCCTCTCGTTCCCCTTTTTGCCTCAGTTACCTGGCATTGCAAGAACTCCTTATGGTTATGAAGGTTTTCTCCTGGATTATTCTTCCCAGCTTCTCATCCCTTAGCTCCATTTATAACCTACTCCCTATTACAGCCCTTGCATCTGACTGTGCCTCGGACTCCCTGAGCTCTGCCTCTAACTTACCAACCTGCTCATCTAACAGTTGGACTTGTCTTTATAGATAGACAAGCCATATCGCCTTTTCAATACTGCGCCTTTGCTCCTTGCCCTCCATCCATTCTGTCGCTGCGTCCACTGGACGCTCAGCACGCAACAAACCTAGCACCCACTTCTTAGTGATGTTAACCTTCTTAAATACATATGAAGAAAACCCTTCCTTCATTTGGGATCTTTCGCCAGAAGCGCTGACCATGACTGATTTACACTCCTTTAACCCAGGTCCCTTCGTGGTCGGCAAGAGATGTAAGTGTTTTTGATCCTAGCCCAATTGCTAGACGGACAGTTCGAATCGCCCCGCCTTACAAAAATTCTATACCTGGGGATTAATATTCAGAGTGTAAATGGAATAAGTCACGGACAGGAATGCTTCGGTGAAAAATCATACTTATATTTATTTGGTCGAACATACACTGGCTAAAATATGCACTACTAAACAAAATCACTGTCTCTGTGGAGATTAAGATCCAGGTTATAAACAACGTACATACAGTATAGAACTGAGGAACGGTAACATGCAGTAATTCCCTTGTTGCTATGGTGGATTCTAGCTCCACCTCTACCAACGAGTTACCCAGTCGCAGCCCCTTTGCCTGGCTAAATCAAACAAAGCTTCCTCCCCAGAATAGCCCCGAAAAACTTCACTTCTAAGAAAACCCTGAGCCCTTACATCTCACCCAGCTCATCTGGGATATCTGGTTACCGGCTTGGGACACTCGCGACCATGCTCACCACCACACACAGTCGGTCTCGATCGCTCAGCTCAGCTGTGGGAAGTCACTGCCTGGAGGCCATACCCTGTGAGGGTATATGGTTCTCTGTCTCAGTGGCTTCTTCTGCGGCACTGTAGCTTCCTCCTCTGGTACTTTTTGTTACGTCGAGAGCGAGAGGAAGAAGGGTCGCGAAGTGGTGGAAAAGAGTCTATCTTTATAGGTGTCTTGCTATCCCTATCTTTTCCGCCAATCTTTAAAACCCTTTTGTTTCTAAGCACTCTGGTGCTTAGTAGGTGATGGGCCATTAGGCCCATTGTGTATTCCGTGATTGGACTAATAGCCCTGAGTCCGGGGCATATCTTGGTCTTTGTGTTGGGAAAAAAAAAACTGGCTCCTCTTTGGCTGGCCAGGCTAGTGGGTTCATTGTTCTGCTTCTCTTCTGAGATGGAGGTGAGAAGTGCTTTTGCATATGGCCCCCTTCCTTTAGCTAGGACTGGTGGGTGAACCCGTACATTCTGGATGACTGACAGTTCTTTTGTCACAGCTAACTGCCATGCGGTCACTCTACACAGATTGATCCTATCACAGGGAAAATACCCTCAGAAAAAATCCCATAAAGTCCACGAAATAGTCTCGACTGAGTCCATTCATTAAACAGAGACTTTGCGATCTCTTCATTGTTCATTGGGTACATAATGCAGTGCAGCATTCTTCGGTGATGTCAAGTCTGCTGCATGTATTTGGTCACCGAGAGGGTGAGAAAGGACAGGCCCCATTGCAGTAGTTCTCTGTTTTCCACCGATTGCTCACAAACAAGGAATGTCCCGACGAACACACCTCTTCAATTCCAATCGCTGACAGTGTTGTCAAGATGTTTTTACAGATGTTCAAATCAATTCCAACAACCTGCAGAGTACATCCGAACTCCGCCGAGGTTGAAGCACAGCAGCCTTTTAAAGGACGCGACATGTGATCTACAACATGGCGTCCATAACGCTGTGATTCGTTCCGGTTAGTTCCACTTTTTGTGGGTGGTTTTTTGAGCGAGCGATATTGTAGGCGATATGTGTGCGAGGTGGTAAAATTGATGATGGGCGATCTCCATGGCCGCTAGTTTGGGTAAATATGTTCTTTACGGCAAAAAACAGTGGGCGGGTGGTAATATTTAATCTTGGTATTAAGCACATGGGGAAAGTAACGCTCGGCGATAAGTTTCCAAAAAATGCCCGCCAGTTTCCATTTTGTGCCAAAATGTATGGGCGTTATACATCATTTCAGCGGTAAAACGGGCGTTAAGTGGACATTAAGCAGGCAAAAAAAGTGGTGGTTCCAGCCCATGGACCCATCTTTTCTTTTGTTCCTTTACTTGTCCCATTACCATCTCCTTTTGCTTTGTCCAATGATTACTTGATGTCTATCTCCCTCTTTCTTTCTGTAATGATGTTCCACTGCCTGTCTCCCCTAGAAATGTCCGATCAATGTTTATTTCATGCCATTTGAGAGGGAGACAGACAGCAGGTAATTATTACAGAGGAAAAGGAGAAGACAGGCAGCAAGTAAACCTGGTGATCATGCAAATCCCCTGGGAGGACAGACGCACCAACTTTAGTGTCCTCATTTAGGCCAACATTCCCAGCATCGAAGCACTGACCACACTCGACCAGCTCCGTTGGGCGGGCCACATTGTTCGCATGCCTGACACAAGGCTCCCAAAGCAGGCACTTTACTCAGAACTCCTACATGGCAAGTGAGCCCCAGGTGGGTAGAGAAAATGTTTCAAGGACACCCTCAAAGCCTCCTTGATAAAATGCAACATCCCCACTGATACCTAGCCCAAGACTGCCTTAAGTGGAGGAAGAGCGTCTGGGAGGGTGCTGAGCACCTCGAGTCCCGTCGCCGAGAGCATGCAGAAAACAAACGCAGGCAGCGGAAGGAGCGTGCACCAAACCAGACTCCCCACCCACCCTTTCCTCCCACCCGTGACAGAGACTGTAATTCCCATATTGGACTGTTCAGTCACCTAAGAACTCAATTTTAGAATGGAAGCAAGTCTTCCTCGATTTCGAGGGACTGCCTATGATGATGAAACATTACAGAAGGAGAGAGGGAGACAGGCACCAGGTAAACATTACAGAGCCATGTCCCACTGGCAGGACTAACTCACCAGAGGTGGCACAGTTATATACAGTCGGGTGGTTCTGGTTCTGGGAGTCCTCAACATTGACTCCGGACCCCATGACATCTCATGGCATCAGGTCAAACATTGATAAGGCGACCTCCTGCTGTTTACCACCCTTCGCCCTCCCCCAGTTGATGAATCATAGAATGAATTCATAAATGATCTGCATTGCCCGCAAGATATTTATGGAGCCATCATAATTCAGTTCTGGATATGTTGCTGCCAATTATACTGAAAACAAAGTATGTAATACTTGGAATGCTTGTAATTGTATTGCTGTGTGATTGTGTGAGTGATGCTTTGGAGTATAAAATAAATTAGGTAAATAATTGAGCAGATTTTGTAATTTGGAGGCACTTCTCTGGAATTTCTCTTTGATAATAAGACAAATTGACAAAGACATAAACAGCCTTTGCCCTCCGCTCTGTCTGTTTGACCATTAAATATTGGTACCAGCAGCTGTGCTCAGATTGACGCACATAATAACAAACTTCAATATTCAACAATCTTCTAGCTTATCCACAATGAGTAACTCATGATTGGGAGAATTTCCACAGCGTTCTCCCAATCTCCCATTGTAACTTTGGTGGAAATCCTGGAGAAATGCATCAATGGGCCTTTTAAAAAGTCTGCAACATTTCTTCAAGCAGTCCTGCCCATCTACCACTGGACACCTTCCACGGAAATTTACAGGCTGTTATATATATTATTTCAGCTCCAATATTTCAGATCACCCATATAGGAGAGTTCTCAACTCCCCAAACCTTCGACAGCATCCATCCTCACAGTGAAATATAGTTTTGGTAACATGCATGGGAAAACGAGCAGTAAACCCTGTTTAGTACTGGATGTTGGCATAATATAGATTTGTATGTTCAAGTCTCTGGAGCCGGACTTATCATTTTCTGCTCAGAGCTGAGTGCCACAGCTGAGCCAAGGCTGTCCATTAGAGGAACAAAAAGTTTGGAGTTTTGGGGGTTATAGGGTGAGTGGAAGTTACACAGATACAGAAGGGTGTGGCTATGCATTTTTTTTTCATTTGTTCATGGGATGTGGGTGTCGCTGCCAAGGCCGGCATTTATTGCTTATCCCTAATTTCCGTAGAGAAGGTGATGGTGAGCCGCCTTGAACCACGGCAGTCTGTGTGGTGAAGGTACTCCACAGTGTAGTTCGGGAGGGAGTTCCAGGATTTTGACCCAGCGACTATGAAGGAACGGCAATATATTTCCAAGTCAGATTGGTGTGTGACTTGGAGGAGAACATGGAGGTAAGTCCCATGCACACTTGTCCTTCTAGGTGGTAGAGGTCACAGGTTTGGGAGGTGCTGCTGAAGAAGCCTTGGTGAGTTGCTGCAGTGCATCTTGTAGATGGTACACCCTGCAGTCACGGTGCGCCGGTGGTGGAGGGAGTGAATGCTTAAAGTGGTGGATGGGGTGCCAATCAAGTGGGCTGCTTTGTTCTGGATGGTGTCGAGTTTCTTGAGTGTTGTTGGAGCTGCACTCATCCAGGCAAGTAGAGCTTATTCCATCACACTCCTGACTTGTGCCTTATAGATGGTGGAAAGGCTTTGGGGAGTCAGGATGTGAAACACTCACACAGAATACACAGCCTCTTGTTGCCACAGTATTTATGTGGATGATCCAGTTACGTTTCTGGTCAATGGTGACCCCCCCCAGGATGTGAGCGTTAGGGCTTAGCAACCAAGCGCACAGCTTTTAGTGCCCCAATGGAAAATTCATTTGAGACTCACCGGGAGCGCAAACCATTAGCGCCTGGCTGCTGATAATCACTCCAATCATGATGTAATCCTGCTGCAATGCGCATGCTGGTGGTCCGGTCGGTAAATTTGGTGTGTGCACCTCATCGAGTGTCCTCCAATAACAACGTCTGTAAAAACAGTCAGTACAGGCATGCAGAGTCATTAAGTGGTGGCTACTTAAATGGACGAGGAAGTGCTTTCCTCGGAGGTCACAGTCAGTGCAATGTTTACACAGAGCATAGTGCATCAGCCTCCGGATTTGCAGCGGCAGACAGGTATAACAGTTCAGCATGTGGAAAAAGTCATTTCTATACTTTAAAGGGGGGCATTACAAGTTCGCCAGCGTCACATTCTGTATGCTCTAGCAAGGTGTCATGAAGAGAGAAGAGTTGTTGGCCATGTCACTGGCTGAAGGAGAAGAGCCCCTAGACATCGGTGCAAGAGGTCTTACCCCACACAGCTTTACCGGCGGCATCGCACATATTTGGACCTGTCGGAGGAGCAGTGTGTCAGAAGGCTGCGCTTTCAAAAGGAGGTTGGTCCAGAGACATGCCATCTCGTGCAGACAGACCTGCAGCCTCATAGCGGCACCAGGACTGTGCTGCCCATCGCAGTGAAGGTCACGGTGGCACTTACCTTCTATGCATCCGGCTCCTTCCAAGCTGCATCAGGGGACATATGCAGCGTCTCACAATTTGTAGCACATCTCTGCATCCACGACATCACACTGGCACGCTTCACCCATCATATGAACTTTATTACCTTCCCTATGACCATTGAGAGACAGCATGTCCGTGCGGGTGGGTTTGCCAGGATAGCGGGCTTCCCTAGCATGCAAAGAGCAATTGACTGCACGCATGTGGCATTGTGAGCACCATTCCAGAATTCAGGGGTATTCAGAAACAGAAAGGGATACCACCCCCTAAATGTGCAGCGGGTATGTGATCACACACAGCGCATCCTCAGAGTCAATGCTCAGTATCCTGCAAATGCACATGATGCGGGGGAAAACTGTGCCTTGACTGTTTCAGCCACCATGGGAAGGTTGAGGCAGGCTGCTCGGTGACAAAGGATATGGCCTCATCACCTGGCTAATGACCCTCCTCCACAACGCACCACAGAGCCGGAGGAACACGACAATGGGAGCCATGCCGCTACCTGTAACATTATGGAGCAGACAATAGGACTGCTGAAGCAGCGACTCTGATGCCTGGACTGCTCTGGAGGCAGCCTTCAATATTTCCCTCGACAGGTCTCCCTATTCATTGTGGTGTGCAGCATGCTACACAATTTGGCCATCATGAGGGCCCAGGCCTTTCCAGTGGGGATTGCATGCCCACCTCAAGAGGACGAGGAGGATGGGAAAGAGGAGGAGGAGGAGGAACAGGAGCGTGCCAAACACCCCTAATGTGCAGAGAGACGACGAGGACCAGGAGAAGCCACGGTGGAGGCAGCCTGCCAACGTTGGCGGCGGCAGGGCTATTCGGCGACGGCTCATAAGGGAACGCTTCACTTAAAGTGGAGTGAGCTGAGCGATGCAGCTAATAATGACTGCGCATTGTGCCACATTAATGCCACATCTCCGTTACATATCCACAGTCATACTCCAGATGTCAAAGTAACACATTATTAAACACACAGCTGTAACATCCCCAAAAAACCCATGCCTTCATAAAAATCGACATGGAGCACCACCCCTAAAAAAAGAACACCAGCCCTTGGACTTTTTCATTACAACCTCACACCCTCAAATAATATACATGGAGCACCCATCCCTTCAAATTATACAATACAGGAATAACATTTGCATCATTATGTACATGGGACCCATGGGGACACCTTTCATCAGTGCACATCATAGCGCAGCAGCGAGAATTGAAGCTGCAGGAGGAGAAGACGCAGAGCGCAGACCTACAGCAATGTGGTTGGCTCTTAATTGCCATCTGAAATAGCCAAGCAAGCCAATCAGTTGTAACAAACTGGTACAAGAAACAATAATAAGAATAAAACCGGAAAAAACACCAAGCATCAACTCAATACTGGCTTTGGACACAACAATGGCACATCCAGCCAAGTCGACCCAGCAAGATCATTCTCACTAACATCGGGGACTTGTGCCAAAATTGGGACATCGGTCCCACAGACTAGTCAGGCTAGTCCCACTGGCAGGACAGACCCACCAGAGGTGGCGACACAGTGGTTTACAGTCGGGAGAGAGTGGACCTGGGAGTCCTAAAAATTGACTCCAGACTCCATGAAGTCTCATGGCATCAGATCAAACATGGGCAAGGAATCCACCTGCTGATTAACACTGACTGCCTTCCCTCAGCTAATGAATCAGTACTCTTCCATGTTGAACACCACTGGGAAGGGCACAGAATGTACGCTGGGTGGGGAACTTCAATATCCATCTGTTGTTCACAATTTATATCAATGATTTGGACTTTGGAATTAAAAACACAATTTCTAAATTTGCGGAAAACATGAATTGGATGTGATACTCAATACTGAGGAGGATTGCAACAAATTACATTAATAAATTTGTTGAATAAACATATAATTGATAAATTAAATTTAATGCAGATAAATGTTAGGTATTACATTTTGGTAGGAAGAATAGGGAGGTCAAATATTACTTGGAGGATGCGAGTCTAGGTGCGGTAGAGGAACAAAGGGATCTCGGAGTCCAAATACACAAGTCGCGAAAAGTTGTGACACAGGTTAGCAAGGCCATTAAAAAAAGCAAACCAAGCACTAGGGTTTATTTCTAGAGGTATAGAATTGAAAAGTAGGAAAGTTATGCAAAACCTGTATCGAACCTTGGTTAGACCACACTTAGAATACTGCGTACGGTTCTGGTCGCCATCTTAAATAAAGGATATAGAGGCACTGGCGAGGTTGCAGAGAAGATTTACAAGGGTGATACCAGAAATGCGAGGGTACACATATCAGGAAAGGATGAACAGGCTGGGTTTCTTTTCTCTTGAGCTAAAAGAGGTATTTAAAATTATAAAAGGTTTTGTTAGAGTGGATACAGGGAGAAAGTTTCTACTTGTGGGGAGGAGCATAAGAAAGAAATAGGAGCAGGAGTAGGCCATTTACCCTCGAGCCTGCTCCGCCATTTAATAAGATCATGGCTAATCTGAACATGGGCTCAGCTCCACTTCCCCGTCCGTACCCATAACCTTTAATGTTATATATGTAAACTTGTATTCATTCTGTACAGCCACCAGAGGGCTCATCCCATGGAGTCCCAAGGGATCCCATAATCCCTTGGGAGCACAGGTATTTAAAGAGGCCTCACAGGTTGGAGATGCACTCTGGAGACCTGCAATAAAAGACTAAGGTCACACTTTACTTTGAGCTCACAGTATTCAGTCTGACTCTTTCTCCATACATAACAACTGGCGATGAGATACAGATAGCAAACCCAAAGATGCAGAGAACAGTGGGCATCCTGGAGAAATTCTCGGATTGAGGTGATTGGGAAACTTTTGTGGAGCGACTCGACTAATACTTCATAGCCAATGAGCTAGATGGGGAAGAGAATGCTGCCAAACGAAGGGCGATTCTCCTCACCATCTGTAGGGCATCAACGTATGGCTTCATGAAGAATCTGCTCACTCCAGCAAAACCCATGGAGAAATCGTATGACAATTTGTGCACACTGGTCTGACAGCATTTGAATCTGATGGCGAGGTACCAGTTCTACACCTACAAAAGGTCTGAAGGCCAGGAGGTGGCGAGTTATGTCGCCGAGCTAAGACGCCTTGCAGGACATTGCGAATTTGAAGGACATTTGGAACACATGCTCAGAGGCTTTTTCGTACTTGGCATTGACCACAAAACCATACTCCGCAAACTTTTGACTGTAGAGACCCCAACCTTAAGTAAGGCCATAGTGATAGCCCAGGCGTTCATTGCCACCAGTGACAATACAAAGCAAATCTCTCAGCACACAAGTGCTGCTACAAGTACTGTGAACAAAGTGATGTTGTTTTTGAATCATAACGTACAGGTCAAGTCACACATGCCTGCAGCTGCACGTCCACAGATGTCTCAGAGTCCACCATCAAGGGTGATGAATGCAAGACCATTAACACCTTGTTGGCGCTGCGGGGGTGATCATCGTTTCCATTCATGCCGATTCAAAGGGTACGTTTGCAAGGGCTGTGGAACAATGGGACACCTCCAACGAGTGTGCAGGCGAGCTGAAAATCCTGTTAAACCTGCAAACCACCATGTTGCAGAGGAGGACAGATGAACGGAGGATCACGATAAACCAGAGCCTCAGACTGAGCAGGCAGAGGTACATGGGGTGCACACATTCACCACGAATTGTCCCCCAATAATGCTGAATGTTGAACTAAATGGACTCCCGGTGTCAATGGAGCTGGACACGGGTACGAGCCAGTCCATCATGGGTAAAAAGACTTTCGAAAGACTGTGGTGCAACAAGGCCCCAAGGCCAGTCTTAACTCCAGTTTGCACAAAACTCAGAACTTACACAAAAGAACTGATTCCTGTAATCGGCAGTGCTACCATAAAGGTCTCCTACGATGGAGCAGTGCACAAGCTACCACTCTGGGTGGTACCGGGCGATGGTCCCACGCTGCTGGCAGGAGCTGTCTGGGAAAGATACACTGGAACTGGGACGACATCCGAGTGCTATCGCCCACTGACGACACTTTGTGTGCCCAGGTCTTAAACAAATTTCCTTCGCTGTTCGAACCAGGCATAGGGAAATTCCAAGGAGCAAAAGTGCAGATCTACCTAATTCCGGGGCGTGATCCATTCATCAAAAGGTGAGATCAGTACCATATATGATGAGAGAAAGGGTAGAGATCGAGCTAGACTGAATGCAAAGAGAGGGCATCATTTCACCGATCGAGTAGGCCAGTCCTATCATCCCAGTTCTCAAGGGAGACGGCACCATCAGAATCTGTGGCGATTACAAAGTAACTATCAGTCGTTTCTCTCTGCAGGACCAATATCCACTACCAAAGGCCGACGACCTGTTTGCAACGCTGGTGGGAGGAATGACGTTCATGAAGCTGGATCTGACTTCAGCCTACATGACGCAGGAACTGGAGGAATCATTGAAGACCCTCACCTGCATCAACACGCACAAAGGTCTTTTTGTTTATAACAGATGCCCGTTTGGAATCCGCTCAGCAGCGGCGATATTCCAGAGAAACATGGAAAGCCGACTGAAGTCGGTCCCGCACACCGTAGTCTTCCAGGACGACATCTTGGTCACAGGTCGGAACATAGTCGCGTATCTGCAGCACCTGGAGGAGATTCTTAGTCAACTCAACCGCGTGGGACTCAGGTTAACACACTCGAAATGCCTTTTCCTGGCGCCTGAAGTGGAGTTCTTGCGAAGGAGGATTGCGGTTGACGGCATCAGGCCCACCAGCGCGAAGACGGAGGCAGTCGAGAATGCACCGAGGCCACAGAACGTGATGGAGCTGCGGTCGTTTCTGGGACTCTTGAACTACTTTGGTAACTTCTTACCGGGTCTTAGCACACTGTTAGAACCACTGCATGTCTTACTACAGAAAGGGGATGAATGGGTTTGGGGCAAAAGCCAAGAAGATGTCTTTGTAAAAACGAGAAAATTGTTATGCTCAAACAAATTGCTTGTATTGTATGATCCATGTAAGTGTTTGGTACTGGCGTGTGATAGAAACATAGAAAATAGGTGCAGAAGTAGGCCATTCGGCCCTTCAAACCTGCACCGCCATTCAATGAGTTCATGGCTGAACATGCAACTTCAGTACCCCATTCCTGCTTTCTCGCCATACCCCTTGACCCCCCTAGTAGTAAGGACTAAATCTAACTCCTTTTTGAATATATTTAGTGAATTGGCCTCAACAACTTTCTGTGGTAGAGAATTCCACAGGTTCACCACTCTCTGGGTGAAGAAGTTTCTCCTCATCTCGGTCCTAAATGGCTTACCCCTTATCCTTAGACTGTGACCCCTGGTTCTGGACTTCCCCAACATTGGGAACATTCTTTCTGCATCTAACCTGTCTAAACCCGTCAGAATTTTAAACGTTTCTATGAGATCCCCTCTCATTCTTCTGAACTCCAGTGAATACAAGCCCAGTTGATCCAGTCTTTCTTGATATGTCAGCCCCGCCATCCCGGGAATCAGTCTGGTGAACCTTCGCTGCACTCCCTCAATAGCAAGAATGTCCTTCCTCAAGTTAGGAGACCAAAACTGTACACAATACTCCAGGTGTGGCCTCACCAAGACCCTGTACAACTGTAGTAACACCTCCCTGCCCCTGTACTCAAATCCCCTCGCTATGAAGGCCAACATGCCATTTGCTTTCTTAACCGTCTGCTGTACCTGCATGCCAACCTTCAATGACTGATGTACCAT
This sequence comes from Pristiophorus japonicus, assembly GCF_044704955.1. NCBI lineage: Eukaryota > Metazoa > Chordata > Chondrichthyes > Pristiophoridae > Pristiophorus > Pristiophorus japonicus. The sequence goes on along the minus strand of NC_091979.1, from coordinate 171,101,828 downwards.
GACACCCAGGTCTCGTTGCACCACCCCTTTTCCTAATCTGTCACCATTCAGATAATAGTCTGTCTCTCTGTTTTTACCACCAAAGTGGATAACCTCACATTTATCCACATTATACTTCATCTGCCATGCATTTGCCCACTCAACTAACCTATCCAAGTCACTCTGCAGCCTCATAGCATCCTCCTCGCAACTGCCACCCAATTTAGTGTCATCTGCAAATTTGGAGATACGACATTTAAGCCCCTCATCTAAATCATTAATGTACAATGTAAACAGCTGGGGCCCCAGCACAGAACCTTGCGGTACCCCACTAGTCACTGCCTGCCGTTCTGAAAAGTACCCATTTACTCCTACTCTTTGCTTCCTGTCTGCCAACCAGTTCTCAATCCACGTCAGCACACTACCCCCAATCCCATGTGCTTTAACTTTGCACATTAATTTCTTGTGTGGGACCTTGTCGAAAGCCTTCTGAAAGTCCAAATACACCACATCAACTGGTTCTTCCTTGTCCACTGTCCTGGAAACATCCTCAAAAAATTCCAGTAGGTGCGTCGTCATATGGCGTCGGATGTGTATTGCAACAAGCTAATGATTTCGGGAAACTGCAACCAGTTGCTTATGCATCCAGGAGTCTGTCTAAGGCTGAGAGAGACTACAGCATGATAGAGAAAGAAGCGTTAGCATGTGTCTAAGGGGTAAATAAAATGCATCAATACCTGTTTGGGCTAAAATTCGAATTGGAAACCGACCATAAGCCACTCATATCTCTGTTTTCCGAGAGTAAAGGGATAAATAGCAACACATCGGCCCTGATCCAGAGATGGGCGCTCACGTTGTCCACATACAACTGCGCCATCCACCACAGGCCAGGCACAGAAAACTGCACCGATGCTCTCAGTAGGTTGCCACAGCCCACAAATCTAGCCATGGTTACGGAAGCATTTGAGAGTGAGCAATCACTCGTCACTGCCCGGCAGATCAAAACCTGGACAAGCCAGGACCCCTTATTATCTCTAGTCAAAAACTGTGTACTTCACGGTAGCTGGGTCAGTGCCCCAGTGGAAATGCAGGAAGAGATAAAGCCGTTCCAGCGGCGCAAAGATGAAATGTCTATACATGCCTTCTGTGGGGCAATCGAGTAGTGGTCCCCAAGAAGGGCAGAAACACCTTCATCAATGACCTCCACATTACCCACCCAGGTATCGTGATGATGAAAGCGATAGCCAGATCCCACGTGTGGTGGCCCGGTTTCAATGCGGATTTAGAGTCCTGCGTTCACAGATGTAATACATGCTCACAGCTAAGCAATGTACCCAGGAAGGCGCCGCTCAGTTTCTGGTCTTGGCCCTCCAAACCGTGGTCTCGGGTACATGTTGACTATGCAGGACCGTTCTTGTGTAAAATGTTCCTTGTGGTTGTAGAAGCGTATTCCAAGTGGATTGAATATGAGATAATGTCGGCTAGCACGTCTGCTGCCACTACTGAAAGCCTGCGGGCCAGGTTTGCCACTCATGGTTTACCCAATGTCCTGGTGAGCAACAACGGGCCATGTTTTACCAGTGCTGAGTACAAAGAATTCATGACCCGCAATGGGATCAAACATGTCACATCTGCCCTGTTTAAACCAGCATCCAATGGTCAGGCAAAGAGAACAGCGCAAACCATCAAGCAAGGCTTGAAGAGGGTAACTGAAGCCTCACTGCAGACTCACCTATCCCGGGTCCTGCTTAGCTACCGCACAAGACCCCACTCACTCACTGGGATCCCATCTGCTGAACTGTTCATGAAAAGAGCACTTAAGACAAGGCTCTCGTTAGTTCACCCTGATCTACATGAACAGGTAGAGAGCAGGCGGCTTCAACAAATTGCATGCCATGATAGCGCAAATGTGTCAAGCGAGATTGAAATCAATGATCCTGTATTTGTATTAAATTATGAACAAGGTCCCAAGTGGCTTCCCAGCACTTTCGTGGCCAAAGAGGGGAGCAGGGTGTTTTGGGTCAAACTTTCAAATGGACTCATTCACCGGAAATACTTGGACCAAATGGAACTCAGATTCACGGACTACCCTGATTAACCCACCTTGGACCCTACCTTTTTTGATCCCCCAACATACACACCAGCGGCAACCGGCACCATGGTTGACCACGAAGCAGAACCCATCATCCACAGCAGCCCAGCAGGATCCAACACACCAGGCAGCCCAGCAAGGCCAGATGCACAGCAACCCAGAGAGGGCCCAACAAATGATTCAACAATACCAGTTTTCACACCAAGACGATCAACCAGGGCAAAAAGAGCCCCAGATCGACTCACATTTTAAATAGTTACACTATTGACTTTGGGGGGAGTGTTGTTATATATGTATACTTGTATTCACTCTGTACAGCCAACAGACGGCTCATCCCTGGAGTCCCAAGGGATCCCATAATCCCTTGGGAGCACAGGTATTTAAGGAGGCCTCACAATTTGGAGAGGCACTCTGGAGACCTGCAATAAAAGACTAATGTCACACTTTACTTTGAGCTTACAGTGTTCAGTCTGACTCTTTCTCCATACATAACACTTCACTCCCTTATCATTCAAAATTCTCTCTATCTCCGCCTTAAATATATTAATTGACCCAGCCCCCACAGCTCTCTGGGACAGAAAATTCCACATATTTACGATCCTCTGAGTTAAGAAATTTCTCTTCATCTGAGTTCTAAATGGGCGACCCCTTATTCTTAAATTATGCCCCCTAGTTCTAGATTTCCCCATGAGTGGAAACATCCTCTCTTGATGGATGAAGCAACCAAGTGTAATGTAACCAAGTTTGCTGATAATACAAATGTGTGTGGGAAAGCAAGTTGCGAGGAGGACACAAAGAAAATGCAAAGGGATATTGACAGGCGAAGTGAGTGGGCAAACATTTGCCAGATGGAATATAATGTGGGAATGTGTGAGGTTATCCACTTTGGCAGGAAAAATTAAAAAAAATAAGATGGATGGTCAGAGCGATACGAAGAAGTGATCAGAGATCGCCTTATCTGCGATTGACACAATGGGAGTAGTGGGGCCAAGAGAGAGGACAAGGTCGAGGGGGTGGAGGTGAATATGGTGGGGAGTTTACATGGAGGGAGAGAATAAGGGACAATAGGAGGCTGGTGAACTCAGAGGAGAGAGAGCATGATGAATTGAGGTGAAGGTTGAAATCACCAAGGATGAGAAGTTGTTCAGTGCAGAGGCTGAAGGAGAAAAGTAGCGAAGAAATATCGGTAATAACATTTTTATGGTACTTGGCTTGGCGATAGGGAACGAGGATTTTAACTGAGAGGTGAGAGGGGTGGAATAGGGCGAGATGCTCAAAGGAGGGGAAATTGCCAAAGGAGTAGGGGGACAGACCAAAGTGTGATTTGGTTTTGAGAGTCACACCGCCACCTGGCAGTCTGAGGGTGCAAGTGTTGGAAGGTAGAGTCAGAGCGAGAGGCATTATTTAAGGGTAAGGTGTCATCGCCCCTCAACCACGTTTCTGTCAAGACCATGATGTCAATGCCAGCACCCATGATAAGCTGATGGATGGGAAGGGCCTTGCTAGCAAGTGAACGGACATTCTGGAGGGAGGTGCGGAGTGGCTCGGTGATGGCTGCCCCACCACCAGCGTCCACAGGGTCAGAGCTGGAGGGGGGGCAGTCAGTTGAATGGGGAGAAGATTGACAAGATTAATCCCCACTAGGCGGGACGGTTGGCGAGAGAGTAGGATGGGACTGTTGGAGTTGCTGCTTGTAAGGAGGCAAAGATGAATGCCTCGATGGGACCTTCATAGGATGCCAAGAAAGGCACAGAGGGAAGTTGGAGGCTTATCTCGAGGAAGTCAAAAGTCAAACCTGGGCCAGTGGCAGGAAAATAAGAAGGTCGAAAACTAATGAAGGATTGGGGTAGGGATTTGGGAGGGCAGAGTATCCGTGAGAGGAGAGATGAAAGGAGGAATGGCAACAGGAGAGAACGGTCAGGAAGGGATCAAGAGAAAATGAAAGAGGGGTAAAAAGTGGAAAATGTTTGAATGGCTCAGGTCCGGAGTGGCAGCCAAAGTGCGTACGCGCATGGACACAGGAAAAGCTCAGGTTATGTAGGCCTGTTTAAATGTAGTAGTGAATGAGATACAATAGTACGAAGACCAGGGTCAAAGTCAGAGGTCCCATGGAAGGACAAAGTCGACATGAACAGGAAGGGGCCAGCATGGAGCATCGACGAACTGCTGTCCAAAGCAGGTGAGTGAAGTGCAGAGAGTTCGAGGATGTGCTGTTGTAGCAAAAATTGATAGTGGTGCAGAAAGATGATGGTGATGTTGTCCGAAGTTTGTGGATTGCGGTAGATCGCCGTAAAACCACAGCCAACATCCAGCAAAGTTGAAAACTGGTAGGACGAGTGAAGCAGCAGCTGTGAGCAAGAAACCAGCAGGTCAGCACAGACACAACCACAGTTCAAAGAAAAAATAAACTTTAGCAGCAGAGATGGAGAAGGTCGTCTTACAATATAAGCACATAAGAAATAGGAACAGGAGTAGGCCATACGGCCCCTCGAGCCTGCTCCGCCATTTAATAAGATCATGGCTGATCTGATCATGGATCAGGAAGGATAGATAGAAAAGAAAAGGAGGTGGGGTAGCGTTGCTGGTTAAAGAGGAAATTAGCGCAATAGTAAGAAAGGACATTGGCTTGGATGATGTGGAATCGGTATGGGTAGAGCTGCGGAATACCAAAGGGCAGAAAACGCTGGTGGGAATTGTGTACAGACCACCAAACAGTAGTAGTGAGGTTGGGGATGGCATCAAACAAAAAATTAGGGATGCATGCAATAAAGGTACAGCAGTTATTATGGCCGACTTTAATCTACATATAGATTGGGTTAACCAAGTTGGTAGCAATGCGGTGGAGGAGGATTTCCTGGAATGTATTAGGGATGGCTTTCTAGACCAATATGTCAAGGAACCAACTAGAGGGCTGGCCATCCTAGAGTGCGTGTTGTGTAATGAGAGAGGACTAATTAGCAATCTTGTTGTGTGAGGCCCCCTGGGGAACAGTGACCATAATATTGTAGAATTCTTTATTAAGATGGAGAGTGACAGTGTTAATTCAGATACTAGGGTCCTGAACTTAAGGAAAGGTAACGTTGATGATTTGAGACGTGAATTGGCTAAGATAGACTGGCAAATGATACTTAAAGGGTTGACAGTGGATAGACAATGGAAGACATTTATAGATTACATGGATGAACTTCAACAATTGTACATCCCTGTCTGGAGTAAAAATAAAAAGGGGACGGTGGCTCAACCATGGCTAACAAGGGAAATTAGAGATAGTGTTAAATCCAAGGAAGAGGCATATAAATTGGCGAGAAAAAGCAGCAAACCTGAGGACTGGGAGAAATTTAGAAATCAGCTGAGGAGGACAAAGGGTCTAATTAGGAGGGGGAAAATAAAGTATGAGAGGAAGCTTGCAGGGAACATAAAAACTGACTGCAAAAGCTTCTATAGATATGTGAAGAGAAAAAGATTAGTGAAGACCAACGTAGGTCCTTTGCAAACAGAATCAGGTGAATTTATAATGGGGAACAAAGAAATGGCAGACCAATTGAACAAATACTTTGGATCTGTCTTCACTAAGGAAGACACAAATAACCTTCCGAAAATACTAGGGGACCGAGGGACTAGTGAAAAGAAGGAACTGAAGGAAATCCTTATTAGTCAGGAAATTGTGTTAGGGAAATTGATGGGATTGAAGGCCAATAAATCCCCAGGGCCTGATAGGCTGCATCCCAGAGTAATTAAGGAAGTGGCCCTGGAAATAGTGGATGCATTGGTGATCATTTTCCAACATTCTATTGACTCTGGATCAGTTCTTATGGACTGGAGGGTAGCTAATGTAACACCACTTTTTAAAAAAGGAGGGAGAGAGAAAACGGGGAATTATAGACTGGTTAGCCTGACATCAGTGGTGAGGAAAATGTTGGAATCAATTATTAAAGATGAAATAGCAGCGCATTTGGAAAGCGGTGACAGGATCGGTCCAAGTCATGGATTTATGAAAGGGAAATCATGCTTGACAAATCTTCAAGAATTTTTTGAGGATGTAACTAGTAGAGTTGGCAAGGGAGAACCAGTGGATGTGGTGTATTTGGACCTTTCAAAAGGCTTTTGACAAGGTCCCACACAAGAGATTAGTGTGCAAAATTAAAGCACATGGTATTGGGGGTAATGTATTGACGTGGATAGAGAACTGGTTGGCAGACAGGAAGCAGTTCAGTTTTCGTCCTCTAGTCTGAGGAAGGACGTTCTTGCTATTGAGAGGTTACAACGAAGGTTCACCAGATTGATTCCTGGGATGGCAGGACTGGCATATGAGGAGAGACTGGATCAACTGGGTTTGTATCCACTGGAGTTTAGAAGAATGAAAGGGTATCTCATAGAAACATATAACATTCTGATGGGATTGGACAGGTTAGAGGCAGGAAGAATGTTCCCATTGCTGGGGAGTTCCAGAACCATGGGTCACAGTCTAAGAATAAGGGGTAGGCCATTCAGGACCGAGATGAGGAGAAACTTCGTCACTCAGAGAGTGGTTAACCTGTGAAATTCTCTACCGCAGAAAGTTGTTGAGGCCAGTTTGTTAGATATATTCAAAAGGGAGTTAGATATGGCCCTTACGGCCAAAAGAATCAAGGGGTATGGAGAGAAAGCAGGAAAGGGGTACTGAGGTTGAATGATCAGCCATGATCTTATTGAATGGTGGTGCAGGCTCGAAGGACCGAATGGCCTGCTCCTGCAACCAATTTCTATGTTTCTATGACTTGGGTCTACTTCCCCGCCTGCTCCCCATTACCTCTTGTCCCCTTATCATTTAAGAAACTCTCTATTTCTGTACTAAATTTATTCAATGTCCCAGCTTCCACAGCTCTCTGGGGCAGCGAATTCCACAGATCCACAACCCTCTGAGAGAATAAATTTCTCCTCATCTCAGTTCTAAATGGGCGGCCTCTTTTCTAAGATCATGCCCTCGAGTTCTAGTCTCTCCCATCAGTGGAAAGATCCTCTCTGCACCCACCTTGTCAAGCCCCCTCATAATCTTATACATTTCGATAAGATCACCTCTCATCCTTTTGAATTCCAATGAGTAGAGGCCCAACCTACTCAACCTTTCCTCATAAGTCAACCCCCTCATCTCCGGAATCAACCTAGTGAACCTTTTCTGAACAGCCTCCAAAGCAAGCATATCCTTTCGTAAATATGAAAACCAAAACTGCACGCAGTATTCCAGGTATGGCCTCACCAATACCCTGTATAACTGTAGCAAGACTTCCCTGCTTTTATACTCCATCCCCTTTGCAATAAAGGCCAAGATTCCATTGGCCTTCCTGATCACTTGCTGTACCTGTATACTATCCCTTTGTGTTTCATGCACAAGTATCCCTAGGTCCCGCTGTACTGCGGCACTTTGCAATCTTGCTCTTTGATTTTTTTTCTGCCAAAGTGCATGACCTCACACTTTCCAACATTATACTCCATCTGCCAAATTTTTGCCCTCTCACTTATCCTGTGTAGTCCAGTGCAGAAATGTAGCGGTGTAATCCAGTGCAGTCCATTGCAGAAACATAGTCTAGCGAAGTCCAGGAAACCAATTTGGCAAAGAATTTAGAGCCAAGACTTGAAGCAACTGAAAGCAGAGCAAAGCCACAGCCGATGAGTCAAGCAGTGTAGTTGGTAGATCAATGAAGTACTGTTCGCGAGTGAAAGATATCAAGTTTCTTCAGAGATCCAGCCGATGCAAACTATGAGACATAGAACAAAGGCACGCCAGGTGATAGGCAATGGGCCCTGCAGACTTTGAACTTGGAGCTTGTAGCTTTAAACTTGCAGGTTGCACTTATAGTTTAGGCTGAAATGCCTTCACTATCAGAGGCAGGATATCATAAGGAGTGGAAGAAAGGAGGCATAGAATATAAGAGCAGGGAGGTTATGCTTAAATTGTACAATACTTTGGTTAGGCCACAGCTGGAGTACTGTGTGCAGTTCTGGTCACCGTATTATAGGAAGGACGTGATCGCACTAGAAAGGGTGCAGAGGAGATTTACTAGGATGCTGCCTGGAATGGAGAATCTTAGTTATGGGGACAGATTGAATAGGCTGGGTTTGTTCTCATTGGAACAGAAGATGTTGAGAGGAGACCTCATTGAGGTGTACAAAATATTGAGGGGCCTGGACATAGGGGATAGTAAGAGCCTATTTCCATTGGTGGAGGGGTCTATTACGAGGGGACATAGTTTTAAGGTGGTTGGTGGAAGCTTTAGAGGCAATTTGAGGGGGGGGCTTCTTTACGCAGAGGGTTGTGGGGATCTGGAACTCGCTGCCTGGAAGAGTGGTGGATGCAGAAACCCTCACCACTTTTAAGAGATGGTTGGTTGGGCACTTGAAGTGCAGTAACTTGCAGGGTTACGGACCTAGAGCTGGTAATTGGGATTAGACTGGATGACCTTTTATTGGCTGGTGCAGATATAATGGTAAGTACTGCAGGGAATCGAATACGTCCAGGGTGATCTCCTGGACTAGTTTCGATCGCCAGGATGGGTCGGAGAGGAATTTTCCTAGATTTTTTCTCCCTAAATTGGCCTGGGTTTTTATCTGGTTTTTGCCTTTCCCAGGAGATACATGGCTTCGGTTGGAGTAGAGTGTAGAATGTTTCAGTATAAGGGGTGTTGCAGTTATGTAAGGCTGACTGTTTGGGCTGGGTGCTCATAGATTTATATGTAACCTTTAAGGCTGCTGACCGAGGGCCGCGCAACTCTCTGTTGGCCGGCGCGGACACGATGGGCCGAAATGACCTTCTTCTGCGCTGTAAATTTCTATGTTTATTTGTTTCTAAAGTAGATTTGGGAGAGAAGGGCAAAGGATGGCCATGGATGACCATGGATAAAATTGAACTGGTCAGAAAGGAGCTTCTACCCCAGGAGCCATCTTGTACTCCCTAGTCTCTCTCTCTCTCTGCTCCAGTTTCTCTTTCTGCCCCAGTCTCTCTCTCTCTGCCCAGTCTCTCTCTCTTTCAGCCCCAGTCGCTCTCTCTCTCTCTCTGTCCCAGTCTCTCTCTCTCTCTGCCCAGTCTCTCTCTCTCTGCCCCAGTCTCTCTCTCTCTCTCTCTGCCCAGTCTCTCTCTTTCTCTGCCCCTGTCTCTTTTTCTGCCGCAGTCTCTCTTTCCCCCTCAGTCTCTCTCCCTCTCTCCTTAGTCTTTTGTCTGCTGTTCTCCATTGGAACACAAGATAGATTCTGAAATATAACTGACTGAGTAATATAATCACCACACCAGTGATTCATTGTGCACTGGCCTTTATGGTGAAACTGTTAATGCACACAAACGTCTCCCTTTTGTACAAGCACCATCATTACTGGTGCTATCACCTGGTACTTGTGCTATCACCACAGAGCAATTGTAGATGCTGTAGTCATGATCAAATTAAAAAAGGTAATGGATACAGTAATGAGTCTAAAGATACTGATCTCCAGGACCTGATGGTTTCCAACTCAGGGTATTAAAAGAAATAGGTGAGGACATTGTAGATGCTCTAATCATGATCATCCAAAACCGGCACGATTCAGGAATTATCCTCTTGGATGTGATAAAAGCCAATGTCGCTCCACTATTTAAGAAGGGTAATTTTATCTGGTCATTATCACATTGCTGTTTTTGGGAGTTTGCTGTGTGCAAGTTGGCTGCCGCGTTTCCCACATTACAACAGTGACTACACTCCAATGTTCAATGTAAGGACATTCACTTTGGACCCAAGAAAGATTGGTCAGTGTATTTTCTAAATGGTGAGAAGCTAGGAAACGTGAAGTATAGGAATTATGCAGTAGAGAGATTTTAGAGTCTAAGTAGAAAAATCAGTGACTGCTACTGGACAGGCACTAAAGATAATTAAGGGTAATAGAATGTTGGCTTTTATATCAAGATGGCTGGAATACAGTGGGGTGGAAGCTATATAAAACTTTGTTTTGTGCTGGATTCAGTTCCGGGCAACGCACCTGAGGAAGGATATATTGGCCTTAGAGGTGGTGCAGCGCAGATTCAGTAGAATGATACCGGGGCTAAAAGGGTTAAATTGCAAGGAGAGGTTACATCGACTAGGCTTGTGTTCCCTTGAGAGGTGATCTAATTGAGCTGTTCAAGATGATTGAAGGATTTGATAGGGTGGATAGAGGGTGGAAGGGGGAATCCGGAACAAAAGCACATAACCTTAAAATTAGTGCTATGCCATTCAGGGGTGATATCAGGAAGCATTTATTCTCACAAAGGGTAGTGGAAATTTGGTACTCTCTCTCCAATAAAACTTGATGTGGTGGGTCAACAGAAAATATCAAAACTGAGATTGATAGATTTTTGTTCGGCGAGGGTATTAAGGGTTATGGAACCAAGGAGGGTAGAACCAAGGGCCCTAAATGCAGATAGAGTTAAGATAAAGATCAGCCATGATCTAATTGAATGGCTCGAGGGACAGTATGGCCTGCACCTATTCTTATATTGTTTGTTTTGCAATCCCATCCAAGTCGAATTTCACCCCAATCGTCTATTAGGGCCATTGCCTTGGTTTTAGAAAGGTTCAAGTTATATTGCAACAAGTTATGTTTCAAAGATCTGTATTATATTGGGCAAATGGTTTTGCTTGAAGGACACCGAGATTTACCAAGTTGTGAATAAACTGAAAGGTTGTTGAATATTCACGTTTCTTTGCACCAAACTGGGCCCAGCTGCTTGTACCAGTATTTAACAAATGCACGCACAGAGCTGCTGGCAAAGGGAATTTCTGCCTTCCCCATTTTGTCTTGTTGGCAAAAAGAAATACCAGGGAGTTTCCTATACAAGATCTGTTCGACCATTTTTCTATCAACGTCCCTCAGGAGGTGGTGACACTTCTGAAACTGAACATTTAAAGATAATACTGGCAACATCAATCTCTGAGGGAACTAAATGTTATTTATCACAAGTTTATAATATGGAACCAAGTAAAACAATTCTCTTTTTTTGTTAAATTACATTTCAACTAGTAACCAAATACTGTTCATGAATAACCTGTTAAAATGTATGAACTGAAATTCAGCTGAGACAGTTGGAAAATTTTAATTTATTCATTCTGCTCATTGAATTGCAGGATTAAAAAGATTAACAAGAAAAAGCAAAGGAGTAGAAAGGCAAAACCAAGCAAGAAACGTGGACAAAACTCTGAAAGGCTTCAACTCATCTCTGCACTCATTTAATTTTGCAATGTTGCTTTTAAAGAATGAGCAAGTAATTTGCTGCTTAATAGCTAAAATATTCAAGGTTTCATGAATATACCTTATCATACTAGTGTTAAAAATTCGCCACTTCTTTTAAAAAGGTGTTGCCTCTCCCTCATCCAATTCTTCAACAGTCAATGGGTTAATTTCTCACAAAGACCAGCCCCAAGTATCCCCGGGTTTTTGTGCTCTTGTGATGAAAGTTTTCAGCAATGTGGAGCGTTTTGGAGTCATTTACACCTGGGCACACATTGGCCTCGATATTAACGCATACCCTCCCACACTGGCTTACCCTCTGCAGATCGCAGCTCATCTCTCCTCTAGAGGTGGGGATGTGATTAGTGACATCCCCACCTCAAGATCCGATCCCTCGTTCCCTCCCACGATTGTCAATCTCCAGCCCCCCCCCTCCCCCCACACAAGCCCTAATCTTTCGCTCCCTCCCTCCCTCCCAATTGCCTCTTTCTTCCCCCCAGCCCCACCAGCACCAAGAACAAATTTCTCCCGATTACCAGCGACCGTCCCCAAGGCTCCCAGGCTGCGGCCTCCTGCTGCTTGTTTTCCCACCCGGCAGTCGGCCAACCTGTCAATTGGTATGGCTGCTGTGTCGGAAACGGTAGAAAAAAAGTTATAATGAGGTCTTGCTGTTCAATTTGGCAGGACCTCTGCATCCTAGGCCTTGCCAGTTTTTCTCGCATTGCCAAGTTTCCCTGCACCCTTCCCCCCTCCCCTCAACTCCTAAATCCTCATAATCCACAGCTGAAAAAGTCAGGGGTTCCGAGTCTGATGGGCTTAGTGTTGTAATTTAACATTTCTTCTATCTTCTGAAGGCTATTTAAACATAATTTATTTTGATTAGCTTTACTATCCAAACTGGTTTTTGCTTTTCATTGCATTCATAAAATAAAGCACCCATGTCTTATAATTATTTTCATTCTTCGAACAGAGGCTCACTTAACAGGTAACAAGTAAGAGCCATGAATTAATATTGCTACAATAGAAATATTAACCCTTTCATTACACTTACATGCACTCCCCTGGTAGCGGACCTGTGATTTACTGAAAGCTGCTTACTGTGGGGTCAGTGATGTGGGGGGGAAAAAATTTCACCATTATAAAAATATTGGGATCAACAATGTAACTAACATCGTCATCATAGGCAGTCCCTCGGAATTGAGGAAGACTTGCTTCCACTCTTAACATGAGTTCTTAGGTAGCTGTACTATCCACTATGAAAACTACAGTCTCTGTCACAAGTGGGACAGATAATCGTTGAAGGAAGGGGAGGGTGGGACAGGTTCGCCGCACGCTCTTTCCACTGCCTGCGCTTGGTTTCTGCATGCTCTCGGCGACAAGACTTGAGGAGCTCAGCGCCCTCCCGGATGCACTTCCTCCACTTAGGGCGGTCTTTGGCCAGGGTCTCCCAGGTGTCAGTGGGAATGTTGCACTTTATCAGGGAGGCTTTGAGGGTGTCCTTGTAATGTTACCGCTGCCCACCTTTGGCTCATTTGCCGTGAATGAATTCCAAGTAGAGCGCTTGCTTTGGGAGTCTCGTGTCTGGCATGCGAACCACATGGCCTGCCCACCGGAGCTGATCAAGTGTGGTCAGTGCTTCAATGCTGGGGATGTTGACCTGGTCGAGGACACTAACATTGGAGTGTCTGTCCTCCCAGGGGATTTGTAGGATCTTGCGGAGACATTGTTGGTGGTATTTCTCCAACGACTTGAGGTGTCTACTGCACATGGTCCATGTTTCTGAACCATACAGGAGGGCGGGTATTACTACAGCCCTATAGACCATGAACTTGGTGACAGTTTTGAGGGCCTGGTCTTCAAACACTCTTTTCCTCAGGTGGCCGAAGGCTGCACTGGCGCACTGTGAAGGGATGCAAAATTCACAAGAAACCCCTCCCTGTTTGGGCTCATTTGAAAGGAAATTTAATTTGGGACTATCTACCGAAAAGTTTGGAACTCCAAAGTGCTTATGGAAGAAACTACGAACTTTAATAGAATTTTGGATTTTAAAAGACAAATTCAAGGCTGTGGGCGGACCTACGGAACTAGCAAGAAACAGTCTAATTAAGTGGAGCTACCTGGGTATGAGGACTAAGTTAACCTGTCTGGAGGGATGAGTATTTGAAAATCCTTCCTCCACAAGAGTCATTAACATCACAAAATCACCCAGAAGTAGCTACCCATCAACATGGGTCTGGACAACCATTTCAGCATATACATCATAAAGAGGCCCAATCTAGCCCGTATGCGAAAGACTAAACACAAAAGGACATTGCAATTACCAAACTAATATTTCCATCAGGAAACAGTTTTCGAACATCAACTCACCCAAAACATATCAACTTTTAACGAGCCCACCAAAATATTACAAAGAAGAACCAAGCCCGCCAAAATTATACAACGGATTTTGAACAAGATTTGGCGCCAAGATTAGAACACTGAAATCGTATAACTGGCCCATGTTTTCAACAGAGATTAGGTGGTTGCTAGGTAGCTACAAGGCTGCTACTACCTCAGATGCCATACTACACCAAGTGCTATACTGCGAGTATGTCATCAAGACAAGGAGAGAAACCAACGCGACAGTTGTAAACTAACTTCTCCAGCCTCGAAGTCCTGAAGTCCTGAAGGAAGGAAAAATATCACCATCGCGGCAGCGACCGACCACAGTCAACATGGTATCAACGGAAAAACTACCGCAATCTACCGTTAACTGTCAAAAGGATTGGTAAGCATAGTCCCTGCCTGCCCTGGAGTACAACCTAGCTAGAATTAGGTATTGGGAGGTGGGAGGTATAACTTTACTGTAACCCCCCTTTGAATGTGTAGTGTATTGTTTTTTATTCGAGTGATTTTAAGTTTGACCTTGTATCTTTCCTTGTACTGTTCTTTATTCGAGTGATTGTAAGTTTGGCCATGTATTTTCTTACTAGAGTAATAAGCCTGGATTATTTTGACTGTAATAAAACCAAAGTTTCTTTTGCATCAAACCAGTGTCCTTTGCACTTTTGTCACACACCCCAAATAAATCCAGAGTACAGAACCCAAGGGAGTGGGAGCGATTCGAACTGCTCAAGTTGGTCAGAAGGGAACCTGACCCCCTCATAGGCACCACCCCCTTACAACTGGAGGTGGTGTTGGATCTCGTCGTCAATGCCTGCTGTTGTTGATAGGGGCTCCCGAGATAAGGGAACTGGTCCATGTTGTCCAGGGCCGTGCCATGGATCTTGATGACTGGGGGACAGCGCTGTGTGGCAAGGACAGGCTGGTGGAGGACCCTTGTCTTACGGATGTTTAGCGTAAGGCCCATGCTTTTGTACGCCTCAGTAAATACGTCGACTATGTCCTGGAGTTCAGCCTCTGTGTGTGTGCAGACGCAGGCGTCGTCTGCATATTGCAGTTCGCCGACAGAGGTTGTGGTGGTCTTGGATCTGGCCTGGAGACGGCGAAGGTTGAACAGGTTCCTTCTGGTTCTGTAGTTTAGTTCCGCTCCAGCGGGGAGCTTGTCGACTGTGAGGGGAAGCATGGCAGCAAGGAGATTGAGAAGAGGGTTGGGGCAATGACGCAGCCCTGCTTGACCCCGGTCCGGACGTGTGATGGATCCGTTGGTAAGGATCACAGCCTGCATGTCGTCGTAGAGCAGGCAGAGGATGGTGACATACTTTTGGGGGCATCCGAAACGGAAAAGGACGTTCTATAGACCCTCGCAGTTGACAGTGTCAAAGGCCTTTGTAAGGTCGAAGAAGGCCATGTATAAGGGTTGCCGCTGTTCCCTGCATTTTTCCTGCAGCTGCCGCACTGCAAAATCATGTCTATAGGGGACCAAATCTGCACTGTGACTCCGGGCGGAGCTCCTCGGCCACAGGGAGAAGACGGTTGAGGAGGACTCTTGCAACGACTTTCCCAGTGGCTGATAGCAGGAAGATTCCTCTGTAGTTGCCGCAGTTGGACTTGTCCTCTTTTTAAAAGATGGTCATGATCACTGCATCCCTGAGATCTCCCGGCATGCTCTCCTCCCTCCAGATGAGAGAGATGAGGTCATGTATTCGTGCCAGCAGTGCCTCTCCACCATACTCAGTGCTTCAGCAGGGATTCCATCTGCTCCTGTAGCCTTGTTGTTTTTTAGCTGACTTATGGCTTTTTCTACCTCGTGCAGTATTGGGGTCTCACTTAGGTGGTGGCGGGTAGCATGCTGTAGAATGGAGTCGAGAACACTCGAGTCAAAGGCAGAGTCTTGATTGAGAAAATCTTCGAAGTGCTCCTTCTCGATGTCCTTGATGAGTGTTTCCCATTCTTGACCAGCAGTTGGGTGGGGCCTTGGGTGTTTGGACTGAAGGTGGCCTTGACTGCAATGAAGAATCCTTGACATCATGGCTGTCGGCCAGCTGCTGTATTTCCTGTGCTTTCTCCATCCACCACCTGTTCTTTAGATCCCGTTTTTTTTGTTGGACCTCAGCCTTGAGCCGTCTGTAATGCTGCTTTGCTGCTTCCGAATTGGGTTGTTGTTTAAGTCTCAGAAATGCTCTGCGCTTGCGATCTATTAGCTCTTGAATCTCCTAATCATTCTCATCAAGCCTGTAAAGTCCTGTCCCCTCAGTACAGATTCACACGAGGCATGTAGTGAAGTCAAGGTCACTGTGGACCTGCACCTTTATTTCACAGCTCTGGAATCCTGCACTTGCCAGAGACTTGTCCTTATATACCTGTCTCTTGCAAGTGCACCCCTGGTGGTAAGGTATGCTGCCGGTTACGGGTCATATCTTATTACAGTCATGTATAGCATGTTAGGATACAGTTATATATAATTATGTAAGATACATGACATCACCCTCCCCCAAGGTCTTATTGTCTTAATAGGTTCAGTCTCTCAGGTGGTCTACGCTCTCGCATGGAGCGTCTGAGTTGTGGTTCAGTTGTTTGCCTTGGTGTCTGTTTTTCTTTGGGTGTGGTTGCTGGTATCTCGCCTGGGCTGTCTGTTTCGGTTGGTGTGATTGTTGTTGACTTGCCTGGGCTGTCTGTTGGGATTGCCCTTTCCTCAGGTCATTCTGTCTGTCCACCAGGTGTGGTGCGAGTTCCACATTATAGTCTGTCTCTGGTTCCGCAGTGTTGTTGGTAAATCTGCTTTTGACTTGGTCTACATGCCTCTGGCATGTTTTGCCATTGTCCATTTGTACTACCAATAGCCTGTTTCCTTCCTTGCCCGTTACTGTCCCTGCAAGCCATTTGGGACCCCTGCCATAGTTTAGTACAAACACTTTGTCCCCTATCTCATTCCATCTCCCCCTCGAATTTCTGTCATGGTACTCAGTCAGCTTACGGCACTTTGCCTCAATGATTTTGTGCATGTCTGGGAGGATTAATGAGAGCCTTGTTTTTAAAGTCCTTTTCATCAACAGTTGCGCGGGGGGGGATCCCAGTCAGTGAGTGTGGACGAGATCTGTATGCCAACAGCAGTCGCGACAGGCAACCCTGTAGTGTGGGACCTTGGATTTTAAGCATGCCTTGTTTAAAGATTTGCACTGCTCTCTCCGCCTGGCCGTTGGAGGCCAGCTTGAACGGTGCCGTCTTGACGTGATTTATGCCGTGGTCAATTATAAAGTCTTGGAATTCTGTGCTGGTGAAGCACGGACCATTGTCACTGACCAATATGTCTGGGATTCCGTGCATTGCAAACATGGTTGCGAGGCTCTCCACAGTGGTGGAGGTTGTGCTCGAGTTTAAAATGGTGCATTCGATCCACTTTGAAAATGCATCTACAACTATGAGGAACATTTTGACCATGAATGGGCCCGCATAGTCTATGTGCACTCGCGACCACGGTTTGGTAGGCCAGGGCCAGGGGCTCAGTGGAGGCATTCCTGGGGGCATTGCTGAGTTGGGCACAAATGGTGCACCTTCGGACGCAGAGCTCCAAGTCCGCGTGAATACCAGGCCACCAGACATGGGATCTGGCTATGGCCTTCATGAGAACGATCCCTGGGTGCTCGCGGTGGAGCTCCCGGACAAATGCTTCTCTGCCTCGCAGAGGCATGACTACTCGGCTGCCCCACATCAGGCAGTCTGCTTATAGTGATAGCTCATGCATGCGCCTGTGAAAGGGTTTTAATTCCTCGGGGCAGGCATCGCGAGCCTCTGCCCAGTCACCGGTTAGGACACCTCTTTTTATTAAGGATAACGTGGGGTCGCTGGCTGTCCAGGCTCTGATTTGGCGAGCCGTCATGGGCGAACCTGTGGACTCAAAGGCATTGATTGCCATGACTATCTCACAGTCCTGTTCGTCAGACCATTCCGTGGTTGCCAGGGGTAGCCTGCTGAGCGCGTCGGCACAGTTGTCTGTGCCTGGTCTGTGCCTTATGGTATAGTTGTAGGACGCCAGCATGAGTGCCCACCGTTGAATTCGCACAGAGGCGTTGCCGTTTATTGCCTTGCTCTCGGATAGGTGGGATGTGAGGGGCTTGTAGTCGGTTTCTATCACGAACTTGGCCCCGAAAAGGTATTGGTACATCTTTTTGACACCGTACACGCAGGCGAGCGCCTCCTTCTCTACCATTCCGTACCTGCGCTCCGCCCACGAAAGTGGCCTGGAGGCATAAGCTATGGGTTGTAATTTGCCCGCACTATTGACATGTTGCAAAACGCACCCGACCCCATACACTGACGCATCACATGTGAGAACTAGCTTTTTACCTGGGTCAAAGAAAGTCAAAACACTGTTGGAACACAGAAGGTTGCATGCCTTATTGAAGGCGCATTCCTGGGCGTCCCCCCAAAACCAATCGCACCCCTTCCTGAGTAGCATGTGGAGAGGCTCCAGCAGCGTGCTCAAGTTCTGCATAAAGTTCCCAAAGTAATTGAGTAGCCCGAGAAAGGCGCGCAGTTCTGAGACATTCCGGGGCCTGGGTGCCAGGCGAATTGCTTCTGTTTTGGACTCTGTTGGGCGGATTCCATCAGCGGCAATCCTTCTGCCCAAAAATTCAACCTCGGGTGCGAGAAACAGGCACTTGGATTTCTTGACTCGTAGGCCTACCCGATTCAACCGCTTTAGTACTTCCTCCAAATTACGGAGATGGGAGTCGATGTCCCTGCCCATGATAAGCATGTCGTCTTGAAATACAACCATCGCTGGGATGGACTTGAGCAGACTCTCCATGTTGCGCTGGAATATGGCAGCTGCCGACCTGATGCCGAATGGGCATCGATTGTACATGAAAAGGCCTCAATGTGTGTTGATGGTGGTGAGTAGCTTGGATTCCTCGGTCAATTCTTGCGTCATATACGCAGATGTGAGGTCTAATTTTGAGAAAAGTTTACCTCCAGCCAATGTGACAAATAAGTCCTCTGCTCTGGGCATAGGGTACTGGTCCTGTAGGGAGACTCTGTTTATGGTAGATTTGTAGTCCCCACAGATTCGTACGGATCCATCAGGCTTCATGACTGGGACGATGGGACTTGCCCAGTCGCTAAATTCCACAGGTGATATAATGCCTTCCCGCAGAAGCCTGTCTAGTTCATGTTCAATCTTTTCCCTCATCACATAGGGTACAGCGCTGGCCTTGTGATGGACCAGTCTAGCATCCTGTGTGATGTAGATTTTGACTTTGGCCCCTTTGAAGGTGCCCACACTTGGCTGAAAGAGATGTTCAAATTGCTTTATAACTGTTGAGCAGGAGGTCCGTTCCTCTAATGACATGGCATGGACATCATCCCATTTCCAGTTCAGTTTTGCCAGCCAGCTTCTCCCCATCAGTGCTGGGGGGTCTCCGGGGACAATCCACAGGGGAAGTCGATTCACTGTCCCTTTGTGTGTGACAGAGAGCATGGCGCTGCTGAGGATTGGTACGATTTCTTTGGTATAGGTCCTTAGTGTGGTGTTGACCATTGTGGGTTTTGATCTGTCTCTTTTATGCGGCCACAGTTGTTCAAATTGCTGAGTGCCATGAGAGATTGACTCGCTCCCGTATCCAGCTCCACGTTGACAGATATCCTGTTGAGTAGGACCCTCATCATTATAGGAAGCTTCCTGTTGTAGGAGCAGCAGCCATTGATCGTGTTGACCCGCTGTACACCGGTGTCCCGGGTACTGTCCCCGCCATCTTCTGGTCCGCTTTCCGACCTATCTGATTCTTATACCAGCCGAGCTGCCGTTTTTTTGCACATGCAGGCCAAATGCCCTGTATATTCACAATTTCTGCAAACAGCCTGCTGAAATCGACATTCCCTTGATGAGTCCCCACCCCCACACCTCCAGTACAGACCTGTTCCATTGTTCAAAGAGTTCCCAAAGAATGAGCTGCGTCTGGCTGATCTCTCTTGAGCTTCTCTCAGTTTGTAGTTGATTGCTCGCATTGTGGGTTGATGAGGTGTGAACGGCCGTTCCTGTGGCCCTTGATGGCTTCTGCCTGCTGTTGAGAGCCTGTTCTCCTGGTTTTGTCTGTGTGTGGGGGTAGCAACCTGTTTAGTGCTGTGAACTTCTTCTTCCGATATTTCGTTAGTGTCGTACCTGCATTGTAAATCAACCTCGTTTCTTCTTCACCTACCAAGAATATCTGTGCAAGCAGTGCTGCCACCTCTAAGGTCAGGTTCTTGGTCTCTATGAGCTTTTGGAATATGCCTGCATCGCCTATTCCTTCAATGAAAAAGTCTCTCAGCATTTCCCTCCTCAGTTAATCGGAGAACTCACATAAACTAGCCAACCTCCGAAGTTCCGCCATGAAGTCGAGTATGCTCTGGCCCACACAGCGTCTGTAGTTGTAGAACCTGTGTCTGGCCATGTGTAGGCTGCTCGTTGGCTTCAGGTGATCTCTTACCAGTGTGCTCAATTCTTCAAACGACTTGCTTGCTGGTTTCTTGGGTGCCAACAGATCCTTCATTAAAGCGTATGTTTTCGAGCCACAGCTGGTTAAGAGATGGGCTCTTCTTTTGTCTGCCTTATCGTCGCCTAACCAGTCTTTGGTTACAAAGCTTTGCTGGAGCCTTTCTATAAAGTCCTCCCAATTGTCTCCCGCATTGTACTTTTCATCTGATCCTTTGTTCGCCATTCTGTGGATTCTGTAATCCCGTAACCCGTCGCCACTGTAAAGTCCTGTCCCCTCAGTACAGATTCACACGAGGCATGTAGTGAAGTCTAGGTCACTCTGGACCTGCACCTTTATTTCACTGCTCTGGAATCCTGCACTTGCCAGAGACCTGTCCTTATATATCTGTCTCTTGCAAGTGCACCCCTGGTGGTGAGGTATGCTGGTGGTTACGGGTCACATCTTATTACAGTCATGTATAGCATGTTAGGATACAGTTATATATAATAATGTAAGATACATGACAAAGCCAGTCCTGGTGTTTCCTGGTTGAGTGACTGAGCGTCTCTTTGCAGGCATTGGTTATGGAGGTCTGGAGGGCAGACCAAGCGCTGTGGGCATTCTGCGTCTCGGGGTCATCAAGGTACGCCAGCTGCGAGGCGCTGACTGTATAAGGCTCTCTTAGCTGGGTCCTTAAGTGCCCCAACATAGACTTTTTTGTGGCACTGCTTCTGCTGCCTCCTCCACTTTGGGGCTATGTTGATGTCAATGATGGATTGGATTAGGCGGTGGTCCATCCAGCAGTTGTCAGCTCCTGTCATGGCGCGGCTGATGCGCACATCCTTACGATCCCTGGCTCGGATGATGACATAGTCGAGCAGGTGCCAGTGTTTGGAGCGAGTGTGTTGCCACGATGCCTTGTATTTGTCCCTCTGGTGGAACAAGGTGTTGGTGTAACTATCAAGCAGGTGCTTGTCCCTATACCCTGTTGTATCTCTGGATCATGTTGTAAAGGAGACAGAAACTTTTTTTATTGGACCCGAAGGAGAACTCCTGCTTCTCTTGCTCCACAAGGAAAGTTAGAATAAATGTTTTTTTTTAAACTTATATGTTTGGGCAACGTCTGGCCTCGATCTTTGTCCCTACTCGATTGACCTGGCTGGATCCTCAGTGCGGCTTCCCACTCAGACTGCTGTGTTAAAATTCCAGCCAGCTCTGAATGATGTCGTAGGGTCCCAAAATACATACAAGAAAATGAACTCTGCCAGATTTGGGTAACTGTTCTTGCCGCTTGCTAAGTCGAGCAAATTAAAATCAGGAACCATCAGCTCCTGTGTGGGTTCGGGTTAAAATCGCCCCGGACTCTTCATCAATCACTAACTCTGGTAATGCATTCCATGCCTTCAACATCCTCTATCAAAACATTTTTTGTGGTGTGTGTCGTATAATCGATGAACTATACCCCTCAGTCTGTGAAGCACTTTTCGGACTTCCTGAGATCAGGATAGGCGTTACATAAATGCAAGTTCTTTTCTTTAATGAGCTCTGCGATGAATATATTCCCACTGAATCCAGCAACGCCTGTACCTCACCAATAATGGTTCCTCACACTGTGTGACATGGGGAATGCATTTTGGATTTACAATGCTCATGTTGACTTTGTGTACAAAATGCTTGGGATAGCCAAGTCTGCCCAAGACCAGTAAGGGAAAACCTAGCAATTATTTCATGGCTTGCTATTATGTGTGGAAGATAACCGAGCTGATAAAGTAATCTCATCTAGCATGGAACCTCATTCTGCTCTTGGATAAGAGATCGTTAATATTGCCACCATGTCCCCACCGGGGGGGCCAATAATACACAGGACCAATTCCTCATGGCAGAGATAGAGCTTTAACTGGTCTGATAATACATCCACCGCTTGCATGGGCGATTGGATATCTCAACTACATAATCTAACCAAAATAATTTGGTCATCCCTTAAGTAAACTTTTTATTCTATTTCTGTCCTTTTCAGTGATTCTTCTTCTTCTTCGATAGTGCCCCGGAGTAGGGGGGCGGTCAAGGTGCCTGACCCTACTCCTAACGCCATCTTCCTCCTGGACACCCTCTGTACATGCAGGTCTGCGCACATCTGCAGGCCCTTGTGGGTGTTGGGCAGCCATGGCTGCTGCCTCCCTTGCCCGCTGCCTCTCTGCACGTTGCTGATGGTGACACCTTCTCCTGCGTACCGCCCTGCATCTCACTAGGTGTACCAGGCATTCCCCTGACAACACTGATCCCATTCTGTTTGAGGCTCACCCTGAGAAGCATGCCTCTGGAGCACAGAATAAGTCCTACAGGCCTCCCTTAATGTTTGAGAGCTGAAGTTGCTCAAAGCTCTCACAAAAACTACAAACAGCACTCAGGCAGTTAAATTAAATGAAAAAAACTTCAACAGAACTTTTGTGCAAAAATACCCCCATCGTGGGAATACTGCGTTGACCTCCTCCAGTGATGTTGCCTATCGCGGCAAAGTGTTCCAACACTAAAACCTGGTGGGGGCACTGCTCAAAAAAAAGCTGGGTTTTTCGAGTTGAAAATGGGTGGCGTGGCTGCGTAGCAGTGGTGCGCACCCTGATGATGTCACTGCGGCCTCAATACCCTTACTGCTGCTTCACACGTCTGATTGCGACGGAACTCCTCACCGTTGGAAATGCCCCTGAGCTAAATATGCGCCGGGGGAGGGTCCAATAAAACACAGTGTGTCCGTCAATCGATATTTCAGATGGCCACTGAAAACTTCGGTCACGGTCTCTCCGGGACACTGAATTTCGCCCCCTTAGACTTCAGAGAATGTTATTTTTGAAGAAGCAATGCAAGATTACTCCAGTCATTGGATACTCTGCTAAGCAACCTTCCGCAGATGATGGCTGCAGTGTTTCACTATTGTGTTGATGCAGTGGGCTTATAGTGGACTCTATACTGACTCCCTCTGACTCCCACAGCTACCTGGACTACACTTCCTCCCACCTCGCATTCTGTAAGGACTCTATTCCATTCTCCCAGTTTTTCCGTCTCCGTCACATCTGCTCTGACAACGCCACCTTTCACACTAGTGCCTCTGACATGTCTTCCTTTTTCCTCAACCGAGGATTCCCCTTCACAAGGCCCTCGACTGTGTCTATTCTATTTCCCACACCTCTACTCTCACCCCACCCCCTCTCTCTCAGAACCACGACAGGGTTCTCCTTGTCCTCACCTTTCAACCCACTAGCCTCCACATTCAACGGATCAAACTCCTCCATTTCCGCCGCCTCCAGCGTGATCCCATCGCCAATCACATCTTCCCCTCCCCTCTCATGCGTTCCGAAGGGACCGCTCCCTCCGCGACACCCTGGTCCATTGTGCAATCACCCCCAGCACCTCCTCCGCTTCCCATGGCACCTTCCCTTGCAAGTGCAGGAGATGCAAGACCTCCTTTTACCTCCTCCTTTCCCACTATCCAGGGCCCTAAATACTCCTTCCAGATGAAACAGCGATTTACTTGTACTTCTTTCAATATTGTACACTGTATTCGCTGCTCATGATGTGGTCTCCTCTAAATTGGAGAGACCAATCGTAGATTGGGTGAGCGCTTTGCCCGACATCTCCATTCAGTCCATAAGTGTAACCCTGAGCATCCGGTCGCCTGTCACTTTAATTCTCCACTCCACTCCCACTCTGATATCTCCGTCCTCGGACTCCTGCACTGTTCCAATGAAGCTCATCGCAATCTCGAGGAACAGCACCTCATCCCTCATTTAGGCACTTTACAACCTTCTGGACTCAACATTGAGTTCAACAATTTCACAGCATAACCTCTGGCAATCATTGGCTCCCTTTCCCCCTGCCCCCCCCATCTTATGTTTTTATTTCTTCTTTCTTCTCTCTCCTTTTTTTTCTCTTTGTCTATAATGGCAGCTGGTCATTACTATGCCATTCACACCCTATCCAGATTAACCTTTTTCTGACTTCTGTCAGTATTTTGCTTTTGTGTGGCACACCTCAATAAACTGGCTGAATGCTGTCATGATTTAAACAAGGCCGACCTTGTAAACTGCAGTGGTCTTGTCAAGCAATTTCAAATCCAGGGATATTTGTTTATCTTGTAGCATTTATTTACCAGCAGATGGCGCAATCATACTTCTTAAAGGATTTTCGACAAATGACTGGTATATAAGAACATAAGAAATAGGAGGAGACGTAGGTCACCCAGCGCCTCGAGCCTGCTCCGCCATTTAATAAGATCATGGCTGATCTGATCATGGACACAGCTCCACTTCCCTGCCCACTCCCCATAACCCTTTTATTGTGTTCCTAACACAGATGAGACTGCATACAGGGAGGTTAAAGTAACAGTGACCTCAGTCTTTATTAAGACACTCCAGAGAGGAACAGGCCTCAGGGGCTGGCTTATATACAGTGCTCCCAAAGGATGCTGGGATCCCTTGGGACTTCAGGGGATGCGCTCCCTGGTGGCAGAACATGGGAGTGCATGCTTTACAGATACACAACATCACTCCCTGCCGAAGTCAAAGTGAAAACTATTTACAAGGTGAGATGGTCGGGAGCCTTTCTTTCCCTGGTGGACCACCTCGGTACAAATGTCTGTTCTGGTGTGTTGGCTGTGCCCTCGCTGGGCTGGTGTGTTGTTGGCCCTGCAGGGCTGCTAGGTGAGCCTGGCCTTGCTGGGCTGTTGGGCGTGATGGGTTCGATTTCCTGGTCTGGCGTGGTGTCATTGATTCTTTGGGTGTGTGTTGTGGGCTCGAAAAAGGTGGTGTCTGCTGTGGGTTGTTCAGGGCAGTCTGTGAACCGCAGCCTCGTTTGGTCCAGGTGCTTTCTGCAAATTTGTCCATTGTCTAGTTTGACTACAAACACCCTATTCCCTTCTTTAGCTATCACCGTGCCCACAATCCACTTGGGACCATGTCCATAGTTTAGCACATACACAGGGCCATTCAGATCACTTTCCCGTGACACAGTGGCGCTACCATCGTTTACATTTTGTTGCTGCCACCTGCTCTCTACCTGATCATGCAGGTTGGGGTGAACCAGCGAGAGTCTGGTTTTAAGTGTCCTTTTCATGAGTAGCTCAGCCGGGGGCACCCCTGTGAGCGAGTGGGGTCTCGTGCAGTGGCTGAGTAGTACTCGGGACAGGCGGGTTTGGAGTGAGCCTTCTGTGACTCGTTTAAGGCTCTGTTTGATTGTTTGTACTGCCTGCTCTGCCTGCCCATTGGAGGCTGGTTTAAACGGGGCTGAGGTGACATGTTTGATCCCATTGCGGGTCATGAATTCTTTAAATTCGGCACTGGTGAAACATGGCCCATTGTCACTGACCAGTATGTCAGGCAGGCCGTGGGTGGCAACCATGGCCCTCAGGCTTTCAATGGTGGTGGTGGCGGTGTTTGCCGACATCATTTCACATTCAATCCATTTAGAAAAAGCATCCACCACCACCAGGAACATTTTACCGAGAAACGGGCCCGCATAGTCAACAAGGATCCTCGACCATGATCTGGAGGTCCAGGACCACAAACTTAGTGGTGCCTCACTGGGCGCGTTGCTCAACTGAGCACACTCGCTGCATTGCCGTACACAGGACTCTTAAGTCAGAGTCGATACCAGGCCACCACACGTGGGATCTGGCTATCGCTTTCATCATTACTATACCCGGGTGTGTGCTGTGGAGATCCGAGATGAACGTCTCCCTGTTCTTTTTGGGTAGCACTACGTGGTTACCCCACAACAGGCAGTCTGCCTGAATGGACAGCTCATCCTTTCGCTGCTGGAATGGCTTGATTTGCTCTTGCATTTCAACGGGGATGCTGGCCCAGCTCCCATGCAGTACACAGTTTTTAACTAGGGACAGACGATGATCTTGGCTGGTCCAAGTCCTAATCTGGCGGGCCGTGACAGGTGATTTATCATTTTCAAATGCTTCCATGACCATCAACAAGTCTAGGGGCTGCGCCACCATCAACAAGTTTGCAGGCTGCGCCATTTCCACTCCCGTGGTGGGCAATGGTAGCCAACTGATAGCATCCGCACAGTTCTCGGTGCTTGGCCTGTGGCGGATGGTATAGTTAGACGCTGATAGTGCGAGTGTCCACCTTTGTATGCGGGCTGAGGCATTAGTATTTCTCCCCTTGTTTTCAGCAAACAGGGATATGAGGGGCTTGTGATCGGTTTCCAGCTCAAATTTGAAGCCAAACAGATACTGATACATTTTCTTTACCCTGAACACACACGCTAATGCCTCTTTCTCAATCATGCTGTAGGCCCTCTCGGCCTTAGACAAGCTCTTGGAGGCATAGGCGACAGGTTGCAACTTCCCCACAACGTTAGCTTGTTGTAATACGCACTCGACTCCGTACGATGACGCTTCACATGCTAGCACAAGTCTTTTACACGGGTTATACAATACAAGCAGCTTGTTGGAGCATAAAATGTTTCTGGCTTTCTCAAAAGCAATTACTTGTTTTTTTCCCCATAACCAGTTCTCACCTTTACGCAATAACATATGTAGAGGCTCTAAGAGGGTGCTTAACCCCGGTAGGAAGGTACCAAAATAGTTGAGGAGTCCCAGGAACGACCGCAGCTCCATGACGTTCTGTGGCCTGGGCGCGTTCCTGATAGCCTCTGTTTTGGCGTCAGTGGGCCGAATGCCATCTGCCACGATCTTTCTCCCCAAATACTCCACTTCTGTTGCCATGAAGACACATTTCGACCTCTTCAGCCACAGCCCTACGTGATCCAGTCGCTGGAGGACCTCCTCCAGGTTTTGTAGGTGCTCGACGGTGTCATAACCCGGGACCAATATGTTGTCCTGAAAAACCACAGTGAATGGTACCGACTTGAGTAGGCTCTCCATGTTTCTCTGGAAGATCGCTGCAGCCGACCGAATTCCAAACGGGCGTCTGTTGTAGATGAACAGTCCCTTGTGCATGTTGATGCAGGTGAGGCCCTTTGAAGACTCCTCCAGCTCCTGCATCATGTAGGCCGAAGTCAGGTTGAGCTTGGTGAATGTCTTGCCTCCTGCCAGGGTCGCAAATAGATCGTCTGCCTTGGGTAGTGGGTATTGGTCCTGTAGCGAGAAATGATTTAATAATTACTTTATAATCGCCGCAAATCCTGACCGTGCCATCACTTTTGAGTACTGGAACAATCGGGCTGGCCCTGTCGCTGAATTCCACTGCGGAAATTATGCCCTCGCGTTGCAGCCTGTACAGCTCGATTTCCACTCTCTCCCTCATCATGTGAGGTACCGCTCGCGTCTTGTGGTGAATGGGCCGTGCCTCTGGGACCAAGTGGATCCACAACTTTGCCCCGGAAAAGTTTCCAATGCCTGGCTCAAAAAGGGAAGGAAATTTGTTAAGAACCTGGGTACATGAGGCCTCATCGGCATGTGATAGTGCTCAGATGTCATCCCAGTTCCAGCGGATTTTGCCCAGCCAGCTCCTTCCAGGCAGTGTGGGGCCATTGCCCGGGACAATCCAGAGTGGCAGTTTGTGCACCGTGTCCTCGTAGGTGACCTTGACCATGGCGCTGCCCAGGACAGTGATAAGCTCTTTGGTGCACGTTCTCAGTTTCGTGTGGATGGGGCTCAGGGCTGGTCTGAGTGCCTTGTTGCACCACAGTCTCTCAAACATCTTTTTACTCATGATGGATGGCTAATGCCAGTGTCCAGTTCCATGGCTACTGGTAAGCCATTCAATTTTACATTTAGCATTATAGGTCGACAATTCGTCAAAAATGTGTGTACCCCGTGTACTTCAGCATCTGTCTCCTCTCTCTGAGGCTCGAAATTGTTTTATTCCACCATGGACCGATCTTCCTCTGCCACGTGGTGGTAAGCAGGTTTTGCTCGTTGGAGGTGCACCATTGTTCCACAGCTATTGCAAACATATCTTTTGAAGCGGCATAAATAGGCTGAATGGAAGCCTCCACAACGCCAACAAGGTGTGAATTGCCTTGCATTCATCCTTTGTTGTGGACTCTCAGTCATCTGGGTCACCTGAGGCCTGCTGGCAGTTGCAGACTCGTGGTTTTTGCCCTGTATATTTCTGCTCGCAAACACAGTTCCAGTTAATTTATGAACATTGCTAGCGCTTGTGTGCTGAGAGATTTGTTTGGTGTTATCACTGGTGGACATAAACGCCTGTGCTATTGCAATGACCTTACTGAGGGTCGGTGGCTCAACAGTCAAAAGTTTTTGTAGGCTGGTCTCGTGGCCAATGCCGAGTACAAAAAAGTCTCTGAGCATCTGGTCCAGGTAGCCATCAAACTCACATTGTCCTGCAAGTCGCCTTAGCTCGGCGACGTAGCTCGCCACTTCCTGACCTTCAGATCGCTAGCACGTGTAGAACCGATGCCTCGCCATCAGCACGCACTCCCTCAGGTTAAGATGCTCCCGAACCAGTGTACACAGCTCCTGTTACGACTTATCTGTGGGTTTCACCGGAGCCAGAAGATCCTTCATGAGGCTGTAGATCGGTGCCCCGCAGACCGTGAGGAGGACCGCTCTCCTTTTTGCAGCGCTTCCTTCGCCGTCTGGCACGTTGGCTACAAAGTACTGGTCTAGCCGTTCGACATAGGCTTCCCAGTCCTCACCCTCCGAGAACTTCTCCAGGATGTCCACAGTTTGCTGCATCTTTGCGTTGGATTCGTATACTCATCGCCAGTTATTGTGTTCCTAACACAGATGAGACTGCACACTGGGAGGTTAAAGTAACAGTGACCTCAGTCTTTATTAAGGCACTCCAGAGTGAGGAACAGGCCTTAGGGGCCGGCTTAAATGCAGTGCTCCCAAGGAATGCTGGGATCCCTTGGGACTTCAGGGGATACGCTCCCTGGTGGCGGAACATGGGAATGCATGCTTTACAGATGCAAACCTTTATTCCCTTATCACTCAAAAATCTGTCTATCTCCGCCTTAAATATATTCAATGAATCCAGCCTGCACAGCTCTCTGGGACAGAGAATTCCACAGATTTACAACTCTCAGAGAGAAGTAATTCCTCCTCATCTCACTTTTAATGGATGGCCCCTTATTCTGAGACTGTCCCCTAGTTTTAGTTTCCCCTATGAGTGGAAATATCCTCCCTGCATCCACCTTGTCGAGCCCCCTCATTATCTAATATGTTTCGATAAGATCACCTCTCATTCTTCTAAACTCCAATGAGCATAGGCCCAACCAACTCAACCTATCTTCATAAGTCAACTCCTTCATCTCTGGAATCAACCTAGTGAATCTTCTCTGAACTGCCTCCAATGCAAGTATATCCTTCCTTAAATATGGAGACCAAAACTGTACGCAGTATTCTAGGTGTGTCCTCACCAATACCCTATACAGTTGTAGCAGCACTTCTCTGCTTTTATACTCTCTCCCCCTTGCATAAAGGCAAACATTTCATTTGCCTTCCTGATTACTTGTACCTGCATATTAACTTTTTGTGTTTCATGCACAAGGACCCACATGACCCTCTGTACAGTAGCACTTTGCATTTTTCTCCATTTAATTTATAATTTGCTTTTCTTTTTTTTCTGCCAAAGTGGATAATCTTACATTTTGCCACATTATACTCCATACCTGCCAAATTTTTGCCCACTCACTTAGTCTGTCTATGGGCTAGATTTTACACTTTTATGTAGATCGCCCAAAAATGAGCATTATCTCTGGCGTGGGCATTAAAACGGGGTTTTCAGATTGCTGGCTTGTTGCCCATTCTCAAAGCCCCTAGTTTCCATTTTTGAAATTGGGCATTACCACAAGCAATATTAAATGGGCGGTAGCATTAAATCTCTCTGACCTACTGCCGTAAAGTGTCGCCGTCCTTAGCAACGGCATGGCAACTCTCGATTCCCACGATTCAGGAGGTCAAGTCTCATCATGGCATGCGCAGAAGAGGAGACAGAGAGAGAGGGAGCTGAGAGGGACTGAAGGCGTGTGTGGGTGTGGTGTGGCTGCTTTGCGAGGAAGGAGGGAGAGTTTAGAGCTTTAGAGCAAATTGGGAAACAAAAATTAGCTGTTATCAACCAGATATTTGCCCGAATTTGGCCTATAATGGAGGGAGAGGAGGAGGTATCACAGCACGCTGAGGAGACTGATGCTGGAGAGAGCAGTGAGCTTGGAGAAGAGCACATTGGAGGGCACAAAAGAGCGAGGAGGTTCTCGGATGAGGCAAATGCCTCCCTTCTGCAGGAGGTCGAGTCACGTTGAGGTGATTAGAAACATAGAAACATAGAAAATAGGTGCAGGAGTAGGCCATTCAGCCCTGCGAGCCTGCACCACCATTGAATAAGATCATGGCTGATCACTCACCTCAGTACCTCTTTCCCTTTCTCTCCATATGCCTTGATCCCTTTAACCGTAAGGGCCATATCTAACTCCCTCTTGAATATATCCAATGAACTTGCATCAACAACTCTCTGCGGTAGGGAATTCCACAGGTTAATAACTCTCTGAGTGAAGAAGTTTCTCCTCATCTCAGTCCGAAATGGCTTACCCCTTATCCTTAAACTATGTCCCCTGGTTCTGGACTTCCCCAACATCGGGAACATTCTTCCTGCATCTAACCTGTCCAGTCCTGTCAGAATTTTATATGTTTCTATCAGATCCCCTCTCATCCTTCTAAACTCCAGTGAATACAGGCCCAGTTGATCCAGTCTCTCCTCATATGTCAGTCCTGCCATCCCAGGAATCAGTCTGGTAAACCTTCGCTGCACTCCCTCAATAGCAAGAACGTCCTTCCTCAGATTAGGAGACCAAAACTGAACACAATATTCCAGGTGAGGCCTCACTAAGGCCCTGTACAACTGCAGTAAGAACTCCCTGCTCCTATATTCAAATTCCCTAGCTATGAAGGCCAACATGCCATTTGCCTTCTTCACCGCCTGCTGTACCTGCATGCCAACTTTCAATGACTGATGTACCATGACACCCAGGTCTCGTTGCACCTTCCCTTTTCCTAATCTGCCACCATTCAGATAATATTCTGCCTTTGTGCTTTTGTCACCAAAATGGATAACCTCACATTATACTGCATCTGCCACGCGTTTTCCAACTCACCTAACCTGTCCAAGTCAACCTGCAGTCGTTTAGCGTCCTCCTCACAGCTCACACCACCACGCAGCTTAGTGTCATCTGCAAACTTGGAGATATTACACTCAATTCCCTCATCCAAATCATTGATGTATATTGTAAATAGCTGGGGTCCCAGCACTGAGCCCTGCGGCATCCCACTAGTCACTGCCTGCCATTCTGAAAAGGACCCGTTTATCCTGACTCTCTGCTTCCTGTCTGCCAACCAGTTCTCTATCCATGTCAGTACATTACCCGCAATGCCATGTGCTTTAATTTTGCACACCAATCTCTTGTGTGGGACTTTGTCAAAAGCCTTTTGAAAGTCCAAATACACCACATCCACTGGTTCTCCCTTGTCCACTCTACTAGTTACATCCTCAAAAAATTCTAGAAGATTTGTCAAGCAGGATTTATCTTCGATAAATCCATGCTGACTGGGACCGATCCTGTCACTGCTTTCCAAATGTGCTGCTATTTCATCTTTAATAATTGATTCCAACATTTTCGCACCACTGATGTCAGGCTAACAGGTCTATAATTACCCGTTTTCTCTCTCCCTCCTTTCTTAAAAAGTGGTGTTACATTAGCTACCCTCCAGTCCATAGGAACTGATCCAGAGTCGTTAGACTGTTGGAAAATGATCACCAATGCACCCACTATTTCTAGGGATACTTCCTTAAGTATTCTGGGATGCAGACCATCAGGCCCCGGGGATTTATCGGCCTTCAATCCCATCAATTTCCTTAACACAATTTCCTGCCTAATAAGGATTTCCTTCAGTTCCTCCTCACTGGACCCTTGGTCCCCGTGTATTTCCAGAAGGTTATTTGTGTCTTCCTTCGTGATAACAGAACCAAAGTATTTGTTTAACTGGTCCACCATTTCTTTGTTCCCCATTATAAATTCTCCTGAGTCTGACTGCAAGGGACCTACGTTTGTTTTCACAAATCTTTTTCTCTTCACATATCTATAGAAGCTTTTGCAGTCAGTTTTTATGTTCCCAGCAAGCTTCCTCTCAAACTCTATTTTCCCCCTCCTAATTAAACCCTTTGTCCTCCTCTGCTGTGTTACAAAATTCTCCCAGTCCTCAGGTTTGCTGCTTTTTCTGGCCAATTTATATGCCTCTTCCTTGGATTTAACACTATCCTTAATTTCCCTTGTTAGCCACGGTTGAGCCACCTTCCCCTTTTTATTTTTACTCCAGACAGGGATGGACAATTGTTGAAGTTCATCCATGTGACCTTTAAATGTTTGCCATTCCTATCCACCGCCAATCCTTTAAATATCACTCCCCAGTCTATTCTAGCCAATTCACGTCTCATACCATCGAAGTTACCTTTCCTTAAGTTTAGGACCTTAGTCTCTGAATTAACTGTGTCACTCTCCATCTTAATAAAGAATTCTACCATATTATGGTCACCCTTCCCCAAGGGGCCTCGCACAACAAGATTGTTAATTAGTGCTTTCTCATTACCCATCACCCAGTCTAGGATGGCCAGCCCTCTAGTTGGTTCATCGACATAGTGGTTGAGAAAACCATCCCTAATACACTCCAGGAAATCTTCCTCCACCACATTGCTACCAGTTTGATTTGCCCAATCGATATGTCGATTAAAGTCTCCCATGATAACTGCTGTACCTTTATTGCATGCATCCCTAATTTCTTGTTTGATACTGTCCTCAAACTCACTGCTACTGTTTGGTGGTCTGTACACAACTCCCACTAGCGTTTCCTGCCCTTTAGTATTCTGTAGCTCCACCCATACAGATTCCATATCATCCAAGCTAATGAACTTCCTTACTATTGCATTAATTTCCTCTTTAACCAGCAACACCACCCCACCTCCTTTTCCTTTCTGTCTATCCTTCCTGAATGTTGAATACCTCTAGATGTCGAGTTTCCAGTCTTGGTCACCCTGGAGCCATGTCTCCGAGTTGACAATTATATAATATCCGTTAACTGCTATCTGCGCAGTTAATTCATCCACCTTATTCCGAATACTCCTCGCTTTGAGACACAGAGCCTACATGCTTGTCTTTTTAACACCCTTTGCCCCTTTAGAATTTTGCTGTAATGCGGCCCTTTTTGCTTTTTGCCTTGGGTTTCTCTGCCCTCCACTTTTACTTTTCTTCTTCTGTATCTTTTGCTTTTGCCCCCATTCTGCTTCCCTCTGTCTCCCTGCATAGGTTCCCATCCCCCTGCCATATTCGTTTAACCCCTCCCCAACAGCACTAGCAAACACTCCCTCTGGGACATTGGTTCCAGTCCTGCCCAGATGCAGACCGTCCGGTTTGTACTGGTCCCATCTCCCCCAGAACCGATTCCAATGTCCCAGGAATTTGAATCCCTCCCTTCTGCAACACTCCTCAAGCCACGTATTTAGCTGAGCTATCCTGTGATTCCTGCTCTGACTAGCACGTGGCACTGGTGGCAATACTGAGATTACTACTTTTGAGTTCCTACTTTTTAGTTTAGCTCCTAGCTCCCTAAATTCGTCTTGTAGGAACTCATCCCGCTTTTTACCTATATCGTTGGTACCTATATGCACCATGACTACTGGCTGTTCAACCTCCCTCTTTAGGGAGGGTATGGACAGCACACCCCAAAGGCCTACCAGAAATATGGGCCGAGATAGCAGAGGTGGTCTCATCGGCGACCAACGAGGTGCATGAGGGCAACCAATGCCACAAATGATGGAATGACCTTGTGAGATGCACAAGAATAAGTATTGCATTGATTTACATCTACTTATGTATTTATCTCATTTGATTTGTAACAGTCATGAATGATTATCAGCAGATGTGAGGTCTTTCACTTTTACCGGGAATGTTGTAGTCAAAGCCTGCGGTCACGGTGCACGTCTTTAGGTAAAGAATGATAATTTTCATAATAATCATGATTGCATCTGTCGGTTATGTGTTGCATCAGTCTCTGTGACAGTACCTAGCAATGATATCATGCAATGATCTTATGCCATGTCATCCTGTCACCTTTTACAGAAGATGCTCTCGACAATGAGGTCCGTGCAGAGGCGAACGGGTGGGGGGGCCACCAGTCCCCAGTGACATCACTGAGATGGAGGAGCGAGTGCTCACACTTGTGGGGAAGCACACCCCGGACAGCCACACAAGGAGTTGCAGACCCTGAAGTGATGCGACGTGAGTAAAGTTTACACCATTGCGTGATATAAATCAATAGGTGCCACACCCACTCATATCCAAACAATCATAGATGATTTCTAAATTTGTCCTAGAAATAATGCTGGCCTAATGAAAATCATTGCAATGCAGAATGTGTCATGAAATGTGATGTCTGTAATGATCTTGATAGCGGTGGTGCTTTTGGCGTGCATATGCTGTATGTAGCGCAGGAATCACCTTGTGACCCTTACACCCCCTTTTCCTCTAATAACCTCATTTGTGTTTTGCAGCTCAGCCAGCAGCACGGCCCCAGGCAAGACCACAGAGGCCAGAAGGTGGGTCACGGGGCCGGACTCAGCGGACGATCCTATATCTGCTGAGGAGGTCCGATTCTCGCCCGTCAATCCGCTGGGTCTGTTCTCCACGGATGACAGCGCAGACTTCGAAGAACCTGCATTGCCACGCTCCAGAACCTATTCTACCGCAAGGCCATCTAGTGCTCCTCCAGTCATTCCCGCCTCCACTCTGGAGATACCAGCCCCAAGCACCTCGCCACAGGGCACCCCATTTGTCCCCAGGATGGCGCCGGCCTGTGGACGTGGCAGATCTGGTTCACGAGCACGACATGAGAGCAGAGAGATGGTAGACTTTTCTTGGAGGACTGTAGACATTGGTGACCAGCTCCTCATTGCATTAGGAGGGCATATCCCGACAGCTGGCCACCATGACTGAGTACGTTCCACGGATGGCGGAGGCCCTGGAGGCGATAGCCGGGAACACTGCTGGCACAGGCCTCCCAGTGGTCCCGGAGAGTGGAACTCCACCCCTAGCTTCCGCACCACCACTGCGAACGACAGATGAAAGGCAGGACCAAGATCCTGCTTCTGGATCAGAGAATGTTCCCCCCTCGGCAGCTCCCCTGCTCTTGCACCCATACAACCACCGCCTCTGCCTTCATTCCTCCCCATGAGGCACCGCCTGAGGAGTTCTTCGGCCAGGCGGTGTGGAGCGAGGAGGGGAAGGGATAGAGGAAGGGGACAAGAAGGGGAGGGGGGAAGAAAAGTGAGGTGCATGTCTGCGAGTGATGGCTGTGTTATATCTCCATCTGGGTGTATGCAATTTGTTGTAATGTATGGCGGGAGGGGATCACCCTCCTCCTTTGCATTTGTTGTCTGTGTTGCTGGACATGTTGACCATTTGATTGATGTCAACGGTGGATAAAATGAGGTGTGGCGGGTTTGGGTGTTATTGCCCTTGATACTTATGATTTCAGACCAATGTTGGTATAAATTTTTTTTTATTGAGCATAATCTTGTTGCGCATTGTCTCAGATAACTGGACCGTTACACACTGGTGATTCCTTAACATGAAAGGGTTAAATACAACTTAACTTCAATCATCGTAAATTTTAACTGGCACCAAGGTGATGGCTACCATTGAAGTTTGAGCTGCACACACACAGCAGTGTGTCAGCGTTGTCACTCACAGCAACGTTCTTTCAGGCAAATCGTTCAGATATCAGCTGCTCACGTAAGAGTCTTGCAGCTATGTAGCCACCACGGGCCCTTTCCTGTGGTCTGAGGGGGTCATGGGCATGGTTACATAGCTGATTGTCTGGCCCTAGGTCAGCGTCCAGCCCTTCGTCCTCCTCTTCCTCTCTCTCTTGAGGTGGAGCATCAGTCCCTTCTGGCATTTCTTGGCCCCTCCTGCTAGCCAGGTTGTGCAGCATGGAGCACACGACCACAAATTTAGCTACTTGCTCAGGGTTGTATTGTAGCTCCCCTCCTGTGTAGTCCAGGCATCTGAAGAGCTGCATAAGCACAGTAATTGTTTTCTGGACCACATTGCATGTGTCTCTGTGGCTCCGGTTGTATCGTTCCTGGCCTCGGTGTGGGTGTCACGCAGGAGGGTCATCAGCCAGGTGGCTAGGCCATATTGGTTGTCACCAAGCATCCTGCATTGGCATTGTGGCTGACTCTTAAACGTGTCAGAGATAGCGCTCTCACACAGGATGTGAGCCTCATCGAAGCTGCCTGGACATTTGGCATTCACTGCCATTATGATCTGGTTGTGGTCGACAAATAGTTGGACCTTCAGGGAGTGAAATCCTTTTACATAAGAACATAAGAAATAGGAGCAGGAGTAGGCCATACGGCCCCTCGAGCCTGCTCCACCATTTAATAAGATCATAGATGATCTGATCATGAACTCAGCTCCACTTCCCCGCCCGCTCCCCATAACCACTTATTCCCTTTTCGTTTAAGAAACTGTCTATTTCTGTCTTAAAATTATTCAATGTCCCAGTTTCCACAGCTCTCTGGGGCAGCGAATTCCACAGATTTACAACCCTCCAAGAGAAGAAATTTCTCTTCATCTCTGTTTTAAATGGGTGGCCCCTTATTCTAAGATCATGTCCTCAAGTTCTTGTCACCCCCATCAGTGGAAACATCCTCTCTGCATACACCTTGTCAAGCCCACTCACAATCTTATACGTTTCGATAAGATCGCCTCTCATTCTTCTGAGTTCCAATGAGTAGAGGCCCAACCTACTCAACCTTTCCTCATAAGTCAACCCCTTCATCCCCGGAATCAACCTAGTGAACCTTCTCTGAACTGCCTCCAAAGCAAGTATATCCTTTCGGAAATATGGAAACCAAAACTCCACGCAGTATTCCAGGTGTTGCCTCACCAATACCTTATATCCCTGCTTTTATACTCCATCCCCTTTCCTGTTACGAAAAAGTTCTGGGTCCTGAGAAGGTGCCCGCATGGCGATGTGAGTGCACTGTATTGCTCCCTGCACCATGGGGAACTTAGCAATGCGATTGAATGCTCCAACCCTGTCAGTTTGAGCCTCCGTGGTCATGGGGAAATTGATAGAAACATAGAAGCATAGAAACATAGAAATTAGGTGCAGGAGCAGGCCGTTCGGTCCTTCGAGCCTGCACCACCATTCAATAAGATCTGGCTGGTCATTCAACCTCAGTACCCCTTTCATGATTTCTCTCCATACCCCTTGATCCCTTTGGCTGTAAGGGCCATATCTAACTCCCTTTTGAATATATCTAACGAACTGGCCTCAACAACTTTCTGCGGTAGAGAATTCCACAGGTTAACCACTCTCTGAGTGAAGAAGTTTCTCCTCATCTCAGTCCGAAATGGCTTACCCCTTATTCTTAGACTGTGACCCCTTGTTCTGGAACCCCCCCAGCAATGAGAAAATTCTTCCGGCCTCTAACCTGTCCAATCCCGTCAGAATATTATATGTTTCTATGAAATCCCCTCTCATTCTTCTAAACTCCAGTGGATACAAGCCCAGTTGATCCAGTGTCTCTTCATATGTCAGTCCTACCATCCCGGAAATCAGTCTGGTGAACCTTCGCTGTACTCACTCAATAGCATGAATGTCCTTCCTCAGATTAGGAGATCAAAACTGAACACAATATTCTCGGTGTGGCCTCATCAAGGTTCTATACAACTGCAGTAAGACCTCCCTGCTCCTATACTCAAATCCTCTAGCTATGAAGACCAACATAAAGTCCATCCTTCATGCGTACAGGGCCTCTGTGACCTGTCTTATGCAGCGATGGGTGTCTGGTGAGACAGAGGGGAAATCTCGACCGCAGAGGCCCGTAAGGAACCGGATGCCTAGAAAGACAGTGCTGTGGTGACCTTGACCTCGACCGACACTGATGCCCTGATGGCAGGCTGCATATGTGGCTTGATGAGCTCACATATTTCATTGATCACCACCTTGTGGAAGCATAGTCTCCGAAGACAGGTGTGCTCGGACACGTCGACGTAAGACCTCTTTTTCCTGTAAGTGCGTGGTGTGTATGGTCTGGACTTCCTCCTCATTCTTGCACATCTTAAATTGGGCACATAATGATGTGCATCACACATTAAGCCATTTGCACTCTGCAGCGTCTGCGTATTAATTGATGCAGGCAGAGAAATGGCTGGCCCCATTGCAATGAAATTATAATAGCGATAGATCAGAAGCAATAACTTCCTCAGTAAAATACACCTACAGTAAACCCCCAATAATCCAGAGTCTGAAAATATGTCTGTTGACATGGTCACTTCACCTGAGAAGAACTCCAGAGTCAATTCAAACACCCCCAAAGTTAAAGCAGCCATTTCAATGAAGCGACCTGCGATTTTAAAAATGGCGCCCACACCGCTGTAATTCGTTCGGAACAGTTCAACTTTTTCTGAGCGGTGTTTTTGGGCGAGCAATATTGTGGGCAAGATATGTGCGATGTGGTGAAAGTGACGCTGGGCGTTAGTGGCGGCAAATGTGATCTTTATGACAAAAAACAGTGGGCGGGCGGTATTATTGAATCTCGGCATTAATTACGTGTGGAAACTAACGCCGGGCGATATTATGTGCATTGATTTCGCCCATTCTGATGATTTCGCCCAAATAAAGTGGGCGGTGGTATTATTTTTTCCTGGCGTTACGCACATGGGGAAAGTAACGCTCGGCGATAAGTGTCCGAAAAATGCCCGTCAGTTTCTATTTTGTGGCTAAATGGAAAATATATGGGCATTTTACATAATTTCACTGATAAAATGGGCGTTAAGTGGCTTTATGCATGCAAGAAAAGTGGAAAATCTAGCCCTATATCCCTTTACAGAATTTTTGAGTCCTTCTCACAATTTGCTTTCCCGCCCATCTTTGTATCATCAGCAAGCTTGGTTACATTTCACTCAGTCCCTTCATCCAAGTCATTAATATAGATTGTAAATAGTTGATGCCCCAGCACCGATCCCTGCGGCTCCCCTGTAGTTGCTGTTTGCCAACCGGAAAATAATCTATTCATCCCAATTCTCTGTTTTCTGTTCGTTAGCCAATCCTCTAATATATTATCCCCAACCCTGTGAACCTTTAAATTGTGCAGTAACTTTTTATGTGGCACCTTATCGAATGTCTTCTGGGAATCCAAATACACCACATCCACTGGTTCCCCCTTATCCACCCTACTTGTTACATCCTCAAAAAACTCCAGCAAATTTGTCAAACATGATTTCCCTTTCATAAAACCATGCTGACTCTGCTTCATTGAATTATGCTTTTCCAAATGTCCCGCTACTGCTTCCTTAATAATAGATTCCAGCATTTTCCCAACAACAGAAGTTCGGTTAATTGGTCTATATGTGCAATGTTCAGTTAGATACTCGTCAGTCTCAGAGTGAATTATTTTTCTGTCCTCTAGTAGAACACGATGATTTGTATTAGGATTGCATATAGTGAACAGAATCATAAAGCTCATCAGTACTTTGTTACTGTTGCCAAAACATTGTGCATTTATATGTGGGACGGTTTTCAAAGTAGCATTATATTTGGAAAATGAAATGCCTTTTTGCATTGACAAATAAATTTCACGAAGTAAAAAAAAGACCATTGGAATAGAAATAAATTGACATATGTTGCAACATCTGCATAATTGGCTAGAACAAAAAGGTTGGGGGCCGAAATTGCTCCCTCCGCCCGAAATAGGGCGCATGGACCCTGTTTCAATTGTTTTTACTGCAGCTGCAGTTTAGGTCGCTTCTTGACCGACATTCCGTTCTATTTTTTATTTTTTTTTATTCGGATCCGGAAGTCGCTCTTAATGGCGGCGGTGACTACATTAAAGGGGCGGATACGTGGCGGTGGCAACATCTGAGGGATGGAGATTGGGGGCGGTGCAGAGTGACTGCTGCGATGATGTCATCACGGCACCGCGTCACCACGATTCTCCCCTTCTCTTAAAGGGGAGAGCCTTCGCAATTTAAAACGTTTGGTTCATTGGATCACCAGGGCGGGTTTTGGCCAGCCAACGACCTGGCACACAAGACGGGGTGCCAGGCTGCCTGTTGGCACCTGGCCAAACTTGGGGGCATAATTGTTAGGCCGACATGGCAGTTGGCCGATAAAAAAAACACATGGTGGCAGCGGCAATGCATCCTTCCCTTTAAGGGAAGCCCGACCGCCGTGGCAGAAGGCTATAGCATCACTGGACCACTAGGAAACAGAAACATAGAAACATAGAAAATAGGTGCAGGAGTAGGCCATTCGGCCCTTCGAGCCTGCACCATCATTCAATAAGATCATGGCTGATTATTCACCACAGTACCCCTTTCCTGCTTTCTCTCCATACCCCTTGATCCCTTTAGCCGTAAGGGCCATATCTAACTCCCTCTTGAATATATCCAATGAACTGGCATCAACAACTCTCTGCGGTAGGGAATTCCACAGGTTAACAACTTTCTGAGTGAAGAAGTTTCTCCTCATCTCAGTCCTAAATGGCTTACCCCTTATCCTTAGACTGTGATCCCTGGTTCTGGACTCCCCCAACATTTTTCCTGCAGCTAACCTGTCCAGTCCTGTCAGAATTTTATATGTTTCTATGAGATCCCCTCTCATCCTTCTAAACTCCAATGAATACAGGCCCAGTCGATCCAGTCTCTCCTCATATGTCAGTCCTGCCACCCGGGAATCAGTCTGGTGAACCTTCGCTGCACTCCCTCAATAGCTAGAACGTCCTTCCTCAGATTAGGAGATAAAAACTGAACATAATATTCCAGGTGAGGCCTCACTAAGGCCCTGTACAACTGCAGTAAGACCTCCCTGCTCCTACACTCAAATCCCCTAGTTATGAAGGCCAACATACCATTTGCCTTCTTCACCGCCTGCTGTACCTGTATGCCAACTTTCAATGACTGATGTACCATGACACCCAGGTCTCATTGCACCTCCCATTTTCCTAATCTGCCACCATTCAGATAATATTCTGCCTTCGTGTTTTTGCCACCAAAGTGGATAACCTCACATTTATCCACATTATACTGCATCTGCCATGCATTTGTCCACTCACCTAACGTGTCTAAGTCACCCTGCAGCCTCTTAGCATCTTCCTCACAGCTCACACCGCCACCCAGTTTAGTGTCATCTGCAAACTTGGAGATATTACATTCAATTCCTTTATCTAAATCATTGATGTATATTGTAAAGAGCTGGGGTCCCAGCACTGAGCCCTGCGGCACCCCATTAGTCACTGCCTGCCATCCTGAAAAGGACCCGTTTATCCCAACTCTTGCTTCCTGTCTGCCAACCAGTTCTCTATCCACGACCAATATCATGTGCTTTAATTTTGCACACCAATCTCTTGTGTGGG
Organism: Pristiophorus japonicus; assembly: GCF_044704955.1. NCBI lineage: Eukaryota > Metazoa > Chordata > Chondrichthyes > Pristiophoridae > Pristiophorus > Pristiophorus japonicus. Next base: position 171,060,309 of record NC_091979.1, on the reverse strand, counting down.
ACCTTGTCAAAAGCCTTTTGAAAGTCCAAATACATCACATCCACTGGTTCTCCCTTGTCCACTCTACTAGTTACATCCTCAAAAAATTCTAGATGATTTGTCAAGCAGGATTTCCCTTTCATAAATCCACGTTGACTTGCACCGATCCAGTCACTGCTTTCCAAATGTGCTGCTATTTCATCTTTAATAATTGATTCCAACATTTTCCCCACTACTGATGTCAAGCTAACCGGTCTATGATTTCCCATTTTCTCTCTCCCTCCTTTTTTTAAAAATGGTGTTACATTAGCTACCCTCCAGTCCATAGGAACTGATCCAGAGTCGATAGACTGTTGGAAAATGATCACCAATGCATCCACTATTTCTAGGGCCACCTCCTTAAGTATTCTGGGATGCAGACCATCAGGCCCCGGGGATTTATCGGCCTTCAATCCCATCAATTTCCCAAACATAATTTCCCGACTAATAAGGATTTCCTTCGGTTCCTCCTTCTCGGTAGACCCTCGGTACCCTAGTATTTCTGGAAGGTTATTTGTGTCTTCCTTAGTGAAGACAGATCCAAAGTATTTGTTCAAATGGTCTGCCATTTCTTTATTCCCTATTATAAATTCACCTGAATCTGACTGCAAGGCTCCTACGTTTGACTTCACTAATCTTTTTCTCCACATATCTATACAAGCTTTTGCAGTCAATTTTTATGTTCCCAGCAAGCTTCCTCTCATACGCGATTTTTCTCCTCCTAATTAAACCCTTTGTCCTCCTCAGCTGAATTTCTACCAGTCCTCAGGTTTGCTGCTTTTGCTGGCCAATTTATATGCCTCTTCCTTGGACAGATTTTGGCACCGCTGGGCGGGATGAAGATTTGCAGAGCAGAATTTCGCCATCGGGGTGGGGAGGGGGGGGGGAGGGCGGGGGAGGGGTGGGGCGGTAGATCATCGATGCGCATGGTGATACACTTAACATGGATTGGCAGCAGTGGAGCAGTGTTGGGGGGGCAGGGGAGCAGATTGGGGCACCGCTGGGAAACTTCAGATAGATCGGAAATGCGGTGGCAACAACTGAGGGGCAGAAGTTGGGGACGCTGCGGAGTGGGCCAACAACAGCCATTCCATAAAAACATCAGTGGCCACTCCACTCTGCAGCATGGTCACCGATTTGCGGTGGTAACACATCTTAAGGAGAGGGGCAATTTTGGGCCCCCTGGATTTTATATTTTTGGGGGGAGAAATTAGGCTGGTTTGCACCTTCTGTTAGTTCCTCCAAGGGGCGGTAACGGGGCGCTGTGGGGTTACCGACTGGGCACGGGAACATCAGCGACACCCGCGAACCTCCCTGGCATGTTTGTGCTGGCGTTAAAACTTACCGCCTCGATCTCTTGTGTTACATAGATTGTGATATCATCTGGTGCGCAGCACCTCTTTACTGCCCTGGATGCAATATTCCAATATTCGCTTCCGACCCCTGCAGCATCGCCGGCAGCAACAACGGCAGCTGCAGGAGACATTGTCACCTTAGCTGGCCACTTGGGAAGTGCTAATTAAAGGCAGTGGTGGTCAGGTAGGGCAAAATGTATTTATGTCTCCATTCTGGTGCCTCATGCTTTCTTTTGCCCCTGCAATTATTCAGCCTTGCACTCTCTTACAGTGCTTGGGGCTGCTATGTGCATAACGCAGGTGTTGTCTCCCAGAGACACAGCCTGAAGATTCCTCCCTTCCCATTAAGGGAGAGAAGGAGTCTGTAATACTAGCCTTGCTGCCCCCAGCATTGCTCAGCGCTCTGCCGACACCGCCCCTCTCATTCCCTTTTACGTTCTAAGGGAAATGGTAGCACTTCATTTAGTGCTCCACTTCCCTCTTGGAGCGGAAGTTCCTGGCAGAATCAAATCTTTACTGCCCCGTGATACTTTTGTGCTCTCGCAAAGGTTATCGCCCCAAACGGAGTCCTACGCAATTTCTAGCTTTCTTGTATTCGACCTGGATTTAAAGGGACAGCCCCCAAGCCAAAATGCTTCTTCAGTCACAATGTTATTTTTAAAAGACAAAATTAGTTTGCTGCCCAGATATGGGCCTGAATTCTGTTTTTAACGTCAGTTAGCTCAAGACCTTTTAGGATTAAAATAGCTTAAAGGCACATCCATCGTAATTATATAGGGCCCTGGTGATACTGCACCTGTATTGTGTAGTGTTTTTGTCTCCTTACCTGAGGAAGGATATACTTGCCATTGAGAGAGTGCAATGAAGATTCACCAAACTGATTCCTGGGATGGGGAGATTGTCATATGAGGAGAGATTGGGTAGACCAGGCCTATATTCTCATTGTGGTGATCTCATTGAAAATGTATAAAATGCTTACAGGGCTTGACAGGGTAGATGCAGGGAGGATGTTTCCTCTGGCTGAGGAGTCAAGAACCAGGGGTCACAATCTCAGAATAAGGGGTCAGCCTGTTAGGACTGAGATAAGGAGAAACTTCTTCACTTAGAGGTGGTGAATCTTTGGAATTCTGTACCTCAGAGAGCTGTGGTGGCTCAGTCTTTGAGTAATTTCAAGACAGAGATAGATAGATTTTTGGATATTAGGAGATAGTACAAGAAAGTGGAGTAGAAGATCAGCCATGATCTCATTGAATGACGGAAGAGTCTCGAGGGGCCAAATGGCCTAGTCCTGCTCCTAATTCTTATCTTCATATGTTCTGATATTCTGTTCCATTTCTCAAACTGCTCATGAGTTCTGATTTTGCCATTTACCATTTTGAATTTGTGTCCCATCATGGTTCAATTTGAATTAGTGTTCCATACCTATCTTTTCTGTGCTATTTATTATTTTATCTGTGTAATCTCCTCAATGATGAACAGCCTACATTTCAACCAGTTATTACTCAATCCTTTAATGCTCGGGATCAACCTTGTGGCTCTTTTCTGAATTGTCTCCAAGGTTCGAATGTTGCATTTTGTTTCATTAACTAGAACTGGATGCAGTACTCCAAAGCACTGGTCTGACCAGAGCACGATACAGTCTGAGCATGGCTTCTGTTAGATCTCTTAATTCTCAATGAGATGCGAATTCCGGTTGTAGATTTAACGTAACTTTATTCCAGCAGCAGCAACAGAACCTTGGCAGGGTTCCAGCTCTTTGTTCTGAAGCACATGGCTTAAAATGGCTGTAGTTATACCTGGGTCAATTTACAATAGTAAGCTCGCCTCCTTTGACCTTATTGGCTCAACCGATTCAACAGTCTGTGTTGTTCACCCATAATTGGCTCCAAGCCTAAAGTCCTGAAATGTCAAGTTGATTGATGCTTAAGGCATCATGCTATCTCTTACATAGGCAGGGGTCTCTGACTGGGGTCTGTGTTTTCTCAACTTTGCAGTCTGCTTGAATTCTCTATCAATCCCCCCTTTGATTCTTTCACAAACTGAATCATAAAACATCAGGTATCACTGGTTATACATTCTACAAAATAATTTCATACATGTTAATAGCGTTTCCTTCTAAAATTTGTTGATGTGTTTCGCCACATGTCCGGACTAGTAGCTTCCACACAAATTTACGCCACAATGGAAATCTGTTTTTTGTAGGTTAATAAACCTCATTCCAATTTAATCCAAATCAATATCTTAATTCAACCAGTAAACAACCTTCCCTTAAGCATAACATACTCCTGTGCCACGTACAGACGGTCTGCTGGGACCTGCAAGGCATCTCACCTGCGGGACTGCAGCTACAGCCGCCTGGTCGCAACAACATTTAATCAACATAAACAAACAATATAAAAGTAAAATAATTACAACGAATAGAATTAAACCTTCCATCAATGAAGTTCCTATTGAACCTAGCCATTCAGTGGCTCTGCTCCACAAAGTGAATGATGGGGGTTGCTTAAGTTTTTCTACTTCCTTTTGGATATGCTCCGCTAAGTGGGTAATTTCTTCGGAGCTATCTGGGATACATGTGCAACACTCAGTTCCGAGTAGGACGCAAGTAACTCCCTTTTCAGCCAGGATGCAGTCAAGGGCCAGTCTATTCTGTAGGGCTACTGTGCGGATTGCTACCATTTCTGCATTGATTTTAACTAGGGCCTCTGAGGTATCATTGGCTACCCGTTCCACAACGGATGCCATGTTAATAGATTCCCTTGCCAGTCTGGCGGTCCCATACCCGGGGATCAGAATGGCAAAGAACCTCTCTGTTTCTGTGATAGCTCTCTTAGGATGGTGTAAATGTTCCGACAGTGACTTTATATGATACATATATGGCACAATATAGGCTAAATAGCAGATCCCATCCAATTCTGGGACAGCCAAGGGTAGGCCTTGTGGCCACACACCCAATAGGTGCCATTATAGGCAATGAATGTAAGCTGTTTCTTTGTCAGCAACACTCCGGGGCCTGTCCAGGCTTTTCCATCTGTTTTATTCAGAATCCCCGTTACGTGAAGAATTCCCACATCGGCCCAGTTTGAACGGTTCCATGGCTTGATTATATTATAATTACGGGAGCAGTTACTATACCCTATATTTTGGCCTCCTTTGATGTTTCTAATCAAACAGACCGATTCCCCGGGTCTTTCTACCCCTGTATTAGTGATAACAAAAAATGGGGGCCGTTTGGAATCATTGTAGCACAGTTGGTATCCCTCTTCAAAGGTAGTCAGATTGTAACCTGCTGACTTCCATTTACGTGCCCAGTCTTCCGTATCCTGAAACGCATTGCCTGTCTTGTTTTGATCAATTATCCACTCAGCCATTTCGAAATATTCAAGGGAACTGGCCTCAAGGGAATCCCTCCCTTTGAGTGAATAGGAATATGTGCACACACCCACCAACTGGAAATATTATCTTGTTTGGCATAAATGTATGACATATATAAAAAGGTATTTACATGTAATTCCCTTGGTACTCTACTATTTCCCTTTGGTGCAGAAGGTCGGCTAGTAAGAAGCAGGCAAATGCCTAGAATACCTACAGTCAGTAGTACAGTAAATGTATACATTTTGGCAAAAAGTAATTGTCCTTATCAGATTTCAGCTTCAGTTATGGGTGCTCGTTTAACGTGTGGGGCGTGGATCCAGGCTTTCTTTCCTTGGACTTTAATAGCTGCCTGGGTGGTCAATAACACTTGATAAGGTCCCTCCCACTTGGCACCCAAAGGTTCTTTATGCAACTTTTTCATATACACCCAAACTCGAGGGATGATGTCGTGTCCTCCTTTGGGTGGATTACCCAAGCTGCCGATACCTGTCGGGAAAAAGAACTAATAGCATTGGTTAGGTTCTGACAGTATGATAACAAAGTGTCACTCATTAAGTGAACATCAGCTTTCCGTAAATCGATAGTTCCTGGCAGCGACATGGGTCTTCCTGTTATAATTTCAAATGGGTTTAGACCTGTAGTTCTGTTTGGGGTTGCCCTAATACTACATAGCACTATTGGTAGTGCCTGGGTCCATGGTGTTCCTTCTTGGTGATATTTGGCAAGCCGTTGTTTCAGAGTTCGATTCATTCGCTCTACTTGTCCTGATGATTGTGAGTGATAAGGACAGTGTAAATCCCACGTAATGTTTAGTAACCTACAGACTTCTTGGCAGACAGCACCCGTGAAGTGTGTTCCCTGATCTGAGTCAATGCTACTCGGGACTCCCCATCGGGGAATGTAATCCTTACACAAGACTTTTGCAGTGTGATTGGCTGTGGCTCTTTTAGTTGGGACAGCTTCTACCCATCTAGAGAATCTGTCGACCATGACAAGAATGTTAGTGTATCCTTGGCATGGAGGGAGAGATATATAATCAACCTGCAGATGCTGGAATGGTCCGACAGGGGCAGGGGGCCTCAGTTGGGGCATTACCGTGATGGGTCCAGAATTATTTTTCTGGCAGACCACACAGCGGTCTACTACCAGCTGGGCATGTTTTTTAAATCCCCAACCCCACCAACTTTTCTGGAACCGTGCCGTCATCTGTTGTGAGGCCAAGTGTCCCCACGAGTGGATCTGTTGGGCTAAAAAAGGCATGTTGCACGACTGGCTTGTCGGTAACTCTTTGTCTCCAGACACCACCTTCACATAACTTAATTCCTGCCTCAATCCATGTCCATTTTTCCTCTCGAGAACACTCGCCTTGCATTGTTTGAAGGTCTTGTGTCAGAGTTCTGAGTGCTTTCAATCTGCACATCTGTGTTGGTTCTTCTGGAGGAACGCCCTGTGAGGCGGCATCTTTAGCTGCCTGGTCGGCTAGGGCACTTCCCTGTGCTTCCATGGTATTTTCCTTGGTATGGGCCTTACACTTCAGGATAGACACTTCCTGAGGTAATTGTATGGTCTCTAGTAAGTTTCGGACTTCTTTTCCATTTCTGAAAGATGTACCAGCAGCAGTGAGGAATCCTCTTTTCCGCCATAACAGATCAAAGTCGTGAACGACTCCGAAAGCATAACACGAATCTGTGTAGACATTAGCTGTCTGTCCTTCTGCTATTCGACATGCTTCTGACAGGGCCCGTAACTCAGCCTGTTGTGCTGACGTTCCTGAGGGTAAACATCCTTTTGCCACTACCTCATGTAAGGTTGTAACTGCCCATCCTGCTTTTCTGGTACCATTGTCAACAAAGGAGGAACCATCTGTAAACAGGATGAGGTCTGGGTTGTGTAGAGGCTCCTCTGCTGCTAAGGCTGCTTCTTCTGTTTCTTTTAAAATCTCCACGCAGTCATGCTCTTCACATTCTCCCCCCTCTTGCTCCCTCGATTCTGACATCGGGAGCATAGTTGCGGGATTAACCGGGCTGGCCCGGACGATATGGAGATTAGGAGCTTCCAAAACTGCTGTCCAGTGGGTCCATCTAGCTGCCGTCACCTGAGACATTCTATTCATAGACAGCAAAACGTGTACGGTGTGGGGACACTTGACAATCAGCTTTTGGTCGAGGACTAGACCCACAGTGGTCATTACCGCTCGACATGTAGCTTCCATGGCCCTTAGCAACTTCCCCATCCAAGGGCTACCGCATCCAGTTTTGCCGAATAATAGCCAATAGGTCTTTGCCGATCCCCATGTTCTTGTGTCAATATAGCTGTCATGTATCGTTTTTCTCATGAACAAACAGGTTAAATGGCTTACCACTGTCGGGGTCCCAGAGCCGGTGCCGAACACAAAGCCTTTTTCAAACTCAGAAAAGCCTCTTGCTGTTCCTTAGTGAGGGTGATGGCTTCTTTAGAGGCATGTTTCCCCTTTAAGATATTATTCAATGGCTGAGCAAGCTGTGTGAAGGAGTCAATCCAATTTCTGTTAAAGTTACACAATCCCAAAAAGGACCTTAGTTCCTGAATAGTGGTGGGTTTTTTAGCAGCCCGAATGGCTGCAGTTCTATCCTGGGTAAGTTCTCTCTTTCCTTGTGAAATCTTTTGTCCCAGGTATACAACCTCTTCTTGGGATATTTGTACTTTGTCGATGCTGGCTTCATGTTCTTTCAGCCAAAGGTGGTCCAGCAGAGCTCGTAAATCTTGTTCATGCTGTTCTTCCATGTGTTTTGGATCGATAATAATCGACCCAGGTTCGGGATCTGGATGAATGTTAAATAAGAGACAAGACAAATGAAGTAAAGATAAAACACTGTTTATGAAGAAAAGAGAAGTATGATAAGATGCAACAAAGCTCACAGCCTTCGGCCTGTTGGGAACTCCGCAATGGCTGGTCAGGAGCCTTGGGGATCCGGCACCGCTCGCGAATCATGGTCCAAGGTGAAGTTCAAAGAGCTACTGGACAGTTCCGTTCCTTCATACTATTGAACAAACATGGATGCATGTGGCTTATGGCCAGCTCCTAATCTGTAAGGCCCCTGCTGTTCTTCCACAAAGCATGAGACCTCAAGGCGCCGATTGTCCCATAAACAAGATGGTGTGCGCATCAAGGTCTCTCTCTCTCGCTCTCTCTCTGCATCAATAACATTCCACAAGGCATGAAGCAGAAAACACACTGTAAATGTCGGAATATCATAATTAACCCTATGTGATTAACCCTATACAATACAATCCACCCTTGATATTTAAACATTCTAAGTAATATAATCGAGTTGAAGGTGTAATGCATCAGTTACATGTTGAGTATGCGCAAGCAACGCCCGCAATCTACACCAAAGAATACATATGAGCAGTAATATCAGTAATAACGTGACGAGTAAAACAACCATAGGATGTATTAACAGCTTCAAAGCGGTGGATGTTTTTGGGGACTATCCATAAAAGATGTCCCACCAATGGTGTACCATAAGGTCAGTGACCGTTGTCGCAACTCTGACCAAGGCGCCTTCACTGTAACTCATAGCAACTTGCAGAGTATGAAGCGTACGCCCTCGTTTACTCAATTCGTCAGTGACCTTTTGGTTATCTTTTAGAAATTGAGCGAAACGAATTAGGTCTACAGTGGGAGGAAGGTTAGTAATGCCTAGGCCGGTGCGATGGTGCACAACATTTTTCCATCGTCCCAATCGATATGACCTATTAGAATGAAGGTCATATATGGTATACACATCTTTAAAGCAAGCATTTAGAGGAGGATCTTTACGGGCGCCGTCAAGATAAATGGGATAGACACTAGTAATACAAACATGATTCTGTCCGATTTCATGTAAAATTGTATCATTGTATGGTACAAGTGTCCAAATACATATTCCCGCTTTATGCTGGAGCATTGTTCAAACACAGGTGTGTGCAAAGGACACACCATACCGACAAACCATATTTGACAATCTTGAGCTTGGTGAGTTCTATTGCTAGCATGAATCCATCCACCCTTGAACTCAGATACCCACAGATTTTGGCCATACAGGTGGGGAAGCACTATAAACTGGCACCAAATATTGGTTTTTGTGATATTGACTATTCTCATAGTAAAGTTACACCCCTGGTCATCACAATGTGTATGTTGCATATCAGGTTTTACCCCTAGATTTCGATTGCCGAAGTGGAATATTTTGCTCCAACTATTTGCATGCCCTGACATGGCAATACGTTCTAACTCGGCCCTTAATAGTTGCCGGGTTACTTCTTCAAACATGCATTGTGTGTAATGACCTAATTCTTGTTATCGCTTGGTGACATTCCCTATCTCTTGAGTAGTATTATCTATGTGTTCCCACCGCATTACGTCCGACAGGCAACTAGAAAACATCTGTCCTGTGAGAACTCTGTCCCATGCATTTCGCAATCAAATTGCATCTCCAGTGAGTCTCCCTATCTTTTGTATTTTGTTTTGTAAGGTCTCGATATCCATAGAGTTTAATGCTCCTATTCCTGTTCCTACGCCTCCTAATATTGTGGCTCATATATCACATCTTTGTCTCACTAACGTTTTCAGATTTGCTTTAATTGTTGTTATATTACAAGTGTCAGACAGCTTGTCCGCATACCAGACTTGTAGTGTGAGATTTAATATGGGTGGGGATGTAAGCACAGGTGTACATGTAGAGTGTAGCCGTTGCAAATGATCCATGGGGCTCTTAGAATGCTTAACTACACGCATTGACCAAAAGTGGCCCATAATCCCCCTACCAGTGATTACGGAGGCATTTGTACATCCATACCATAGAGACGCATTTAACTTAATTTCGTCTGACATAGTGTCATTGCTTGACATAACGCTGCGGGCCCAACTCCTTAACCATGTGACGTTATGCAATAACGACACATTGGAGTGCACATTGCATATCATTGTCATATCTTTTTGCCACTTGATTGATAACGTAATGTTGGCCCCCGTGCTTACTGTTAACAGCACCTGTCCTGGGCCTCCCCAGTACCCGCATGCGTCACAAGTGACGCTCCAGTGTCCTATAGTGCAGGCTTGCCCGGAAGGACAGGTAAAATTGTCTTGCGTACAATCAGTGTTAGCTAACCGCCACCCTATACGGCCATCCCATGCTGTGTTTGAGGATGGAAGTAGCACAGTCACAGATAACGAGACACAGAGACTTGCCAGCATGAGTTGGTAAGTCGCCATTTTGGGCAGAATTCCTGTGGGAGAAAGCACAAGTATATTAATTCAGCCCCGTTTAGTCAATTTACCCTTGTCAACACAGAGAGGAAGATCTTGACCAGTCAGGAGCACCTAATAGGTGTTTCCTTCTCCTTTCGCTAAGATTTCCCCTGCTTGCAAGGGTTTCTGGGGGTACTGCACCCACACTTTTCCTCCTTCAGAAACTGTGTCCCGAGTCTGATTTTCTTTTTCAATAGTAGGGACACTAACTTTGCCTAACATGTGGCTTATGGGAGCTCCCCCCCACAATGGTCGGTGATTCAGATTGCGCACTGCTTGTGGTTAGACCTTTAACCACCTTTGCAATGTGTTAGTGGGAGTTAATATTTTAATCTGTTGCTTAAGTAGTCCATTCATGTGTTCTATTAACCCTGCAGCTTGCGGATAGTAAGGTATGTGAAACATCCAATAGATCCCGTTGTCTACCGCCCACTGTTGCACTGTTTGACCTGTGAAGTGCGACCCATTATCGGACTGTACTTCTGCTGGCTCACCGTAGTATGTGATTAAATTCTCCAGTCCTTTAATCATAGTTTGTTGATTTGCTTTAGTCACTGAATAAGCTATCAAAAGTCTAGAATAGCTATCAACAGCAGTGAGCAAATATTGGAACCGCTGTTGCAATGGTAAAGGTCCTACATAATCATCTTGCCATATTTGTGCTGGTTGAATCCCTCTCTTAATATGGGCACCGTTTGTCGTTGTAGGGGAAAATGCTTCACCTTTTGACAAATTTCCCAGGTGTTTATGATCTGTTTAACACCGTCCGTAGTCAAATGTAACCCCCTATTTCGTGCCCATTGTATCGTACCCTGAATGCCCAAATGTCCAGATTTGTGGTGGGCCCACTTGTCTATGCCATATTCTTCCTCTTCCGCCTCTTTGACAGCCCATACCCGGGCTATATTATCAGCGGTGTTATTATATTCAGAGGTCTTTGAAGTGTCCACATGATATACAGCTATTTTCATCTTCTGGGCTTTGGACCATATTTGTTCCCATAGGTTCTTTCCCCACAAGTCTTTCCCAGTTATTTGCCAGTTATGTTCATGCCAGCTTTGTAGCCAGCTCGCCATGCCATTGGCTACTGCTCATGAGTCAGTATATATGTGTACTTGTTGCTGTTCCTCTTCAAACGCAAGGACTACAGCTGGTAGTTTTGCTAGCTGGCTGGAGCCTCCCACGTCCTCATCATGCACAATTGTCTAGGTTTTTGGATTGAAGACAGTGGTTCGCCATCGTCGAAGGCCGTTTCGCCAGACCGCTGAGACATCTGTGAACCAGGCATGGCTACGTTCTTCAGGTGTTAACTGTTCAAAAGACACTCCCCAGGAGATCGGTGACTCTTTGGTTAAACTGACAGACGACTGCGTAAGTTCACTCTCAGCTGTCTGTGGGTATTCAGCCACATGCTCATGTAGTCGGGTGATTCCTTCTTTTCCTTTACTTGCTCTGTCTGCGATACACCATTTCCAGCGCACTATGGAGCTTTGCTGCGCTCACTCGACCTTGTGTGTCTCATTTTCTGAGAGAACCCAGGATAATATGGGTAGGTCTGGTCTTAAACTGACTTTGTTGTCCCCTGTCTGTCCTTCTGTTTCTGTTAGGGCCCAATAACATGCTAATAATTGTTTCTCAAATGGAGTGAAACGAGTAGCAGCATCTGTCAATTTTCTAGACCTGAACCCTAACGGTATACGAGTGCCATGTTGAACCTGCTACAAACTCCACACTGCAGTATCATTGGTAACGGATACCTGTAGCTCAAAAGGCTGCCCAGGCACTCGTGGGGCTAGGGGTAAAGCTTGAGCTATGGCTTCTTGGGCTGCATCAAAAGCCACCTGCTGTTCCTTTTCCTACTCAAAGTGGGCCTTTTTTCATGTTACGGCATACAGCGGTTTTAATAACATCGTGAGGTGAGGTATGTGTCTCCTCCAGTAACCCAGTAGTCCCACAAATCGTTGTGTCTCAGTTTTATTTGTGGGGGTGGCCATTTCTTGAATTTTATTCTTCACAAGCTCGGGTATGATGCGCCCACCCCGAGACCATTGGATCCCCAGAAACTGGACAGTCTGGCTAGGGCCCTGCATATTCTTCGGATTTATCTCCCAGCCCCTGTCTCGCATGTGTTGGACTAAAGTAGCTAGGGCTTCTGACACCACTGCCTCGGTGGGACCCCTTATTAGTACATCATCGATGTAGTGTGCCAGTGAGACATTAGGAGCCAACGTGCACATGTCCAGGTCCCGGGCCACCAATCCGTGGCATAGGGTAGGGCTATGTAGGTAACCTTGAGGTGGGCATTTAAACGTGAATTGCCTCCCTTCCCAAGTGAATGCAAACTGGTCCTGGGATTCTTCTGTTATTAGAATGGAGTAAAAGGCATTGACCAGGTCGATTACCGCATACCACTCTGCACCTTCTTCAGACAGCCGCTCTGTTATAGTTACTACATCTGGGACAGTGGTTGCCAGGGGAGAGGCAAATTTGTTCAGTTGTCGGTTGTCCACAGTCATCCTCCAACTGTTGTCGGGTTTCTGCACAGGCCAAACAGGGCTATTGTAGAGGGACACCGCATGTCTAACGATACCCGCCTCCAAGAGCCCTTATATGGTTTCCCCTATTTCTTTGTGTCCCCCAGGTATTCGGTACTGTTTCATAGTCAATATACGCAATGGCCGTGGTATTATCACTGGTTCCCACTTTGCTTCCCCTGCAATCACAGTGATCGCCCGTATCCCGAATGAGAATCGCCCAAACGAGGTGTTGTGTGTGGTTCCCTTTAAAAGGTCCATCCCAATAATATGTTCCTTTACTGCCGCTATTAAAACCATTACCCAGCGTGGAGGCCCATTTCCCAACGCCATTCTGATAGTTGTTCGGACAGCGGGCGTTTCTGCCCCTCCGCACCCATTAATCATCACACGGGTCCCTGTGTGTTTCCTAGGATTTCCATGGATAATAGTAACTTCTGCCCCTGTGTCTAGTAAAGCAACATCTCTTTGTATGTTCCCCCCTCCCCCCGCCAATGTATCATAATCGGAATGTGTGGCCTCATGACCTCGGGAGCTGGGTTGATGTGGTTCTAATGGGGAGTACTCCCGGCTCCCGACCACACCCCTAGTCAAGGGGATTACTAGCCTTCCACAGCTCTTCTACGTTGGGGTATAGGCTAGCGGGAGGTGGTTTCTCCGCATCCGCAGACTTATCGCTATCCGACTTAGTCTGCCTTACCTCCCTCCTTTCTCCCTTCCCTATTCCCGGGACGCAGTGTTGCTTCCGCATAAAATACATCGCTCCTGTTGGGATTCCATCAATTTTTTCCTTGGGGACCCCTGCCTTTAGTAAAGCCGCGAACATGTCCCTCCGCGTAATTCTTTTTTTGTCTTTCCTGACCCTGTACCTTTCCCAGAGATCGAACCTTGTCGCTGGTCCCGATCCCTCTCTGCATTAGCCGTTCTCGACTCTCGCACACTATCTTCTACATCCTCTAACTGTCCTAACAATAGGTAAGCGTGGCCCACCCGCTGCCCTTGGGCTGGTCCCAATAATGTGAGTAGCGCACCCCTCATCATAGGAGGGCCACTCTTCATCAGCCTGCTCCGCGTTCCTGCCATAAAGAGCTCCTGATCTGGCCCCCCATATGGTTGGTGATATAATCCTCCCTTGTTGCCATGTTGCGCAACTGTATCGCATCCTCCGCCATAGTATTCCAAGGTTTTACCTCCCCTTCCCAATCAACGGCAGAGGGATATTTTTGCCAGACCTCTATAGTAACCATGTTTCATAGTGAACCTGTGCCCTGGACATTCCGTAGCACTGCTGTGATATGGTGGTCCATAGTCATAGTCCCCATTTTTATTAACTCTTCGGGGTTAAGTATTATGCCTGATGCTCCCTGGTCCCAAATCCGGGTTAGCCATTCTGACAATGATTCCCCGGGTTTTTGCCGAAATCGAGACTCTATTTCTTTTAACTCACTAGTGGTGAAGTCACGCACCCCTCTAGTGGTTACCGGCTGTTCCCCATCTTGCTGTTTCGTCTTATTTGTCATAAGGAATCTAGCTTCCATGCTCGGAGCATATGGGGGAGGGTCTTTAGTTTCCTCCTGTTCCCACCCCCCTCTCCATCTGTACACTCATATTCTGAGTCAGAGGAGTACCAGATGTCTCCGTCCCAACGAGCCAGATCCCATGTGGGTCCAGCTACCAATGCACGTACCTTTGACCGATCTATCTGTAATTTCCGTCGTCTGGCTTTCTTTTTATTTTGTACTGTCGCCAGACGGCATATTAAAGTTTCTGATTGTTCATTGACTTTATCCGCCCGCTCTTGTGCAGTGCGGACCACTTCGGTCAGAGTCGAGTTTTGACTTTCCAAAACCTTAACAGCTGTTTTTAACTGTAGGTTTTCTGCCTCACTTTCCTTAAGTTGTTTACACATCGTCCTTAATGTTGTCAACAAAATCCATCCCATTTGTGGGAAGCCCACTTCCTCCAGGAGAGACAGTACCGCATGGGGTACGGTTCTATCTTTGCTCTGTTCCAATAACTGCGTATCGCAATGTTGCGGGGGTCCAAACCGGGCTAGCACGTTGGCAAGAGAGCCAAAACCCTCATCCCTTGTGCTCCACCCTGGTATTCTATACTTCTCTCCCGCAGGAGGAGACTGCTTCTTGTCTTTTCTCTTAAACATTTTACCAGATCCTGTTCATGACGCCAAAATGTTTTGGATCGATAATAATAGGCCCAGGTTCGGGATCTGGATGAATGTTAAATAACAGACAAGACAAATGAAGTAAAGATAAAACACCGTTTACTGAGAGAAAAGAAACATAATACAGTTTACGAAGAAAAGAGAAGTATGATAAGATGCAACAAAGCTCACAGCCTTCAGCCCGTCGGGAACTCTGCAACGACGGCTGGTCAGGAGCCTTGGGGGTCCGGCACCGCTCGCGAATCACGGTCCAAGGTGAAGTTCAAAGAGCTACTGGACAGTTCCGTTCCTTTATACTATTGAACAAACATGGGTGCACATGGCTTATGGCCAACTCCTAATCTGTAAGGCCCCAGTTGTTCTTCCACAAAGCGTGAGACCTCGAGGTGCCAATCGTCCCATAAACAAGATGGTGTGCGCATCAAGGTCTCTCTCTCTCTTTCTCTCTCTCTCTGCATTAACAACATTCCACGAGGTATGAAGCAGAAAACACACTGTAAATGTCGGAATATCATAGTTAACCCTATGTGATTAACCCTAAACAATACACCGTGTTTGAAGCTAGCAGGATATCGTCTACATATTGGATGACTGTGGATGACAGGGGAGGTAATTCTCGCAAATGGCTTTGTAAAGCCATGTGAAATACCGTAGGGCTGTTGTGGAAACCCTGCGGTAACCGGGTCCAAGTATACTGTTGTCCTTGGACCGTGAAAGCAAACCACTGTCGAACCTCCGGTGCCAGAGGCACCAACCAAAATCCATTGGCCATATCTATAACCGAGAAATATTTATGTTCCGGTTTGAGGGCATTAAAAATGGGATCTGCAACCAAAGGAGCTTTTTGATCAATACACTGGTTAGCTTTCCTTAATCAATGGTCAAACGGCAAGTCTCATTAAATTTCTGTACCGGCCACACGGGGCTATTGGAGGAGCTATGCGTTTTAATAAGCACCCCTTGTTTCTCCAATTGCTGAATAACCGGTAAGCTTCCCACGATGGCAGTTGAACTGATGGGATACTGTTTGGTGCATGGAGGCTTGGTCCCGGTAAATGACGCAGGCACAATGTGGAGTAGGCCACAATCTTTCTTATCTTTAGCCCATATCGGGTGTTCCTTCAATTCTTCTTTCTTCAAAGTTCTAATTAACCATGTCACCCGACCATCCTCGAAATGCAACGATGAATCTACTTGGATTAAGACGTCCATTCCCAAAAGGGGTTGATCTACTGGGCCTATCCAGACCGGCATGGTTAGTTCATGTGGACCCAGCCCTATAAGTACCTATGTTGTCCTTTTAATTTTCATTTTATGGCCCCCAGCTCCATAGGCTGTACGTGCCCTACCATCCAACGGCAAAGAGTCTCCATATTTTAGGGGTAAGCATGTTAATTCCGCCCCTGTGTCTAAAAGACAGTCCAGATCCTTATCACCCACCCTCACAGTTATATATATATCCCATCTCCCCTCAGTTGTATTAGTGCGAGGAGGGGGGCCGGGGTGGGCTCTAATCGTTTTTTGCTATTACAAGTAACTCCTTCTGTTGTTGTATTGTCAGTCGCTTAAATGCTTCTATGAGGTCGTTATCTTGTGACAAGCCTGGTTTGTTGGCTGAATTGTATCCCTGGCTGCGTCCTCGTCCCCGGCCATGACCTTGCTGTTTTGCCCTGCATGTCTTGGCCCAGTGACCTTCTTTCCCACAATAATGACATTTTCCGGGTAATTTTCCGAATGACTGTTTATCAGAATCCTGGGATTTCCATCTCATAGCCTGCACAGCTTGGACTTTAACTCCAATATCCTGATCTAATTGGTTACATCGATCCACCAACGCTGCAAAGGTAGTTCCTCTACCTTCCCAGTCCGGTAACACTACCTTAAGCATTTTGGACAGTTCTGGCTTTAGACCTGTCATGAAAGCAGCTTTCAGGGGTCCAAACACTTGTTCATCTATTTCCTCATCCGTATGATTCATACCCAAATGTTCTAGCCATGTGCATCTAAACCGCTTGGCATACACCAGGACCTTCTCTGTTCCTTTCTGTTGGCAGGCTGCAATTTTTCCCCAGTCTGTCTTAGCTGGACTGAAGGCTTGCAGTCAATGTTTAATCGCATCCCATCCTGTGTTTAATTCTTGCTCATCCTGCCCCAAAGCTTCTTCTATCTTGTCGTACAATTTCCTTCCTTGCGTTTTTAGCACCATTATGGTCAAAATTTGCACTCCGTCCCAGGGATGAAGTTGATATATATTTCTTAAGCGCTCCAATTGGTCCCACGTTTTCACTCCCCCTTTCTTTGGATTGGGCAACTCCTTGGACCATTTATCAATTTTCTCTGGGTCTGCCAGATTATGAAATAAATATTTTGCATACACCTTTCTCTTCGTTTTTTTGGTTCCGTCCTCATCCGCAGTCTCTTCTGATTTGACTACAACCTGTTTTTTTTTTAACGGGGTAAAGCACACCCCTAATTCTTCATCCTCGTATCTATTCCTTGGTCGTGTCTTCGGGTTTGCGCTTTTAATTTATCCAAACATGGGTGCCCTGGGAATTGACCAATACATTTTCCTTTTCCTATTATTGTCTCTTGACCTAATGATTTTTTCCATTCTTTAATTTCACCTTTAAGATCTTTAACTTCCACTTCCAACTTTTCAAGTTCAAGTTTTTTCTGACTCAGTTGTTCACAAACTGCTTGCAATTGGTCCTTTGTACTGGTCAGGTCCCTATCATGTTGGGATAGCGTCATAATCTCATTCCGCTGTCGGATCTGTCTCATAACAGCTAGGGACCATCTGGTTTGTTCTTTATTTTTCATATGGGTCGTTTTTCCCCAGACCCTTTTGATCTCATCCAAGGACCATTGTCCTTTGGAGGTACTGTACTTTTGTTCGATCTTAATACAGGTTTTAGATAAGTTGAATTGTTGCTCTATGTATTCTTTCAACTGTTCGAGGATTTCATCTATCGAAACCTCAGGTGGTGTCCGCCCGCCTTTAACAGTTGTAGGCAATTCTTTGCTCTTATCTTCTGCTGCCATAATACTGATTTCTTTATTGGAGTCTCGAGTCGTAGGCTTTCCAGCTGATCAGTGGGTCGGTGATGAATTAACTAACACACCGCCGAAGTTTAGACGTCAATGGGACCTCGAGCCGATTACCAACCGGAGGGTTCGCAAACTGGAGGCTTTCGGAATCGCGTAGAAGGGAATGTGAATTTAGACAATTGACCGAGGACTTTTATAAAGAGAAGTCCTTACCTCAGTATGTAGGTCTGATGTCCAAAATTCAGTTTCTTCCCTCAGCGATCTTGTTCGTGACGCCAAAATTGTTAGATCTCTTAATTCTCAATGAGATGCGAATTCCGGTTGTAGATTTAACGTAACTTTATTCCAGCAGCAGCAACAGAACCTTGGCAGGGTTCCAGCTCTTTGTTCTGAAGCACATGGCTTAAAATGGCTGTAGTTATACCTGGGTCAATTTACAATAGTAAGCTCGCCTCCTTTGACCTTATTGGATCAACCGATTCAACAGTCTGTGTTGTTCACCCATAATTGGCTCCCAGCCTAAAGTCCTGAAATGTCAAGTTGATTGATGCTTAAGGCATCATGCTATCTCTCACATAGGCAGGGGTCTGTGACTGGGGTCTGTGTTTTCTCAACTTTGCTGTCTGCTTGAATTCTCTATCAATTTCCTTCAACTTCTACTCTGCTCTTTTGACCAGATTGATCAGCGTTCTACTTCTTTGTTGATTGCTGCTGTACAATGAGTGGACATGTTGGGAGGTGAAATGGGTCTTGGGCACTAGAGAAAAACAGGCGATAGCGAATTGGCCGTTTGTTTTATACCCCACATGGTTTTTTAATGTTAAATTCAACAGAAAAGTGTGGTATCTTCCTTATGACATCATAAACACACACTTTACAAAATGGCTTCAACTCTTTTTTTATTCTTGTAAACAGCATTAGTTGCATTACCACAGTCATCCATTAGATGGAGCAGTAGTCCACTAAATGGAACTATATTACAAAAAGAAAACAAGGCGGGCTGTAAAACGGGCTGCTGATTTGCTATCACCTGTTTTGCCCAAGACCAATTTCACCCTCATTGGGAGTAAATTCTATGAAATCTGCTAGGTCTCTTTAACTCCATCCTTAGCTATTGCTATGAAGAATGTATGTTGCCCATTTTACTTCCAATTAAATTTAATGTACTATTGTTCTGTCCGGAGTGTGCCTTGGCTCAGTGGTGGCATTCTACCCCTGAGTCAGAAGATTATAGGTTCGAGCTCCACTCCAGACAGTCCTGGTGACCTGAGATGAGAGTTCAAGTCTCTGAATAATGGATTGATATCCAGCGAGCTATTCACATCCGATGGGAGTGGAGTGGCGACACCCCCATATGATCTGGCCAGTTCTCCTGGTAGGGAGTTGTGAGTCAGGCTAACAACCTTTCAAATGAAAAAGTATTTACTGTAGTTACAGAAACAATCCAGAGCACAATCTGCTGACGTAGAAGCAGTGGAAGCTAAGGTTGCCTCATGTGCCAATGGGCACAGAAGGAAAGAAGAATTGTTTTGTCCAAATCATTTTGTTGCTCCCAAACTGATTCCACAGATTCAAAAGCCCCTCAGTTTGGTACTGTTTCAGAGTTTGATCAGTGAGAATTTCAAGTCAAGCCATTGACGTAAATTAGTGGACTCAACACCCATTCCTGGGGCACCCAACCCCACCCTGTCATAACTCCTCAAACAAGTACCCCACTGCTTTCTACCCTTCAGACAATTTTTTCTCCATTCTCAAGTTTTCCTGTGAATGCTCAAAGCTTTAAACTAATGAAGCAGCCTTTTGTGCAGAATTTGATCAAATGCTTTTAGAAAGTCTGGGTGCACCACATTTGTAGGTCTTTCTGCAGTCCACTTGGGTTGTCCCTTTCTCCAAATAGTGACAAAATTTGGTCAGACAGGATTGTCCCTGTCTGAACCCACATTGACTAAATGATTACTTCGTATTTAACGGCACACAAGTTTGCTCGTGACAATTAATTTCATTATTTCGCCTGATATTAAGATAAGACCAATAGGTCTTTAGGTTTCTGGGTCAGATTTGTGATGTTTTTAGGAAATGCGCATTATGTCAGCCTATTTCTTATGTACTGGGACTGTCCAGTGTTCACTGACTCCTGCATAATGACAGTCCCATCCTATGTTTCACTTAGTACTGTGGGAGAAATAACTTCCATTCTTGGGGATTCACTTGTTTTAAGTTTAGTTATCAAAGCAAACCAGGTCTCCTTAATACTCACAACAAGCAGTGGGCAGCAATTTCCAGCTCACCTGCTTCGGCTGGTATCAAAGACAGAAGCCAAAGTGAGTTACGTAGCTGGGAGTACACATTGCACCAGCTAGTGGTCTCCTGATGACCATAAATCAGTCTTGCTTACTATCTCAGTCAAACTTCAGCAGCCCACTCTTTCCTTAAAGGACACCACAAGGCATATGGCAAACCTCTCAGCATGATTAATAACCTGCACTACAGAGCGTTATGAACCTGGATCATGGCAGCACGCCAGTATTTACAACAGTAAATGGTATTTTAGGAAACCACATAATAATTAAATGAATTGTAAAATTTGAAAGTCATTATGGTACAATAGCTGTGGTTTGATTCCATCATTGCTCAGTAATCTGTGTCACTCTCATGGTCTGAAGTATATAAAGACTGAATGCAGTGAGTAAGAGACAGCAGGAAGGAGAACAAAAGAGAAGCATTGTCCACCATCGTACACAGCCAGAATGGAAATATCCGGCAGTGAACATCCTCAATGTTTTTGTCTGTTATGCCATTTATGTGCTACTTTTGTGCCAAAAAGATCAAGAAAATTTGTGTGTAGTGCAATCCTCGACTTATGCATGGTTTAAGCGCTAAGTGCAAATGTCATTGTAATTTTTAGCAGTTTTTACTATCCGCCCGCTGCAAGCCCCATGGGACTCATTTGCATATGTGCACCAGTCACATGGTGGTGCTGCGGACAGGAATTTCCTACTTTTACACCACTTCTGCACTCTGAGTAAATAACTCTCTTATAAACCAGGCACAGTGCCTCCCCAGTCACCTGTTTCAGGCAGAAGTGTGCAATGTGAAAGGTTTGAAGAGTCCCCAAACTTTGCTTGTGGATTTATGACATCAGAGAACTCTTTTGCAATCTGTATTTTGTCAATTGTGTTCACCGAGACTCACACTTTACCCTCCCCATCCCCCACTATCTCACCCTGCCCCTTCAATTTTGTACCACCCACTGGAGAAGGTATGACATTCCCCATAAGCACATTCCTCTATGCCATCCTTATGGAAGAGAAGGGGGAATAACAGCATGTGGAGGCAAGATGAATAAGGCAGCATGGCAGAAGACAGTAACCCTACCCTCGCATTATGTTTATACACTGCACAGCTCCTTCAAGGACCTCTGGGAGGAGCTTTGTGTTAGGTTATGATTCTCTAAAGCCGCTATTGCACATCTTCTATGTGAAGATCTGCAGCCTCCTCCATTGCTAGAACTGCCCTAACTGTGACTATAACAGTGACCACTACCCTAAATGTTTTCACTCCAGATTTTTCCAAGCTGCCACAGGGGAATCTGTGCAACATCAATCAAGGAAACTCATGGCAGCCATTTGACAGGTCATGATAATTCTCTTCAACAGAGCAGCAGTGTTTATCAACTTCAGTACCACACCCAGGCAGCAGAGGGAGAGAGCCAGGGAGTTCTACCAGCTTGCTGGATTCCTCATAGATGACACACACCTGGTACTGAAGGTGCCAACAGCCTTTGCCATATGTGCACAGGAAGAGGTTCCATTCACTCAATGTGCAGATTGCCTGTGATACAAACCAGACAATGTTGCATATCAATGCATTGTATACAACCAGCTGACACAATGCATTTCAATATTTGGCACTCGCTGACCTCAACCATGTGACTGGATGGATCCTGACAGATCAGGCATAGGCCCTACTGCCATGGCTTATAATGTTATTCTCATAATCCATATGAGAACAGATATAACCGGGCCCATGCAATAGCAAATCCCATTTACCCATCGCTCCAGTGGTCATTGGCCTACATTGGCTCACGGTCCGACAATGCCTCGATTGTAAATTTCTTATCGTTGTTTTCAAATCCCTCCATGGCCTTGCCCTTCCCTATCTCTATAACCTCCTGAGCCCTACAACACTTCTAGATATCTGCACTCCTCCAATTCTGACCTCTTGTACATCCATGATTTTCATCACCACACCATGGGAGGCCGTGTCATCAGCTGCCTGGACCCTAAGCTCTGGAATTCCCTCCCTAAACCTCTCCTCCTCTCTACCTCTATCTCTGTAGCATTCGGCTCAGTTCCCATGGACTTTAATGACAAATATTGGCTATGAGGACAAATCTCTGCTCAAAAGCCTGTTTGACTTCTTTGGGGAAACAATGTCTCAAGAAGTCAACTTCCAACTGGTGAATAGCAGGAGATGGCAGGCCCATTGTCTGTATGGAAATGAGCCAGTTAACTAGATCAGTTTGGAGATCAAAAGCCATCACTGACCATTAATGCTATACTCACAATAAAGGATGAAACTGAGTACTGTGTACAATGAGCAAGTGTGGCGCACGCATGACTCTAAATTTGAGTCGATGCCTGGCCACCGCACATGGGATCTGGCTATGGCTTTCATCATTACAATGCCTGGGTAGGTGCTATGCAGTTCACATATGAACGTATCTCCGCCTTTCTTGGGCAAGACCATGTGATTGCCCCACAACAGACAGTCGCTTGCAGGGACATTTCGTGTTTGCGCCTGTGGAATGGTTTAATCGCCTCCTGCATCTCCGCTGGGACACTGGACCAGCTCCCATAGAGGACACAGTTTTTTGTACCAAGGACAGTAAAGGATCCTGGCTGGTCCAGGTCATGATCTGGCGGACTGTAATGGGGGACTTTTCGTTCTCGAATGCCTCCATGACCATGAGCAAGTCCGCTGTCTGTGCCGCTTCCACCCCGGTGGTGGGAAATGGCAGCCGACTGAGAGCATCTGCACAGTTCTCTGTGCCTGGTCTGTGGCGGATTACATAGTTGCATGCGGACAGCGTGAGCGCCCATCTTTGGATGCGGGCAGAGGCATTGGTGTTAATCCCTTTGCTCTCAGAGAACAGTGATATGAGTGGCTTGTGGTCAGTTTCAAGCTCAAACTTGAGGCCAAACAAGTACTGGTGCATTTTTTTTAACCTCACAAATGCACGCCAGAGCCTCCTTTTCAATCATGCTGTAGCCCCTTTCGGCCTTGGACAAACTCTTGGACGCATAAGCGACCCGTTGCAAGATCCCCGATTTGTTCGCCTGTTGTAACACACACCCGACCCCGTATGACGACGCATCACAAGCTAGCACTAATCTTTTACAAGGGTAATACAGGACAAGCAGTTTTTTTGAACACAACAGATTTCTGGCTTTCTTAAAGGCAGCCTCTTGTGAATTCCCCCATATCCAGTCATCTCCCTTGCGCAGTAGTGCATGTAAGGGTTCTAGCAGGGTGCTTAACCCAGGTAGAAAATTACCAAAATCATTAAGGAGTCCCAGGAACGACCGCAGCTCCGTCATGTTCTGTGGTCTCGGCACGTTCTTGATGGCCTCCGTCTTGGCGTCGGTAAGTCTGATGCTATCTGCCACGATTCTTCTTCCCAAGAACTCGGCCTCCTACGCCAGGAAAACACACTTTGAGCATTTCAACCTGAGTCCCACGCGATCCAACCGACTAAGAATCTCTTCCAAATTCTTCAAATGCTCAATGGTGTTCCGACCTGTAACTAGTATGTCTTCCTGGAAAACCACCATGCAAGGAACCGACATTAGCAGGCTCTCCATGTTCCATTGGAAGATTGCCCCGGCCAACCGAATCTCGAACGGGCACCGGTTATAGATGAACAGACCTCTGTGTGTGTTGATGCAGGTGAGGCCTTTCGAAGACTCCTCCAGCTCCTGCGTCATGTAGGCCGAGGTCAGGTCCAGCTTGGTGAACTTCTTCCCACCAGCCAGGGTCGCGAATAGGTCGTCTGCCTTGGGTAGTGGGTACTGGTCCTGTAGCGAAAAACGGTTAATTGTTACTTTATAGTACCAACAAAATCTAACCGTGCCATCCTCTTTAAGTACCAAGACAATCGGACTAGCCCAGTCGTTGAATTACACCGGCGCGATGATGTCTTCTCGCGGCAGCCTGTCCAGCTCAATTTCCACTTTCTACCGCCCGTGCCTTGTGGTGAATGTGTTGCGTACCGGGAACCAAATGGATCTGCACTTTCGCCCCCGAGAAGCTTCCAATGCCTGGCTCGAACAAAAATGGTAACTTGCTCAGAACCTGGGCACATGAGGCGTCATCGACGGACGAAGCTGCGCGGATTTTTCCCAGACAGTTTCTGCCAAACAACATGGGGCCATCACCTGGCACAGTCCACAGCGGGAGTTCATGTACTGCTTCATCATAGGAGACTTTGACTTCTGCATTGCCAATTACAGGGATTAGTTCCTTGGTGTAAGTCCTTAGTTGGTATGAATGGGGTTGAGCTTGGGCCTGTGCGCCTTTTTACTCCACAGCCTGTCAAAGACCTTTTTACTCATTATGGACTGACTTGCACCAGTGTCCAGTTCCATAGATACTGGAATACTGTTCAGCTCAACTTTCAACATTATTGGTGGACATTTCGTAGTGAATGTGTGCACCCCATATGTTATATATGTAAATCTATAAATACCATGTTTAACCACCAGAGGGCTCATCCGTTGGAGTCCCAAGGGATCCCACAATCCCTTGAAAGCACCTGTACATAAGAAGGCCTCACAGGCTGGAGAGGCACTCTGGAGACTTGCAATAAAAAACTAAGGTCACTTTACTTTGAGCTCACAATATCTAGTCAGACTCTTCATTCATACATAACAACTGGCGACAAGATACAGATGACGAACACAACGATGCAGAGAACAGTGGGCATCCTGGAGAAATTTTCGGAGGGAGATGATTGGGGAAACCTTCATGGAGCGACTCGACCAATACTTTGTGGCCAATGAGCAGAAAGGAGAAGCGAACGCTGCCAAACAAAGGGCGATTCTCCTCACCGTCTGTGGGACACCAACATATGGCCTCATGAAAAATCTGCTTACTCCAGCGAAACCCACAGAGAAACCATACGATGATTTGTGCGCACTGGTCCGGGAGCATCTGAACCCGAAGGAAAGCGTTCTGATGGCGAGGTACCGGTTCTATACCTATAAAAGGTCTGAAGGCCAGGAAGTGGCGAGCTATGTCACCGAGCTGAGAAGCCTTGCAGGATATTGCGAATTTGAAGGACATTTGGGGCACATGCTCAGGGACTTCTTCGTACTTGGCATGGCCATGAAGTGATACTTCGCAAACTTTTGACTGTAGAGACCCCAAGCTTGAGTAAGGCCATAGAGATAGCCCAGGCATTTATTGCCACCAGTGCTGCTACAAATACTGTGAACAAAGTGATGTTGTTTTCAAATCACAACGTACAGGGCAGGCCCCACATGCCTGCAGCTGCATGTCTGCAGATGTCTCAGAGTGCACCATCAAGGGTGATGAATGCTAGGCCATTAACACCTTGTTGGTGCTGTGGGGGTGATCCTTATTTCTATTCATGCCACTTCAAAGGGTACATATACAAGGGCTGTGGAACAATGGGACACCTCCAACGAGTGTACAGGCGAGCTGCAAACCCTGCTAATCCTGCAAACTACCATGTTGCAGAGGAGGACAGATCCACGGTCGAACAAGACGAACCAGATCCTCAGACCGAGGAGGTAGAGGTATATGGGGTGCACACATTTACCACAAAGTGTCCCCCGATAATGCTGAAGGTTGAATTAAATGGACTCCCAGTGTCAATGGAGCTGGACACAGGTGCGAGCCAGTCCCTTATGAGCAAAAAGACTTTCGATAAATTGTGGTGCAGCAAGGCCTCAAGGCCAGTCCTGACCCCCATTCAGACTAAACTGAGAACTTACACAAAGGAACTTATTCCCGTAATCGGCAGTGCTACTGTAAAGGTCTCCTACGATGGAGCGGTGCACAAGCTACCACTCTGGGTGGTACCGGGCGATGGTCCCACGCTGCTTGGCAGGAGCTGGCTGGGAAAGATACGTTTGAACTGGGACGACGTCCGAGCGCTCTTGTCCGTTCACGACACTTCGTGTGCCCAGGTCTTAAACAAGTTCCCCTCGCTGGACCGAGCTGGACCGGCTGCAAAGAGAGGGCATCATTTCGCCGATCGAATTCAACAAGTGGGCCAGTCCGATTGTTCCAGTCCTCAAGGAAGACGACACCATCAGAATCTGTGGTCATTATAAAGTAACGACCAATCGTTTTTCCCTGCAGGATCAATACCCATTACCCAAGGCAGACGACCTTTTTCTGATGCTGGCGGAAGGAAAGACGTTCACGAAGCTGGACTTGACCTCGGCCTACATGACGCAAGAGCTGGAGGAATCATCGAAGGGCCTCACCTGCATCAACACACACAAAGGTCTCTTCATTTACAACGGATGCTCATTTGGGATTCGATCAGCAGCGGCGATATTCCAGAGAAACATGGAAAGCTTACTGATGTCTGTCCCGTGCATGGTGGTCTTCCAGGACGGGACACAGTCGAGCATCTGCAGAACCTGGAGGAGGTTCTTAGCTCACTCAACCACATGGGGCTCAGGTTAAAACGCTCGAAATGCATTTTCCTGATGCCTGAAGTGGAGCTCCTGGGGAGAAGAATCGTGGCAGATGGCATCAGGCCCACTGATTCGAAGACGGAGGCAATCGAGAAAGCGCCAAGGCTACAGAAAGTGACGGAGCTGCGGTCGTTTCAAGGGCTCCTGAACTACTTTAATAACTTCTTACTGGGTCTCAGCACACTATTAGAAACACTACATGCCTTGCTGCATAAAGGGGATGAATGGGTATGGGGTAAAAGCCAAGAAAATGCTTCTGTAAAAGCTAGAAAATTATTATGCTCAAACAAATTGCTTGTGTTGTATGATAAGAACATAAGAATTAGGAACAGGAGTAGGCCATCTAGCCCCTCGAGCCTGCTCCGCCATTCAACAAGATCATGGCTGATCTGGCCGTGGACTCAGCTCCACTTACCCGCCCGCTCCCCATAACCCTTAATTCCCTTATTGGTTAAAAGTCTATTTATCTGTGATTTGAATACATTCAATGAGCTAGCCTCAACTGCTTCCTTGGGCAGAGAATTCCACAGATTCACAACCCTCTGGGAGAAGAAATTCCCTCTCAACTCTGTTTTAAATTGGCTCCCCCGTAATTTGAGGCTGTGCCCCCTAGTTCTAGTCTCCCCGACCAGTGGAAACAACCTCTCTGCCTCTATCTTGTCTATCCCTTTCATTATTTTAAATGTTTTTATAAGATCACCCCTCATCTTTCTGAACTCCAACGAGTAAAGACCAGTCTACTCAATCTATCATCATAAGGTAACCCCCGCATCTCCGGAATCAGCCTAGTGAATTTTCTCTGTACCACCTCCAAAGCTAGTATATCCTTCCTTAAGTAAGGTGACCAAAAATGCACGCAGTACTCCAGGTGCGGCCTCACCAATACCCTATACAGTTGCAGCAGGAGCTCCCTGCTTTTGTACTCCATCCCTCTCGCAATGAAGGCCAACATTCCATTCGCCTTCCTGATTACCTGCTGCACTTGCAAACTAACTTTTTGGGATTCATGCACAAGGACCCCCAGGTCCCTCTGCACTGCAGCATGTTGTAATTTCTCCCCATTCAAATAATATTCCCTTTTACTGTTTTTTTTCCCAAGGTGGATGACCTCACACTTTGTATTCCATCTGCCAAACCTTAGCCCATTTGCTTAACCTATCTAAATCTCTTTGCAGCCTCTCTGTGTCCTCTACACAACCCGCTTTCCCACTAATCTTTGTGTCATCTGCAAATTTTGTTACACTACACTCTGTCCCCTCTTCCAGGTCATCTATGTATATTGTAAATAGTTGTGGTCCCAGCACCGATCCCTGTGGCACACCACTAACCACCGATTCCAACCCGAAAAGGACCCATTTATCCCGACTCTCTGCTTTCTGTTAGCCAGCCAATTCTCGATCCATGCGAATACATTTCCTCTGACTCTGCGTACCTTTATCTTCTGCAGTAACCTTTTGTGTGGCACCTTATCGAGTGCCTTTTGGAAATCTAAATACACCACATCCATCGGTACACCTCTATCCACCATGCTCGTTATATCCTCAAAGAATTCCAGTAAATTAGTTAAACATGATTTCCCCTTCATGAATCCATGTTGCGTCTGCTTGATTGCACTATTCCTATCTAGATGTCCCGCTATTTCTTCCTTAATGATCGCTTCAAGCATTTTCCCCACTACAGATGTTAAACTAACCGGCCTATAGTTACCTGCCTTTTGATTGCCCCCTTTTTTAAACAGAGGCATTACATTAGCTGCTTTCCAATCCGCTGGTACCTCCCCAGAGTCCAGAGAATTTTGGTGGATTATAACGAATGCATCTGCTATAACTTCCGCCATCTCTTTTAATACCCTGGAATGCATTTCATCAGGACCAGGGGACTTGTCTACCTTGAGTCCCATTAGCCTGTCCAGCACTACCCCCCTAGTGATAGTGATTGTCTCAAGGTCCTCCCTTCCCACATTCCTGTGACCAGCAAATTTTGGCATGGGTTTTGTGTCTTCCACTGTGAAGACCGAAGCAAAATAATTGTTTAAGGTCTCAGCCATTTCCACATTTCCCATTATTAAATCCCCCTTCTCATCTTCTAAGGGACCAACATTTACTTTAGTCACTCTTTTCCATTTTATATATCTGTAAAAGCTTTTACTATCTGTTTTTATGTTTTGCGCAAGTTTACTTTCGTAATCTATCTTTCCTTTCTTTATTGCTTTCTTAGTCATTCTTTGCTGTTGTTAAAAATTTTCCCAATCTTCTAGTTTCCCACTAACCTTGGCCACCTTATACGCATTGGTTTTTAATTTGATACTCTCCTTTATTTCCTTGGTTATCCACGGCTGGGGTTATCCCTTCTCTTACCGCCCTTCTTTTTCACTGGAATATATTTTTGTTGAGCACTATGAAAGAGCTCCTTAAAAGTCCTCCACTGTTCCTCAATTGTGCCACTGTTTAGTCTGTGTTTCCAGTCTACTTTAGCCAACTCTGCCCTCATCCCACTGTAGTCCCCTTTGTTTAAGCATAGTACGCTCGTTTGAGACACTACTTCCTCACCCTCAATCTGTATGACAAATTCAATCATACTGTGATCACTCATTCCGAGAGGATCTTTTACTAGGAGATCGTTTATATTTTTTCTGTCTCATTACACAGGACCAGATTTAAGATCGCTTGCTCCCTTGTAGTTTCTGTAACATACTGTTCTAAGAAACAAACCCGTATGCATTCTATGAATTCGTCCTCAAGGCTAACCCGTGCGATTTGATTTGACCAATCGATATGTAGGTTAAAATCCCCCATGATTACTGCCATTCCTTTTTCACATGCCTCCATTATTTCCTTGATTATTGCCTGCCCCACCGTGAAGTTATTATTTGGGGGCCTATAAACTACGCCCACCAGTGACTTTTTCCTCTTACTATCTCTAATCTCCACCCACAATGAATCAGCATTTTGTTCATTAGAGGCAATATCGTCTCTCACAACTGCCCTGAAATCTTCCTTTATTAACAGAGCTACCCCACCTCTTTTCCCTTCTTGTCTATCTTTCCGAATTGTCAGATACCCCTGTATGTTTAATTCCCAGTCTTGGCCACCCTGCAACCACGTTTCTGTAATGGGCACCAAATCATACCCATTTGTAATGATTTGTGCCGTCAACTCATTTACTTTATTTCGAATGCTGCGTGCGTTTAGGTAGACTGTTTTAATACTATTTTTTAAACCATGATTTTTAGTTTTGACCCCACCTGCAGCCCCTTTATATTCATACATATTGTCCCTTCCTATCACCTTGTGGTTTACACTTACCCCAGTGCTACTCTGCTCTGTTGCCTCCTGCCTTTTGCATTCTTTCTTGGGATCCTGTTCATCTGAGCTCTCACCCATTCTAACTAGCTCAGAGCCCTCTCCTGTGTTCCGAATACTCCTTGCATTGAGGCACCGAGCTTTCATGCTTGCCTTTTTATTACACTTTGACCCTTTAGAATTTTGCTGTACAGTGGCCCTTTTTGTTTTTTGCCTTGGGTTTCTCTGCCCTCCACTTTTACTCATCTCCTTTCTGTCTTTTGCTTTTGTCTCCTTTTTGTTTCCCTCTGTCTCCCTGCATTGGTTCCCATCCCCCTGCCATATTAGTTTAACTCCTCCCCAACAGCACTAGCAAATACTCCCCCTCGGACATTGGTTCTGGTCCTGCCAAGGTGCAGACCGTCTGGTTTGTACTGGTCCCACCTCCCCCAGAACCAGTTCCAATGCCCCAGGAATTTGAATCCCTCCCTGCTGCACCACTGCTCAAGCCACGGATTCATCTGAGCTATCCTGCGATTCCTACTCTGACTAGCACATGGCACTGGTAGCAATCCCGAGATTACTACTTTTGAGGTCCTACGTTTTAATTTAGCTCCTAGCTCCTTAAATTCGTCTCATAGGACCTCATCCCTTTTTTTTACCTATATCGTTGGTACCAATGTGCTCCACGACAACTGGCTGTTCCCCCTCCATTTTCAGAATGTCCTGCACCCGCTCCGAGACATCCTTGAACCTTGCACTAGGGAGGCAACATACCATCCTGGAGTCTCGGTTGCAGCCGCAGAAACGCCTATCTATTCCCCTTACAATTGAATCCCCTATCACTATTGCTCTCCCACTCTTTTTCTTGCCCTCCTGTGCAGCAGAGCCAGCCACGGTGCCATGAACTTGGCTGCTGCTGCCCTCCCCTGATGAGTCATCCCCCTCAACAGTGCTCAAAACGGTGTATCTGTTTTGCAGGGGGATGACTGCAGGGGACCCCTGCACTACCTTCCTTGAACTGCTCTTCCTGCTGGTCTTCCATTCCCTAGCTGGCTGTGGATCCTTCACCTGCGGTAAGACCAACTCGCTGCACGTGCTACTCACGTCATTCTCAGCATCGTGGATGCTCCAGAGTAAATCCACCCTCAGCTCCAATTCTGTAACGCGGACCGTCAGGAGCTGGAGGCGGATACACTTCCCGCACGCATAATCGTCAGCGACACCGGAAATGTCCCTGAGTTCCCACATGGTACATGAGGAGCATATCACGTGACCGAGCTCGCCTGCCATGACTTAACCCTTTGATACACTTAAATTGGCAACAACAATGCTAAAGTTTACTCACTGATATAGAAGAGAAAAAAGAAAAACTACTCACCAATCACCAGCCAATCATTTACCCCCTTGGCTGTGACGTCACCTTTCTGTTTCTTTCTACTTCTTTTTTGCCTTGCCCCTGTCGCTGCACAAGCACGCCTCTCGCCGAACTTGCGCTGCTCCTGGTCTCACTGGCCTTTTGTCGGCCTCTCCGATCCCCGGAACTCCCGCCTCTCGCCGAACTCGCGCTGCTCCTGATCTCGCTGGCCTTTTGTAGGCCTCTCCGTTCCCCGGATCCATGTAAGCGTTTGATACTTGCATGTGATGCGTCGTCGTACGGGGTCGGGTGTGTATTGCAACAAGCTAATGAATCTGGGAAACTTTAACCGGTTGCTTATGCATCCAGAAATCTGGTTGAGTGACCAAGTGTCTCTTCGCAGGCACTGGTTATGGAAGCCTGGAGGGCAGACCAAGCGCTGTAGGTATTCAGCATCTCAGGGTCATCAAGGCATGCAAGGTTAGCTGTGAGGCGCTGGCTGTATGGGGCTTTCTTAGCTGGGTCTTTAAATGCCCCGGCATTGACATTTTTGCGGCACTGCTTCTGCTGTCATCTCCACTTTGGGGCGATGTTAATGTCGATAATGGATCGGATTAGGCAGTGGTCTGTCTAGCAGTCATCAGCTCCTGTCATGGCGCAGGTGATGTGCACATCGTTGCAATCCCTGGCTCGGACGATGATATAGTCGAGCAGGTGCTACTGTTTGGAGCGAGGGTGTTGCCACGATGCCTTGTATTTGTCCCTCTGGCGGAACAGGATGTTGGTGATGAAAAGTTCATGTTCTAGACATTTTGTCAGAATTAGGGTATCGCTGGAGTTGGCTTTCCCTACCCCCTCTCTGCCAATCACGCCTCCCCAGAGGGCTGTGTCTTTGCCGACCCTGGCGATGAAGTCACCTAGGAGGATGAGTTTGTCGCCCGCGGGGACGCGGGACAGAGATATTTCGAGGTTGGAATTAAAACCCTCTTTGGTCAAATCCGTAGCATCGAGTGTTAGGGTGTAAGCACTGATGACTGTGGTGCATTGGTTCCGCGATAGGGCAAGTCGAAGAGTCACGAGGCGTTCATTAACCACGCAGGGGGAGTCTTTGAGGCAGTTGACCAGCTCATTTTTGATGGCGAAGCCGACTCCATGAAGGCGGCGTTCTTCATCTGGTTTTCCTTTCCAGAAAAAGGTGTAACTTTCAACTTGTTCCTTGAGCTGGCCTTCCCCTGCCCGCCGAGTCTCGCTTAGGGCGGTGATGTGGATGTCAAAGCGTCTAAGTTCCCGGGCAACTATGGTGGTGCGGCGTTCCGGCCTGTCGCTATTGGAGTTGTCCCTGAGGGTCCTGATGTTCCAGGTCCAGAACTTCATGTTAACGGAGTGGAAGATGCCTGTGCGTGAGTTCTTTTAACGTGGGGTGGCCATTGCAACCAGCCACCACACAGGCTTAGCTGAGCAAGGTCTTGGTCCAGTGGCAAGGGGGTCCAAAACGACTGGAGACCAGGCATTGTTGTATGAGCCTAATTGCCTATGGCGAGATGTTGGCCGCAAACTCGGCGCCGAGTAGCGTCCTTTATGGTAGATGGACCGAGGCTTGGCTGGGGGCAGGCATTAGGAAGGTCAGTTGTCTGCTGTAGTTCCAGGTGGGAGGTCAGCAAGGAGTGGGAGGGTGGTATCATGTATCTCACACTACTGTACACAACTGTATCTTACCATGCTATACATGACTGTAACTAGATATGACCTGTAACCACCAGCATAACTTACCACCAGGGGTGCACTTGCAGGAGACACTGGGTACCTGTCCCACACAGGTATATAAAGACAGGTCTCAGGCAAGTGTGGCATTTGAGTGCTGTGTAATAAAGGTGCAGGCCCTGAGTGACCTTGAATTCAACATGTGCCTCGAGTGAGTCTGTACTGCAGGGACAGGACTTTACAGTGGCGACGAGTTACAGGATCACAGAATCCACAGAATGGCGACCAACGGCTCAGAGGAAAAATACAATGCTGGAGATAATTGGGAGGACTTTATAGAAAGGCTCCAGCAAAGCTTCATAACCAAAGACTGGTTAGGTGATGATAAGGCAGACAAGAGAAGAGCCCATCTCTTGACCAGCTGTGGCTCGAAAACATACGGCTTAATGAAGGATCTGCTGGCACCCGAGAAACCAGCAAGTAAGTCATTTGAAGAGCTGAGCACACTGGTAAGAGACCACCTGAAGCCAGCGAGCAGCCTACACATGGCCAGACACAGGTTCTACAACTACAGACGCTGTGTGGGCCAGAGCATACCCGACTTCGTGCGGAACTTCGGAGGTTGGCTAGTTTATGTGAGTTCTCCGATGAACTAAGAAGAGAAGTACTGAGAGACTTTTTTATCGAAGGACTAGACCATGCAGGCATATTCCGAAAGCTCATAAAGACCAAGAACTTGACCCTAGAGGCAGCAGCACTGGTTGCACAGACATTCTTGGCAGGAGAAGAAGAAACGAGGTTGATCTACACTGCGGGTACGACAACTAACGAAACATCGGAACAAGGGGTTCACATTGTGAAACAAGCCGCTACTCCCACACACAGACAAAGGCAGGAGAGCAGGCCCTCAACAGCAGGCAGTGGCACCAGAAGCCATCAAGGGCCACATGAACGCCATTCACACCTCATCAACCTACAATGCGAGCAATCAACTACAAACTGAGAGAAGCTCAAGAGAGATCAGCCAGACGCAGCTCATCCTTCGGAAACAATGGAAGCGGTCTGTGCTGGAGATGTGGGGGAAGACACTCATCAAGGGAGTGTCGATTTCAGCATGCCATTTGCAGAAACTGCAGCTATACAGGGTATCTGGCTCCCATGTGCAGGAAAATGGCAGCTCGGCTAGTATACGAATCGGAAGGGTCGGAAAGCGGACCAGAAGATGGTGGGGACAGTAACTGGGACACCGAGGTACAGCGGGTCAACACGATCAATGGCCATTGTTATTACAACAAGACGCCCCCAATAATGATGAAGGTCCTACTCAACGGGATACCCGTCAACATGGAACTGGATACGGGAGCGAGTCAATCTCTAATGAGCGTCCAACAATTTGAACATCTGTGGCCGCACAAAAGCAACAGACCAAAACTTACAAGGGTCGACACCAAACTAAGGATCTATACCAAAGAACTCGTCCCAGTCCTTGGCAGAGCCATGCTCTCAGTCACACACAAAGGGACAGTGAACCAACTTCCCCTGTGGATTGTTCACAGAGATCTCCCAGCACTGCTGGGGAGAAGCTGGCTGGCTAAACTAAATTGGAAATGGGATGATGTTCACGCCATGTCATCAGAGGAACGGACCTCCTGTTCAACAGTTCTAACTCGATTTGAACATCTCTTCCAGCCAGGTGTGGGCACCTTCAAAGGGGCTAAAGTCAAAATCGACATCACACAGGATGCTAGACCGGTCCATCATAAGACTAGAGCTGCATCCTATGTGATGAGGGAAAAGATTGAACATGAACTAGACAGGCTTCTGCGGGAAGGCATTATATCACCCGTGGAATTTAGTGACTGGGCAAGTCCCATTATCCCAGTCATGAAGCCTGATGGATCCGTACGAATCTGTGGAGACTACAAATCTACCATAAGCAGAGTCTCCCTACAGGACCAGTACCCGCTGCCCAGAGCGGAGGACTTATTTGCCACATTGGCTGGAGGTAAACTTTTCTCAAAATTAGACCTCACATCTGCGTATAAGACGCAAGAATTGACCGAGGAATCCAATCTACTCACCACCATCAACACACATCGAGGCCTTTTCATGTACAATCGACGCCCATTCAGCATCAGGTCGGCAGCTGCTATATTTCAGCGCAATATGGAGAGTCTGCTCAAGTTTATCCCAGGGACGGTTGTATTTCAAGACGACATACTTATCACGGGCAGGGACACCGAATCCCATCTCCGTAATTTGGAGGAAGTACTAAAGCGGTTGGATCGGGTAGGCCTAAGAGTTAAGAAATCCAAGTGTCTGTTTCTCGCACCCGAGGTTGAATTTTTGGGCAAAAGGATTGCCGCTGATGGAATCCACCCAACAGAGTCCAAAACCAAAGCAATTCACCTGGCACCCAGGCCCCGTAATGTCTCGGAACTGCGCGCCTTTCTCGGGCTGCTCAATTACTTTGGGAACTTTATGTAGAACTTAAGCACGCTGCTGGAGCCTCTCCACGTGCTACTCAGAAAGGGGTGCGATTGGTTTTGGGGGGACGCCCAGGAACGCGCCTTCAATAAGGCATGCAACCTTCTATGTTCTAACAGTGTTTTGGCTTTTTTTGATCCAGGTAAAAAGCTAGTGCTTACATGTGATGCGTCAGCGTACGGGGTTGGGTGCATTTTACAACATGTCAATATTGCGGGTAAATTACAACCCATAGCTTATGCCTGCAGGTCACTTTCGTGGGCGGAGTGCGGGTACTGTATGGTGGAGAAGGAGGCACTCGCGTGCGTGTACGGTGTCAAAAAGATGCACCAGTACCTGTTCAGGGCCAAGTTCGCATTAGAAACTGACCACAAGCCCCTCACGTCCCTACTATCCGAGAGCAAGGCAATAAACGCCAACGCCTCGGTACGCATTCAACGGTGGGCACTCATGCTGGCATCTTACGACAACACCATAAGGCACAGACCAGGCACAGACAACTGTGCCGACACTCTTAGCAGCCAACCCTGGCGACCATGGAAGGGTCTGATGAACAGGACTGTGAGATAGTCATGGCAAGCAATGCCTTTGAGTCCACAGGTTCGCCCAAGACGGCTCGCCAAATCAGAGTCTGGACGGCCAGCGACCCCACGTTATCCTTAGTAAAAAGATGTGACTTAACCGGTGACTGGGCAGAGGCTCGCGATGCCTGCCCCGAGGAGATCAAACCCTTTCATAGGCGCATGCACGAGCTATCACGACAAGCAGACTGCCTGATGTGGGGCAGCCGAGTAGTTATGCCTCTGCGAGGCAGAGAGGCATTTGTCCGGGAGCTCCACCGTGAGCACCCGGGGATTGTTCTCATGAAGGCCAAAGCCAGATCCCATGTCTGGTGACCTGGCATTGACGCGGAATTGGAGCTCGGTGTCCGACGGTGCACCATTTGTGCCCAACTAAATAATGCCCCCAGGGAGGCTCCCCTGAGCCCCTGGCCATGGCCCACCAAACCGTGATCACGGGTGCACGTAGACTATGCGGGCCCATTCATGGGCAAAATGTTCCTCGTAGTTGTAGATGCATTTTCAAAGTGGATTGAATGCACCATTTTAAACTCGAGCACCACCTCCACCACCGTGGAGAGCCTTGGAACCATGTTTGTAACGCATGGAATTTCTGACATATTGGTCAGTGATAATGGTCCGTGCTTCACCAGCGCAGAATTCCAAGATTTTATAATTGACCACGGCATAAATCACGTTAAGACAGCACCGTTCAAGCCGGCCTCCAACGGCCAGGCAGAGCGAGCAGTGCAAATCATTAAACAAGGCATGCTTAAAATCCAAGGTCCCATGCTGCAGGGCCATACAGATCTCGTCCGCATTCGTTGACTGGGGTTCCCCCCGCGCAATTGTTGATGAAAAGGACCTTAAAGACAAGGCTCTCATTAATCCTCCCAGACATGCACGAAATCGTTGAGACAAAGCGCCGTAAGCTAACTAAGTACCATGACCGAAACTCGAGGGGGTGGTGGAATGAGATAGGGGACAAAGTATTTGTACTAAACTATGGCAGGGGTTCCAAATGGCTTGCAGGGACAGTAACGGGCAAGGAAGGAAACAGGCTACTGGTTGTACAAATGGACAATGGCCAAACCTGCCGGAGGCATGTTGGCGAAGTCAAAAGTAGATTCACCAACAACACTGCAGAACCAGAAGCAAACTACAATGTGGAACTCACACCACACCTGGTGGACAGACAGAGGGAACAACCTGAGGAAAGGGCAGTCTCAACAGACAGCCCAGGTGAGACAATAACAATCACACTGAACGAAACAGACAGCTCAGGCGAGACACCAGCAATCACACTGAAAGACAAACAGGCACCAAGGCAAACAACTGAACCACAACTAAGACGCTCCACACGAGAGTGTAGACCACCTGAGAGACTGAACCTATAAAGACAATAAGACCTTGGGGGAGGGTGATGACATGTATCTCACACTACTGTACACAACTGTATCTTACCATGCTATACATGACTGTAACTGGATATGACCTGTAACCACCAGCATACCTTACCACCAGGGGTGCACTTGCAGGAGACAATGGATACCTGTCCCACACAGGTATATGAAGACATGTCTCAGGCAAGTGTGCCATTCGAGAGCTGTGAAATAAAGGTGTAGGTCCTGAGTGATCTTGACTTCAACATGTGCCTCGTGTGAGTCTGTACTGCAGGGACAGGACTTTACAGGTGGAAGAGTTATAGCCATGATACTCACCAGTAGAAGAGGCCAGACCAGTGGGAACGAGAGGTCCAGCCATCAACATTGTGCGTGTAACCCAGAGGGAGCCGTGCGCTTTCTGCCCCGGCAGGAGGCTGAGGGAGTCGGAGCTGGGCTCTTCCTCATCCTTGCTGCTCTTGTATCCAGAGAAGGAGCCGCTCTTGAGCTGCCTGAGCCCGGTCGACAGCTCCTGCGAGCACCCGCAGAGCCCCGGCTTCCAAGGCCCCGACCTCAACCACTTTCCTGAGGACTCCAAGTTCACTGACATCGTCCTGCGGGCCGAGCAGGCCATTGAGAGCAGCATCTACCTGCAGCGGATGTCGCAGGGGTTGAGCGGCATCTACTTCATCAAAGATCCCAAGCGGACCTCTCCCCGGCGGCATCCAGATCCCTCTCCATTCCCTTCGAAGACGACTGGGCCTCTACTTCTCCGCAGTGCTCCAGGTGTGGTCTAGTCAGGGCTTTGTGCAGTGCCCATGAAACAGTACCAAGGGACGTAGCTTACTACTGACTTTCATTTTAAACTTTTAATCAACTTGAGAAACTTTTAAACAACTTGGGAAAACTTTTAAAATCTCTGGAGGAACTTTTAAATAACTTGGGAAAACTTAAAAAACTTCTGGAGAAACTTTTAAAACTTCTGAAGAAACCTTTAAACAACGTGGAGGAACTTTCAAAAACTATTTTCTTTTAAGAATTTTTATTAAGGGATTGAATACTGTACCCCAATCTAATTAGAAGATAGTTTGGTGTGTTTTATTCGCATCATTTTCAGTCATCTGAAACCGGGTTACTCACGCCGACGCCCAGCGAGCAGGTGTGCCTCCGACCAGGCGACCGGGACACA
The DNA here is from genome assembly GCF_044704955.1 of Pristiophorus japonicus. Lineage (NCBI taxonomy): Eukaryota > Metazoa > Chordata > Chondrichthyes > Pristiophoridae > Pristiophorus > Pristiophorus japonicus. The sequence goes on along the minus strand of NC_091979.1, from coordinate 171,021,836 downwards.
TCAACCCCCCCCCACCCCCCCCCCCCTCCATCTTGAAGCGGGCCTACATCTCTCCAGTGGCGGGCCTACGTCCCATCTCCTCCCCTGCAGGAGATCCAGCAACTAGCCAACAACCACGACTTGCGTGGATTCTGTAGCGCAGTCAAGATCACCTACGGCCCAAGCACCCAAGATTCTACCCCACTGAGGGCCAAGAACGGACAGGTGGTCATTAAGGACACAGAGGCAGTCAGCGCCCACTGGAAGGAGCACTTTGAAGATCTCTTTTACCGAGGCTCTGTCTTTGACGTGAGTATCCTCTATTCCATTCCGCAGCATGCTACCCACAGCACAACCCCAGCCTGGCATGAGTTTGAAAAAGCCATCCGACAACTGAAGAGCAAGAAGGCCTCAGCAGCAGATGGAATCCCCGCCGAAGCACTAAAGCATTAGAGAAGCACTATTGGCGTGAACCCATAAATTCATTTTGCTTATTTGGAAGGAGGAGAACATGCCAGAAGAACTCAGAGACACTGTAATCGTGACCATCTTCAAGAAAGGTGACAAGTCCGATTGCGGTAATTACAGAGGAGTTTCCCTGCTGTCTGCCACAAGGAAAGTCATCACAAGAATCCTCCTCAGTCACCTTCTCCCTGTGGCTGAAGAATTCCTCCCACAGTCGCAATGCGGATTCTACCCACTAAGGGGCACAATGGACATAATCTTCACTGTGCGTCAAATTCAAGAAAAATGCAGGGAGCAGCACCAATCTCTGTGACCTCACAAAAGCCTTCGACCGTGAGGGATTATGGAGTGTCCTTCTCAAATTTGTTTGCCCTCAAAAGTTAGTCACCATCCTCCACCTGCTTTACGATGACATGCAAGCTGTGACCTTGAGCAACGGATCCACCACAGACTCAATACACGTGCGGACCGGGTTCAAGCAAGGCTGTGTCATTGCACCACTCGCCTCTTGAACCAGAAACAATGCTTGATTTGCTGTTTCTACAGAAAGATACAATCCTGCCCCAAGAACTTGTTCCAGTTTCCACTACTGATGGGTTGCTGAACTCTGAGGTGCTGTCTTTCGGATAAAAGGTTAATATAAAATAATCACTGTGATATCTTCACATAGCACAGCACACACAGCTTCCTAAGATGTAGGCTGCTCTTTCAGAACTCTCCGGAAAGCTGCCTGTTGTTTAATGAGTAACTATACAGCTGCAGTACACAATACGTCCACATCCACAGTATGGAGCTACAAGCATTACAAGCTTACAGACATTACACTTCTCCCTCCTTAATGAAAAAGCCATCATAACAAACATCATAAATAACTTTCATTTTTATGCATATTTACAAATGCCAGATTGGGCCTGCAGGAAATGGTGAGAGAACCAACATGAGGGAAAAATCTACTTGACCTTGTCCTCACCAATCTACCTGTCACAGATCTGTCCATGTCAGTATTGGTTGCAGTGACCACCGCACAGTCCTTGGGGAGATAAATTCCCATCTTCACACTGAGGGCACCCTCCATTGTGTTGTGTGGCACTACCACCCTGCTAAATGTAATAGATTCAGAACAGATCTAGCAGCTCAAAATTGGGCAATCATGAGAAGCAATGTGCCATCAACAGCAGCAGAATTGTATTCTACCACAATCTGTAACCACATGGCTCGGCTTATCCCTCACTTTACCAGTACCACCGGAACACCCTTGGTTCAATGAAGAGTGCAGAAGTGTATGCCAAGAGCAGCACCAGGCATACCTAAAAATGAGGTGCCAACCTGGTGAAGCTGCAACACAGGACTGCATGTATGCTAAACAGTGGAAGCAGCTCGCAATCGACAAAGCTCATCGATTCCACAACCAATGGATCAAATCAAAGCTCTGCAGTCCTGCCACATCCACTTGTGAATGGTGGTAAAGAGGAGGTGGCTCAATGAACATCCTCATCTTCACCCGAGTACAAAAGACAAGGCTGAAGTGTTTGCAACCACCTTCAGCCAGAAGTGCCGAGTGGATGATCCATATCAGCCTCCTCCTGAAGTACCTACCATCACAGGAGCCAGTTTTCAGCCAATTTGATTCAATATGATATTAAGAAATGGCTGACTGCACTGGATACAGCAAAGGCGATGGGCCTCGACAACATCCCAGCTGTTGTGCTGAAGACTTGTGCTCCAGAATTTGCCGTGCCTCTAGCTAAGCTGTTCCAGTACGGCACCTACCCGTCAAAGTAGAAAATTGCCTAGGTATGCTCTGTCCACAAAAATCAGGACAAATCCAATTCATCCAATTACTGCCCCAGCAGTCTACTCTCAGTCATCAGCAAAGTGATGGAAGGCGTCGGTGACAGTGCCATCATGCTCCTAGTTCAAAATTGTCGGCTTCACACTGAACCTGAGGTCTATCCAGAGTTGAAGGAGATAGGGAGAGTGAGGTGGGACCTGATAAAGTGTGATCCACTGGGGAGCCTGACTGCACCTTGTGCAGTGCTTGGACTTCTGGCTGCAGTTACAAGGTGAATATCAGCAAGTTATAGGATTACTACTAGTTACAGGTAGGATATTAGGACATTAGGAGGCACAATAGGTTATGTGGATGGGAAGGGGAAGGCTGTCGACAGATTAAGTGAGTGGGCAGAAGGAGATCAATGTGAGAAAGTGCGAGGTCCATCACTTGGGACCTGAAAAAGAGAAATCAGAATATTTTCTTAATGGTGCCTTTGCGCTTCCTGTTTGCACCCCCGGTGGGGATCTTTGACTTTGCAACTGGCTGCAGCGCCGCAAATGACTCCCGCTAAATTGAGCGGGAGGTTAGCGGTGGCTCTATGGCGTTGAACTCCACTCTGTGCGCCCGACGATGCTGATGTCATTGTAGTGCGCAGCACCCCGTTAATACGCCGGCCTCTAAATTGGGTTTCGCCCCCTTAAATACCGCTGTATGATAATGGCGACTGCTTCAGGGGATGGGTATCAGGCGGCCGGCCGCTACCGAGGTGAAATTTAAAGGCAAGGTGGTCGGCTGCTGCTTAAAAACAATCCTCCCTTTTTCTTGGCGCTCCGGCCGTGCTTTGGTCGGGGGGGTTGGTGCTGCGATCACTCAGCCCGACACTTTGCTTGAGTGGTCCAGGTAGGTGGGTTCATCGGGTGCAGAGTATAAAGTTTGGGCCCTAACCTTTAATTCAAGGAAGAACACTTCATGCATGGCAGCGCTATGTAGCCAAGTGCGTAGTACTGCTGAGCCGTGCACCCCAGGAAGGAAGTGGAGCGCTTGATTTAGTGCTCCACTTCCTTTGGGAGGCGGTAACCCGAATTTAGAGAGCGGGGCTGGACTTCTGTGCGTGGTGCAAAATCTCGCGCCCTCCGAGTGCTACCGGCCCCAAATGGAGCAGTACTGAATCTTTAGCCATAGGAGCTGTAGAAGAGCAGAGGAGAAATTAATGCCATACAGGAAAATTAAGGACGTGAAATTTGGCACAGTAGTGCTCATTTTTTGGGTGCTACGAGGCACCTCAAGGTTCCAAAATGGCATCTGTGGCACATTTGCACACTTTTGATGCAAAGTGCACTGGATGCAATTTTGGTAAAGGGGTTAGCGCATGTGCATCTATCGCCCGATGGAAGTATGCAGATCAGGCCGATTGTGACATCAATCAGCTCCACACTTCAGCCTCATAGGCAGTCCCTCAGAATCGAGGAAGACTTACTTTCACTCTTAAAATGTGTTCTTAGGTGGCTGAACAGTCCAATACAAGAACCACAGTCTCTGTCACAGGTGCGACAGATAGTCATTGAGGGAAGGGGTGGGTGGGACTGGTTTGCCACACGCTCTTTCCACTGCCTGCGCTTGATTTCAGCATATTCTCGGCAATGAGACTCGAGGTGCTCAGCGCCCTCTCGGATGCACTTCCTCCACTTCGGGTGGTCTTTGGCCAGGGACTCCCAGGTGTCAGTGGGGATTTTGCACTTTATCAGGGAGGCTTTGAAGGTGTCCTTGTAATGTTTCCTCTGCCCACCTTTGGCTTGTTTGCCGTGAAGGAGTTCCGAGTGGAGTGCTTGCTTTGGGAGACTCGTGTCTGGCATGCAAACAATGTGGCCTGCCCAGTGGAGCTGAGCTAGTGTGGTCAGTGCTTCAATGCTGGGGATGTTGTCCTGGTCAAGGACGCTAATGTTGGTGTGTCTGTCCACCCAGGGAATTTGTAGGATCTTGCGGAGACATCGTTGGTGGTATTTCTCCAGTGGCTTGAGGTGTCTACTGTACATGGTCCATGTCTCTGAGCCATAGAGGGGGGCAATTATTACTACAGCCCTGTAGACCATGAGCTTGGTGGTAGATTTGAGGGCCTGGTTTTCAAATACTCTTTTCCTCAGGTGGCCGAAGGCTGCACTGGCTCACTGAACGCGATGTTGAATCTCGTTATCAATGTCTGCTCTTGTTGATAAGAGACTCCCGTTGTCCAGGGCCACGCCGTGGTTCTTGATGACTGTAGGGCAGTGCTATGTGGCGAGGACAGGCTAGTGGAGGACCTTTGTCTTACGTATGTTTAGCGTAAGGCCCATGCTTTCGTACGCCTCAGTAAATACGTCGACTCTGTTATCTCCATGTTATCAGCCACTGGGAAAGTCGTCGCTAGAGTTCTCCTCAACCGTCTTCTCCCTGTGACCGAGGAACTACTCCCGGAGTCACATTGTGGATTTTGTCCCCTACGGGGCACAGCGGACATGATTTTTGCAGCGCGAGAGCTGCAGGAAAAATGCAGGGAACAGCACCAGCTCTTATACATGGCCTTCTTCGACCTTACAAAAGCCTTTTACACTATCAACCGTGAGGGTCTATGGAGCATCCCCAAAAGTTCGCCACCATCCCCCGCCTGCTCCACGACAACATGCAGGTCGTGATTCTCACCAATGGATCCATTACAGACCCAATCCATGGCCGGACCGGGGTCAAACAGGGCTGCGTCATTGCCCTAACCCTCTTCTCAATCTTCCTCGCTACCATGCTCCACCTCACAGTCAGCAAGCTCCCCGCTGGAGCGGAACTAAACTACAGAACCAGTAGGAACCTGTTCAACCTTCACCGTCTCCAGGCCAGGTCCAAGATCACCCCAACCTCTGTCGTCGAGCTACAGTACGTGGACGACGACTACGTCTGCACATACACAGAGAATCAGCCTACGCCCTCTCTTAATCTCACACAGTTGAACACGTGTTAAGCAGCATGAAGGACCCCCACCAGCACTATTTAAAGGAATCATCAACTAATTACAAAACTGCCACTAAGGTTATGGTCTACAGGGTTGTAGTAATACTCGCCATCCTGCATGGCTCAGAGACATGGACCATGTACAGTAGACACCTCAAGTCGCTGGAGAAATACCACCAACGGTGTCTCCGCAAGATCCTACAAATCCCCTGGGAGGACAGACGCGCCAACATTAGCGTCCTTGACTAGGCCATCATCCCCAGCATTGAAGCACTGACCACACTTGATCAGCTCCGCTGGGTAGGCCACATAGTTCGCATACCAGACACGAGACTCCCAAATCAAGTGCTCTACTCGGAACTCCTTCACAGCAAACGAGCCAAAGATGGGCAGCGGAAACGTTACAAGGACACCCTCAAAGCCTCCCTGATAAAGTGCGGCCTCCCCACTGCCACTTGGGAGTCCCTGGCCAAAGACCGTCCTAAGTGGAGGAAGTGCATCCAGGAGGGCGCTGAGCACCTCGAGTCTCATCGCCAAGAGCATTCGGAAATCAAGCACAGGCTGCGGAAAGAGCATGCGGCAAACCAGTCCCACCCACCCCTTTCCTCAACAACTATCTGCCTTACCTGTAACAGTGACTGTGGTACTCGTATTGGCTGTTCAGCCACCTAAGAACTCATTTTAAGAGTGGAAGCAAGTCTTCCTTGATTCCGAGGGACTGCCTATGATGGTGATGACAGATTAGTTGATGATTTATGTTATGTCTTGAATAAAGAGCCAGACTAGATACAGAGAGCTCAAAGCAAGGTGTGACCGTTGACCTTATTACAGATCTCAGAGTACCTCTCCAGCCTGTGAGGCCTCCTTATATAACAGGTGCCCACAATGGATTGTGGGATCCCTTGGGACTCCAGGGGATAAGCCCTTTGGTGGTTAGACATGATATTTGCAGGCTTACATACATAACAATTTATTTCTCCTGGCTGTTGCTTTAATTCTACAAGTTTTTGGTTCTTTCTAGTTGGTTAAAATTTCAATAGTATACAGGGAGTGGTCTGGTAAGTGCTGAACTAAGTTTTGGTGAATGAAAAGCTTGTGCACAGAAGAGTTGCTCCCAGGCATGGTTAGAATAGTAGGTCTTCCTCTTGGCATATGACTGGGAGAAGGAAGAGAGGCCATGCACAGCAAGACAAGCTGCTAAAAGAGAGATGAGGAGGAGATGGAGTAGGATTCTCAGCACGAGGCGATATCTGCAGAGGGTCTCTATCAGCAGATCTGTTGGAGAACAGATTGCTAGAATGCTGTGATGCTCTGGAAGCCACTTTGCACACTGGTATCCAGAGCCACAATGGCAGCAGTCTGAGCATCCATGGCAGCAGATTGAGCTTCCACTGCAGCACTCAGATGTTGGGTAGCTGCTGCTTGTGCTGCAATGGAAGCTGAGACATCGGCCATCCGATGCTGCATCATGGTTGGCTCCACAAGTGGGCTGATGGAGGTGGCCACCTTTTTCATGTGGAAAGGAAGCATTCCAAGCTCTTTTGTTATTACATATAATTAAATTGTAATCACTGTAACTGTTGCTATGCTGTATCATATTCAGGTTTCACAAAGAGTTTCATTCAATTTCAATTATTTGATTATCATTGAAAAGCAGTTGTCATCAGTAATTGCAAGAGTTACATAACTGTTGCCACAATGGTTTAGTGTGTGACAACAGGGTTGTATTTTCGGTATGTGTCACAATCAGCCTGCCAAAGAGACCTGGAACTCTTCTGTCTGTTCAGTGACTTGCATTGAATTACAGAGAAATTACAACATGGAAACAGGTGGACCATCCCAACCACTCTGAGGATTTTATCCTCCACGCAAATGGTTATCCTAATGCCATGTCACCACCCTCTTCTCATTTCCTTTTATTTCCTTATCCTTCAACCACTTACCAACCATATTTCTCAATGATTGCATGGTGTCTGCTTTAATCGTAAACTCTAGCAATGCATTCTACAGTCTGTTCCGTCTGATATCTTCATAACACTGCTATCAAATCACCTGTAATCTCCTTTGCTCTAATGAAAACTCTCCCAAATTTTAAAGTTGCTTTTGGTAATTTTATTTCCTCATCCCCTTAACAGTTAATGCTGACACTCCCCACCCTCAGTTAATGCTGACACTCCCCACCCTCAGTTAATGCTGACACTGTCCACCCTCAGTTAATGCTGACACTCCCCACCCTCAGTTAATGCTGACAAACCCCACCCTCAGTTAATGCTGACACTCCCCACCCTCAGTTAATGCTGACACTGTCCACCCTCAGTTAATGCTGACACTCCCCACCCTCAGTTAATGCTGACACTGTCCACCCTCAGTTAATGCTGACACTCCCCACCCTCAGTTAATGCTGACACTCCCCACCCTCAGTTAATGCTGACACTGTCCACCCTCAGTTAATGCTGACACTCCCCACCCTCAGTTAATGCTGACACTCCTCACCCTCAGTTAATGCTGACACTGTCCACCCTCAGTTAATGCTGACACTCCCCACCCTCAGTTAATGCTGACACTCCTCACCCTCAGTTAATGCTGACACTCCCCACCCTCAGTTAATGCTGACACTCCCCACCCTCAGTTAATGCTGACACTCTCCACCCTCAGTTAATGCTGACACTCCCCACCCTCAGTTAATGCTGACACTCCCCACCCTCAGTTAATGCTGACACTCCCCACCCTCAGTTAATGCTGACACTGTCCACCCTCAGTTAATGCTGACACTCCCCACCCTCAGTTAATGCTGACACTCCCCACCCTCAGTTAATGCTGACACTCCCCACCCTCAGTTAATGCTGACACTCCCCACCCTCAGTTAATGCTGACACTCCCCACCCTCAGTTAATGCTGACACTGTCCACCCTCAGTTAATGCTGACACTGTCCACCCTCAGTTAATGCTGACACTCCCCACCCTCAGTTAATGCTGACACTCCCCACCCTCAGTTAATGCTGACACTCCCCACCCTCAGTTAATGCTGACACTCCCCACCCTCAGTTAATGCTGACACTGTCCACCCTCAGTTAATGCTGACACTGTCCACCCTCAGTTAATGCTGACACTCCCCACCCTCAGTTAATGCTGACACTCCCCACCCTCAGTTAATGCTGACACTGTCCACCCTCAGTTAATGCTGACACTCCCCACCCTCAGTTAATGCTGACACTCCCCACCCTCAGTTAATGCTGACACTCCCCACCCTCAGTTAATGCTGACACTCCCCACCCTCAGTTAATGCTGACACTGTCCACCCTCAGTTAATGCTGACACTGTCCACCCTCAGTTAATGCTGACACTCCCCACCCTCAGTTAATGCTGACACTCCCCACCCTCAGTTAATGCTGACACTCCCCACCCTCAGTTAATGCTGACACTCCCCACCCTCAGTTAATGCTGACACTGTCCACCCTCAGTTAATGCTGACACTCCCCACCCTCAGTTAATGCTGACACTGTCCACCCTCAGTTAATGCTGACACTCCCCACCCTCAGTTAATGCTGACACTCCCCACCCTCAGTTAATGCTGACACTGTCCACCCTCAGTTAATGCTGACACTCCCCACCCTCAGTTAATGCTGACACTCCCCATCCTCAGTTAATGCTGACACTCCCCACCCTCAGTTAATGCTGACACTCCTCACCCTCAGTTAATGCTGACACTGTCCACCCTCAGTTAATGCTGACACTGTCCACCCTCAGTTAATGCTGACACTGTCCACCCTCAGTTAATGCTGACACTCCCCACCCTCAGTTAATGCTGACACTCCCCACCCTCAGTTAATGCTGACACTCCCCACCCTCAGTTAATGCTGACACTGTCTACCCTCAGTTAATGCTGACACTCCCCACCCTCAGTTAATGCTGACACTCCCCACCCTCAGTTAATGCTGACACTCCTCACCCTCAGTTAATGCTGACACTGTCCACCCTCAGTTAATGCTGACACTCCCCACCCTCAGTTAATGCTGACACTGTCCACCCTCAGTTAATGCTGACACTCCCCACCCTCAGTTAATGCTAACACTCTCCTTCCCCTTCGTTATTACTGACACTCACCATCTTACCAGTTAATGTTGACATCTGCTTTGCCCCCCATTAATTCTGACAGTCTCCATCAACAAATTAATGTTGGTAAACTCCACCCCCCTGACACTAACTCTCCCCTCTCCCAAGTTATTGCTGACACAGTCCTCTTGCTTTCTTCAGTTAATACTGGCACTCTCCTTCCCATCAGTTAACGCTATCACTCTCTTTCTCCCCAGCAGTTAATGCTGGCATTCTCCTCCCCCTCCCTGCCTCCAAGTTAATGCTGGCACTTTACTTCCCCATCCCCAGCAATGTTGACACTCACTATCCTCCTCTCTGGTTAGTCCTGACACTCTCCTTCCCCCTAACAACAACAAAAACTTGCATTTATATAACACCTTTAACAAAGTAAAACCTCCCAAGGTGCTTAACAGGAACGATTATCAAACTAAATTTGACACCAAGCCACATAAGGAGATATTAAGGCAGGAGACTAAAAGCTGGGCCAAAGAGGTAGGTTTTAAAGAGCATCTTAAAGGGGGAGCAAAAGGTAGAGAGGCAGAGAGGTTTAGTATGGGAATTACAGAGTTTAGAGCCTAGGCATCTGATTGTATGGTCGCCAATGGTGGAGCAAAAGAAATCGAGGACGAGCAAGAGGCCAGAATTGGAGGAGTGCAGAAATCTTGGAGGGTTTTACAGCTGGAGGAGGTTACAGAAAAATTAGTTTGATTATCCATGTATTTTCCAGTGACATTTTGCATAATTTACAGGATGCCAAGCAGCTGCGAGGTTCGAACATTCTGGTAATGGAGCTACTCCATGATAATCATTGAGCACTGATACATTTTCATAATCAGAATTACATATAACAAAATTCAGACACTGAGGAGAGTGAAAACATAATGCAAGATAAGGTCAAGGATCAGAAAAGACATATAGACAATTTGTGGTGTGGGCTCCAGGGGCTGATTGGCCTATTCATGTTCCTACGTTCCTATGTTCATCTCACTGATACTCTAAATTACACAGCCTAGCGTTCAACTGTATATTGAACTTGACAAATAAAAAGTAAAACATCTGCAATTGCCAGAAATAAAAACAAAAAGCTGGGAACACTCAGCAGGTCAGTCATCATCTGTGGAGAGAAGATGTGCTATAGTTTTCTGTATACCACTTCACCATGTTCTCATCAAGGGTTATGGCTGAAACATTAACTATTCTGTTCTATCTGTGGATGCTTACTGGCCTGCTTTTAATGCTTTGACCTCTGTCATTGTCTGTCTACTGCTCTTTTACATCCCCAGATGGATTATTCCATGTGAATATCGTCCCTTCATCTAAAGGAATTATTTCTATGATTTGCCTAGAAATTGCATAAGGCCCAAAAGTGGGCGCGGGGATTGTGATTTGCAATTATCTCGCAGCCATTGAGTCCGATGCAGGCAACACGCAAACTTCGTGCGCCTGCTAATTAAAATGATTGTAGTGGTAAAGAAGCTCTAAACGCTTCTAAAGAAGTTCAGTGGCTCCGCACCTCAACAGGAGGCCCCAAATTCATGTGAGGCGAGCATCAATTAGCACTAGCATGGGAGCCTCACATGAAGGGGAGATGCATTCTGCCTTCAACAGGTGGTGGAAGTGATTAGGACACTGAGCTAGGAGCAAGAAAACTGAGTGGTGGTGCAACATGGCAGAGAGAGAGCTCCCAAGTTTTCAGATGCAGCACTGGAGCCTTGGTGCAGGAGGTAAACAGGAGAAGAGAGGTCTTCTATCCACAAGGAGCCAGGATACCTAGACAAATGCTGAGAAGATATTGGGACCAGATAGCCATCTCGGTCAATGTAAGCAGTGCAGCACCAAGGACATGATGCAGTGCCACAAAAAGTTTAATGACCACACACACACACACACACACACACACACACGAGTGGTCAGTGAACTCATCCTCAAATGCCATATCCCACCAACTGCAACACTAGACTCACACACTGCACAATGCACCACACCCCCATTATTCACCCACCAAAATTTTTTATCAATCACAACTCATACCTCATATTCACATGCACCATCTCACCCTCATGCATTTAGCACTGCTGCAAGCTTCACATTGACATCGCACAGCTTGCACACAATGCCAGCTATTCAACCATGACAGCCACATCAGCCAAACACAGTGAACCATATTCACTGACACACTTCCCACTTTCTTGTAGGACAAGGTGGCGCACAATTGGAGGCAGCTGCAGCTAACTGAAGAGGAATAGGCATGCTCCTTATCCTGTGCTCACTCAAGGAGATGGTGCTTGCCATAAATGGAATGGCTGTGACGGAGGCTGTGGCCAGCGGAGGCACGGAAAGCATTGAAGATGACGGTATGCTTATACCTTATCCTTCTTCTCACATCCCACTTCCCCCTCATCTCACAATCTCTTCTGACTTAGAAGCTGCGGATGATATAAGCATGCACCTCTTGCTTCCCATCTTCCTCTCACCACAATCCTACCCTTGTGCTTTTCTCCTTTCAGAGACCCACGGAATCCAACTTGCCCAACCAGTGGTGCAGGAAGAAGGGGGAGAGGAGAGTGACGATGAAGAAGAAATACCGATATGGAACTGACACTTGCAGCCACCAGCTCTGATACTGGCACTGCGCAGAATTTATAAGTGGGATCTAAAAGTGGTGAACCACCGGGCATGAGTGGGTTGTAGCCAGGGCCGGGGTCAATTGTAGTGCAGGTGCCAGCTCGTTGAAGGACAAGGTCGCACATGAGTTATGCTGTCAGGACTCAGATCTTGGGCTAGATTTTCCATTATTTTTGCATGCATAAAGTCCACTTAACGTCCATTTTACCGCTGAAATGAGGTGTAATGCCCAGATATCGGCCATTTAGCCACAAAATGGAAACTGAGGCACATTTTTTGGACACTTATCGCTGAGCGTTACTTTCGCCATGTATGTAACGGCGAGAAAAAATAATACTGCCCGCGGACTTTTTTTGGGCGGAATCATCAGAATGGGCGAAATCAACGGCCATAATATCGCCCAGCGTTACTTTCAGCACATAATTAACACCGAGATTCAATAATATCGATCGCCCACATTTTTTTGTCGTAAAGATCAAATTTGCTGAAACTAACTCCCAGTATATTGCCCAGCGTCACTTTCACCACCTTGCGCACATCTCGCCCACAATATCATTCACCCAAAAACATCGCTTTAAAAAAATGGAACTGTTCTGAACGAATCACAGTGGTGTGGGCGCCATTTTTCAAATCGCAGGTCGCTTCATTCAAAAGGCTACTTCAACTTCGGGGAGTTTGGATTGACTCTGGAATTCTTCTCAGGTGAAGTGACCATCTCAACAGACATCTTTTCAGACTCTGGACGATTGGGGTTTACTGTAGGTGTATTTTAGTGTTGAAATTATTGTCTCTGATCAATCGGTATTATACTTTCATTGGAATGGGGCCAGCCATTTCTCAGCCTGCATCGATTAATACGCAGATGCTGCAGAGTGTAAATGGCACAACCTCCAATGCACATCATTATGTGCCCAATCTAAGATGTGCCAGAATGAGGAGGAGGTCCAGACCATATATACCCCGCACTTACAGGGAGAAGAGGTCTTACCTCGACCTGTCCAAGAACACCTGCCTTCAGAGACTGCGCTTCCACAAAGTGGTGATCACTGAAATATGCCAGCTCATCAGGGCAGATATGCAGCCTGCCATCAGGACACCACTGTCCGTCGAGGTCAAGGACATCACGTCACTGTCGTTCTACGCGTCCAGTTCCTTTCGGGCCTCCACGGTCGACATTTCCCCTCTGTCTCACCATGCCACACATCGCTGCATTAGACAGGTCATGGAGGGCCCTGTACACGCGTAGGATGGACATTATCAGCTTCCCCATGACCACGGAGGCTCAGACTGACAGGGCTGGAGCATTCTACCACATTGCTAAGTTCCCCAGGGTGCAGGGAGAAATACAGTGTATGCACATCGCCATGCGGGCACCTTCTCAGGCCCGGAGTTTTTTCGTAACAGAAAAGGATTTCACTCCCTGAAGGTCCAACTAGTTGCCGACCACAACCAGATAATTATAACAGTGAATGCCAAATGTCTGGGCAGCTTCGATCTGGCTCACATCCTGCATGAGAGTGCTGTCTCTGACATGTTTAAGAGTCAGCCACAAGGACAATGCTCGATGCTTGGTGACAGCCGATATGGCCTAGCCACCTGGCTGATGACACCCCTGCATGACACCCACACCAAGGCCAAGAAGCAATACAACGAGAGCCACAGAGCCACATGCAATGTGGTCCAGAAAACAAATACTGTGCTTAAGCAGCGCTTTAGATGCCTGGACCATTCAGGAGGGGAGCTAAAATACAACCCTGATCAGGTAGCTAAATTCATCGTCGTGTGCTTCATGCTGCACAACCTGGCTATCAGGAGGGGACAAGAATTGCCAGAAGGGACTAATGGTCCACCTCAGGAGAGAGAGGAAGAGGAGGACGAGGGCCTGGACGCTGAGCTCGGGCCAGACAATCAGGCTGGCTATGTAACCATGCCCACGCCCCCCTCCAGACCACAGGAAAGGGCCCGTGGTGGCTACACAGCTGTAAGACTCTTACGTCAGGAGCTCATAAAAGAACATTGCTGTAAATGCAAAGCTGACACACTGCTGTTTGTGTGCAGCTCAGACATCAATTATGGGCATCACCTTGGTGCCAGTTAAAGTTTAAGTTGATTCAATTTAAGTTTTATTTAACCCTTTCATGTTAAGGAATCACCAGTGTGTAACGGTCCAGCTATCTGAGACAAAGCGCAACAAGGTTATGTTGAATAAAAAATATTTAACACGACCATTGGTCTGGAATCATAAGTATCACGGGGAACCCCCCCGCACCATTGACATCAATCAAATAGTCAACATGTCCAGCAACACAGAATACAAATGCAAAACATGAGGGTGGCCCCCTTCCCTCATACATTACAACAACTTGCATATACACCGAGATGGAGATATAACACAACCATCAGCTACTTTCCTTCCCCATCCCCTTCTTCTCCCCACCTCTACCCCTGCCCCTCCTCGCTCCACACCGCCTGGCTGAAGAGCTCCTCAGGCGGTGCCTCATTGGGGTGGTTGCAAGGGAACGGGAGCAGGGGGTGCTGAGGTGAGAACATTCTCGGATCCAGAAGCAGGATCTTGGTCCTGCCTCTCATGTGTCATTGGCATTTGTGGTGCGGAACCTAGGGGTGGAGTGCCACGCTCCGGGACCACTGGGAGGCCTGTGCCAGCAGAGTTTCTGGCTATCACCTCCAGGGCCTCCGCCATCCGCGGAACATACTCAGTCATGGTGCCGGAGATGGTGGCCAGCTGTCGGGATATGCCTCCCAATGCATTAAGGATCTGGTCACCAATGTCTACAGTTCTCCTGGACAACTTAACCATCTCTCCGATCTCATCTGGTGCTCGTGGACCAGACGTGTCGCGTCCAGGGAACCTCCGCGGGGTCGGTGCTGTCCTGGGGACAAATGAAGTGCCTTGTGGCAAAGTACTTAGGGCCAGTACCTGCACAGTGGAGGTGGGAATGACCGGAAGAGCACTAGATGGCCTTGGGGTGGAATGCCTTCTGGAGTGTGGCGATGCAGGTTCCTCAAAGACGGCGCTCTCATCCGTAGAGAACAGACCCAGCGGATTGACGGACGAGAATCGGAGCTCCTCAGCACCAGTTGTAGGATCGCCCGCCGAGTGCGGCCCCGCGCCCCCACCTTCTGGTCTCTGTGGTCTTGCCTGGGGCCGTGCTGCTGGCTGAGCTGCAAAACACAAATGAGGTTTGTAAAGTCCTGTCCCTTGTACCACCAGTAGCCTGTTTCCTTCCTTGCCCATTACTGTCCCTGCAAGCCATTTGGGACCCCTGCCATAGTTTAGCACAAACACTTTGTCCCTTATCTCATCCACCTCCCCCTCAAATTTCGGTTATGGTATTCAGTTAGCTTCCTGCGCTTTGCCTTAACGATTTCACACATGTCTGGGCGGATTAACGAGAGCCTTGTCTTCAAGGTCCGTTTCATCAATAGTTGTGCGGGGGGAACCCCAGTCAGCGAATGCGGACGAGATCTGTATGCCGGCAGCAGTCGCAACAGGCGGCCCTGCAGCGTGGGACCTTGGATTTTTAGCATGCCTTGTTTAATGATTTGCACTGCTCGCTCCACCTGGCCATTGGAGGCCGGCTTGAACGATGCCGTCTTAACGTGATTTATACCGTGGTCAACTATAAAATCTTGGAATTCTGCGTTGGTGAAGCACGGACCATTATCACTGACCAATATGTCAGGAATGCCGTGTGTTGCAAACATGGTTCCAAGGCTCTCCACAGTGGTGGAGGTGGTGCTCGAGTTTAAAATGGTGCATTCAATCCACTTTGAAAATGCATCGACGACTACGAGGAACATTTTGCCCATGAATGAGCTCGCATAGTCTACGTGCACCTGCGACCACGGTTTGGTGGGCCAGGGCCAGGGGCTCAGGGAGGCCTCCCTGGGGGCATTACTGAGTTTGGCACAAATGGTGCACCGTCGGACGCAGAGCTCCAAGTGCGCGTCAATGCCAGGCCACCAGACGTGGGATCTGACTATGGCCTTCATGAGAACGATCCCCGGGTGCTTGCGGTGGAGCTCCCGGACAAACGCCTCTCTGCCTCGTAGAGGCATAACTACTCAGCTGTCCCACATCAGGCAGTATGCCTGTAGTGATAGTTCATGCATGCGCCTGTGGAAAGGTTTGATCTCCTCAGAGCAGGCATCGCGAGCCTCTGCCCAGTCACTGGTTAAGACACATCTTTTTACTAAGGATAACGTGGGTTCGCTGGTCGTCCAGGCTCTGATTTGGCGAGCCGTCATGGGCGAACCTGTGGATTCAAAGGCATTGATTGCCATGACTATCTCACAGTCCTGTTCGTCAGACTCTTCCGTGGTCGCCAGGGGTAGCCTGCTGAGCGCGTCGGCACAGTTGTCTGTGCCTGGTCTGTGCCTTATGGTGTAATCGTAAGACACCAGCATGAGTGCCCACAGTTGAATGCGCGCTGAGGCATTGCCGTTTATTGCCTTGCTCTCGGATAGCAGGGATGTGAGGGGCTTGTGGTCCGTTTCTAACGCAAACTTGGCCCCGAAAAGGTATTGGGGCAACTTTTTGACACCGTACACGCACGTGAGTGCCTCCTTCTCCACCATACCGTACCCACGCTCCGCCCGCAAAAGTGACCTGGAGGCATAAGCAATGGGTTGTAATTTACCCGCATCATTGACATGCTGTAAAACGCACCCGACCCCTTGATGGCTTCTGGCGCCACTGCCTGCTGTTGAAGGCCTGCTCTCCTGCCTTTGTCTGTGTGTGGGGTTAGTGGTTTGTTTCACGCTGTGAACCCCTTGTTCCGATGTTTCGTTAGTTGTCGTACCCGCAGTATAGATCAACCTCGTTTCTTCTTCTCCTGCCAAGAATGTCTGTGCGACCATTGCTGTTGCCTCTAGGTTCAAGTTCTTGGTCTCTATGAGCTTTCAGAATATGCCTGCGTGGCCTATTCCTTCAATAAAAAAGTCTCTCAGTATTTCTCTCGTTAGTTCATCAGAGAATTTACATAAACTAGCCAGCCTCCGAAGTTCCGCCACGAAGTCGGGCATGCTCTGGCCCACACAACATCTGTAGTTGTAGAACCTATGTCTGGCCATGTGTAGGCTGCTCGCTGGCTTCAGGTGGTCTCTTACCAGTGTGCTCAACTCTTCAAACGACTTGCTTGCTGGTTTCTCGGGTGCCAGCAGGTCCTTCATTAAGGCGTATGTTTTTGAGCGACAGCTGGTCTAGAGATGGGCTCTTCTCTTGTCTGCCTTATCGTCGCCCAACCAGTCTTTGTTTACAAAGCTTTGCTGGAGCCTTTCTATAAAGTCCTCCCAATTATCTCCAGCATTGTATTTTTTATTTGAGCCGTTGGTCGCCATTCTGTGAATTCTGTGATCCCATAACTCGTCGCCACTGTAAAGTCCTGTCCCTGCAGTACAGACTCACACGAGGCACATGCTGAAGTCAAGGTCACTCAGGACCTGCACCTTTATTTCACAGCTCTCGACTGCCACACTTGCCTGAGACCTGCCTTTATATACCTGTGTGGAATAGGTATGCAGTGTCTCCTGCAAGTGCACCCCTGGTGGTAAGGTATGCTTGTGGTTACAGGTCATATCTAGTTACAGTCATGTATAGCATGGTAAGATACAGTTATGTACAGTGGTGTGAGATACATGACAAGGTTATTAGAGAAGAAGGGGGTGCTAGGCTCACAAGGTGAGTCCAGTTCTACACACAGCATCTGCACGACAAAAGCACCACCGCTATCAAAATCATCACAGACATCACATTTCATGACCATCAACACATTGTGAATTGCAATGATTTTCATTAGGCCAGCATTATTTATAGGGCAATTTTAGAAACCATCTGTCATATATTGTTGTTCGGATATGAGTGGGTGTGGCATCAATTGACCTTACATCATGCAATGGTGTATACTTTATTCACGTGGCATTACTTCAGGATCTGCAGCTGCTTGCGTGGCTGTCGGGTGTGCTTCCCCATGTGTGTGAGCACCCGCTCCTCGATGTCAGTGAGGTCACTGATGACTGGTGGCCTCCCACCCGTTCGCCTCTGCACGGACCTAATCGTCGATAGCTTCTTCTGTAAAAGGTGACAGGACAACATGGCATGAGATCATTGCATGATATCATTGCTAGGTACTGTCACAGAGACTGATACAATTCCCGACAATAACCGACAGATGTAATCATGACTATTATGATAATTATCATTCTTTACCTAAAGACGTACACTGTGAACGCAGGCTTTGAGTACAACATTCCCGGTAAAAGTGAAAGACCTCACATCTGATGATAGTCACTTATGACTCTTACAAATCAACTTATATAAATACATAAGTACATGTAAATCAATGTAATACTTACTCTTGCGGATCCAACAAGGTTGTTCCCCATCGCTTGCTACATTGGTTGCCCTCACGCACCTCGTTGGTCACCGACGAGACCACCTCTGCTATCTCGACCCATATCTTCTGGTAGGCTTTTGGGGTAGGCTTTCCACATTCTCCCTGTGTCAATTCACCCCAGCGTGACTTGACCTTCTGCGGGAGGGAGGCATTTGCCTCGTCCGAGAAACTCCTCGCTCTTTTGCACCCTCAAATGTGCTCCTCTCCCAGCTCACTGCTCTCGCCAGCATCAGTCTCTACAGCGTGCTGTTTCGCCTCCTTCTCTCCCTGCATTATAGGACAAAGTCGGGCAAATATCTGGCTGGTAACAGCTAATTTTTTTCCCTATTTGCAGTAAAGCTTGAAACTCTTCCTCCTTCCTCCCAAAGCAGCCACACCACACCCACACACGCCTTCACTCCTTCTCAGCTCCCTCTCTGTCTCCTCTTCTGTGCATGTCATGATGACCCTTGGCCTCCTGAATCGCGGGAATCGAGCATTGCCATGCCATTGCTAAGGACGGCGACACTTTATGGCAGAAGGTCAGAGAGATTTAACGCTAATGCTGATTTCATGTCGCTCACGGTAATGCCCAATTTCAATGAGAATGGGCGACAAGCCGGCAACCTGAAAACCCATTTTTACCACCCACGCCGGAAATAATGCTCATTTTTGGGTGATCTGCGCAAAAGTGTAAAATCTAGCCCAAGGACTTTGATGGGGAAGCCTAAAAGAACACTGATGAGAATGCACAATGAAATACTTGGTGTATTGCAGGCCTGCCAGAAAGCCTGAATACAATGTCAAGGAGCATGAAGGAATCCAGCTTCAGCCTTGCACAGGGCTTTGCACAGAGCATCCTTTCCGTTGTGGAAGAGATGAGTAGATCCATTTGCGCACTTGCGGACCCAACGATAATGCAGCATTTGATAGCCGATGCCTCAGCTTCCAGAGCAGCACATGCCCAACTCACTCAATGTCTGAGTGCTGCCACACAAGCACAGACTCCTGCCATCATGGCCTAGTTTACCAGAGCGGGAGACTTGAAAAGAGTGCTGGAGACAGCGTGAGAACAGATAGAGGCAGGGATATAAGAGCGAGCTGGGAGCACGGCCAAGAGACCTGTGAGGGAGAGAAGTCAAAATAAATCACAGTGTGACATCACCAGAAAGCAGGTAAGTGATTGGTTGGTGAGTATTTCCTAATTTCTCTCTTTTTCTAAACTTGGGTATTGGTTTAATTTAATAGCCATGATACAGATCAAAAACTACATGCACATAATTTGATATTTCAAAACATGACAATCTAATTAATTAAATAAAATACTTTTGGAATGTTAGGGCGGGTGATGTGTTGCAGCTGCAGCATGTGAGAGCTGGTGGACACCAGTGTGATCCAGGGTGACACATCTGCAGTAATTGTTGGCATATCGAGGAAATTCAGCTCAGAGTTGATGAGCTGGAGACTAAGCTTCAGACACTGCGATATATCAGGGAGGGGGAGAGTTACCCTGTCACTGCGTACCAGGAGGCAATCACATCCCTTAGGTTAAATCATTCAAATTTGTTCAGTGGCCAGGGACAAGAGGATGTGACTATGAGTGAGGCAAGTATGGGGACTCAAGAGGTAGTGATGAAGGAGCCTCAGCCCTTGCTCTTGTTCAACAGGTATGAGATTCTTACTCCCTGTGTGGACGAGAGCAGGGACTGTAAGGAGGATGAGCAAACTAGAAAAAAGAACATAAGAAATATGAACATGAGTAGGCCATTTGGCCCCTCGAGCCTGCTCCGCCATTTAATAAGATCATGGCTGATCTGATCATGGACTCAGCTCCACTTCCCTGCCAGCTGCCCATAACCCTTTATTCCTTTATCGCTCAAAAATCTGTCTATCTCCGCCTTAAATATATTCAATGACCCAACCTCCACAGCTCTCTGGGGCAGAGAATTCCATAGATTTACAACCCTCTGAGAAAAGAAATTCCTCCTCATCTCAGTTTTAAATGGGGCCACCCTCTTATTCTGGGACTATGTCCCCTATGTCCCCTAGTTTTAGTTTCCCCTTTGAGTGGAAACATCCTCTCTGCATTCATCTTGTCGCGCCCCCTCATTATCTTATATGTTTCAATAAGATCACCTCTCATTCTTCTGAACTCCAATGAGTATAGGCCTAACCTACTCAACCTATCTCCAGAATCAACCTAGTGATCCTTCTCTGAACAGTCTCTAATGCAAGTATATCCTTCCTTAAATAGGGAGACCTAAACTGTATGCAGTACTTTAGGTGTGGCCTCATCAATACCCTGTACAGTTGTAGCAGGACTTCTCTGCTTTTATACTCTATCCCCCTTGCAATAAAGGCCGTCATTCAATTTTCCTTTCTGATTACTTGCTGTACCTGCATACTCACTTTTTGTGTTTCATGCACAAGGACCCCTAGGTCCTTCTGTGCTGCAGCATGTTGAAATTTTTCTCCATTTAAATTATAATTTGCTTTTCTATTTTTTTCTGCCAAAATGGATGTCCTCACATTTTCCCACATTATACTCCATCTGCCAAATTTTTGCCCACTCATTGACCACAGCACCATGATACAGGGGTCATTCAAGTTGGGGGAGTAAAAGGACATGTTGTAGTGGTAGGGGACAGTATATTTAGGGGGATAGATACAGTTCTCTGCAGTTGAGAGCATGAGTCCCAACGGCTGAGTTGCCTGCCCGGTGCCAGAGTTAATGACATCTCCTCTAGGTTGGAGAGGAATTTTGAGTAGGAGGGGAAAGATCCGGTTGTCCTGGTCCACATAGGTACCAATGACATAGGTAGGACAAAGAAAGAGGTTCTGCTGATCGAGTATGAGCAGCTAGGGGCTAAATTAAAAAGCAAAACCACAAGGTAATAATCTCTGCATTACTACCTGAGCCACGAGCAAATTTGCATAGAGTAAATAAGATCAGAGAGATGAACATCTGGCTCAAAGATTGGTGTGGGAGAAATGGGTTTCGATTCATGGGGCACTGACACCAGTGCTGGGGTAGGAAGGAGCTGTTTCCATTGGAACTTGAACCAGGCAGGGACCAGTGTCCTGGCAAATTGAATAACTAGAGCTGTAGATAGGGCTTTAAACTAAATAGTGGGGCGAAGGTTTCAGGTGAGAGAAAATGATAACCAGAGTGTGACAGGAAGAGATAGAATGCATCAGAAAGTGGGGTCAGTACAGGGAAAAATGGTAAAAAGACAAAATTAAAAGCTCTTTGTCTGAATGCATGCAACATTCATAACAAGATAGATCAGTTGACGGCACAAATAGAAATAAATGGGTATGATCTGATAGATGTTACAGAGCCGTGGTTGCAAGGTGACCAGGGCTGGAAACTGAATATTCAGGGGTATTTTCCATTTTGGTATAGGCAGAAAGGAAAATGCGGTGGGGTAGTTCTGTTAATAAAGGATGAGATCAGTGCAGTCATGAGTAATGATATTGACGAAGAAGACCAAGGCATAGAGTCAGTTTAGTGGAGATAAGAAATAATAAGGGAAAGAAGGTACTAGTGGGAGTAGTCTAACAGTAGCTATACTGTAGGACAAAGTATAAATCAAGAAAGGTGCGGCAAAAATCATGGGCAATTTGAAT
The DNA here is from genome assembly GCF_044704955.1 of Pristiophorus japonicus. Lineage (NCBI taxonomy): Eukaryota > Metazoa > Chordata > Chondrichthyes > Pristiophoridae > Pristiophorus > Pristiophorus japonicus. The sequence goes on along the minus strand of NC_091979.1, from coordinate 170,999,897 downwards.
CTTCATATTGATTGGACAAATCAAATTGGCAAAGGTAGCCTTGAGGAAGAGTTCATAGAGTGTATTCAGGATGGTTTCTTAGAAAAATATGTTGTTGAACCAACCAGAGCTGGTAATGTGTAATGAGACTGGTTTAATTAATGATCTCATAGCAAAGGATCCTCTTGGGAAGAGTGATCACAGCATGGTAAAATTTCAAATTCAGTTTGAGGGTGAGAAATCTAGGTCTAAAATGAGTGTCCTAAATTTAAATAAAGGAAATTACACAAGTATGAAGGCTGAGTTGGCTAAAGTGGACTGGGAAAATAGATTAAAGATGGTAGATAAGCAGTGGGAAACATTTAAGGAGATATTTCATAACTCTTAGTAAAGATATATTCCAGTGAGAAAAAAAGACTCTAAGAGAAGGATGAACCATCTGTGGCTAACTAAGGAAATAAAGGATGGAATCAAATTGAAAACAAAAGCATACAATGTTGCAAAGAATAGTGGAAGACCAGGGGATTGTAACATTTTTAGGAAGTAGCAAAGAACAACTAAAAAAATAATAAAGAGATAGTTTATGAGAGTAAACTAGCAAGAAATATAAAAATAGACAGTAAGAACTTCTACAATTATATAAAAAGGAAGAGAGTAACTAAAGTAAATGTTGGTCCCTTAGAGGATGAGACTGGGGAATTATTAATGGAAACAGGGAAATGGCAGAGACTTTGAACAAATATTTTGTATCAGTCATCAGTAATAACATCCCAATAATTGATAATCAAGGGGCTATTGAGAGGGGGGGAACTTAAAACAATCACTATCCCTGGAGAAAAAGTACGAGGCAAACTAATGGGACTAAAGGTGGATAAGACCCCTAGATCAGATGGCATGCATCCTAGTGTCTTAAAAGAAGTTGCTGCAGAGATAGTAGATGCATTGGTTGTAATCTACCAAAATTCCCTGGATTCTGGAGAGCTCCCAGTGGATTGGAAAACCGCAAATGTAACGTCCCTATTTAAGAAAGGAGGGTTGCAGAAAGTAGAAAACTATAGACCTATTAGCCTAACATCTGTCATTTGGAAAATGCTGGAGTCCATTATTAAGGAAATTGTGGTGACCCTGCACCTTGCTACTGAATCACACGAGGCATGTACTGCAGACATGATCACTGCATGACCTTTCTTTATTCCCAGGACCAAGAAGTGATGACCATGCGTGGGACCTCCCTTTAAGTATCTGAGTGCCCAGGTGAGGAGTGTCTCCCACAAGTTCACCCCTTGTGGTCAAGGTGTGCATTTCCAGGACATATATACTGTGTACAGTGTGGTTGCATGAAGGTTACAGTTACATGAAGGTTACAGTTGTATGAAGGTTGCATACATGACAGAAGTAGTAGCAGGACATTTAGAAAATCATGATATAGTCAAGCAGAGTCAGCATGGTTTTATGAAGGGGAAATCATGTTTGATAAATTTGCTGGAGTTCTTTGAGCATGTAAGGAGCGGAATGGATAAAGGGGAACCAGTAGATGTCATGTATTTGGATTTCCAGAAGACATTCAATAAGGTGTCACATAAAATGTTACGGCACAAGATAAGAGCTCACAGGGTTGGGGTAATATATTAGCATGCAGAGAGGATTGGCTAACTAACAGAAAACAGAGAGTTGGGATAAATGGGTCATTTTCAGGTTAGCAAACTGTAACTAGTGGGGTGCCACAGGGATCAGTGCTGGGGCCTCGACTATTTACAATTTATACTAATGATTTGGATGAAGGGACTGAGTGTAATGTAGCCATATTTGCTGATGTTACAAAGATAAGTGGGAAAGCAAATTGTGAAGAGGACGCAAAGAATCTGCAAAGGGATATAGATAGGCTAAGTGTGTGGGCAAAAATTTGGCAGATGGAGTATAATCTGGGAAAATGTGAGGTTATCTACTTTGGTAGGAAAAATAATAAAGCTAATTATTATTTAAATGGGGAGTGATTACAAAATGCTGTGGTACGGATGGATCTGGGGGTCCTTGTGCATGAAACACAAAAAGTTAGCATGCAGGTACATCACGTAATTAGGAAGGCAAATAGAATGTTGGCCTTTATTGCAAGGGGGATGGAGCATAAAAGTAAGGAAGTCCTGTTACAACTGTACAGGGCATTAGTGGGAGCACACCTGGAGTACTATGTACAGTTCTGGTCTCGTTATTTAAGGAGAGATATACTTGCATTGGAGGCAGTTCAGAGAATGTTCACGAGGTTAATCCTGAGATGAAGGGGTTGTCTTATGAGGAAAGGTTGAACAGGTTGGGCCTATACTCACTGGGGTCAAAATTGATTAAAGGAAGTTCCGCCCATTTACCGTCAAAAAGACCGCTAAGATTCTGACGGTACTTTGGGTGGGACTTTGGTGAAAAAAAGAGGAAAAATGTGCCCGATGGAAAAAATGGGCGTTGCACGCCAATTCTGGGTGGTAGAGGGTGGTAGTTGGGATTCTGGGCGGCAAATGGATTCCTAGAGAAAGTTGGAGTTGGGCCGAGGAAGGGGGAATGCACAAAAAAAAAGTTTTCGAAAAATAAAGAACAAAATATCACAAAACTTCAAAGGGCTCTTAAACACAAAATTACTTCAAAAGAAGTAAAAAAAAAAATCTCACATACCTTTTCTTGCAGATCTTCTTACCTACCATCCAGTTAAGACCTGCTCCCACGCGGTGGTCTTTTCTTCTGCAGAGGCGGAGGACCGCTCGGATGAATCTCAGGGAGGAGCGGGTGGGAGGACATTTTTCGGCGTTGCACGCTAGCACACGTTCCCCAGCGGTCCTTCCAAACTACCGCTGTGAGGGCCTCACCAATCTCCCATGGAGTGGAGAGTGCCAAAAAAACGGGGAAACCGGCGAGAAAACTCGGCGGAAGCCAGCAGTGCGACCAGCAATTTCAGCCCCATTGGAGTTTAGAAGAATGAGTGGTTATCTTATTGAAACATATAAAAGTCTGAGGGGGCTTGAGGGTAGATGCAAAGAGGATGCTTACCCTCATGGGGGAATCTAAAACTAGGGGGCATAGTTTCAGAATAAGGGGTCGCCCACTTAAAATGGAAATGAGGAGGAATTTCTTCTCTCAGATGGTCGTGAATTTTTGGAATTCTCTATCCCAGAGAGCTGTGGAGGCTGGCTCATTGGATGTATTTAAGGTGGAGATAGACAGATTTTTGAACGATAAGGGAGTCAAGTATTATGGTGAGTGGGCAGGGAAGTGGAGTTGAGGACATGATCAGATCAGCCATGATCTTATTGAATGGTGGAGCAGGCTCGACGAGCCAAATGGCCAACTCCTGCTCCTATTTCTTATGTTCTTATGTTACCAGTGGTGAAAGGGGCTTTCAGGGTGTCACAGCATCTCCAGCAATCTTTCCTCCAACAGATTACTAGGTTTGCTGAGGCGCCAACTCCGGAGGCGTGGCAGTGGCTCCATGGAGGATGAGCCTTCTGCCTTCTCTTAGGCTGACAGCACTATTTCTCCCACTGCAACTCCACCAGTGTCCTTGCTGTTGCCTGTCAGCCAGCCAGCCTAGAGTGCTGCTGCCCATGCTAAGGTGGTGCAGTCTGAAGCTGAGCTTACTAGCTCCAGAGCAACTCGAAATCGCCCTGTGAGGCCATCTGCAGTTTCCCCACTGAAAGTCAGCAGCCTTCCATCAGCCACTGGGTAGTATTGCGTAGGAGCATTAGGGCAGGAAAAGACACACTGAAGATAGGCACTACGGCAATGCACAAGGGTGATTACCGTATATACTCGCGTATCCTACGATCTCACGTATCATGCGACCCCTAAATTTTCATCCCCAAAACATGATTTTATCATATATCTCATGTATCATGCGAGTCACTTTTTTGAGATACCAGATGCCACTAGGCTAGGCTTTCAAACAAGTTTAACAAGTACCCAACACGTAACAAGTACCCTAACACATAACAACGATCGAATACAGACCTTAACAACCGAATCATGAAACATTGAGTGGATTCTGTTGTGAAAGCTGTTCGCGAATCGAACACCGATATAGCAATCATTCCAGCTGGCTTGACTAGCGTCTTTCAGCCACAGCCTCTACTGTGTTTGAGGGTAAAAGAAGCATGGGCTGAGATAGATGGAGCCTCTAATAATGCAGCAAACTTCAGAGGGAGTTGTGGGTGGCGATCTCTAGACCACAGCAAAGATACAGTACAAGTGACAATAGAGGCTGCAATCCAGCCCAGGAGATACCTGCCGAGATTCAGCGTGGATACGGTCTGCTTAACAGCCTAACAGCCTAATCTTGGCCAGCACTTCACACCCGCAAATTTTGTATCTCGCGTATCATGCGACCCCCCAAATTTAGGTTACAATTTAGGTCTTCAAAAGTCGCATGATAGGCGAATATATACGGTAGTTTACTTTGTTAGGTTATATTGGATGGATTGAAGGACAAAGTTAGATTGGAATGTTTATTTTGTGATGGTTTTTAATTTACCATTGTGCCCAAGAAGACACTACGATGGTCAGTAACAGAGGGAAGGTAACGTATGGGATTATTGTTGATTGGGGAATTGGTATTGCATTTACTGGATGTGTCGATCACAGACAGCCCGGCAGAACAGGGTTGTCTGGGTTACCTCTCCTTTTCGCTTCCTCCTCTTCCACTTCCTCATCTTCCGCTATCTCCTCCTACTAATACTCTTTGTCCTCCTCCTTCTTCTCCTCAGCTGGTCTCCGTATGCCTGGTGGCAACGGATGCGCCCTCATGATAGTGAGGTTGTGGAGGATTCACAGACCACGATATATCTTGAGACATGATCTGGTGAGCACTGAAGTGCTCCTCCAGGACGGTCCAGGCAGCAGAAACATTGTTTAAATACACCAATGTTCTGCTCTGTCAGATTCCATGTAGCAGCATGGCTCTCATTGTATGCATGCTGCCCACATGAGCTTGGGTAGCCAGGTGTCAGCGGATACCCTTGTTGCCTAGTAGTCACCCTTTGGTTTGTCGTGGTGGCTCAGAGACTGAGAGAACAACAGACTGGCACAGAATAAAAGCATCATGGTCAGAGAGAAGACAATGATGTCCCCTCTCCTGGCACAAAGCGCTTCTGTCACCTCTTTTATGCAGCAGTGGACAGCAAACTGGGAGATGTTACACATGTCTCCTGCTCCAGCCTGAAAGGATCGCGATGCGAAGAATTTTATGGCTGCCATGGCAATGCTATCCTTTCCCTGCTCTGAGGCTACAGGTCTGGATGCAAGAGGTGACAGAGTTCTGTGAGGACCTCATTCGTAAAGCACAGATGCCTGACACGCTGCTCCTGGCTCAGGTTGAGGTAAGAGAATTTCTCTCGGGAGACCCTAGGTGGGTAAGGCTGAAAGCACTTCTCCCCTCTTGCTTCTCCCTCTGCAAGTAGCTTGTCCTCTTCTTTGCTGCCTCAGCTCCATCATCCTGTCATGCTGCAAGCTAAGGGTGTTGGCATATGGAACTCAGTAAATTCTGCTTCTGAAAGATGTACATGTTTAGTTTAGTCAATATTGGGAAAAAATCTGATTGATCTCTTTGAGAGAGAGAGATTTCACATAGCAATAGCTGGGGGTCAAAATTCCCTTTATAATGCCGCCCATTACCGCCGGAGAGGGGGAGCTAACATTCGGCAAATTCCTACCGTCGGTGGTAAGCAGCGTCCATGCCTCTGGAGAAATTCACTTGGGTCTTTGGTAAAGACTGCGCCCTCTAATGCCACCACATGGTGATATCATCCAGCATCATGGCCCCTTGGCGACACTGTCGCGATATTTGGTCTCCACAGTGGCTTTCACAGCAGGTGTTCTTACAGCCTGTAAAAAGTGGTGAGTACAGAGTGCATCTTGGGCGGAATTGCCCAGAGAGCAAGGTAAGTTTGTTTCCTTATTTATTTCTGCATCTTTTCATTAGTTGCAACAGTGGGGAGTGTTTGTGTGGGTCAGAGAAGTTTAAGATTGTTTTTTCTTCCCGTTTTTTCACCTAGCATACTGACAGCCTCCCAGTGTAAAATTCAGTAGGCCGCCTCAGCTCCCGCCCCGTTGGTGCCAAGGATAAGCGTACAACGGCAGTTTTTAGAGTGCTCTCTCATCTTTGGGCATAAAAACTCAATTTGGCAGTTTGAGCCTGCACCTAATGCCTGGCGGTAAAATCAGCATTCAGGCAGTGACACCGCCTCAAAAACGGCAGAACCGAATTCAAGCCCCAGGCTGATGTTCAAAATCAACCGGCTTTGGATATTTTCGGAATAGAATGTTTAGATTAGAAATGTTATATTAGGAAAAGAAAGTCTAGAGACTCGAAGTTTTATGTTTACCACAGCAAAGCCAAGATGTCTTTATGTGCTTCTAATGTTGTTGATGTATGTTGAAGAAAATTCAGGGGTAGAAATTGCCCCCGACGGAAACGGGGTACACGCACAATGGTTTCTAGGGTTTTTACCGCAGCTGTGGTTCAGGTCGTATCTTTAAATTTGGATCCAGAAGTCGTTCATAATGGGGGGCGGTGACTACACGAGAGAGGTGGATACGTGGCGGTGGCAACATCTAAGGAGGCGGAAGTTGAGGGTGGTGCAGAGTGACCGGCGCAATGACGTCAGCACGGTGCTGCATCATCACGGCTCTCCCCTTCACTTAAAAGGGAGAGCCTTCGCCATTTTAAAACTTCGGTCACTGGGCCACCAGGGAGGGTTTCGACCGGTCAGCGAGCTGGCATCCAAGAGAGGGTGCCAGGCTGCCTGTTGGGGGCCCGGCTGAAACCGGTGGGGGCATAATTGTCGGGCCGACATAGCAGTGGGCTGACAAAGAAAAACATGATGGCAGAAGCTGTGTGTCCTTTTCTTTAAGGGAAGCCGCACAGCCGTTGCCAATTTGCCGATGATACAAAGGTGGGAGGAAAATCAATGTGTGAGGAGATCACAAAAAATCTGCAAAAGGACATAGACAGGCTAAGTGAGTGGGCAAAAATTTGGCAGATGGAGTATAATGTTGGAAAGTGTGAGGTCATGCACTTTGGCAGAAAAAAATCAAAGAGCAAAGTGCTACAGTACAGCGGGAACTGGGGGTACTTGTGCATGAAACACAAAAGTTTAGTATGCAGGTACAGCACATGATCAGGAAGGCCAATGGAATCTTGGCCTTTATTGCAAAGGGGATGGAGTATACAAGCAGGGAAGTCTTGCTACAGTTATATAGGGTATTGGTGAGGCCACACCTGGAATACTGTGTGCAGTTTTGGTTTCCATATTTACGAAAGGATATACTTGCTTTGGAGGCAGTCCAGAGAAGGTTCACTCGGTTGATTCCAGAGATGAAGGGGTTGACTTATGAGGAAAGGTTGAGTAGGTTGGGCCTCTACTCATTGGAATTTAGAAGAATGAGAGGTGATCTTATCGAAATGTATAAGATTATGAGGGGGCTTGACAAGGTGGATGCAGAGAGGATGCTTCCACTGATGGTGGAGACTAGAACTACAGGGCATAATCTTAGAATAAGGGGCTGCCCATTTAAAACTGAGATGAGGAGAAATTTCTTCTCTCAGAGGGTTGTGGATCTGTGGAATTCGCTGCCTCAGAGAGCTGTGGAAGCCGGGACATTGAGTAAATTTAAGACAGAAATAGACAGTTTCTTAAATGATAAGAGGATAAGGTGTTATGGAGAGTGGGCAGGGAAGTGGAACTGAGTCCATGATCGGATCAGCCATGATCGTATTAAATGGCGGAGCAGGCTCGAGGGGCCGTATGGCCTATTTCTGTTCCCATTTCTTATGTTTTTATGTTCTTATGGTGCAGAAAGCCACAGCCTCACTGGACCACAGCGAAAACCAGGTGTTGGCACCTTCCGGCAGGCTGAAGATTTTCAGAGAGGAATGTTGCCATCGAGGGGGTAGATCGGCGGTGTGCATGATGATTGTAACGTCCTGTCCATGCAGTACAGACACACATGAGGCACATGTTGAAGTCAAGGTCACTCAGGACCTGCACCTTTATTACACAGCACTCGAATGACGCACTTGCCTGAGACCTGTCCTTATATACCTGCGTGGGACAGGTATCCAGTGTCTCCTGCAAGTGCACCCCTGGTGGTAAGGTATGCTGGTGGTTACAGTTCAGATCTAGTTGCAGTCATGTATAGCATGGTAACATACAGTTGTGTACAGTAGTATGAGATACATGACATCACCGTCCCCCAAGGTCTTATTGCCTTTATAGGTTCAGTCTCTCAGGTGGTCTACGCTCTCGCATGGAGCGTCTTAGTTGTGGTTCAGTTGTTTGCCTTGGTGCCTGTTTTTCTTTCGGTGTGATTGTTGGTGTCTCACCTGGGCTGTCTGTTGGGATTGCCCTTTCCTCAGGTTGTTCCCTCTGTCTGTCCACCAGGTGTGGTGTGAGTTCCACATTGTAGTCTGCCTCTGGTTCTGCAGTGTTGTTGGTGAATCTACTTTTTACTTGGTCTACATGCCTCCGGCAGGTTTGGCCATTGTCCATTTGTACAACCAGTAGCCTGTTTCCTTCCTTGCCTGTTACTGTCCCTGCAAGCCATTTGGGACCCCTGCCATAGTTTAGTACAAACATTTTGTCCCCTATCTTATTCCACCTCCCCGTTGAATTTCGGTCATGGTACTCAATTAGCTTACGGCGCTTTGTCTCAACGATTTCGTGCATGTCTGGGAGGATTAATGAGAGCCTTGTCTTTAAGGTCCTTTTCATCAACAGTTGCGTGGAGGGAACCCCAGTCAATGAATGCGGACGAGATCTGTATGCCAGCAGCACTTGCGACAGGCGGCCCTGCAGCATGGTACCTTGGATTTTAAGCATGCCTTGTTTAATGATTTGCACTGTTCGCTCCGCCTGGCCGTTGGAGGCCGCCTTGAACGGTGCCATCTTAACGTGATTTATGCCGTGGTCAATTATAAAATCTTGGAATTCTGCGCTGGTGAAGCACGGACCATTATCACTGACCAATATGTCAGGAATTCCATGCGTTGCAAACATGGTTCCAAGGCTCTCCACAGTGGTGGAGATGGTGCTCGAGTTTAAAATGGTGCATTCGATCCACTTTGAAAATGCATCTACAACTACGAGGAACATTTTGCCCATGAATGGGCCCGCATAGTCTACGTGCACCCGTGACCACGGTTTGGTGGGCCATGGCCAGGGGCTCAGGGGAGCCTCCCTGGGGGCATTACTTAGTTGGGCACAAATGGTGCACCGTCGGACACAGAGCTCCAAGTCCGCGTCAATGCCAGGTCACCAGACATGGGATCTGGCTATGGCCTTCATGAGAACGATCCCCGGGTGCTCGCGGTGGAGCTCCTGGACAAATGCCTCTCTGCCTCACAGAAGCATAACTAATCGGCTGCCTCACATCAGGCAGTCTGCTTGCAGTGATAACTCATGCATGTGTCTATGAAAGGGTTTGATCTCCTCGGGGCAGGCATCGCGAGCCTCTGCCCAGTCACCGGTTAAGACACATCTTTTTACTTAGGATAACGTGGGGTCGCTGGCTGTCCAGGCTCTGATTTGGCAAGCCGTCATGGACGAACCTGTGGACTCAAAGGCATTGATTGCCATGACTATCTCACAGTCCTGTTCGTCAGACCCTTCTGTGGTCACCAGGGGTAGCCTGCTAAGCGCGTCGGCACAGTTGTCTATGCCTGGTCTGTGACTTATGGTATAGTCGTATGACGCCAGCATGAGTGCCCACCGTTGAAGCGCGCCGAGGCGTTGGCGTTTATTGCCTTGCTCTCGGATAGCAGGGACGTGAGGGGCCTGTGGTCGGTTTCTAATGCGAACTTGGCCCCGAAAGGTGCATCTTTTTGACACTGTACACGCACGCGAGCGCTTCCTTCTCCACCATACCGTACCCGTGCTCCGCCCGCGAAAGTGACCTGGAGGCATAAGCTATGGGTTGTAATTTACCCGCACTATTGACATGTTGTAAAACGCACCCGACCCCGTATGCTGACGCATCACAGGTAAGAACTAGCTTTTTACCTGGATCATAAAAAGCTAAAACACTGTTGGAACATAGAAGGTTGCGTGCCTGATTGAAGGCGCGTTCCTGGGCGTCCTCCCAAAACCAATCGCACCCCTTTCTGAGTAGCACGTGGAGAGCCTCCAGCAGCGTGCTTAGGTTCTGCATAAAGTTCCCAAAGTATTTGAGCAGCCCGAGAAAGGCCCGCAGTTTCGAGTCATTCTAGGGCCTGGGTGCCAGGCGAATTGCTTTGGTTTTGGTCTCTCTTGGGCGGATTCCATCAGCGGCAATCCTTCTGCCCAAAAATTCAACCTCAGGCGTGAGAAACAGACACTTGGATTTCTTAACTCTTAGGCCTACCCGATTCAACCGCTTTAGTACTTCCTCCAAATTGCGGAGATGGGAGTCGGTGTCCCTGCACGTGATAAGTATGTCATCTTGAAATACAACCGTCCCCGGGATGGACTTGAGCAGACTCTCCATGTTGCGCTGGAATATAGCAGCTGCCGACCTGATGCCGAATGGGCATCGATTGTACATGAAAAGGCCTCGATGTGTGTTGATGGTAGTGAGTAGCTTAGACTCTTCGATCAGTTCTTGCATCAGTTCTTGAGCAGATGTCAGGTGTAGTTTCGAGAAAAGTTTTTCTCCAGCCAATGTGGCAAATAAGTCCTCCGCTCTGGGCAGCAGGTATTGGTCCTGTAAGGAGACTCTGTTTATGGTAGATTTGTAATCCCCACAGATTCGTACGGATCCATCAGGCTTCATGACTGGGAAGATGGGACTTGCCCAGTCGCTAAATTCCACGGTGATATAATGCCTTCCCGCAGAAGCCTGTCGAGTTCATGTTCAATCTTTTCCCTCATCACATAGGGTACAGCTCTAGCCTTGTGATGGACCAGTCTAGCACCCTGTGTGATGTAGATTTTAACTTTAGCCCCTTTGAAGGTGCCCACACCTGGCTGAAAGAGATGTTCAAATCGACTTAGAATTGTTGAGCAGGAGGTTCGTTCCTCTGATGACATGGCGTGAACATCATCCCATTTCCAATTTAGTTTAGCCAGCCAGCTTCTCCCCAGCAGTGCTGAGAGATCTCCGGGAAGAATTCATATGGGAAGTCGATTCACTGTCCCTTTGTGTGTGACTGAGAGCATGGCGCTGCCAAGGACTGGGATAATTTCTTTGGTATAGGTTCTTAGTTTGGTGTCGATCCTTGTGAGTTTAAGTCTGTTGCTTTTGTGCGGCCACAGCTGTTCAAATTGTTGAGCGCTCATGAGAGATTGACTTGCTCCCGTATCCAGCTCCATGTTGACGGGTATCCCATTGAGTAGGACCTTCATCATTATTGGGGGCATCTTGTTGTAAGAACAGTGGCCATTGATCGTGTTGACCCGCTGTACCTCGGTATCCCGGTTACTGTCCCCACCGTCTTGTGGTCCGCTTTTCGACCCTTCCGATTTGTATACTAGCCGAGCTGCTGTTTTCCTGCGGGCCATTTGCCCTGTATAGCTGCAGTTTCTGCAAATGGCGTGCTGAAATCGACACCCCCTTGATGAGTGCCTTCCCCCACATCTCCAGCACAGACCGCTTCCATTGTTTCCGAAGGATGAGCTGCGTCTGGCTGATCTCTCTTGAGCTTCTCTCAGTTTGTATTTGATTGCTCGCATTGTGGGTTGATGAGGTGTGAATGGCCATTCATGTGGCCCTTGATGGCTTCGGGCACCACTGCCTGCTGTTGAGGGCCTGCTCTCCTTCCTTTGTCTGTGTGTGGGGGTAGTGGTTTGTTTCACACTGTGAACCCCTTGTTCCGATGTTTCGTTAGTTGTCGTACCCGCAGTGTAGATCAACCTCATTTCTTCTTCTCCTGCCAAGAATGTCTGTGCAACCAGTGCTGCTGCCTCTAGGGTCAAGTTCTTGGTCTCTATGAGCTTTCAGAATATGCCTGCGTTCGTGGAAATGTATTTTTATCTAAGCTGTACCACACTGTATTTTTGAGCCCTTTTTAATATAAAACAAAATGGAGTCCTGGTCCTTCCAGAAATTTCTGCAACAAGCAGTCAGTTTGCATAAACAGCTAAATCTGGCTTGAAATGGCTGATAGCCACCAGACAGCTAGGAGACAAGTCCTGCTGAGACAAGTACCACCCATGGTGCTTTCCTATTGTCTATATGACACCAGTTCCACTCCACCCCACCCTTTTCAAAGTACTGAAACCACCAGCCATTATCTCTTGTAGATACCTCATCCATTTGATGCAAAAAGATAACTGACCAGAAAACTGGACAATCCTGACACAATACAATGCAGGTAATAGCTCATTACCACACTCTCATCGAGTAATGGCCAGCTGGCCAACTAATAACCCTGACAAAAGGAAATATCTGGAAACCATGTCAGGACAAGGATGTAGTAATTAACTCTTTATCTGTATTCACTGACTGTGAGACAGAGCCAATACAAAGGGAGAGGCCATAACTTGGGTTTTACTGTATAAATATCTCGTGAAATTGTACCATTTCGAAGGTGTTCACTTATCCATTGACTGAGTGCGACCGTTTCCTTGCTAGCAAGTAAATTAATGAAACTTCTGCCGGAGCTGAAGGTGTCTGAGTCATTTATCAGGAATCGAGATTTTGACACGTGGCCTATTCCTTCAATAAAAAAGTCTCTCAGTACTTCTCTCCTTAGTTCATTGGAGAACTCACATAAGCTAGCCAACCTCTGAAGTTCCGCCACGAAGTCGGGTATGCTCTGGCCCACACAGCGTTTGTAGTTGTAGAACCTGTGTCTGGCCATGTGTAGGCTGCTCGCTGGCTTCAGGTGGTCTCTTACCAGTGTGCTCAGCTCTTCAAACGACTTGCTTGCTGGTTTCTCGGGTGCCAGCAGGTCCTTCATTAAGGCGTATGTTTTCGAGCCACAGCTGGTCACGAGATGGGCTCTTCTCTTGTCTGCCTTATTGTCGCCTAACCAGTCTTTGGTTATGAAGCTTTGCTGGAGCCTTTCTATAAAGTCCTCCCAATTATCTCCAGCATTGTATTTTTCATCTGAGCCGTTGGTCGCCATTCTCTGGATTCTGTAATCCCGTAACTTGTCGCCACTGTAAAGTCCTGTCCATGCAATACAGACTCACACGAAGCACATGTTGAAGTCAAGGTCACTCAGGACCTACACCTTTATTACACAGCACTCGAATGCCGCACTTGCCTGAGGACCTGTCTTTATATACCTGTGTGGGACAGGTATCCAGTGTCTCCTGCAAGTGCACCCCTGGTGGTAAGGTATGCTGGTGGTTGCAGGTCATATCTAGTTGCAGTCATGTATAGCATGGTAAGATATAGTTGTGTACAGTAGTGTGAGATACATGACAATGATGATGCGCTTAAGACAGACTGGCAGCAGCGGAGCAGTAGGAGGGGGATCGGGGCACCGCCGAGAAAACTCGGAAGGGAAATTGGGCTATCAGCGGCCATTCCACAAAAAGTCAGCGGCCACTTCACTCCGCAGCGTGGCCGCTGATTTGCGGTAGTAACAGGCCTTAAGGTGAGGGGCAATTTCGGTATCACAGACTTGTGTCTCTGGACTATGCAGCAGCCAGGCAATGCTTGCTCCAGCTTGTTAAGAAAACAGTCTATAAATGTGTAAGCATTTTCCTTTGTTCAAGCAGCACAAAAGGACATGCCTAGGTTCACATGATCTATTTGTGACTCAGCTTGTAAATTGCTTTCTATGCGGAAGTTGAAGAATACAATGATTAGAATCAGAAGACTGAACTCGTTACTACTCAAGTGAACAAACAAAACACTGTTTTATGTCAACAAATAGTGATGATGTGTAGAGCAGTCATGAATATGAGAAACTGGTCTGACCAGAACCCTTGTAGTCAGAACAAAGGCCTTCTTCACTTGCAGCACCACTCTCTATAACCTCACCACCTTTAAATAACTCGAGAAAGCCACACACACTTCCACAAACTTACACAGAGCCAGTAGAAATTAATCAGCAACTGGCCTGAGAGTGGTTGATGATCCCTTTAAGTATCGCTGGTGGGGGTCCCTGCAGCTGCTGAGTGCATGTTCAGCAGTGTAAAGTTAACAAAAGACGTTCCTTCCACTGTTGAGGACAAAAGTCACAGCACTGTCTTCAAATTAGCGTTGCACGCTGATTTACCTCATGATCTACCTACTCTAAATACTTCTGGTGCACGCTCCCTTCGCTAACGCTATCACCCTCACCAAGCTAGCATCCAACACGGCCCACACCAGAATGTGCATGCACTGCTTGGAAGCCATTTTCAACACATGCCGAACAAAGTCAACTCGTCACCCTTGTGCATTCCTTTAGTGTCTATCCTTGTGTGACTTTACCTGTTCTTGTGCTCCTGTGAAGTGATATCGTGGCTGCAGCATGACTGGTGGAAGGTTGCTGACTTTCACTGGGGGAGACTGCAGATGGCATTGGAGGACAATCTCGAGCATCTCTGGGCCTAGAAGGCCCGGCTTTGGATTGAACTATCTCAGTACGGGCGGCAGCAACCTGGGCTGGCTGGCTGACAGGCAATAGCAAGAGCATAGATGGTGTGGTGGGAGGATGAATGCTGTCATCCTGAGAGAGGATAGCATGTTTGTCCTCCTTGGAGTCACTGCCACTCCTCCCAGAGCCGAGCCTTAGCTTCCGAGCCATCTATTGGAAGACGGATTGCAGGACTGCTGTGACAGCATAAAAGCTCCTTTCACACGAGTAAACCCAGCTATGATGGCAGCAAGCTGAGCTTGCATGGCTTCAGTCTGAGCTTCCACTGCAGCATTCAGATGTAGTGTGCCTTGTGCTTGTGATGCAATGGAAGCTGAGACATCAGCCATCAGCTGCTGCATGATAACTGAGTTCACAAGTAAACAAATGTATCTCCCCATCGCTGAAAAGGACCGGTTCCAAGGTCTGCGTAAAGCCCCGTACAAAGTTAGTGCTGGACTCCACCATGCTCCTTGACATTGCACTCAAGGTTTCTGGCAGGCTCCAGGTTTCAGAGCTTGAGCAGCTGGCGTCACTGCCTGTTGGTGACCCGACCGAACGCGGGGGGCACAATAGTCCAGCCGACATGAAAGTCGACCGGCTAAAAAATTAAATGGCGGCCGTGGCAGTGTGCCCTTGCCTTTAATGGCCACTACGCAGCCAGGACTGGCAGTCAGAAGAGAAGGTGCGTCATCAGAGAAAGCTGTCGGGGGCAATGCTCGGCGGGGATTCGATGTCTTTGGCTAAATATGGACGAAGGTAGGCATTGCTGGATCTGGTTCTGGGGAGTAAGATTGTAAGGTTCGAAAATGTTTATGACCTCTTCCTATGCCCCCTATCTTGGTGTTTGCTATTCTAAATAAACAACATTAGCCATTTTGTACTCTTACCCACTGTGTCTGGTGCCTCATTACTCACCCATCCTCATAAATCGCACGTACAGAACCCCAGGGGAGTGTGGATTCGAACCCACACCCCAAGCTCCCCATACAAGATGGTTCATGTGAAGCAAGTGTCAGTAGATGAACAATTAGGGAGAATTGATCATAATATCATAAGGTTTAGATTAGCTATGGAAAAAGACAGGGAGCAATCTAGAGGAAAAGGGGGAAAAATTCATTGTTGCCCTGAAAGCAGTCAGTGTCCTCACCAACTGTCGGTAACGACACCAAGCAGCGTGTCCAATAACCATCATTAAGAGGTAGTTTAGAGGTAATTAAAAATAATTTTACCAGGTGCTTAGCATTTTTACAAGTTTTTTACGATGTTCATGTCCCTCGGGGATAAAATCAGGTAAAAGTGTTGGGTTCTCAGTGACTCTCCATTGCTTTGACTAGTTAACAGCTGCAGAAGTGCTATAAAATCTACCATGTCACAGCTGTTCACTTTCTAGTCTCAGAAGCTGAATCCTTCAGGATTTGGGAGACAATTTTGAGCTGTATGCAGTTTGAAAGTGTGCGCAGTGAAATCTCTATCCTGTGTCGCCTCCTTGGAATAACCTCTCCCACCATTGACAGATCGCTTCTGTCATTACAACCTTACCTGCCATCTATTCCAGCAGCATTGGTCTTCATAATCTCACCATGATTAGCCCCAACACCAACATCACTAAACAAGCATCAAGCATAGGCAGTCCCTCAAAATCGAGGAAGACTTGCTTCCATTCTAAAAGTGAGTTCTCAGGTGACTGTGCAGTCCAATATGGGAATTACAGTCTCTGTTACAGGTGGGACAGACAGTCATTGAAGGAAAGGATGGGTGGGGAGTTTGGTTTGCCGCACGCTCTTTCCGCTGCCTGCGCTTGTTTTCTGCATGCTCCTTGTGTGTGTCTGTATTGCAGGGACAGGACTTTACAATGGCGACGAGTTACGGGATCACAGAATCCACAGAATGGCGACCAACGGCTCAGAGGAAAAATACAATGCTGGAGATAATTGGGAGGACTTTATAGAAAGGCTGCAGCAAAGCTTTGTAAACAAAGACTGGCTAGGCGACAATAAGGCAGACAAGGGAAGAGCCCATCTCGTGACCAGCTGTGGCTCGAAAACATACGCCTTAATGAAGGACCTGCTGGCACCCGAGAAACCAGCAAGCAAGTCGTTTGAAGAGTTGAGCACACTGGTAAGAGACCACCTGAAGCCAGCGAGCAGCCTACACATGGCCAGACACAGGTTCTACAACTACAGACGCTGTGTGGGCCAGAGTATACCGTACATTGTGGAGGAACTTCGAAGGCTGGCTTGTTTATGTGAAATCTCCGATGAACTAAGCAGAGAAGTACTGAGAGACTTTTTCATTGAAGGAATAGGCCACGCAGGCATATTCCGAAAGCTCATAGAGACCAAGAACTTGACCCTAGAGGCAGCAGCACTGGTTGCACAGACATTCTTGGCAGCAGAAGAAGAAACAAGGCTGATCTATACTGCGGGTACGACAACTAACGAAACATCGGAACAAGGGGTTCACAGCGTGAAACAAGCTGCTACCCCCACACACAGACAAAGGAAGGAGAGAAGGCCCTCAACAGCAGGCAGTGGCGCCAGAAGCCATCAAGGGCCACATGAACGGCCGTTCACATCTCATCAACCCACAATGCGAGCAATCAACTACAAACTGAGAGAAGCTCAAGATGGATCAGCCAGATGCAGCTCATCCTTCGGAAACAATGGAAGCGGTCTGTGCTGGAGATGTGGGGGAAGGCATGCATCCAGGGGGTGTCGATTTCAGCATGCCGTTTGCAGAAACTGCAACTATACAGGGCATCTGGCCCGCATGTGCAGAAAAACAGCAGCTCAGCTGGTATATGAATCGGAAGGGTCAGAAAGCGGACCAGAAGACGCTGTGGACAGTGCCCAGGACACCGAGGTACAGCGGGTCAACACGATCAATGGCCACTGTTCTTACAACAAGATGCCTCCAATAATGATGAAGGTCCTACTCAACGGGATACCCGTCAACATGGAACTGGATACGGGAGCGAGTCAATTTCTCATGAGCATTCAACAATTTGAACAGCTGTGGCCACACAAAAGCAACAGACCAAATCTCACAAGGGTCGACACCAAACTAAGCACCTATACCAAAGAAATCATCCCAGTCCTTGGCAGTGACATGCTCTCAGTCACACACAAAGGGATGATGAACCGAATTCCCCTGTGGATTGTCCCCGGAGATCTCCCAGCACTGTTGGGGAGAAGCTGGGTGGCAAAACTAAATTGGAAATGGGATGATGTTCATGCCATGTCGTCAGAGGAACGGACCTCCTGCTCAACAGTTCTAAGTCGATTTGAACATCTTTCAGCCAAGTGTGGGCACCTTCAAAGGGGCTAAAGTTAAAATCTACATCACTCAGGATGCTAGACCGGTCCATCACAAGGCTAGAGCTGTGCCTGATGTGATGAGGGAAAAGATTGAACATGAACTGGACAGGCGTCTGCGGGAAGGCATTATCTCACCCGTGGAATTTAGCGACTGGGCAAGTCTCATCGTCCCAGTCATGAAGCCTGATGGATCCGTGGGGATTACAAATCTACCATAAACAGAGTCTCCCTACAGGACCAATACCCGCTGCCCAGAGCAGAGGACCTATTTGCCACATTGGCTGGAGGAAATCTTTTCTCGAAACTAGATCTCACATCTGCGTATATGACGCAAGAACTGACCGAAGAGTCTAAGCTACTCACCACCATCAACACACATCGAGGCCTTTTCATGTACAATCGATGCCCATTCAGTATCAGGTTGGCAGCTGCTATATTCCAGCGCAACATGGAGAGTCTGCTCAAGTCCATTCCGGGGATGGTTGTGTTTCAAGACGACATACTCATCACGGGCAGGGACACCGACTCCCATTTCCGCAATTTGG
The DNA here is from genome assembly GCF_044704955.1 of Pristiophorus japonicus. Taxonomy (NCBI): domain Eukaryota; kingdom Metazoa; phylum Chordata; class Chondrichthyes; family Pristiophoridae; genus Pristiophorus; species Pristiophorus japonicus. Next base: position 170,981,529 of record NC_091979.1, on the reverse strand, counting down.
AGGAAGTACTAAAGCGGTTGCATCGGGTAGGCCGAAGAGTTAAGAAATCCAAGTGCCTGTTTCTCGCACCTGAGGTTGAAGTTTTGGGCAGAAGGATTGCCGCTGATGGAATCCGCCCAACAGAATCCAAAACCGAAGCAATTGGTCTAGCACCCAGGCCCCGGAATGTCTCGGAACTGCGTGTCTTTCTCGGGCTACTCAATTACTTTGGGAACTTTATGCAGAACTTGAGCACGCTGCTGGAGCCTCTCCACGTGCTACTCAGGAAGAGGTGCTATTGGTTTTGGGGGGACGCCCAAGAACCCGCCTTCAATAAGGCACGCAACCTTCTGTGTTCCAACAGTGTTTTGGCTTTTTTTGATCCAGGTAAAAAGCTAGTTCTTACATGTGATGCGTTATCGTAAGGGGTCGGGTGCGTTTTACAGCATGTGAATGGTGAGGGTAAATTACAACCCATAGCTTATGCCTGCAGGTCACGTTTGCGTGCGGAGCACGGATACGGTATGGTTGAGAAGGAGGCGCTCGCCTGCGTGTACGGTGTCAAAAAGATGCACCAATGCCTTTTCGGGGCCAAGTTCGCGTTAGAAACCGACCACAAGCCCCTTACGTAACTGCTATCCGAAAGCAAAGCAATAAATGCCAACGCCTCGGCGCGCATTCAACGGTGGGCACTTATACTGCCATCTTACGATTACACAATAAGTCACAGACCAGGCACAGACAACTGTGCCGACGCGCTTAGCAGGCTACCCCTGGTGACCACGGAAGGATCTGACGAACAAGACTGTGAGATAGTCATGGCAATCAATGCCTTTGAGTCCACAGGTTCGCCCACGACGACCCGCCAACTCAGAGCCTGGACGACCAGCGACCCCGCGTTATCCTTCGTCAAAAGATGTGTCTTAACCGGTGACTGGGCAGAGGCTCGCAATGCCTGCACCGAGGAAATCAAACCTTTCCATAGGCGCATGCATGAACTATAACTACAGGCATACTGCCTGATGTGGGGCAGCCGAGTAGTTATGCCTCTGCGAGGCAGAGAGGCGTTTGTCCGGGAGCTCCGCCGCGAGCACCCAGGGATCGTGCTTATGAAGGCCATAGCCAGATCCCACGTCTGGTGGCCTGGCATTGACGCGGACTTGGAGCTCTGCGTCCGACGGTGCACCATTTGTGCCCAACTCAGTAATGCCCCCAGGGAGGCCTCCCTGAGCCCCTGGCCCTGGCCCACCAAACCGTGGTCGCGGGTGTATGTAGACTATGCAGGCCCATTCATGGGCAAAATGTTCCTCGTAGTCGTCGACGCATTTTCAAAGTGGATTGAATGCACCATTTTAAACTTGAGCACCACTTCCACCACTGTGGCGAGCCTTGGAACCATGTTTGCAACGCACGGCATTCCTGACATATTGGTCAGTGATAATGGTCCGTGCTTCACCAGCGCAGAATTCCAAGATTTTATAGTTGACCACGGTATAAATTACATTAAGAGGGCACCGTTCAAGCCGGCCTCCAATGGCCAGGCGGAGCGAGCAGTGCAAATCATTAAACAAGGCATGCTAAAAATCCAAGGTCCCATGCTACAGGGGCGCCTGTCGCGACTGCTGCTGGCATACAGATCTCGTCCGCATTCGCTGACTGGGGATCCCCCCGTGCAACTATTGATGAAACGGACCTTGAAGACAAAGCTCTCATTAAGCCTCCCAGACACGCATGAAATCGTTGAGGCAAGCGCAGGAAGCTAACTGAGTACCATGACCGAAAGTCGAGGGGGAGGTGGAATGAGATAGGGGACAAAGTGTTTGTGCTAAACTATGGCAGGGAACCCACATGGCTTGCAGGGACAGTCACAGGCAAGGAAGGAAACAGGCTACTGGTGGTACAAATGGACAATGGCCAAACCTGCTGGAGGCATGTAGACCAAGTAAAAAGTAGATTCACCAACAACACTGCTGAACCAGAGGCATACTACAATGTGGAACTCACACCACACCTGGTGGACAGACAGAGGGAACAACCTGAGGAAAGGGCAATCCCAACTGACAGCCCAGGCGAGATACCAACAATCATACTGAACGAAACAGACAGCCTAGGCGAGATACCAGCAATCACACCGAAAGAAAAACAGGCACCAAGGCAAACAACTGAACCACAACTAAGACGCTCCACACGAGAGCGTAGACCACCTGAGAGACTGAATTTATAAAGACAATAAGACTTTGGGGGAGGGTGATGTCATGTATCTCACATTACTGTACATAACTGCATCTTACCATGCTATACATGACTGTAACTAGATATAACCTGTAACCACAAGCATACCTTACCACCAGGGATGCACTTGCAGGAGACACTGCATACCTGTTCTACACAGGTATATAAAGGCAGGTCTCAGGCAAGTGATGCATTCGAGAGCTGTGAAATAAAGATGCAGGTCTTGAGTGACCTTGACTTCAGCATGTGCCTCGTGTGAGTCTGTACTGCAGGGACAGGACTTTACACTTGTCAGTGTATGCAGCACCTGAATGCTCCAGAACACTGACAGCACAACTGTCTAAATTAAAGTCGCTATAGTCCCTTTCAGGAAACCGGCTAATGACGCGACATAAAATGACGTCATCACACCCGCTTCCTTTTAATTGGCCGGGTACCTTGCAGGGCAGGCTTAACAAGCCCCATCAAGGGAAGATTCTTTTCACAGTATGGGCTGGAGCCAGGAGTGGAGTTGCAATCCGCCACAGACCCTGGCTGCACTGGACCCATCATGGTTGGTGAAATCGTGATCAGAAAAGGGGACTGGAACAGAGAGTAAAACATTAAAAAGGGCATGTGAACAGAGAGAAAGACACAGAAAACAGAAGGGGAACAGAGAGAAAATACAGAAAGTGGAGGGGAACAGACGGAGAGAAACACAGAATGGTGGAGATAAATAGATGTAAATGAAGGGAGTAATGGCGAGAAAGGGAGAGAGTAAGTGATAAATGAAGAGAGCAACAGGGGAAGGGGAATTAGCAGAGAGAAAGAGAAAAACACAGAAAAGGGAAGGGTGATAGACAGAAAGGAAAGAAAGAGAGGGAAGATGGATTAACATGGAATTGGGGTGAATTTCCTGTCTTTGCTCGAGGAAATATTGTTTTATTTTCTCTACTGTTTCTTCCTATCCTGAATTCTCTTAAAGCAAAGCTATCATTTTTGAAAACTGTCTTGAGCCTTCTGAAAAAAAAATTAAAAATCATTGAAAAATAGACAGTCTCAAGCCCTTAAATCTAAACTGTCATCTGAAAAAAAATCATTAAAAATCATTCCATACTAAGCAGTCTTCAGCTTTAAAGCTGAACTGCCTTCTGCACATAAAAAAAATGGTATAAGTGCTTCAGCACCAACACAACTGGCTCAACAGGGCAGGGAAAGGAGCACCCAGTGTCTCGCATGCAGCACTTGAGTTTTGTACAGGGGCCAACACTGCAAGAGAGGTCCTCTACCCACAGGGGGCCAGGATGTCCTCCAGGAAGAAGGATGTGGGACCAGATCGCTGAGGTGATCACTGCCAGCAGTGTTGCTCCGTGACGTGGCTCCAGTGCCCAAAGAAGTGACATGACCTCAGACCAGCGGTCAAGGTTGCATGGTCAAAAGCTGTCTCCTACCAACTGCACCACTAGCCTCACACACTGCTCAATGCATGACCCCTCCCCCTCCCAACACTCATCTACCAACAATCTCTACCAAACACGAGGCATAATTCACAATCCTTGCTTCACCTCACTGTCTTGGAGGAAACAGTGCTGACCATTCTTGGAGGGGCATGGCTGAGCCATTGGCCTGTGGAGGGACTGAAACAAAACAAGATGCCAGTATCCTCACATGTAATCCTCCTTTTCACATCCCCCTCATCCCACAATATCTTCTGATGTACAAGTTGCACATGGTGTAAGCATGCACCTTTTGCTTTCCTGCCTTCCCCTCACCTCAACTCCACCCTTGTGCCTTTCTCATTTCACACACCCAAGAAATGCAGCCTACCCAGCCAGTGGTTGACCAAGAAGAGGGAGGGGAGAATGAAGAAGAAGAAGAAAAACTATCACTCAATGTGGAACACCTAGCCATCAGATGCTTGAGTTCGTCCTGCAAGGCCATCTTCAGTGTCCCCCACTGAAAGTCAGCTGCCTTCCATCAGCCATGCTGCAGCCACTGGGGTCGCACTGCGTGACACACAAGACAGTCACTACGGGAATGCACAAGGGTGATTACTTGATTTTTTGATGTAATATTGGATACATATATTGATAAAGCTGGATTGAAAAGTTTTCTTTGTGGTGGTTTTTATTTCAGCATTGTGGCCAAGAGGACGCTGGGATGGTCAGTAACAGAGGGACTGCAACTAGACCTCCCAGGACTGTGAGCAACTGGTGTTCTCAGAGGCCTTCCTTTAACATCCAAAGCCATGCAAGCATCCAACAGCACTCCTTGCACACTTTAACATCTATTTTTAATGTATTACACTATGCCACAACTCCAATATAATATTAACAAAATATTCTAAAAGCTGAGATCGAAACTTACCTGAAAGTTGTGTGTGTCCTTTAAGAAGCATTGACTGTGTCTCTGTACAACTGCTGCATTTATGTTCTTCTGTGCGTGATTTGGAGAAGGCATTATGGAGCGCGGCAACATCCAAAATCGCATTCGTGCTCCAGTCCGGTGTTGCACACCAATTGACGTCACGATTTGCATATTTACATGTGAGAGGTGAGCGCAGGCAACAGCAGTGCTACCAACCTCTCCAACATGGCGGCCGCCTTGTTCCGCACCAAAAGCGGTGCAGCCGGCATTATCTCAACATAACCGATCTTAATGGCTGGTGCGGCAACATCAAATTTCATGCCCTAGAACTGTTAACAGAACTTTTAGTGCACACTGTGTCCTCCGATGATAGATCGATTTTTGCTTATTCATTTCAGTGAAAATTAATCAGCAAATCCTTTTCTTAAGGAATGTTTCACAACTATCAGCACAATTAATTACCTATAATGTAACACATTTTGAAAGCAGACACCGACGAAACATCAGTGGTTACAACATACAGTCCATTGTGATAACCAAGAGGAAATTGTGCTTTTAGAAAATAAATATTTAAAGAATGGCAATTTTCACAGGTAATGAGCAGGTGCAGTAGCTGTGGTCTGATTTCATCATTGCCCAGTAATCTGTGTCGTTGTCATGGTCTGAACTATATAAGCACCGATTGCAGCGAGTAAGGGATAGCAGGAAGGAAAACGAAGGAGAAGCATTGTCCATCATCGTACACAGGCAGAATGAAAGTCATCGTCGTCATTCTTGTTGCAGTCCAGATTATCCACTGTTCTGGTAAGCACTGATGTGTCATTCCACATTCTTCCAAAATCAATTTAAACTAAACATTAATTTTACTTCATTCCTCCTGTATTTTTGTTTATCCAAAACATTTAACAACTTTGGATTTTGTAGCTTTGTTCTGTTACTGGACTCCTAGGGATCATGTTAACTTTGGCCGATCGTGTAAAGTGGGTGATATCGGATTGGCTGTCTGTTGTACGCCTCTCCCGATTTAAATTTTCCACTGACTTCAATGCAAATGAATATGGGGTGATATTTATAACTGATGGCCAATCCAATATTACCTGTTGTACACAATCGGCAGAAGTCACAATTACCTCCCTGGTGTTCTGCAGCATCTTGAAGCCAATTTCTGGAAGAGGCCCAATCAAATTCTGGGCCATAAGAATCATGACTCAAATCTGACCAGAATTTATGGAAATTTAGACCTCCATATAATATTTTTAAATCTGCCCTTAATGTAATGAATATTTTTAAGGCTGGATTTTCCTCCACTATACTGCCTGAGCTTAGATGCCACACCAGCAGAAAATCAAGGAAATTCGGGCAAGGAGGCGTATCATTGCATACCCACCTCCACCTGCATTCTCCTCCCTTTGCCCAGCAGGAAGGCAGTCGGCTGCTATCTCATCACCCACTAGGAAACCAGGTCAGACTCAGGCCAATAGACGGAAGTCCTGGTCGGAGGAAAGAATTCGAGTCCTGTATCTCCTAGTAAATACTTAAAAATTAACAATGGGGGCAAAATTTGAATGAAAAGGTAAACACAATATACTAATAGTGCACTACTTTACTATTTCATTCAGGACAATCTCTTAATCAAACAGTAGATGATTCTATTAATAAGCTGAATGAAGACTCTGCATTCGCTAACCTCGTTACCGTGACCAAATATGAACTGACAAGAGTGAGTACCTCCAAACCTAATGATACTCGACATTTTTTCTCTCATTGAGTGAAATTCGATTGTTCAACACCTTAAGACACTTAAATCTTTTCTGTTGATATCAAAAGAATTTGAATCATTTCTACATGTTGAGAATTAATTTAAAAAATAATATAATATAATTTCACGTCCCATTACAGTGCCTATAGAACAGCAAAGTAATCTTTCACCTACATCCATGCTTCCTCTTTGGTGGTTGCGGAAGGTGTGCTTGATCTATTTCTTAATATTAAACTGTGCCAAATTGCTCCTTGTGTACAAGGAACAACTGTGATGGCAGGTAGACGTGAGTTGCTATGAGTCTCCTAGGATGGACATGGCAGTAATCCTCTGGGTCCAGGGCCCACATTGTGGCTGCCAGCACCTACTCACTCTCAGGTACCTGTTCTATGTTTGAAGTGTTGGAGTAAAAGGATGTGCAGCCATCTCGAGAGGAAACTCTCTCATTGAACACGTGCAGCCATGCTGCTGGTACTACATGTCTCAACTGGAGGCCTCATGGACTGGAAGAAACAGCCCATACGGTGGCTCCAGTGTAGGTGAAACCCCACTTCACTGCTCATTCCAAACTATCTTTTTTTCCTTCGAACCTGCAGTGTTTGACACTTGCAACTGGGGTGCCTGAGGTTTCCATGGATCATAATGCTTATGAGAAGAAAACTATTCTGCAATTGGTCCCTCATTGCTTAAGAACTCCCGTGCTGATAGTTGTAAAGGTACCCCTCATTCCACAACACTCTACCTTTGCTCACACTGCTCCTTGCAGCCATGTGGCACAGAGGCTATGGTGCTTCTGAACAGAAAATAGTACTTCCACTTTTAAAGATGGCCATTATTCCTTTAAATACTGCTGGCTGATCAGAATGAGCAACTGATAGCTAGTCATCTTACAGGCCTGACTCCCTGCGCAAGCATTCTGTTAGTGGGCATAGAAGGGGTGTGCTATAGCTCAGAGCATTTGGTGCAGCCTACCCGCCAGTAACACAGCGCAGGTGCACTTACGCCGCGGGTCTGTGCAGCACCAAATTTGCTGGGTTTTTAGGACACCACAGAGTTTTACTTGCTGCTGGTGTGTTCGTCCTTTGACCCTTTTGGCCAGCTCCCCGGGCAGCAGCAGGCACTCGGTGGTCTGGATGTCTCGGGAGCTAATGGCTGAGCATTGTAAAGGGCCAGGTGGGAAGCCTCACCTGTGATGTGCTCGAAAATATAGTTCTCAAAGGAGCTCATGATGCTCATGGCCTTGGAGGAGAAGCCGGTGTCACAGTGAACCTACTGCACTACCTTGTAGACATAGATTGAGTAACTCTCATTCTTTGACCTTCTCCGTTGGGTTTGCGAGGATAGGGCTCATATCTTTTTATATTGAATTGAGCTGGAGCAATATTGGCAAATTCCAATTGGTTTCTGTTTCCTGTTTGTTGAATGATGTCTCTCTTTGTTTTTGTGTTTGGGGAGAGGGTTGAGCGAATGCACCCCTCTTGTCTGATTTAGGACCTCAGCAGCCTTTAAACATGATCCTGGACCACTTGTAGGACAATGGATGTATTATTTTGTAGAATCTATCAGACAGGGATCAATGAATATGAGCTTTCAGGTGCAGTGTTTATCCTCAAATGACTGGGTCACCAACAAATAGCTTTTGTTTTACAAAGAAACAGGCTGAGTGACTGATGTGGTCGAGGAGCTGATGGAATAGATGCACTACTTCAGGTCATCTGGAAGATACAATTAATTAAAAACTTGTTGGACAATAATCTGTGACTTCTTTAAAGCACCTTGCTAAGTGAGGTAAAGAAAGATTATTTTGTTCTGAAGTACCTGGACTCTGTATATATGAGTGACAGCTCGAGGTTGTTGATTTGATTTGCTTGAACCACACCTCCAAATCATAACTGCTTTGCAGAATTCTATAGAATTTGAAGTACTCATGTTGCGGATTTCTGAGACACGGTCATATGTTCTCTGCAAAAAGAATCCATAGGAATTTCAAAATGCTTTATATGCAATGGGGTAGAAATTGGGGTAGGTCGGGGGGTGCTAATGGGGCGCAAACGACTTTTCACCTGGGAGCCTTGCCGCTAACACCTCCCGCTAAATTCTGTGGGAGTTTAGCGGTGGCGGTAATCGGTAGCGCCCCACCTCGGTGTGCCGGCGAAGATGACATCATCACCATGCGCAGCACCCCGTCTTCACCCCGCAATAATAAATGGCTCGCGCTCACTGAAGCTATGCCGGGCGATGACAGCAACAGCTTCAGGGGATATCAACGGGCCGGCAGCAGGCTCACGGGGTGCAAGTTAAAGGGGAGGTGGCCGGCATGTCAATATAAAATGTGACGACTCACTTGTTGTGGCTCATTGCCACTTTGAATGCGGGTCCATGTCCCTGTCTAGCAGCCCAGCACTCCATTTGAGTGCCAGGCAGGTGGCATGGCACCCAGCTCCCCGGTGGTCCATGTTGGGCCAAGCAGAGTTGGCAGCTTGACCCTCCCTTTTAAGGAAGGAAGAGCCGCTCCTACGCGCCAGAAATACACGGCCCCGTGCGTAGCACTGCGCCATGGTCTCGACCTCCCGCTCCATTGGGCCCCAGAGAGGAAGTGGAGCACATTTATTTGTACTCCACTTCCTGTGAGGGGCTGTAACCACAATTTTGAGCGTGGCACGGTACTTCCCCGCCTGGCGCAAAATGTCCCGCCTTGCGGATGTTACTGCCCCCATACATGGTGCAATGGAATTTCTCAGCAAATGTCTCAATTAATAAAGCCAAGGATCCCATGTTTTTTTTTAAAACAGCCTTGTCAACTTCTGTATGTACAACTCCAGGTCTCTCTGTTCCTAAACTTCCTTTAAAATCGTACCATTTAGTTCATATTGCCTTTTCTCATTCTTCCTACCAGAATGTATCACTTTACACTTCGCCACATTAAATTTAATTCACCATGTGTCTGCCCATTTTACCGGTCTGTTACTGTCTGCCTCATTGTTTACTACATTTCTGAGTATTGTTTCATCTGCAACTTTGAAATTATACCCAGTATACCTAAGTCCAGTTCATTAATATATATCAAAAAGAGCATTGGTGCTAATACGAACCCTGATGGAACACCATTGTTTGCATCCCTCCACTCTGAAAAACAACTGTTCTCTGCTACTCTCTGCTTTTATTCCTTACCCAATTTTTTATCCGTGCTGCCACTGTCCCTTTAATTTCATAGGCTTTAATTTTGCTAACAAATCTATTATGCAGTACTTTATTAAATAATTTTTGAAAATCCATATACACATCAACCTTGGAGTCATGACCAGTGATCAGGATGTCACCTTGGAACTCAACGGTTCTGAGAGCGGACTTCAGTGGACTTTCAATATTCCTCTGGAATATTGCTGCAGCTGAGCGAATTCCGAAAGGGTACCTGTGGTAAATAAACAGTCCTTTGTGCGTGTTAATGCACGTAAGTCTCTTCGATGTCTCGACCAACTCCTGTGTCATATAGACCGACGTCAAGTCCAGTTTTGTGAACGACTTCCCTCCGGCTAGCGTCGCAAACAAGTCGTCAACCTTCTGTAACGGGTACTGATCTTGTTTCGAAACCCTGGTGATCGTAGCCTTGTAGTCTCCACAGATTCTGACTGTGCCATCACTTTTCAGCACAGGAACAATGGGGCTGGCCCATTCATTAAATTCGGGCACCGGTTGTAGATAAACAGACCTTTACCCGTGTTGATGCAGGTGAGACCTTTTGAAGACTCCTCCAACTTCTGTGTCATGTAGGCCGAGGTCAGGTCCGGCTTGGTGAACATCTTCCCTCCAGCCAGGGTCGCGAATAGGTCATCTGCCTTGGGTAGTGGGTACTGGTCCTGCAGCGAAAAACGGTTAATCATTAATTTATAGTCCCCGCAAATTCTAACCGTACCGTCCTCCTTGAGTACCGAAACAATCAAACTGGCCTAGTCATTGAATTCCACTGTCACGATGATGCCTTCGCGTTGCAACCTGTCCAGCTCGATTTCCACTTTCTCACGCATCATGTACGGTACCGCCCGAGCCTTGTGGTGGATAGGTCGCGTACCGGGAACCAAATGGATCTGCACTTTCGCCCCCAAGAAGCTTCCAGTGCCTGGTTCGAATAACGAAGGGAACTTGCTCAGAACCTGGGTACATGCGGTGTCGTCGACGGATGAAAGCGCTCGGATGTCGTCCCAGTTCCAGCGGATTTTCTCCAGCCAGCTTCTGCCAAACAACGTGGGGCCATCCCCTGGCACAATCCACAGCGGGAGTTCGTGTACTGCTCCATCATAGGAAACTTTGACTTCAGCACTGCCAATTACAGGGATTAGTTCCTTGGTGTAAGTCCTTAGTTTGGTGTGAATGGGGCTGAGCTTGGGCCTGTGAGCCTTCTTTCCCCACAGCCTGTCGAAGGCCGTTTTACTCATTATGGACTGACTTGCCCCAGTGTCCAGCTCCATAGACACTGGAATACCGTTCAGTTCAACTTTCAACATTATTGGTGGGCATTTCATCGTCAACGTGTGTACCCCGTACACCTCTGCCTCCTCAGTATGAGTTTCCAATTCTGTCTGATCCACCGTGGATCGATCTTCCTCTGCACCTTGGTGGTTTGCAGGGTTTGCAGCTCGCCTGCACATTTATTGGAGGTGTCCCATTGTTCTACCACCATTGCACGGATAGTGCTTAAAGCGGCATTGATGGGGCCGATGATCACCTCCGCAGCGCCAACAAGGTGTTGGCTGCCTTGCATTAACAGATGATGGCAGACTCTGGGTCAATTGAGATCGGGCCACAGCAGCCGACGTGTACGTTCAGCCCTGTACATTTCTACTCAAAACCGACATTACTTTATGCACAATACTTGCCGAAACTTCTTTGTTCTGCGGAATCTGCTTGGTGTTGTCGCTGGTGGACATAAATGCCTGGGCTATTTTTATGGCTTTACTTAGGTTCGGAGTTTCTACAGTCAACAGTTTGCGAAGGATTGTCTCATGGCCAATGCCCAGTACAAAAAAGTCTCTGAGCATTTTTTCTAGGAATCCTTCAACCACAGTGTCCTGCAAGGCGCCTTAGTTCAGCAAAGTAGCTAGCCACATCCTGGCCCTCCGATCGTTGACACGTGTAGAACCGATATCTCACCATCAAAACGCTTTCCTTAGGATTTAGGTGCTCACAGACCAGCATACACAGTTCTTCGTAAGTTTTCTCTGTTGGTTTTGGTGGGACCAGGAGATTCTTCATGAGGTCCTAGGTTGTTGCCCCACAGACAGTTAGGAGGATCGCCCTTCGTTTGGTCATGTTCTCATCCCCTTCCAGCTCATTGGCCATGAAGTATTGGTCGAGTCTTTCCATGAAGGCCTCCCAATTATCCCCCTCTGAGAACTTCTCCAGGATGCAGACTGTTCTTTGCATTTTCGCTCGGTTGTTCATTACCTCGTCGCCAATTGTTTCACTCATAATAAATGGTCAGACTGAGTACTGTGTGTAATGAGCCAGTATGACCTTAACTCCTTTAATGAGACTCCAAGTGCAGGCACCTCGTGGGTGGCCTGCTTATATACTGTGCTCCCAAGGGATGCTGGGATCCCTTGGGACTCCAACAGGTAGGTCCTCTGGTGGTCAGGTGTGATGCAGGTTACAAGGGGTTACATACATAACAGGTTTACTCTTGGTTATGAAGGAGTACAGTCCATACACTTCCTCCTCTGGCATCTCTGATTGCGTATCCGGATCCGCGCTAGTTAGACTCTCATCCTCCACGTGGTGTGTCGCAGTTCGCTTGCTCATTTGCGGACGCTTGCGCTGGAGAAAAACCCACTCTCAGACAGCCTTTGCAACTATGTTGCTTAAATCGACACTGCTGGTGCTGATGATTTTCCCCACAACGCCAACACGGAGAAGTTAGATACATTCCCGCTGGCGGACTTTGGGCAGCCAAGGTTATGCAAACACAGCTGGATAGGCCCTGCCATGTGCTGCTCTGCCGAACGCTGAATCAATCGCATTTACAGTACTTGCTGAAATTCGGTTCTTCACCGCTATTTGCTTTAGACTCCTGCCTGTCATCATACTTGATTGAGCGATCTGGATGGCCCTTTTTAAATCCAGCTCCTACACCGCCAGAAGTTTGCGCAGGATCACCTCGTGGTTGATACCGATAACAAAGAAACCCCGCAGCATGTCTGCCAACCCCGTCCTGAACTTGCACGGTCCCGCTAGACGTCTCAGGTCGGCAATGAATTCCGCCGCACTCTGGCCCTCCAATCAAATGTGTGTATAAAATCTGTATCTTGAGATGATGATGACGTCGTCTGGCTCCCGTACCAATGTACACAACTCCGCATACGGTTTCTCTGTTGGATCACTAGGCTTGAGTAGATTCTTTGTCAGACCGTAGATCTTTGAACCGCACACAGTGAGGAACACGGCCCGGTGCCGATCTGCATCATCGACCCCCTTCATTTTGTTGGGCATGAAGTACTGGTTCAAACGGCTCACAAAGTCTGCCCAATCTTCTCTCTCCACGAATCGCTCTAAAAATCCACTCGTGCTCATTTTGCAAACAAAGGTTCTTGTATTATCGTCGCCAAATGTTATGTATGCAATAAAGGTTCAAAGTGAGTACTGTTTAACTAAGCAATGTACAACCTTGGCTCTGCTTTATTTAGGCCCAAAGTGCCTGACTCTCAAAATGGCTGGCCTTTTATACCTGAGCAGCACCATGTGCGTGCTGCTCAGTGGCCTCCAACAATGACACCATCTGGTGGCTACAAACAGAATGTACATACATGGCAAATGCACACAGCAATATTATAGTGTTGAACAAAATGTTAGCCACTAGCCACATGTGACAAATTGGGAATCCAGATGTGAACAAATTGTATTTCTGTTAATAAGTTAAAAATGAATAATAGACACTGTCGTCGGACATGTGATCTCAATATTTATATTTACACGGTGTATGTATGTGTACTTTAACCTTTCTACGTGTTTGTTGGTATAATCGTAAGACGTCGGTGATCGGCATGTGGGCAGATGCAGCAGGAGCAGCAAAATCGGGGTGAAGGAGTGGCGAGAGACTGTGGAGGGATGTGATTGAGGCCCAGAGGAGGCCTGAGTTCGAGGCCAGGAGCCCAGGGGCAGCACGGACCAGCCCACACTGCGATATGTGTGCGCACTAGGTCTGTGCAGCAGAGCAGGTCTCCAGTTGTATTGGTTAATCCTTGTCACTGGCAAGGACCTAACTCTGTCAAGTCTGTGTGGTGGCTGGTGTGTAATGGCCACCACACATTAAAAAAATCCACACACTGGCATCTTCCATCCTTGAGGATATAGTTCGGCTGCTTCTTTCAAAACACCTCTGAACTCATCCTTTTTTTGTCATGGAAGCAAGTCCTCGTTTCGAGGGACCGCCTATGATTACCCTCATCAACCTTCTCCGTTACTTCATCAAAGAACTTGATCAAGTTCGGCAAACACGATTTGCCTTTAACAAATCCCTGCTGACAATTAATTTGCCCCAGATTATTGTCTCTAAAAATGTCCGCACCACAGACATTAGCCTGTTTGGCCTGTAGTTGCTTCTCCCCATTTTTGAACAGGGGTGTAACATTTGCAATCCTCCAGTCCTTTGGCACCACACCCATATCCAAAGAGGATTAGAAGATTGTGGCCAGAGCCTCTGCAATTTATACCTTTACTTCCCTCAGCAACCTAGGATGTATCTCATCCAGACCAGGTGGCTGTTCGACTTTGGAGGACTTCCAACCTGTTAAGTGCCTCCTCCTGGTCTATTTTTATCCTATTCAATCTTGCTACTGCCTCCTCCTTTACCATTACATTGGCAGCATCCTCCTCTCTAGTGAAGACAGGGGCAAAGTACTTATGTAGTACCTCAGACATGCTTACTGTCTCCTTTTTTGTCGTTAATCAACCCCACCCTTCCTTTGGCTATCCTTTTACTTTTTAAGCGATTATAAAAAACTTTTGGGTTCTATTCTAGTCGCTAATTTTTCTCATATTCTTTTTTTGTCCCTCTTATTCCTTTTTTATATCTCCTCTGTACTTTTTATATTTAGCTTGGTTCTCTGCTGTATTATAAATATTACAATTGTCACAATGCTCCTTTTTCTGTCGTATTTTAACCTCATTGGGGGTGAAATTAGATTGGGCCTGAAAAGGGCGATCTGCCAGCACCCACACAATTTGTGCTGCCTCATCATTTACATGATTGGAGCACTGATCTCAGTGCTAAATGTGCCGCTGGTTGGCTTAGCATTCAAGAGGAGGGCCAATATCAGGTGCAGTCTAATGGCAAATAAAATGTTGCCTCGGCTCTCTGACTTTCTTAAAGGGAAGGTGCTTTGTGGCAGAAGCACCTCATTGTCACTTTGCATGCAGCCACGGCTCAACAGGGAAGAGAATGGACAAGGACATTCTCTGCTTCAGCACTGGAGGCCTTGGTCTTTGGGGTACACAGGTCTTCTCCCTGCAGTGAGGCAGGAGACCTTCCATGCAGGACACCAGAAGCAGTGGGAGAAGATAGCAGAAGCCGTCAGTGCCACGTGTATTGCCCTCAGAACCTAGATCCAGTGCCACAAGAAGTTTAATGACCTCACATGAATGAATGCTTCTTCAATGCCATGTCCAACCAACTTCATCAATCCCCCATCACTCACCTACCAAGAACCTCTAGCAATCACGACTCATACCTGACAATCATAGCTTCACCTTACCTTCACACACTTACCACTGGTGCAAGCCATACACCCATATCTCACACCTTGCTAATATTGCCAGCTATTCAACTATGACAGGCACATCATGCAAACACATTACATCACACTCACTGACACACTTCCCTTTCTCTTGCAGGCCAAGGTGTGAGATGAGCAGCAGTAGACAGGCAGCGGGGAAGCACATCTTCAAAACTTCACTGTACTGGAGGAGACGGTGCTGGAGGTAACGGCAGAGGCCGTCACTGAGGCCATGGTGAGCGACATGGTTGAAACTATTGCTGATGATGGTATGCTCATACCTACTCCATCTTATCACATCCCACAATCGCTTCTCACTTACAAGCTTCTGATGGTGTAAGCATGCACATCTTGCTTAACCTCCTCCGTTCACCACAACCCGACCCTTGTGCCTTTTTACTTTCAGATATCCAAGAACTGCCAGAAGCCCAGCCCCGATGTAGTAGAGGATGAGAATGATGGAGAAGAAGAAGCACCATCAAGCGATCTGACACTCCCAGACACCAGCTCAGAAAATGGCACTGCGCATACTTTAGAGGGTAGTATAGAGGCGGGATCAGCCCATCCTGAACCGGGATTGATGCTTGTCTCCTCCTGAAGTGGTCACGGAACCTGTGGTGGCAAGGGTTGCACCCTCATGATGGCCAATTTGTGGAGGATGCAGCAGCCCTCCACAAAATGGAATACCGGTTCCGGCATGTACTGGAGAGCTCCTCTCGAGCAGTCATGACAGCGAAACCTTTGCTTTAAAATGACGATGGTTTGTACAATGAGATTCCTCGTGGCAGCATGTCTTTCTTGAAATGAGCGCTAGTCACAAGTCATGGAATAGTGAAGGGGAATTTGAACAGAACACTTGAATTCAGAAGCATGACTTTCTCCACTTGCAGCACCACTCGCTGTCACCTCACCAAATTTAAATATCTGTAGAAACCTCCAAACAGTTGCACAAGCTTCACAGAGCCAGTAGAAATCAAAAAGCAAGTCAGCTGCAAGTTGTTGATGATTCATTTAAGTACCGCTAGCGGGGGTCCGTCGTGCAGCTGAATGCGTGTTCAGCTGTTCGTGTTTTGGAAAGGGCGGCAGTCGAGCATTGGCGTCTAAATTATCAGATTGTGTGTCAAATCAGCGTTGCACACCAATTGATGTAACAATCTGACTGATTAGCATTTTTCTGGCGAACGTAGACAATGGCCGTGCTGCCGTCCTGCCCAAAATGGCGACCACCACAGTCCATGGCAGAAGTGGGCAGAAGCGAGGTGGCCACCATTTTGTTAACAAGACCAGCCTTAACAGGCGGTGCCAAGGTTCCCAATTTCACAGCCAAAATCTTTCGTCATCCATGGAGCTTTAGATTTGGGTGTCCTTCCTTTCCCCTCAGAGGAACGTGCCTACTCTCTACCCGACAACTCTCTTCTTTGAAGGTCCCCTATTGTTCGATTACTGTTTTGCCGACCAATTTGATAGTTTGATAAATGCTTCCACTTAATGGGCCCAAATTTCCCCAAGAGTTGCTCCGTTTTTTTTGGAGTAAGTAGCTTTTTATGGAGTAACTTAAAAATCGCAAATTTCCCCATTTAACTTGCTCCAATGTAAGTCAACTAGTTAGGGTTTTTTCTAGTTTAGTTTGTTCTCTCCAAACGGGGACGTGACAAGCCACTTATGCCTCTTCTGGCCATAGAAGCAAATTTGGCCAGCTGAAAGTTACTCCAAACTAATTTAGGCCAGTGTAAGTGTCCACTTTTGTAGGCACAGAAAAACTTTACCTACAATTAAGAAATCAGTGCAGGTAGCCAGAGATAGGGGGGTGGGGGTGAAGATGAGTTCGAGGATTCTAAAGCACTAAAGACCTTCACAACATCAGCACAACATCTTCAGCACAACAGCTGCACATCATCAAAAATAAATGAAATATAAATCAGCTACTGAAAATAGAGCAATCCTATTTTGCCGACTACAGAAGGCAGCGGCTAGCCCTCCCGCCACGGCTAGGGACGGCAGCCACACATGACTGTAGGGGTGAGGGATTTTTACGTTTTACAGTTGGTCCTAAATGTTGCGTGGTCCTAATGGAGCATGATTCAGTTTTAATGCAAAATATCTTTTATTGGAAATTTTACAGTGCACTTCAACAACAACAATAACAGCAAAAAAAGGCTGCACCCATCCCTCACCCACATCTCAGGGAAAGTGCACTTCCTCATAGGGTCGGTGATGGTGGTGGGCGGGGACGGGGTGTTGGGGGCCTGGCTTGGGTCTGACCGGTGGCTGGTGCGTGGATTGAAGTGGGAGTGGCATTTGAGCATCTAGCCTTTGTGCCCTTATTGCAGATGCTAGCTCCCTCATGGCATCTACCATCATCTGCACACCCTCTGAAATGCCCACCCTCACTTCCTGTCTTAGTGCAGAGATTTCACCCATAAGTGTCGCGACCTCATCACGCACTCCACTGACGGTCGCCACGAGTGATCTTGTGAGGGCATTGGTCTCCTCACCCAATGAAACAACCTGATTAACTTGTGCTGTGGGCTGCATCTCAGGAGAGACTGGTCGGCTTCTCCTTTCTCTCGCCGTGGGTCTACCTAGTGGCAGCCTTCTAATGTGAGGCACAGGCTGGGACGGTGGGGGACTGAGTGTCCCAAGATGCATCTCCCGACCGCCACTGGGACCCGTGACCTCGGAAGGTGTGAACCCATGGAATGTTGCCAAGGAGCTCATGGAGGTTTCTGGCAGTGTGATGCCCTGTGCTATGGCCTGATCCATATTGCAGTCAGCATTCTCCTGTCCACACATTTCCATGGACCTCGCCTGCCCCCACCCGCCTTGGTCTGGAGCGCTCATATCAGGATCCTCTGGTGGATCTTCAGGATCTTGAGGAGTGTCTTCTTCTTCTGCAAAATACAACAGAACAGTCAAATGGTTAGAAGCACAGGAGGGGGCAGGATGGGTGGCATAAGAAGTCTGATGCATAGCAGGCCAGTCAGTAGGTTGATTTGAAGGGCGACTATGCATTTTAATGACTCACCCTCACCCTCGCGTGTGGGTCCAGCTTGTGCAGAGCTGATTCTTTTTCTGCCGGTGCGACTCAGCAAGATAGTAACTCTCTGTTCCAGTGGTGACAGTTGGTGCAGATTTGGCGGACCTTCTCCTGTTCTATGTCTTTCCCTTTTGTTGTGGGCCAATTTCTTCTGCAAAGATGAAAATATTAATTTTCAGACATGGTGCGCTTCTGATGGGTGTGACACATAGAGATGGTCACATTTTCCACTGCAATTCAATTTAAAGATGAAGATATTACTTACACTCACTACTTCACCAATGTCCTGCCATTTCTTCTTGCACTGGGTTCCAGATTTTGTGGTGTTGACCCCAGCGGAGAATTTTTCTGCAATAAGGTTCCATCTTTTTCTCATTTCCTTGGGTGAAACTTTTGATGGACCACTCGTCCAGCCATTTCTCCTCAATTACAGTCACTAGTTTCTCCACTTCCTCATGGAGGAAATTCTTTGTTCGTCTTGCACGCTCTTGTGCCATTCGTCTATTGGACTCACACGCAGGTAATGTTCAAAAATCACACTTCTCGCTTTTCTTACACCTATCCAGCACTCCTTTCCACTCCATCAGCCACACAAAAATCAATATTCAAACCTTACTTTTATATATGCTCCATTACCAATGATACTGAGGATGCTCTCCCTTTAATTGGCCGATTGCCAAGCTTCCTGTTGCACTGCGTATGTGCGCAGGCTGAACCACCCATTGCGCATGCGCGCACGCTCAAACGGACATGCGCCCCCCTGCCGGCACTCCACAAAACGCTGGGCCCAAGCCCTGCTCAGCGCGGCAGAAGCTCTGCCCCCTCCCCCCCCCCTCACCTGGCTCTGCAGCGCCACACCGATGGATCCGGACGACGAACGGAGCGGCCAAATTGAAAGGTAAATTTTTGGCGCTTTTCTGCCTCACAAAGTCGGCGTGCCATCCCTAACTACGCCGCTCTAGGCGGCTGGGGAAATTTGGGCCCACTGACTGTAATGTGTACAAAACTCATAAGATTCCTGTTTGATATTCTTATTGTTAACATATATTATTTAAACACACATCATTGTGCTTTCCCTTGTAATGCTATTCCTTTGATCAGGTTACTCTGACAAACCAAGACCTGCAGGTCATCTTAACATTGGATGTTCAGGAAACTATTTGTGATAAAGGATCTGGAGTAGTTTTGGCAGAATGTGCACCTTCACCATCTGCTGTAAGTATCCGCATTTATGAAGAACACACTCTCAGGCTTGCTTATCTGCTTCAGATTCTTTAGTCTTGAGGCTAACATTATGGTACATACAAGCTGCTGTGAGCTGCAACACAGTAACACTCCTGGGAGGTGAAAAAGCAGGAGAGAAAAACCTGAACATTTTATTCGTATCTTCTGAACTATGAGGCATGTAAATCCCTTTGAACATATTCACGAGCCTTTTCTTCTCTATAATAAAAACATCAGGGCCTGAATTCAACATCAGTGCTCCTGATTTATGCAATGATATCTAACATGTAGGGCAGAGGTCTTTGCCCAATCTGCATGGGTGTTTGAGCTGCTGAAACCCGGGCCTTTTTTGAAATATTGCAATAAGACTCCTGTGCACATAAACAATTCGGATTCGTAAATCTATTTAAACTAGTCCGATTTTGCATTTCAGAAACTCCGACTAGTATTTCTGGGATGTTAGTGACTTAACAAGAGGTCATTAAAGGTCCCAGAAATTTCAGAATCATCATGTTTTGTTGGAAGGAGCAGGAGTTCTACAAAACACCCCTCCCAATCATGCCCACTCCCCATTAGGATCTCTTCCACTCCCCTCCCAATCTCTTCCACTCCCCTCCCTGACCACTTCCACCACCTATGAGAATTGCCTGTGGGGCACAGCACTGACCAAAATTGGTTAGGCCCAACAAGCAAGCTGCCAATAGTGATGAGGCCCGAGGATGGATTTAGATCAGCCTTTGGGCCTCTCCGTTCTGGCACAACACCGGAATTGAGTTTGGTTTAACCTCAAAGAAATCACAAAATGTATTCATAACTTACTGGAATTCTAAAGGCAAAATAGTAACAACTTTTCTCTGCTATGGCAGCACAGCACAGACGGATAGGGAGGGAACTCAGGAAATGGTCTCCCCTTGAATGCTGCTAAACTTTGTCCCTCACCTTGCTGCACACCCCTGCCTCCATCCCCCAAGTACTGCGAGGCTCTAGACCCATTCTCAGTACTGCCGGGTACCAGAGTCTCCCTGCTCCCCCCCCCCCTCTCCTGTGGTGATTATTACAATTCTAGCCCCTTTGGAACTATCCCTGATCAGGTGTACTTCTCAGGTGTTCACTCTCAACTTAATGTTGAGGTAGCCAAATCCTAAAGATACTGAATGGGTTTGAAGGTCTGGTCTATCTCTCCCCAAAGGAAAGGGATAACCCAAGAATGTTACTGTCCTCCAGATAGCACTTTTTAGCAAGTTTCAGCCAAATTATAATGTCCCGGATATTGTAAGGGTCTAGGGGTCTCTTCCTCAGTGATGTACCTTTTCACCAAAAGAGAGTACGGAGATGTGGTTTGTGAGTTTGTGACACAGAAGACTATGAGAGACGATTTTAAAATATACAGAGGGTTTATTAAAGAACCGCTCTGCAATTTATAGCTGGTGAGACAATCACAGCGTTAAAGTTCTTAAAAAAGATGGACAATACAATCTTATTTCTAGTAGAGAATCTAACTTTTAATTCTAAATTTTGTTACAGTATTACAGTTCTTAAAATTGTTTAAGCAGGATATCCATCAATTATCAAGGTAGCATTTACCTTAAATCCCCGAGTAGTAGAAGACTATAGAGCTGGCACAATGCCACTGCCCTGCTCTATAGTCGCGACACGCTTAAGCGAGTCGATGCGAATCTAAAAAAACTCATCCGAGCTCTCAATATTTATATCTTGCTCAGTTTTTTTTCACGAGCAATTCTTGTTGATCAAGTTAATTAACACTAGTTATATTTTAGCTAACTTTTGAATCCAGCTAACCACTGTATCAACATATGACCATTGTGAGGCTACCATCTATGGTCAAAGAAAGTTGATGCCATTTATTTATGCGATGGGCATTTGATTGTTGTTACAACATAAGTCCCATTGTAAGAAATTATAATGTAACTTATCCAGGGTCACAATAATTGATCTTGTTTAAGCGGACTTCAAATTTAGTCAATTTAGCTAAACTAACTACTGTTCCAACAATTGTCGATTGTCAGATTACCAAGCTATGGTCAAAGGACAGATGCCCTTTGTTTGTTAGTCATTGCAGCAGGTTGCTGTTTCAAAAATTGTCTTATTTTAAGAAATTATAATGTAACTTATCCAGGGTTGGCCCTTCAAAGCTAGAATTCCTTCATAGCAAGAGTTTCTTCACGCCTTACAATGTGTTTTTGCAGGGCCCAGTTCCCACCCCACTGAGTGTTGCCAGACTGCGTAACATAATAGTCAGTGCACCTTAAAGTAATTATTTGTGTGAAATGCTTTGAGAATACTGGGAGACATTTCACCCACAGATCCCCATTAGTGCCAGATCCCATTTCCCATTGCTGCCAGATTGAGCCTCTTCCCCCTCCCATCTCTGCTGATTGTTTCATTTCCTACTTCCCCCCAACCCCATCCCTCCCCCACACCAGACTGCTGTCAAGACTACACATCATAACAGTCAATGGCGTGCCATGTAATTCATTGTATTAAGTACCTGGAGAATTATCTGAGAGATTTTTCCTACCACAGAACTCCATTATTCTCAGGCCCCAACTCCCTCCCATGGGGCCAGTGCTGTCAGGCCCAGGCTACATCTTGAGTGTGCCAAACCACAGACCCCATGCCTCCTAAATGCTTGAATGTATTCCTATATTTGGCTTTCCATGGCATTCCCCACCTCTCCCCAACTGACCCTAAATGATGCCAGGCCACTCCACCCTGCATCAAGAGCTGACCCACTCCAATTCCAAACCCTGGAATAAGGCCCAAAAGAAATGATAGAGAAAAAGTGAGAACAAAAATTGTATACAAGCCAAAAGATACAGAAACAAGTAGGAAAAAATGTCAAACCATTATTTAGAGAGAGTGAGATAAAAATGGATGAGAGAGGGGAACAGAAAGAAATACTTACTTTTATATTGTACCTTTTTGCAATAAAATGCCTTAAAGCACTTCATACACATATGAATTACATTTGAAGTCCAGCTACATCCATCTTATTCCATCAATGTCCCACAAACAGCAACGAGATGGTGGTTTGATCGAGAGGGGAATGCTGGTCAGGATAGTGCCCGAACTACCTGCTATTCTTCAAATAATATTATGGGATCCTTAACCATCCACTGAAACCAATGGAAAATACAGACCCGAGTTTGGTTTAAGGTCTCCTCTGAAGAATGGCATCTGGACAATGTAACATTCCACAATCCTGTGCTGAAATGTCAACCAATTTCATACGTTCACGGAAGTATTGTTTTTACTTTCTGAGGAACGTCACTCAAAATCGTTTTGTATAAAGGAATCTGATATGACCAAACATTATCATGTATGAAATTACGTCTGAGAATCTATGTTGTTAGTTTATTTCTTGCCATGTTCTATACCTGTAGGTAACCACACGATGTACCAGTACACTCTCATACGCAAATTGTATGATTCAGAATGTTGAGATAACCTGCATTGATCAAAAGCCACGACATGGAGTTATTCGTAGTTTGAACGATTCAGAGCTGCTCCCCATTGGGGCCACCCCCGTGCCCATCACCCTCCCTGAGCCCACCACCACCGCAGTGCCCACCACCCCTGAGCCCACTAGCCCCATGCCCACCAACCCCCCTGAGCCCACCACCACCGCAGTGCCCACCACCCCTGAGCCCACCACCACCCTCATGCCCACCACCCCTGAGCCCACCGCCACCCCTGAGCCCGCCACCCCCACGCCCACCGCCAACCCCGAGCCCACCGCCACCCCTGAGCCCACCGTCACTACTGAGCCCACCGTCACCACTGAGCCCACCACCACCTCTGAGCCCACCGTCACCACTGAGCCCACCGTCACCACTGAGCCCACCACCACCCCTGAGCCCACCACCACCACCCCTGAGCCCACCACCACCACTGAGCCCACCACCACCACGGCAGTGCCCACCGCCACCCCTGAGCCCACCACCACCCCTGAGCCCACCACCACCACCATTCAGAACAGCGACAGTAATGAGTCATCGGATTCGGAAAGTAACAGCAATAAATCACAACAAAGAAAAACTAGGTAAGGTAATGTCACAAATTTTAATTAAGGTTACGGCAGTTGTTTGATTGTTCCCTGAAAGACATATGTTGTCTTTAATTCATCAAATTAGTAGGTGAGAAAGTAGGTATGTGTATAAAATAGGGACACGCTTATTTGTCACACCCAAAAGCTCTGATTGGTCCCCTTGGAGGATAAGACACTCCTGGTAGTTTCTCTAGAACGTGTAATTAGAACCGCCCTGCCTACATAATCAGTGACTTTGCAAAGTATAATTCGAGTCATTCTGACTGCCGACTCCAGGCAGAAGAGAGCTCAGTTGGAACAGACAGGGCTTAGTCACACAGGTTAAGACCTTCTCCAACGCCTCAAGTTAGTTCCTACCCCCGACCTCCACCACCCAAGTGCCTGATCTTCCTCCTGCCCCACAGCCCAACCCAAGTTTTTGACCTTCCCCCACCCCCCAGCCCAGGTTTCTGACATTCTTCCTTCACCCAAGTGCCTGACTTTACATGCTTCCCCCTGCCACCTCCCACAAGTTCCTGGCCTGCTCCTCCACAATTCAGGAATTATCTCCTTGGATTTGACAAAAGCCAATGTCATTCCACTATCTAAGAAGGGTCATTTTATCTGGTCATTACCACATTGTTGTTTGTAGGAGCTGGCTGTGCGCAAGTTGGCTGCCACGTTTCCCACAACACAACAGTGACTACAATCCAGAAATACTTCATTGTCTGTAAAACGCTTTGAGAAATCCGGTGGTCACGAAAGGCGGTATATAAATGCAAGTCTTTACTTTTTTTCTTTAAGGGTAAGAGAGATAATCTAGAAAATGATAGACCTATTTGTCTAATGTTTGTTGTGGGGAAGTTACGAGAATCTATTATTCATCATCATTACCGTCATCATAGGATGTCCCTCGAAACGAGGATGACTTGCTTCCACGCCAAAAAGGATGAGATCACAGGTGTTTTGAATGAAGGACCCGAACTATATCTTCAAGGGTGGAAGATGCCCGTGCGTGGATTTTTTAATGTGTGGTGGCCGTTGCACACCAGCCACCACACGGGCTTGACAGAGCTAGGTCTTGGTCCAGTGGCAAGGATTAATCAAGACAACTGGAGACCAGCTCTGCTGACGGACCTAGTGCGCACACATATCACGGTGTGGGGTGGCCCGTGCTGCCCATGGCCCCAAACTCACGACTCCCCTGGGCCCCAATCACATCCCTCCACAGTCTCTCACCGCTCCTTCGCCCTGACCTCGCTGCTCCTGCTGTATCTGCCCATGCTCCAATCACCGACCTGGACCGTGATGACGTCACTCTTCACCGCCGTTACTTACTCTCCTGCACCAGCTCGCGCTACTCCCTGGAGCTGTATGCCTCCACGCTGCCCCTGGGCCGCTCACCTCTGCTCCTTTTATGGCCCCGACCTGCCACTGGTGTTCTCCCTCAGGTCGGTGCCTCCCTAAGAATCTATTATTAGGGTCACATTGACTGACCATTTGAACAAATATGAACTGATCAGAGAGAGACAGCATGGATTTGTAAAGGTTAAGTCATATCTAATGAACCTAGTTGAATATTTTAGGAAAATAACTAAATGTGATGAATACGAGAATGTCTTTGGATGTTATATTTATATGGATTTCCAGAAGGCAATCAATAAGGTTCCACAAAAAAGTCTGCTACAAAAATGAGAGCACATGGAAATGCTGGTAATCGATTGACATAGGTAGGGGATTGGTTAGGAGGTGGGAGACAGAGAATAGGGATGTACTCCAACTGGCAGGATGTGACTAGTGGTGTCCCCCAGGGATCCATACTAAGGCTTCATCTTTTAGTTATAATTATTAATTACTTAAATGAAGGAATAGAAATCCACATATCAAAGTTTGCTTACAACATGAAATCAGTTAATAGTGTAGATGGGTGCAGAATATTGCAAAGGAACTTTGATAGATTAACTGAGTGGGCAAAACTGTGGCAGATGGAATTCAATGTGAGTCCAGAACAAAGGCACATAACCTTAAAATTAGATCTATGTCATTCAGGATTGATATCAGGAAGCATTTATTCCCACAAAGGGTAGTGGAAATCTGGAACTCTCTCTCCAATAAAGCTGTTGATGCCGGGATTCAACTGAAAATATCAAAACTGAGATTGATAGATTTTTGTTAGGCAAGGGTATTAAGGGATATGGGATCAAGGTGGGTAGATGGAGTTAAAGTAAAGATCAGCCATGATCTAATTGAATGGCTCGAGGGACAGTATGGCCTGCACCTATTCTTATATTGTCCGTCTTGCAATCCCACCCAAGTTGAATTTCATCCCAATCGTCTATTAGGGCCATTGCCTTGGTTTTAGAGAGGTTCAAGTTATATTGCAACAAGCTATGTTTCAAAGATCTGCATTATATTGGGCAAATGGTTTTGCTTGAAGGACACCGAGATTCACCAGTTGTGAATAAACTGAAAGGTTGTTGAATATTCACGTTTCTTTGGGCCAAACTGGGCCCAGCTGCTCGTACCAGTATTTAACAAATGCACGCACAGAGCTGCTGGCAAAGGGAATTTCTGCCTTCCCCATTTTGTCTTGTTGGCAAAAAGAAATACCAGGGAAGTTCCTATACAAGATCTGTTCGACCATTTTTCTATCAACATGCCTCAGGAGCCGGTGACACTTCTGAAACTGAACATTTAAAGATAATACTGGCAACATCAATCTCTGAGGGAACTAAATGTTATTTATCACAAGTTTATAATATAGAACCAAATAAAACAATTCTCTTTTTTTGTTAAATTACATTTCAACTAGTAACCAAATACTGTTCATGAATAACCTGTTAAAATGTATGAACTGAAATTCAGCTGAGACAGTTGGAAAATTTTAATTTATTCATTCTGCTCATTGAATTGCAGGATTAAAAAGATTAACAAGAAAAAGCAAAGGAGTAGAAAGGCAAAACCAAGCAAGAAACGTGGACGAAAACTCTGAAAGGCTTCAACACATCTCTGCACTCATTTAATTTTGCAAATGTTGATACTAGTGTTAAAAATTCGCCACTTCTTTTAAAAAGGTGTTGCCTCTCCCTCATCCAATTCTTCAACAGTCAATGGGTTAATTTCTCACAAAGACCAGCCCCAAGTATCCCCGGGTTTTGTGATGAAAGTTTTCAGCAATGTGGAGCATTTTGAAGTCATTTACACCTGGGCACACATTGGCCTCGATATTAACGCACACCCCCCCACACTGGCTTACCCTCTGCAGATCGCAGCTCATCTCTCCCCTATAGGTGGGGATGTGATTAGTGACATCCCCACCTCAAGATCCGATCCCTGGTTCCCTCCTACGATTGTCGATCTCCGCGTCCCCCCCCCACATAAGTCCTAATCTTTCGCTCCCTCCCTCCCTCCCAATTACCTCTTTCTTCCCCCCTGCCCCACCAGCACCAAGAACAAATTTCTCCCGATTACCAGCGACCGTCCCCAAGGCTCCCAGGCTGCGGCCTCCTGCTGCTTGTTTTCCCACCCGGCAGTCGGCCAACCTGTCAATTGGTATGGCTGCTGTGCAGGAAACGGTAGAAAAAAAGTTATAATGAGGTCTTGCTGTTCAATTTGGCAGGACCTCCGCACCCTAGGCCTTGCCGGTTTTTCTCGCACTGCCAAGTTCCCCTGCACCCTCCCGCCCTCCCCTCAACTCCTAAATCCTCAGCTGAAAAAATTAGGGGTTCCGAGTCTGATGCTCTTAGTGTTGTAATTTAACATTTCTTCTATCTTCTGCAGGCTATTTGAAAATAGTTTATTTTAATTAGCTGTACTCTTCAAACTGTTGCTTTTCATTGCATTCATAAAATAAAGCACCCATGTCTTATAATTACACTTTCATTTTTCGAACAGAGACTCACTTAACAGGTAACAAGTGAGAGCCATGAATTAATATTGCTACAATAGAAAAATTAACCCTTTCATTACACTTACATGCACTCCCCTGATAGTAGACATATCATCATCATAGGCAGTCCCTCGGAGTCGAGGATGACTTGCTTCCACTCTAAAACTGAGTTCTCAGGTGACTGAAGAGTCCGATGCGGGACCTACAGTCTCTGTCACAGATGGGGCAGATGGTGGTTGAAGGAATGGATGGGTGGGGTGCCTGGGTTGCCATGTGCTCCTTCTACTGTCTACTCTTGGCGAAGAGACTCGAGGTGTTCAGCGCCTTCCCGGATGCTTTTCCTCCACTTTGGGCGATCTTGGGCCAGGGATTCACAGGTGTCGGTGGGGATGTTACATTTTTTCAAGGAGGCTTTGAGGGTGTCCTTGAAGTGTTTCCTCTGCCCACCTGGAGCTTGCTTGCAGGTTGGGTGCTCCAAGTAGAGCGCTTGTTTTGGGAGTCTCGTGTCAGGCATGCGGACGATGTGGCCATCCAGCAGATTTGATCATGCGTGGTCAGTGCTTCGATGCTGGGGATGTTGGACTGAGTGAGAACACTGACATTGGTGCACCTATCCTGCCAGTGGATTTGCAGGATCTTGCTGAGGCAGCGCTGGTGGTACTTCTCCAGTGTTTTCCATACCTCGGGAGCCTACTGTCAACAAGGGCAGACATCAATGACAAGGACCAACACCACCTTCAGTGTGCCAGTGCAGCCTTCGGTCACCTGAGGAAGAGAGTTTTTGCTGCTTGCTGTGGGGTCAGCGATGTGGGGAAAAAAAATTCCACCATTATAACAATGTTGGGATCAGCAATGTAACTATCAAGCAAGTGCTCGTCCCTATACCCGGTTGTATCTCTGGATCACGTTGTAAAGAAGGCATAAACATTCTTTATTGGACCCGAAGGAGAACTTCTGCTTCTCTTGCTTCACAAAGAAAGTAGAATAAAAAAAACATTTTTAAACTTACATTTTTGGGCAACATCTGGCCTCGACCTTCTTCCCCACTAGATTGGCCTGGCTGGATCCTCAGTGCAGCTTCCCGCTCAGACTGCTGAGTTAAAATTCCGTCAGCTCCGTATGATGCCATCAGGTCCCAAAATACATACAGGAAAATGAACTCTGCCAGATTTGGGTAACTAATCTTGCCACTTGCTAAGTAGAGCAAGTTAAAATCAGGAACCATCAGCTCCTGTGCGGGCTAGGGTTAAAATCGCCTCCGACTTTGCATCAATCATTAACTCTGGTAATGCATCCCATGGCCTCAACACCCTCTATCAAAATGGTTTTTGTGGTGTGTGCTGTATAATCGGTGAACTATACCCCTCAGTCTGTGAAGCGCTTTTCGGACTTCCTGAGATCAGGATAGACGCTATATAAATGCAAGTTATTTTCTTTAATTAGCTCTACGATGAATATATTCCCACTGAATCCAGCAACTCCTGTACCTCACCAATAATGGTTCCTCACACTGTGTGACATGGGGAATGCATTTTGGATTTACAATGTTGACTTTGTATACAAAATGCTTGGGATAGCCAAGTCTGCCCAAGACCAGTAAG
Source organism: Pristiophorus japonicus (assembly GCF_044704955.1). Lineage (NCBI taxonomy): Eukaryota > Metazoa > Chordata > Chondrichthyes > Pristiophoridae > Pristiophorus > Pristiophorus japonicus. The sequence goes on along the minus strand of NC_091979.1, from coordinate 170,952,649 downwards.
GGAAAACCTAACAATTATTTCATGGCTTGCTATTATGTGTGGAAGATAACCGAGCTGATAAAGTAATCTCATCTAGCATGGAACCTCATTCTGTTCTTTGATAAGAAATCTTGGGGCTGAAATTCACCATCCCCGAAGGGACAACTGCCGCAGAGTTTGGGCGGGTGACCGATAAAATCAATGCGGCGCCGCAGTCGGATGATTTTCCCTCCCCGAGCCATATTCAGCTTGGGGCGGATTTGAGTGGTGTGCACTTCCGCCGGAAACGGCGCGCTGAAGCCGCTATAAAGGAGACATTCTAGCGGAGAGCTCTGCAGCGTGCGGGCCACTGAAAAGCCACCAGGAAAGGGATTTTCAGCTGCAAAAATATGAGCCTTTTCCCAGCGGTGCCCCCACAAGGTCAAGGATAATGCTATGCTCATAATAAATGATGAAACTGAGTTCTGTGTACAATGAGCAAATGTGATCTTAGCTCGTTTAATAAGACTCCAGAGTGCAGGTACCTCGTGGGTGGCCTGCTTATATACCGTGCTCCCAAGGGATACTGGGATCCCTTGGGACTCCAACAAGTAGGCCTCTGGTGGTAGTGTAATACAGGTTACAAGAGGTTAAATACATAACATCACTCGCCCCGTGAAGACAACAGTACACTTATTTACAAGGTGAGACGATCTGGGGCTTTTCGCTCCCTTGTCGATCGTCTCGGTACAAATGCGGGTGTGGGTGAGTTGGTCAGTTCTTCACTGGGCTGTTGGGCAACCGACCTTGCCAGGCTGCTGGGGATGGTGAGTTCAGCTTCGTGGTCAACCATGATGTCAGTTGCCACTTGTGTGTGTGTGTTGGAGGGTCAAAGTTGGTGGTGTCCTCTTCGGGTTGTTCATAGCTATTGGTGAACCGCAATTTGATTTGGTCCAAATGTTTTCTGTGCGTTTGTCCATTGGCCAATTTGACCTGAAACACCCTACTCCCCTCTTTGGCTGTGACTGTGCCAGCGTGCTATTTGGGACCATGTCCATAATTGAACACAAACACAAGGTCATTGATCTCAATATCGCGTGACAAATTTGCACAGCCATGGTACACACGTTGTTGATGCTGCTTGCCATCCACGTGATCATAGAGATCAAGGTGGACAAGAGAGAGCCTTGCTTTTAGCGCCCTTTTCATGAACAGCTTGACTGGGGGAACCCTGGTGAGTGAGTGGGGCCTGATGTGGTAGCTGAGCAGCACTCAGGACAGCCGAATCTTCAGGGAGCCTTCCGACACACGTTTCAAGCTTTGATGGTCTGTGTTTTGTATCTGTAAAGCATGCACTCCCATGTTCCGCCACCAGGAAGCGCATCCCCTGAATTCTCAAAGGATCCCAGCAGCCCTTGGGAGCACCAAATATAAGCCTGCCCCTAAGGCCTATTCCTCACTCTGGAGTGTCTTAATAAAGACTGAGGTCACTGTTACTTTAACTTCCCTGTGTGCAGTCTCATCTGTGTTAGGAACACAACAACTGGTGGCGAGTATACGAATCCAACGCAAAGATGCAGCAAACTGTGGGAATCCTGGAGAAGTTCTCGGAGGGTGAGGACTGGGAAGCCTATGTCGAACGGCTAGACCAGTACTTTGTAGCCAACGAGCTGGACGGAGAAGGAAGCGCTGCAAAAAGGAGAGCGGTCCTCCTCATGGTCTGTGGGGCACCGACCTACAGCCTCATGAAGAATCTTCTGGCTCCGGTGCAACCCATAGATAAGTCGTATGAGGAGCTGTGTACACTGGTTCGGGAGCATCTTAACCCGAGGGAGAGCGTGCTGATGGCGAGATATCGGTTCTACACGTGCCAGCGATCTGAAGGTCAGGAAGTGGCGTGCTATGTCGCCGAGTTAAGGCGACTTGCAGGACAATGTGAGTTTGATGGCTATCTGGAGCAGATGCTCAGAGACTTTTTTGTACTGAGCATTGGCCACGAGTCCATCCTACGAAAACTTTTGACTGCAGAGACACCGACCTTCAGTAAGGCCACTGCGATAGTACAGGCGTTTATGTCCACCAGTGATAACACCAAACAAATCTCTCAGCACACAAGTGCTAGCAATGTTCATAAATTAACTGGAACTTGTTTGCGAGCAGAAATGTACAGGGCAGAAACCACGAGTCTGCAACTGCCAGCAGGCCTCAGGTGACCCAGATGACTCAGAGTCCGCAACAAAAGATGAATGCAAGGCAATTCACACCTTGTTGGCGTTGTTGAGGCTTCCATTCAGCCTATTCATGCCGCTTCAAACGGTATGTTTGCAAGAGCTGTGGAACAATGGGGCATCTCCAACGAGCATTGCAGATGAGCTGCAAGGTCTGCAAAACCCTGCTACTCACCACGTGGCAGAGGAAGATTGGTCCATGGTGGATCAAAGCAATTTCGAGCCTCAGAGAGAGGAGGCAGATGCTGAAGTACACGGGGTGCACACATTTTCGACGAAATGTCCACCGATAATGCTAAATGTAAAATTGAATGGCTTACCCGTAGTCATGGAACTGGACACTGGCACTAGGCAATCCATCATGAGTAAAAAGATGTTTGAGAGACTGTGGTGCAACAAGGCACTCAGACCCGCCCTGAGCCCCATCCACACGAAACTGAGAACGTACACCAAAGAGCTCATCACTGTCCTAGTCAGCGCCATGGTCAAGGTCACCTACGAGGGCACGGTGCACAAACTGCCACTCTGGATAGTGCTGGGCGATGGCCCCACACTGCTTGGAAGGTGCTGGCTGGGCAAAATCCGCTGGAACTGGGATGACATCTGAGTGCTATCACATGTCGATGAGGCCTCATGTACCCGGGTTCTAAACAAATTTCCTTCCCTTTTTGAGCCAGGCATTGGAAACTTTTCCGGGGCGAAGGTGCGGATCCACTTGGTCCCAGAGGCATGCTGGCAGAAGGCAAGATGTTCACCAAGCTCGACCTGACTTCGGTCTACATGACGCAAGAGCTGGAAGAGTCTTCGAAGGGCCTTACCTGCATCAACTCGCACAAGGGACTGTTCATCTACAACAGATGCTTGTTTGGAATTCGGTTGGCTTCAGTGTCTTCCAGAGAAACATGGAGAGCCTACTCCAATTTGGTACCACGCACGGTGATTTTTCAGGACGTAATTTTGGTCACAGGTCGGGACACCTTCGAGCACCTACAAAACCTGGAGGAGATCCTCCAGCGACTGGATCACGTAGGGCTGCGGCTGAAGAGGTCGAAATGCGCCTTCATGGCAACAGAAGTGGAGTTTTTGGGGAGAAAGATCGTGGCGGATGGCACTCGGCCCACAGACGCCAAGACAGAGGCTATCAGGAATGCGCCCAGGTCACAGAACATCACAGAGCTGCGGTCGTTCCTGGGACTCCTCAGCTATTTTGGTAACTTCCTACCGGGGTTAAGCACCCTCTTAAAGCCCCTACATGTGTTATTGCGTAAAGGTGAGAACTGGGTATGGGAAAAAACCAAGTAATTGCTTTTGAGAAAGCCAGAAACATTTTGTGCTCCAACAAGCTGCTTGTATTGTATAACCCGTGTAAAATACTTGTGCTAGCATGTGATGCATCGTCGTACGTAGTCGGGTGTGTATTACAACAAGCTAATGTTGCGGAGAATTTGCAACCTGTCGCCTATGCTTCCAGGAGCTTGTCGAAGGCCGAGAGGGCCTACAGCATGATTGAGAAAGAGGCATTAGCGTGTGTGTTCGGGGTAAAGAAAATGCATCAGTACCTATTTGGCCTCAAATTTGAGCTGGAAGCCGATCACAAGCCCCTCATATCCATGTTCGCTGAAAAGAAGGGGATAAATACTAATGCCTCAGCCCGCATACAAAGGTGGGCACTCGCGCTATCAGAGTATAACTATGCCGTCCGCCACAGGCCAGGCACCGAGAACTATGCAGATGCTCTTAGTCGACTATCATTGCCCACCACGGGGGTGGAAATGGCGCAACCTGCAAACTTGTTGATGGTGGCGCAGCCCGCAGACTTGTTGATAGTTATGGACGCATTTGAAAATGATAAATCACCTGTTACAGCTCGCCAGATTAGGACTTGGACCAGCCAAGGTCCTCTGCTGTCCCGAGTAAAAAAACTGTGTACTGCATGGGAGCTGGGCCAGCATCCCCATTGAAATGCAAGAGCCAATCAAGCCATTCGAGCGGCGAAAGGACGAGCTGTCCATTGAGGCAGATTGCCTCTTGTGGGGTAACCACGTAGTGCTACCCAAAAAGTGCAGGGAGACGTTCATCTCGGATCTCCACAGCACACACCCGGGTATAGTAATGATGAAAGTGATAGCCAGATCCCACGTGTGGTGGCCCGGTATCAACTCTGACTTCGAGTCCTGTGCACAGCAATGCCGCGTTGAACAACGTGCCCAGTTAGGCACCTCTAAATTTGTGGTCCTGACCCTCCAGACCATGGTCGAGGATCCATGTCGACTATGCGGGCCCGTTTCTCGGTAAAATGTTCCTGGTGGTGGTGGATGTTTTTTCAAAATGGATTGAATGTGAAATAATGTCGGGAAGCACCGCCACCGCCACCATTGAAAGCCTGAGGGCCATGTTTGCCACCCACGGCCTGCCTGAAATACTGGTCAGTGTCAACGGGCCATGTTTCACCAGTGCCGAATTTAAAGAATTCATGACCCGCAATGGGATCAAACATGTCACCTCGGCCCCGTTTAAACCAGCCTCCAATGGGCAGGCAGAATGGGCAGTACAAACAATCAAACAGAGCCTTAAATGAGTCACAGAAGGCTCACTCCAAACCCGCCTGTCCCGAGTACTGCTCAGCTACCGCACAAGACCCCACTCGCTCACAGGGGTGCCCCCAGCTGAGCTACTCATGAAAAGGACACTTAAAACCAGACTCTCGCTGGTTCACCCCAACTGGCATGATCAGGTAGAGAGCAGGCGGCAGCAACAAAATGTAAATGATGGTCGCGCCACTGTGTCACGGGAAATTTATCTGAATGACCCTGTGGTATGTGCTAAACTATGGACGTGGTCCCAAGTGGATTGTGGGCACAGTGATAGCTAAAGAAGGGAATAGGGTGTTTGTCGTCAAACTAGACAATGGACAAATTTGCAGAAAGCACCTGGACCAAACGAGGCTGCGGTTCACAGACTGCCCTGAACATCCCACAGCAGACACCACCTTTTTTGAGCCCACAACACACACCCAAAGGATCAACGACACCACCCCGGACCAGGAAATTGAACCCATCATGGCCAGGCTCACCCAGCAGCCCTGCAGGGCCAACAACACGCCGGGCCAACAACACGCCAGCCCAGCGAGGGTATAGCCAACACACCAGAACAGACATTTGTACTGAGGCCGTCCACCAGGGAAAGAAAGGCTCCCGACCACCTCACCTTGTAAATAGTTTTCACTTTGACTTTGGGGGCGGGGGGAGTGATGTTGTGTATCTGTAAAGCATGCACTCCCATGTTCCGCCACCAGGGAGTGCATCCCCTGAAGTCCCAAGGGATCCCTTGGGAGCACTATATATAAGCCGGCCCCTAAGGCCTGTTCCTTACTCTGGAATGTCTTAAAAAGACTGAGGTCACTGTTATTCCAACCTCCTTGTGTGTCGTCTCATCTGTGTTAGGAACACAATAATCTGAACTGCCCGTTCTGCCTGGCCATTGGATGCAGGTTTGAACGGGGCAGATGTGATGTGTTTGATCCCATTGGGGGTCATGAATTCCTTGAATTCTTCACTGTTGAAGCACAGCCCATTGTCGCTGACTCGGACATCAAGCAAGCTGTGCGTGGCAAACATGGCTCGAAGGCTTTCAATCATGGCCGTGGACGTACTTACAGACATTATCGCACATTCAATCTCTTTTGAGTAAGTGTCCACGACAACCAAAAACATATTGCCTAGAAATGGGCCTGCATAGTCCACGTGGATCCTCGACCACAGTTTGGAAGGCCAGGACCACAAACTTAACAGTGCCTCTCTGGGTGCATTGCTCAGCTGAGAGCAAGTGTTGCACTCTAAATCTGAGTCGATGCCTGGCCACCACACATGGGATTTGGCTATGGCTATGGCTTTCATCATTACAATGCCTGGATGGGTGCTGTGCAGCTCATGTATGAACGTACCTCTGCCTTTCTTGGGCAAGACCACGCGATTGCCCCACAACAGACAGTCCGCCTGCAGGGACATTTCGTCTTTGCGCCTGTGGAATGGCTTAATTGCCTCCTGCATTTCCGCTGGGACACTGGACCAGCTCCCATGGAGGACACAGTTTTTTACCAAGGACATTAAAGGATCCTGGCTGGTCCAGCTCCTGATCTGGCGGGCCATAATGGGGGACTTTTCGTTCTCGAATGCCTCCATGACCATGAGCAAGTCTGCTGGCTGTGCCATTTCCACCCCGGTGGAGGGCAATGGCAGCCAACTGAGAGCATCTGCGCAGTTCTCTGTGCCCGGTCTGGAGCAGATTACATAGTTGTATGCTGACAGCGTGAGCACCCATCTTTGGATGCGGGCAGAGGCATTGGTGTTAATCCCTTTGCTCTCAGAGACTAGCGATATGAGCGACTTGTGGTCAATTTCAAGCTCAAACTTGAAGTCAAATAAGTACTGGTGCATTTTTTTTACCCCGTAAATGCACGCCAGAGCCTCTTTTCCAATCATGCTGTAGGCCCTTTCGGCCTTGGACAAACTCCTGGACACATAACGACCAGTTGCAAGATTCCCAATTTGTTAGCCTGTTGTAACACACACCCGACCCTGTATGACGACGCATCACAAGCTAGCACTAATCTTTTACAAGAATTATGCAGGACAAGCAGTTTGTTTGAACACAACAGATTTCTGGCTTTCTTAAAGGCAGCCTCTTGTGAATTCCCCCATACTCTGTCATCTCCCTTGCGCAGTAGTCCCAGGAACGACTGCAGCTCCGTCACGTTCTGTGGTCTTGGCGTGTTCTTGATGGCCTCCGTCTTGGCATCAGTGGGTCTGATGCCATCTGCCGTGATTCTTCTTCTCAAGAAATCGACCTCGTGCGCCAGGAAAACACACTTTGAGCCTTTCAACCTGAGCCCCACGTGATCCAACCGACTAAGAATCTCTTCTAGAAAAATCAAGTACTCAATGGTGTCCTGACCTATAACCAGTATGTCGTTCTGAAAAACCATGGTGTGAGGAACCGACTTTAGCAGGCTCTCTATGTTCTGTTGGAAGATTGCCGCGGCCGACCGAATCCCGAACGGGCACCGGTTATAGATGAACAGACCTTTGTACGTGTTGATGCAGGTGAGGCCTTTCGAAGACTCCTCCAGCTCCTGTGTCATGTAGGCCGAGGTCAGGTCTAGCTTGGTGAACGTCTTCCCTCCAGCCAGGGTTGAGAATAGGTCGTCTGCCTTGAGTAGCGGATACTGGTCCTCTAGCGAAAAACGGTTAATCGTTACTTTATTGTCCCCACAAATTCTAACCGTGCTGTCCTCTTTAAGTACCGGGACAATTGGACTAGCCCACTCATTCAATCCCACCGGCGCAATGATACCTTCTTGCTGCAGTCTGTCCAGCTGAATTTCCACTTTCTCACGCAACATTTGGGTACCGCCCTGCCTTGTGGTGGATGGGTCGCATATCGGGAACCAAATGGACCTGCACTTTCGCCCCCAAGAAGCTTCCAATGCCTGGCTTGAACAACGATGAGAACTTGCTCAGAACATGGGCACTGTAGAATTTACCAATATCTCGCAAAGATTCCAGGTACCTTTCCCCTGCAGAGGAGAAGAATCCCTTTCTCGGCTTTTAAAATGAGTTTAAAGGGGCAGACAAAGCCTGCGGGGGATAAAAGGGGATGCATTCATGGAGACCACCCCCCCCCGCCAGTGTTTGGACTCATAGGAAAGGGAATTCAAAATGGACCGAAATTACAGAAGCCTGAGATCCCCTAAACATCTATGGGAAGGAGTATATCAATTTTAAGATTCTACAACATTTTGGCTGTGAAAAAGAGTTACCAAATACAGGAGGTGGGGCTAACCTCTGAAGCAAATACGTGTATTAAGGATCCCAGGCTGTCTGGGGGAACTATTCATCTCCTAAGAGATAATCGAATTACCCAATCAAGCACAATGGAAATCATGGTCAGGAAACTGGACAATCCTAAAACAATGCAAAACCAGTGATAGCAGATTCTCACACGCTAATCGAGTTACTGCTGACAAAGGAGACATTTGAAAATCAATGGACAGAACAGTTTAAACAGAGCCCAAGAGATTTGATGGGAGATAACGGAGCCTTTTTTTGGGATATATCTATCCCCCAGTTTTACAAGGAAAAACTAACAGAACACAGACTGGAACTCGCACAGACTCGAACAAGGACACAGACGGGAACACAGACACAGACACAAGCAGCCTGCTTCCTCAACAGTGAAGAAATGGAATAGTGAAGGAAACTACCAGAACTCATCAGGAACTGACCGAGCACGAGGCCCATGAAACAGAAGGTTGTCAGCAACCAAATTGACAACCACTCTACAATCTAATTCTGAACGACCCAACAGCGGAGAAATTACCAAAAAGGACTAACTAAAACTATTCCTAACCAAAGAAAGTGGGTACTTACCCCATACATCCAAAATGCAACTTAGCACATCAACGGACGCACCCCAACCGAAGACTACGCAGTCCGAAATCCTCTCCTCCATCTGGGGTGCGGCTCACCTAGAAGGCCAAGTGCAGCGAACCCCGAAACCGCGATTCACCAGCAATTGTCTAAAGGGATTGGTGAGCATAGCCCATGAACCCTCAGAGCTATAACTTAGTTAGTTAGGGGAATTGGGAGGGGGGAGGCTGGGATAACTTGAGTAAATGTATCTGCATTCTCCTCTTTACTCCATTTAGAGTTTAAGCTGTATTCTTTTCCCCACAGGCTGTAATTTGACAATTTATTCAATGTGTTGTACCCCTCAGTGTGTATTGGTCTGTGTGTGTTATTAAAGGTGTGCCTTTTACTTCTTTTTAAACACAATAAAGCCGTAACTGCTTCCGACCTTGAAACCGATTGTCTGTCCAAGTCTGTCACAGTCCCTTCATAATTCCAGTGTCTAGAACCAAGGGTGTGGGAGCGATTCGGAACCGCTCATATAAGGTCAGAAGGGAAAGCTGACCCCCTGCAAACCACCCCTTACAGCACATGAGGCGTCATCGACGGACGAAAGCGATTGGATGGCATCCCAGTTCCAGTGGAATTTTCCCAACCAGTTTCTGCCAAACAGTAGGAGCAAGGAAATCTTGCTGCAGTTGCACAGGGCCTTGGTGAGGCCCCACCTGGAATATTGTGTTCAGTTTGATCTCCTAATCTGAGGAACGACGTTCTGGCTATTGAGGGAGTGCAGCGAAGGTTCACCAGACTGATTCCCGGGATGGCTGGGCTGTCATATGAGGAGAGACTGGATCAACAGGGCCTTTATTCACTGGAGTTTAGAAGGATGAGAGGGGATCTCATAGAAACATATAAGATTCTGACTGAACTAGACAGGCCAGATGCAGGAAGAATTTCCCGATGTTGGGGAACTTCTTCACTCAGAGAGTTGTTAACCTGTGGAATTCCCTGCCACAGCGACCTGGAGTACTGCGTGCAGTTTTGGTCACCTTACTTAAGGAAGGATATACTAGCTTTGAAGGGGGTACAGAGACGATTCACTGGGCTGATTCTGGAGATGAGGGGGTTACCTTATGATGATAGATTGAGTAGACTGGGTCTTTACTCATTGGAGTTCAGAAGGATGAGGGGTGATCTTATAGAAACATTTAAAATAATGAAAGGGATAGACAAGATAGAGGCAGAGAGGTTGTTTCCACTGGTCGGGGAGACTAGAACTAGGGGGCACAGCCTCAAAATACGGGAGAGCCAATTTAAAACCAAGTTGAGAAGGAATTTCTTCTCCCAGAGGGTTGTGAATCTGTGGAATTCTCTGCCCAAGGAAGCAGTTGAGGCTAGCTCATTGAATGTATTCAAGCCACAGATAGATAGATTTTTAACCAATAAGGGAATTAAGGGTTATGGGGAGCTGGCGGGTAAGTGGAGTTGAGTCCACGGCCAGATCAGCCATGATCTTGTTGAATGGCGGAGCAGGCTCGAGGGGCTAGATGGCCTACTCCTGTTCCTAATTTTTATGTTCTTATGTTGTTGATGCCAGTTCATTGGATATATTCAAGAGGGAGTTAGATATGGCCCTTATGGTTAAGGGATCAAGGGGTATGGAGAGAAAGCAGGAAAGGGGTACTGAAGGAATGATCAGCCATGATCTTATTGAATGGCGGTGCAGGCTCGAAGGGCCGAATGGCCTACTCCTGCACCTATTTTCTATGTTTCTATGTTTCGAATAAAGGATCCTCTAGGAATGAGTGACCATAACATGGTTGAATTTCAAATTCAGTTGGAGGGTGAGAAGGTTGGATCTCTAACCAGTGTCCTCAGCTTAAATAAAGGAGACTACAAAGGTATGAGGGCAGAGTTGGCTAAAGTGGACTTGGAAAATAGATTATAGAGCAATGGTTGATAAGCAGTCGCAGACATTTAAGGAAATATTTCATAACTCTCAGCAAAAATATATCCCAATGAGAAGGACAGGCTGTAAGAGAAGAGATAAACATCCATGGCTAACTAAAGAAATAAGGGATGGTCTCGAATTGAAAACAAGGGCATACAATGTGGGCAAAACTAGGGGAAGGCCAGAGCATTGGGAAATTTTTAAAAGCCAGCAAAGAACAACTAAAAAAATAATAGAAAGGGAAGATTGATTATGAAAGTAAACTAGCATAAAATATAAAAACAGATAGTAAGAGTTTCTACAGGTATATAAAACAAGAAAAGAGTGGCTCAAGTAAATGTTGGTACCCTGGAGGATGAGACTGGGGAATTAATAATGGTGCAAAGACTTTAAACAAATATTTTGTATCAGTCTTCATGGTAGAATAAACTAAAAACATCCCAATAGGGGATAATCAAGGGTCTATAGGGAGGGAGGAACTTAGTACAATCACTATCATTTAGGAAGTAGTACTCGGTAAAATAATGGGACTAAAGTTGTCAAGTCCCCTGGATCTGATGGCTTGCATCCTCGGGTCCTAAAAGAAGTGACTGCAGAGATAGTGGATGCCTTGCTTGTAATCTACCAAAATTCCCTGGATTCTGGGGAGTTCCCAGCAGATTGGAAAACCGCAAATGTAATGCCCTTATTTAAAACAGGAGGCAGACAGAACGCAGGAAAGTACAGACCAGTTAGCCTAACATCTGTCGTTGGGAAAATGCTGTAGCCCATTATTAAGGAAGCAGCAGCAGAACATTTGGAAAAACATAATTCAATCAAGCAGAGTCAGCATGGTTTTATGAAAGGGAAATTGTTATGTATGTTAACTGGGTTTTACCTGCTACCGGAGGGCGCAACTGTCGGAGTCCTAATGGTCATTGGCAAACATGTGCAAGCCGTGTATATAATGTTGGCAGCTATGCTGAATCCTCACTTTGAGAATAAATAAACTGGAGTAAGGTCATGCCTGAACCAGCTCACCATACTTAGCCTCGTGGAGTTATTTGATACCCTTAACAATTGGCAACGAGGTAAAAATATGAACTTTCACACAACCATGTCTGTTGGAATTTTGGAGAGATCCGTGGAAGGGGAAGACTGGGAGAATTTCACTGATCGCCTCGACCAGTTCTTCGTAGCCAATGGATTGGAAGGAACCGATAACGCAATTAAGCACAGAGCGGTTCTCCTCAATGTTTATGGGTCAAAAATTTATGGCCTTTTCAAGAATCTACTCTCACTGAGTCGACCAACGGATGAGACTTACGATGAATTGTGTACGCTGGTTCGGAACCACTTTAAACCAAAGGAAAGCATCATCATGGCGAGGTATCATTTCTATACGCACAATCGATCCGAGGGCCAGGAAGTGGCGGAATTTTGTTGCCGACCTGAGACGTCTCGCTGGGTGGTGCAACTTCGGAGCTGCATTGGAGGAAATGCTGCGGGACTTTTTCGTGCTTGGCATTGGCCATGAGGTCATCCTTTGAAAGCTACTGGCTGCTGAATGTCTGGACCTGAGTAGGGCCATTACGATCGCCCAGACATGCATGTCCATGGACAAAAACTCGAAACAGGTATCTTCCCAGCATCGAAACTCACCGGCAAGTACTGTACATAAAATAATATCATCGGCAGACAGAGCTGCACATGGCAGGGCCTATTCGACGGCAGTCATATGACTTGCAACTGCTCAAAGTCCGCCATCGGGGTTAAATCAAATCTTGCCTTGTTGGCATTGCAGGGGCTATCATCGGGCCCATCAATTCCAATTCAAGCAATATGTGTGCAAAGGGGAACCTTCAGCTAATGTGTCTGCAACTGAGCAAGCATGCTGCGACACACCACGTGGCTGAGGATGATCGATCCAGTGTGGAGCAAGCGGCACAGGCAACTCAAGTCAAGGTATAGGACAAAGAAGTGTATGGGGTACATTCTTTTACCAAAAGTCCTCCAGTAATGCTGGAAGTTAAATTAAATGGGGTGGCAGTATCCATGGAATTGGACACAGGTGCCAGACGGCTTTCGAAAAGCTGTGGGACACTAAGGCAAAAAGACCCAAACTGAGCCCAATCAATGCGAAGCTGCGTACTTACACCAAAGAGCTCATACCAGTCATTGGCAGCGCGGCAGTAAAGGTATTGTACGATGGACCTGTGCATGATTTATCGTTGTGGATCGTTCCAGGCAATGGCCCAACACGGTTCGTCAGGAGTTGGCTTGAAAAAATTTAATGGAACTGGAACGATATTAAAGCCTTATCATCAGTGGATGACGTTTCGTGTGCTCAAGTGCTGAGCAAGTTTCACTCCTTGTTCAAACCAGGCATCGGAACTTCACGGGAGCCAAGGTGCAGATCCACCTAGGCCCGGATGCAAGACCCATCCATCACAAGGCTCGGGCAGTTCCATACTTGATGAGGAAGAAGGTCACGATAGAACTGGACAGACTTCAATGGGAAGGAATCATATCATCAGTCACGTTCAGTCCAATTGTCCCAGTGTTGAAAAATGATGGCACGGTCAGGATCTGCGGCGACTACCAGGTAACGATCAACCGAATCTCGATACAGGATCAGTACCCGTTACCCAAGGCTGACGACCTGTTTGCAATGCTAGCGGGGCGGAAGTCGTTCAACAAATTGGACCTGGCCTCCACTTACATGACACAGGAACTGGTCGAATCGTCGAAAAAACTGACGTGCATCAACACGCACAAAGGACTGTTTATGTACCACAGATGCCCTTTCGGAATTCGCTCAGTGGCAGCCATATTTCAGAGAAACATGGCGAGTTTGCTGAAGACCGTCCCGAGAACCATCGTGTTCCAAGACGACATCCTGATCACTGGTCGCGATGCCACCGAACACCTGCACAACCTGGAAGAGGTTCTACGTCGTTTGGACAGAGTGGGACTCAGGCTAAAACACTCTAAGTGCATTTTCATGGCATCAGAAGTAGAATTCCTGGGGAAACAGATTGTAGCAGACGGCATCAGGCCATCAAGAATGCACCCAAACCCCAGAGTGTGACGGACTACATTTGTTCCTGGGTCTTCTCAACTATTTCGGTAACTTTCTACCTAATTTGAGCACAATGCTGGAGCCCTTGCACATGTTGCTGAGAAAGGGTAACAACTGGGTTTGGGGCAAATCTCAAATCAGAGCCTTTGAGGCCAGGAACCTCCTATCTTGCAATAAATTACTGGTACACTATGTCCCATGTAAACGGTTAGTGATGGCCTGCGACGCCCCATCATATGGGGTTGGTTGTGGCTCCAGCAAGCCAATGCATCAGGCAAACTCCAACCAGTTGCATATGCATCTAGAAGTCTGTCTAAGGTTGAAAGAGGTTATACTATGGCAGAGAAAGAGGATTTAGCATGTGTATATGGGATTAGGAAAATGCACTAATACCTGTTTGGGCTTTGGTTTGAGCTTGAAACAGACCACAAGCTGCTCATTTCAGTGTTTTCTGAGAGCAAAGGTATAAACACCAATGCCTCATCCCGCATCCAAAGATGGGCACTGACATTTATTCGCTTATGATTATGTCATCCGCCACAGACCAGGCACTGAAAACTGCGCTTAGCCGGCTACCATTGTCCACAACCGGGGTGGAAATGCCGCAGCCCGCAGACTTGCTGCTGGTCATGGATGCCTTCAAGAGCGAGGATCACCTGTCACGGCTCGCCAAATTAGGACCTGGACCAGCCAGCATCCTGTACTGTCAAGTGTAAAAAGGTGTGTCCTAAATGGAAATTGATTTGCCATTCCCAGGGAAATGCAGGATGAAATTAAGCCTTATAGCCACCGCAAAGATGAATTGTCTATTCAGTCTGATTGTCTGTTATGGGGTAGTCATGTTGTTATGTCAAAAAAAGGCAGGGAAACTTTTGTGCGAGATTTACACAGTACCCACCCAAGCATTGTCATGATGAAGGCTATTGCTAGGTTTCACGTTTGGTGGTCCGGCATTGACTCGGACTTGGAGTCATGCTTGCATCAGTGCAACACTTGCATGCAACTGAGTAACGCACCTGTGGAGGCTCCGCTGAAACTGTGGTCATGGCCATCCAAACCGTGGTCAAGGATCCACATAGACTTTGCCGGCCCGTTCTCGGCAAAATGTTTTTAGTGGTAGTGGACGCTTACTCCAAATGGATTGAATGTGTAATCATGTCATCCAGAACATCCACAGCCACTATTGAATGCCCCCGGGCCATGTTCACCACCCATAGCCTGCCCAACGTCTTTGTCACGCGTTTCACCAGTTCAGAGTTCCACGGGTTTATGACTCATAATGGCATCAAGCATGTCAGGTCTTCCCCTTTCAAACCCATGTCTAACGGTCAAGCGGAGCGGGCTGTCCAAACCATTAAGCAGAGACTAAAACGTGTGACTCATGGCTCCCTACAGACCTGCTTGTCCCGCATTCTGCTCACTTACCGGACGAGACCCCACTCGCTCACCGGGGTCCCTCTTGCTGAGCTGTTACTGAAGAGAGGCCTCAAAACCAGGCTCTCCCTTGTACACCCGGATCTCAATGATCATGTCAAAACCAGAAGGCAATGGCAGCAATGGTACCATGATCGTGCGGCCGTATCACGTGACATTGCTGTTCATGACCCTGTGTTTGCCCTGAATTATGGTCATGGTACAAAGTGGGTTGCTGGCACAGCTTTGGCCAAGGAGGGGAACATGGTGTTTGTAGTCAAACTGTTAAACGGCCAAACATGCAAGAGGCACATCGACTAAACCAAACTGCGATTCACAGACAACCCAGAATAAATGAAGATGGCATCATCATCGACCGACCAACCAATACACATCCAACCATCAGTTAACCCTTGTGTCATTCACGAAGATGAACCTACCATTCCCGACAGTCCTGTCAGACTGACTGCTCGGCAATGGAGCAATGGTCCTACTAACTCACCCAAGCTTGGGTTCATACTGAGAAGATCAACCAGGAAGCGGAAGGCCTTGGACCGTCTTAACTTGTAAATACAACCTGTACCAAGGACTTTGGGGGGAATGATGTTATGCATGTTGACTGGATTTTACCTGCCACCGGAGGGCGTGACTGTTGGAGTCCTAATAATTACTGGCACACCTGTGCAAGCCATGTATATAATGTTAGCAGCAATGTTGAATCCTCACTTTGAGAATAAATAAACTGGAGTAAGATCATGCCTGAACTAGCTCACCGTACTTAGCCTCATGGAGTTATTCGATACTTAACAATTGGCAACAAGTTAAAAATACGAACTTTCACGCAACCATGTCTGTTGGAATTTTGGAGAGATTCGTGGAAGGGGAAGACTTGGAGGATTTCACTGAACGCCTCGACCAGTACTTCAATACTTAACAGAAATCATGTTTGACAAATTTGCTGAAGTTCTTTGAGAATGTAATGAGCAGGGTGGATAAGGGGGAACCAGTGGAAGTGGTGTATTTGGATTCCCAAAAGGCATTCGATAAGGTGCCACATAAAAGGTGACTGCAAAAGATAAAAATTCACAGGGTTGGGTGTAATATATTAGCATGGATAGAGGATTGGCTAACTAACAGAAAACAGAGAGTTGCGATAAATAGATTATTTTCCGGTTGGTAAACAGTGACTAGTGGGATGCATCAGGGATTGGCGCTGGGACCTCAACTATTTACAATCTATATTAATGACTTGGATGAAGGGACCGAGTATAATGTAGCCAAGTTTGCTGATGATACAAAGATGGGTGGATAAGCAAACTGTGAGGAGGACACAAAAAATCTGCAAAGGGATATAGACAGGCTAAGTGAGTGGGCAAGAAATTTGGCAGATGGAGTATAATGTATGAAAATGTGAGCTTATCCACGTTGGCAGAAAAAATAAAAAAGCAAATGATAATTTAAATGGAGAAAAATTGCAAAGTGCTTCAGTACAGAGGGACCTAGGGGTCCTTGAGCATGAAACACAAAAAGTTAGTATGCAGGTACAGCAAGTAATCAGGAAGGCAAATGGTATGTTGGCCTTTATTGCAAGGGGGATAGAGTATAAAAGCAGTGAAGTCCTGCTACAATTGTACAGGGTATTGGTGAGGCCACACCTGGAGTACTGCATACAGTTTTGGTCTCCATATTTAAGGAAGGATATACTTGCATTGGAGGCTGTTTAGAGAAAGTTCGTTAGGTTGATTCTGGAGATAAGGGGGATGACGCATGAAGATAGGTTGAGTCGGGTGAAACTGTCCTCATTGGAGTTCAGAACAATGAGAGGTGATCTTATCTAAACATATAAGATAATGAGGGGCTCGGCAAGGTGGATGCAGAAAGGATATTTCCACTCATAAGGGAAACTAAAATTAGGGGACATAGTCTGAGAATAAAGGGCCGCCCATTTAAAACTGAGATGAGGAGAAATTTCTTCTCTCAGGTGGTTGTAAATCTGTGGAATTCTCTGCCCCAGAGAGCTCTGGAGTTTGGGTCATTGAATATATTTAAGGTGGAGGTAGACAGATTTTTGAGCGATAAGGGAATAAAGGGTTATGGGGATGGGCAGGGAAGTGAAACTGAGTCCAAGATCAGCCATGATCTTATTAAATGGCAGAGCAGGCTCGAGGGGTCAAATGGCCTATGACCTACTCCTACTCCTACTCCTATTTCTTAGGTTCTTATGTTCTTAAATAGAGGTGTTACATTTGCGGTTTTCCAATCCGCTGGGACCTCTCCAGAATCCAGAGAATGTTGTTAGATTACAACCAATGCATCCACTATCTCTGCAGCCACTTATTGTACGACCCTAGGATGCAGGCCTTCAGGTCCAGTGGACTTGTCTAACTTCAGTCCCATTGTTTGCCTAGTAGTTATCTACTGATTGTTTTAAGTTCCCCCCTCCCAATAGCCCCTGGATTATCAATTATTATCAATTGTTCAAAATCTCTGCCGTTTCCCTGTTTCCCATTATTAATTCCCCAGCCTCATCCTCTAAGGGACCAACATTTACTTCAGCTACTCTCTTCCTTTTTATATACCAGTAGAAGCTCTTACTGTCATAATCTATCTTCTCTCTCTTTTTTTATTTTTTTAGTCGTCTTTTGCTGGTTTCTAAAAATATCCCAATACTCTGGCCTTCCACTAATCTTCACAACACTGTATGCCATTGTTTTCAATTTGATACCATCCTTTACGTTCATAGTTCAGCCTTCTCTTAGCATCTTTCTTTCTCACTACTTATCTACCGTCTTATACTTTAATCTATTTTCCCAATCCACATTAGCCAACTCTGCCTTCATACCTTTGTAATTGCCTTTATTTAACTACAGAACATGAGTTTGATATCCAACTTTCTCACCCTCAAACTGAATTTGAAATTCTATCATGCTATGATCACTCTTAAGAACATAAGACCATAAGAAATAGGAACAGGAATAGGCCATACGGCCCCTCGAGCCTGCTCCGCCATTCAATAAGATCACGGCTGATCTGATCATGGACTCAGCTCCACTTCCCCGCCCGCTCCCCATCACCCCTTATCCCCTTATCGTTTAAGAAACTTCTACTTCTGTCTTAAATTTATTCAATGTCCCAGCTTCCACAGTTCTGAGGCAGCGAATTCCACAGATTCACAATCCTCTGAGAGAAGAAATTTCTCCTCATCTCTGTTTTAAATGGGCGGCCCCTTATTCTATCATGCCCCCTAGTTCTAGTCTCCCCCATCAGTGGAAACATCCTCTCTGCATCCACCTTGTCAAGCCCCCTCATAATCTTATACGTTTCGATAAGATCACCTCTCATTCTTCTGAATTCCAATGAGTAGAGGACCAACCTACTCAACCTTTCCTCATAAGTCAACCCCCTCATCCCTTGAATCAACCTCCAAAGCAAGTATATCCTTTCGTAAATATGGAAACCAAAACTGCACCAATATCTTATACAGCTGTAACAAGACTGCCCGGCTTTTATACTCCATCCCCTATGCAATAAAGGCCAAGATACCATTGGCTTTCCTGATCACTTGCTGAACCTGCATACTATCCTTTTGTGCTTCATGCACAAGTACCCCCAGGTTCCGCTATACTGCGACATTTTTCAATCTTTCTCCATTTAAATAATAATTCAAGAAATAATGGAGACTAGTATGAAAAGTACTGCAATAATCATGGGTGATTTTAATCTTCATATTGATTAGACAAATCAATTTGGCAAAGTTAGCTTCAAGGAAGAGTTGAGGATGGTTTCTGAGAACAGTACGTTGTGAAACCAACCATGGAGCAGACTATTTTAGAAGTGGTAATGTGTAATGAGACTGAATTCTCAAGAGGATCCTTTACTATCAGATCATTAATTAATCCAGTTTCATTACACATTACCACATCTAAAATAGTCTGGTCCCTGGTTGGTTCCACAACATATTGTTCTCAGAAACCATCCAGAATACACTCTATGAACTCTTCCTTGAGGCTAACTTTGCCAAATTGATTTGTCCAATCAATATGAAGATTAAAATTGCCCATGATTATTGCCATACCTTTCATACTAGTCTCCATTATTTCTTGATTTATACTCTGTCCTACAGTTTAGCTACTGTTAAGGGGGCCTATAGACTACTCCCACCAGTGACTTCATTCCCTTATTATTTCTTATCCCCACCCAAAGTGATTCTACATCTTGATCTTCTGCGCCAATATCATTTCTCACTACTGCACTGATCTCATCCCAATAAACACAGCTACCCCACCTCCTTTTCCTTTCTGCCTATCCTTCCGTAATGGCACATAAACAACTGAATATTCGGTTCCCAGTCTTGGTCACCTTGCAACCATGTCTCTGTAATGGCTATCAGATCATACCTATTTATTTCTATTTGAGTCATCAACTCATCTATCTTGTTATGAATGCTATGTGCATTCAGATAAAGAGCTTTTAATTTTGTCTTTTTAGCATTTTTCCCTACTCTGACCCCACTTTCTGATGCATTCTTATGTGTATACGTTCTGTCCCTTCCTGTCACACTCTGCTTATCATTACGCCTATCGCTACCCTGCACAATTGCCTTCGCCTTTCTCTTTGACTTTTTAAATTTCCACTCATCTCCCCTCCTCCACTATTTAGTTTAAAGCCCTATCTACAGCCCTAGTTATTCAATTTGCCAGGACACAAGTCCCACCATGGTTCAAGTGAAGCCTGTCCCAATGGAACAGCTCCCTCTTATCCCAGTACTGGTGCCAGTGCCCCATGAATCAAAACCTATTTCTCCCCCACTAATCTTTGAGTCTGTTATGTATGCATGCGTGCATTGTTATATGATATCTGTAACACTAAATGTACCTTCACCCTTACACACCTTATCTATACACAAGAGGCTGCTGCTGCTGGAGACCTATATAAAAGGGAGCTCACAGCTTGGTGTCCTCACTTGAGGAGCTGCAAATAAACGACTACAGTCTGCACAGTTTAAGTACCATACCCCTGCCTTGTGGAGTCATTAACAAGGTGCCTACATACATAACTGGCAACAAGGTCACGAACTACACGCACAACAGGTCGAATCTCAGCAACTTTCAAGAATTTACCGATGGGGAAGATTAGGACACTTTCCTGGAAAGATTGGAACATTTCTTCATAGCCAACTACCTGGATGGTTTAGGGGATGGTGTGTGGGTCAGCTTCACCTCTGGCTTTCTGAGCGATTCGAATCGCTCTCACTCCCTCGATTCTAGACCTTGGATTTATTTGGGGATGTGACAAAAGTGCAGCAGACAACTGGTTTTGGTACAAGAAACTTTTGGTTTTATTCAAGAAATATGATGCACTGTCAAAATCTTACGCTCTCTAAAATGGGGACACTTTAATATACACAAGGAAAATACCTCCCACTTCCTCTCTCTAGCTAAGTTGAACTCTAGGGTACCAGGGATAATGCTCACCAATCTTTCCTTTGGACAGTTAATGGTGATTCGCGATTTCGGGGTTCGCTGGATTCCATAGGTTCTGCCTGCCATACTCCGAACGTGGTAGATCTCTTACTGCGTTCTCCTTCAGTTGGGGTGTGTCCGCTGATGTGGTAGGGCGCATGATGGATATATGGGGTAAGTACCCACTTTTCTTCTTGCAGAGATAGGATTTTGAGTTACTTTAGGTAAGGTTTTACCCGTTGACAGGTCAGGAACAGATTGTAGAGTGGAAAACTTTCGAATCTCCGGGTTTCTCCCAAGTTGGTTTTTGCCGAAATTTGTCGGTCGCGGTGGCTCAGTATTACCAAGTTGGTTGATGTTAATGCTTTGTTGGTAGTTTCGTAAGGATCTTGTTGCCGCGGTGCGTCCGATGATGTTCTGGGCCACTGAAGCTGTTTGAAGATATCACTGAACTCAGTTGCACTGTAGAACTCTTGACTGCACCATCTCGACTTGACTTGACTGACTTGACTGTCTTGACTGTGAGACAGGCCCTCAGT
The DNA here is from genome assembly GCF_044704955.1 of Pristiophorus japonicus. Taxonomy (NCBI): domain Eukaryota; kingdom Metazoa; phylum Chordata; class Chondrichthyes; family Pristiophoridae; genus Pristiophorus; species Pristiophorus japonicus. Next base: position 170,931,630 of record NC_091979.1, on the reverse strand, counting down.
TATACTTTGAGAGGCCTTTTAATCTGAGCGCCAAATCGATCCCCGTTCTTTGTGTCATGTATGTAACTTTTATGTAACACCACTGCAATACTGTATATACGTAAGAAATGCACACCTTGACCACAGGGGGTGAACTTGTGGGAGACACTCCTCACCTGGTCATCATGGTATATAAAGGGAGGTCCCACGCAGGGTCATCACATCTTGGTCCTGTGAATAAAGATTCAGGTCATGGAGTGACCTTGTCCATAGAATGTGCCTCGTGTGGATTTGTGGTATTGTGTTAGGACTTTACACTTGTTTAATTTTTGGCGGACTCGTCAACGGTAACCTGATTAAAATGTGTCAAGGTTGCGAAAAATGATTTCGGGACTGCTGTACTCACTATTCATGATCTGATGAGCTCCCAGCTATTGTTAAATTTATACTCTGGTTTCGAGTTGCATGTCTGGGTCCGAAATTTCTATGCAGTTTGGAAAGGTGATTAGAATTATGCATTGGTTGAATGGGTCCTGTGATTAGGGTGGGGACTGCTCTTCCATGGGTCGATTGTTGGAAATGTTAATGTGTTCTAGGGGGCTGACTGAGGTTAAAAAGTTCCCCCAGACAATTTGATTAACTTCAATATCTAAACTGGCTTTACAGAGGTCGATCCCATCCCCTGGTTTGCAGCATTTTTCCCTTTACAGGCCCAACATGCACCTTTAAAGTTCCAAATCTTGGTTTTCGACCTTCAGTCTCTCTCTCTAAGGCCCAACATGTATTTTATTGTCCCAAAGCTTGTTTAAAAGAGTCCAAAGTTATTCTCATTAGGGTTTCTTCAAGCATTGGGGTATCTGTGAATTTTGAGAAATCTTACACTACTGATCAAGCACAGGCCCATCCTGCTTAGCAGTTGTGGACCCACTATCCATTGTCTCGTCAGGGACTTGCTAGCCCCAGAGAAGACAACAACCAAAAGCTATGAGGAACTCGTAACGCTAATACAGGAGCAACTAAAACCAAAAGAAAGCATCCTCATAGCTAGGCACCGGTTCTACACTCACCGGCAACCCAAAGGCCAAGAAATTGCTAAGTATGCTGCACATTTAAGAAGATTGGCTGCACCATGTGATTTTGACGACCACCTTAATGAAGCACTGAGGGACATATTTGCTATCGGAATCGGCCACGAGGGCCTCCTTCACAAATTGCTCTCTGCGGACGTCACAGTCACCCTGCAGAAGGCAATTAAAGTTAGCCAGGCCTACATGATTTTGGTCGGCGACTCCAAGCGAATATTGACCCAGGACTCTAAACTGATAAATGCAGTGCACTGAATGGCTACTTCTAAAGGCAGAAATGCTGCCCCGAGTCCCACAACCCTGAGTCCGCCACATGGGGCAAACCGGCTGGACCCATGCTGGTGCTGTGGAGGAAACCACAGGGCCCACCAGTGCCGCTACAAAGACTATACCTGCAAAGGCTGCAAAGAGAAGGGGCACCTTCAGAGAATGTGCAGAAAAAGCTTTACTCACCGCGTCTCTGAAGAGTTGGCTGATCACCGGGGCTCCGACACAGATGAAGATGAAGCTGGTCAACCACTGGACGAAGAGTACGGAATTTATACCTGCTCCACCGAAAATTCTCCATGGAAGATGGAAGTAGACATCAACGGAGTTCCAGTTTCGATGGAGATCGACACAGGGGCGAGCCAGTCTTTGATGAGCCAGACGACCTTTGAAAAACTTTGGATAAATCCCGCCAACTGCCTAAAACTGTCTCCTGTTCAAGTGAAGCTGCTCACCCACACCAAAGGTAAAATCCCAGTCGTTGGCGGCGTGATGAACAAACTCCCCCTGTGGATTATTGCCGCGATGGTCCAATGTTGCTGGGAAGAAATTGGATGAAGCCGGTCCAAGTCGAAGTGATGACGGCCTCCGGGCTCCAGCAATCGACAGCCAACGCAGCCCCAAACATGGATCCATTGCTGCACCTAGAGATCCCACCGTCCAGCTCGATTGCGCAGCAACGACTTCACTACACCGTGGCGAGATCTCCGGAACCGAAAATCCAAACTTCATCTTCCGGGCCGTGGCAGGATTCCAAGAGATGAATACCATCGAGAAAAGTGGATCCCCGACATCCATGGCCGAACCTGAGGAGGTAAAGATCACCACAGCCTACCTGAAGGAGAGCGAGAAGATGGCGACTGCACCACGAGGCGAAGAACCACAAATCAAAATGGCCGCGACCAGACCACGAGGGGCAGCATTGGAGGAGCAACACGTGGCACCGAGCGGCGAACCGGATTGGATAGCCCCCTTAAAGGAGACCGGTAACCAAAGAATTTAAAGGGACAGTCTCAATTTAAAGATGACAAGGACTTTAAAGTTAAAAATGTAGTTAGCAAATGCAGGTATGATAATGTAACGTGGAATTGTGATGCCGGAGTAATTGATGAGAGAAATGAAATGAATACTTGTGTAAGTAAGTGTAAGAACAAGTTTGTAATGTCTGATGATTATGATAGAAAGTTCAAAATGACTAATGTAACCATGTATGGAGAGACTATGATACAAGGAAGTGATGTAAATGCTGTAATTAACAATGTGAAGATAGTTAATAATGCAGACTCGACTATGTATAATCGGAACCAATGTGTCATGTACACAGGTAGGAGACTGTTAAAGGACACTGGGTTCTACAGGGACAATGTAAATGCTAGAGAAACCCCCTGTGGGAGACCCCCAGTCCAGCGGGCTACCTGACCATGTGGCCTGGACTTCTGGAACAAATGTGATGCCCCTGGAAGGGCTCACACACCCAGTGGGAGCAGACCCACTACAGGGATAGCGGTCAATAGGCAGCACAGCCACCAACACTGGCAAGCTGCCCCAGACTGGCCCTGTACCCGCTGGCCACTAGGACCAACACCAGGAGTGAGAGGCCAGTACCCTCCAGCTTTCCTGGCAAACCCTAGGATGACCAGACTCTCATCCCAAATGGAGGACAAGGAGCCCACACAGTCCTGTGGCCCTGCCCACCACCACACACTTACCCACAACACAGAGTATGTACCCTACCTACTGCTGCTCTGGCTACCCCACTGAGGGATCCCACAGCAGTGACACCCACATGGTCTGTGTGTGAGGGGGGGGGATGTATGAGGCCAGCCTCAAGTACAGGGATCACACCTGGCACCCACACAACCCTCACCACAACCTCCCATAGCCCACTACTCAGGTCATGGCAATAAGGATTTGAAAAATGCTTAGGGGGGAGTGTTGTTTTGTATGCACAACATAATATGATGTCTGCAACACTGAATGTACCTTCACCCTGTACACACCTTATCTGTACACCAGAGTGTGCTGTTGCTGGAGACTTAAGGCTTACCTGCACACTGCAGGTAACCCAATATAAAAGGGAGCTCACAGCTTAGTGTCCTCACTTGAGGAGCTGCAAATAAAGGACTACTTTCTTCACAGTTTAAGTCCATACCCCTGCCTCGTGGAGTCATTAACAAGGTGCATACATATATAATAGAGCCAGGTGGTCATCTATCTGATCTTATTTATCCTATGCAAATTTGCTCATGGCTCAGGTAGTAATCCAGAGATTATTGCCTTTGTGGTTCTGCTTTTTAATTGAGCCCCGAGCTCCTCATACTCCCTCAGCAGAACCTCTTTCTTTGTCCCACCTCTGTCATTGGTACCTATGTGGACCACGACAACCAGATCTTTCCCCGCCCACTCCATGTTCCTCTCCAGCCAAGAGGAGATAGAAACATAGAAACATAGAAAATAGGTGCAGGAGTAGGCCATTCGGCCCTTCGAGCCTGCACCGCCATTCAATAAGATCATGGCTGATCAGTAATTTCAGTATCCCTTTCCTGTTTCCTCTCCATACCCTTTGATCCCTTTAGCCATCAGGGCCATATCTAACTCCCTCTTCAATATATCTAATGAACTGGCACCAACAACTTTCTGAGTGAAGAAGTTTCTCCTCATCTCGGTCCTAAATGTCTTACCCCTTATCCTTAGACTGTGAGCCCTGGTTCTGGACTTCCCCAACATCGGGAACATTCTTCCTGCATCTAACCTGTCCTGTCCCGTCAGAATTTTATATGTTTCTATGAGATCCTCTCTCATCCTTCTAAACTCCAGTGAATACAGGCCCAGTCAATCCAGTCTCTCCTCATATGTCGGTCCAGCCATTCTGGGAATCAGTCTGGTGAACCTTCGCTGCACTCCCTCAATAGCAAGAACGTCCATCCTCAGACTAGGAGACCACAACTGAACACAATATTCCAGGTGAGGCCTCACCAAGGCCCTGTACAACTGCAGTAAGACCTCCCTGCTCCTATACTCAAATCCCCTAGCTATGAAGGCCAACATGCCATCTGCCTTCTTCACCGCCTGCTGTACCTGCATGCCAACTTTCAATGACTGATGTACTATGACACCCAGGTCTCGTTGCACCTCCCCTTTTCATAATCTGCCGCCATTCAGATAATATTCTGCCTTCATGTTTGTACCCCCAAAGTGGATAACTTTACATTTATCCACATTATACTGCATTTGTCATGCATTTGCCCACTCACTTAACCTGTCCAAGTCACCCTGCAGCCTCTAAGCATCCTCCTCACAGCTCACACTGCCACCCAGCTTAGTGTCATCTGCAAACTTCATGATATTGCACTCAATTCCTTCATCTAAATCATTGATGTATATTTTAAATGGCTGCGGTCCCAGCACTGAGCTCTGCGGCACCCCACTAGACACTGCCTGCCATTCTGAAAAGGACCCGTTTACCCCTACTCTCTGCTTCCTGTCTGCCAACCCATTCTCTAACCACGTCAATACATTACCCCCAATACCATGTGCTTTAATTTTGCACACTAATCTCTTGTGTGGGACCTTGTCAAAAGCCTTCTGTAAGTCCAAGTACACCACATCCACCGGTTCTCCCCTGTCCAATCTATTAGTTACATCCTCAAAAACTTCCAGAAGATTTGTCAAGCATGAGTTCCCTTTCCATGTTGACTTGGACTGATCCTGTCACTGCTTTTCAAATGCACTGTTATTTCATAGTTAATAACTGATTCCAACATTTTCCCCACTACCGATGTCAGGCTAACCGGTCTATAATTCCTCGTTTTCTCTCTCCCTCCTTTTTTAAAAAGTGGTGTTACATTAGCTACCCTCCAATCAACAGGATTTCCTTCAGTTCTTCCCTTTTGCTAGATCCTCGGTCCCTTAGTATTTCCGGAAGGTTATATGTGTCTTCCTTCGTGAAGACAGAACCAAAGTATTTGTTCAATTGGTCTGCCATTTCTTTGTTCCCCATTAAAAATTCACCTGATTCTGACTGCAAGGGACCTACGTTTGTCTTCACTAATCTTTTTCTCTTCATATATCTATAGAACCTTTTGCAGTCAGTTTTTATGTTCCCAGCAAGCTTCCTCTCATACTCTATTTCCTCCCTCCTAATTAAACCCTTTGTCCTCCTCTGCTGAATTCTAAATTTCTCCCAGTGCTCAGGTTTGCTGCTTTTTCTGGCCAATTTATATGCGTCTTCCTTGGATTTAACACTATCCCTAACTTCCCTTGTTAGCCACGATTGAGCCACCTTCCCCATTTTATTTTTATTCCAGACAGGGATGTACAATTATTGAAGTTCATCCATTTCTTTAACCCTATCACTGGGCAGGCGACACAGTCTTTGGGACTCAAGCTCTCAGCTTCAGGGAACATTATTTATCCTCCCGCTAATAAGTCCCCTACCACGACCACATTTCTTTTTACTCCCCCAACTTGAATGGCCCCCTGTACCATGGTGCTGTGGTCAGTTTGTTCATCTTCCCTGCAGTCCCTGCCCTCATTTACACATGGGCTAAGAACCTTGTGCCTGTTGGAGCTGAGGCTCCTCCAATGCTACATTTTTAATCCCCATACCTGCCCCGCTCGTCGTCACACTCTCCTGTCCCTGACCATGGATCAACTTTGGATTATTTAATCTAATGGATTAGGCTGCCTCCTGGAACACAGCATCCAGGTAACTCTACCCCTCCCTGATATATCGCAGTGTCTGAAATTCAGACTCCAGCTCATCAACTCTGAGCTGAAGCTCCTCAAGCTGCCAACAATTACTGCAGATGTGGTTGCCATGAATCACACTGGTGTCCAACAGCTCTCACATGCTGCAGCTGCAACACATAATTTTCCATGCCATCTCTAATGTATTTTATTTAATTAATTAGAGTTTCAAATTTTGAAATTTGAATGATCTATGTATTGTGTTCCTAACACAGATGAGACTGCACACAGGGAGGTTAAAGTAACAGTGACCTCAGTCTTTATTAAGACACTCCAGAGTGAGTAACAGGCCTTAGGGGCCAGCTTATGTACAGTGCTCCCAAGGGATGCTGGGTTTTTCAGGGCAGTCTGTGAACCGCAACCTCGTTTGGTTCAGGTGCTTTCTGCAAATTTGTCCATTGTCTGTGATATGGCCTTACTATACAGTATAAATGCACACAAGGCCCATACTTGAGGGAAGGTCACTCTGTGACCAGTTACCATTATTACCAAGACCTCAAGTGATGAAAGTGGGTGGAGCTTCCCCTTTTATACCTGAATGTCCAGGTTAGGAGTGTCTCCCACAAGTTCACCCCTTTGTAGTCAATGTTCTCAAGGTGTACAACTTAGATCAGCTTATACATGGGTTACAATGATAGTTGAATACATGACATCACCTCCTCTCCAAAGTCTTATTGGGATCACAGGTTAAGTCTCTCTGGTGTTTTACACTCCCTTGTAGAGCGCCTGAGTTGGGGCTCCGGTTGTTGGGCGCTGGCCTGAGTATCTGTTGTTTGCGGTGCCTCAGGCCTGTCCGGACTGCCCACAGTGACTGGGCTCTCCTCCACTTGGTTCCAGTGTTCGGTCACCTGTGGTGGAGTAAACTCTATGTCGTGTTCTTCCTCTGCTTCTTCTATGGGGTTGCTGAACCTCCTTTTAGTTTGATCCATGTGTTTGCGGCAGATTTGTCCATTGGTAAGTTTAACTACCAAAACCCTATTTCCCTCTTTGGCAATCACAGTGCCTGCAAGCCATTTGGGCCCTGCAGCGTAAATAAGGACAAAAACAGGATCATTGACATCAATACATTGCGCCCTCGCATTCCTGTCATGGTAGTCACATTGTGATTGACGCCTGCTCTCAACAATTTGTTTCAAAGTAGGGTGTACAAGGGAATAACCTGGTTTTGAGTGTCCTTTTCATTAGCAGCTCTGCGGGTGGAACCCCTGTGAGCGAGTGTGGTCGGGATCTATTGGCCAACAGGAGGCGTGATAAGCGGCTTTGTAGGGAATCCCCTTGGATTCTGAGCATCCCGTTTGATTATCTGCACTGCTCGTTCCGCCTGGTCTTTTGAGGCCGGCTTGAACAGTGCCGTTCTGACATGGTTGATTCCATTGCCTGTCATGAAATCCTGGAATTCAGTGAAGCACGGGCCATTGTCGCTGACCAAGACATCTGGTAGACTATGGGCGGCGAGACTTTCTACGTGGCAGAGGATGTGCTTCAATTTAAAATGGCACACTCAATCCATTTGGAGTAGGCGTCTACTACAACCAAAAACATTTTTCCCATGAAAGGACCTGCGTAGTCCACATGGATGCGTGACCATGGCTTGGCGGGCCAGGACCAGGGGCTAAGGGGAGGCTTCCCTGGGTGCGTTGCCCAGCTGAGCACACGTGTTGCACCTGCGAACACAAAGTTCCAGGTCTGCATCTATCCCTGGCCACCAAACGTGTGACCTGGCAATTGCCTTCATCATGACAATGCCCGGGTGCTCATTGTGAAGTTCTTTGATAAACACCTCTCTGCCCAACTGGGGCATGGCTACTCGGTTTCCCCACAGTAGGCAATTGGCCTGAATCGAGAGTTCATCCTTGCGGCTATGAAACGGTTTAAATTCCTCAAGGCATGCCCAGTCCCCATTCAGGACACATTTCTTAATTAAAGACAGTAGCACGTCTTTGTTTGTCCAGACTTTAATCTGACGGGCTGTCACAGGTGAGCCTTCGCTTTTGAAAGTTTCAGCAGCCATGACCATCTCAGCATTATGTTCAGTTGCCCCCTCAGTGGTGGCTAGTGGGAGCCTGCTGAGTGCATCGGCACAGTTTTCAGTGCCCGGTCTGTGCCGAATTGTGTAGTCATAGGTGGCTAATGTAAGTGCCCACCTCTGTATGCGGGCCGATGCATTCGCATTTATGGCCTTGTTGTCGGCCAAAAGGGACGTTGGGGGTTTGTGATCTGTTTCCAGCTCAAATTTCCTGCCAAACAGGTACTGGTGCATTTTTCTTACTGCATATAGACAAGCTAGCGCTTCCTTTTCGACCTTTCCGTAGCCACTTTCTGCCTGGGACAGACTTCTGGAGGCATAAGCTACCGGCTGTAACTGACCATTGGCATTCAAATGCTGCAACACACACCCATCCCCATAGGACGACGCATCACAAGTTAACACAAGTTTCTTGCACGGGTCATATAGCGTTAACAGTTTGTTGGAGCATAACAAATTGCATGCTCTATCAAAAGCCCTTTCCTGGCTGTCCCCGCAGATCCAATCGCGACCTTTGCGTAGGAGCACATGTAGCGGCTCTAACAGCGTGCTCAATTTGGGAAGAAAGTTACCAAAGTAGTTCAGGAGCCCTAGGAACGAACGCAGCTCCGTCGTGTTGCAGGATCAGGGTGCTCTCTGGATCGCTTCTGTCTTGGACGCAGTAGGTCTGATCCCGTCTGCTGCTACCCTCATCCGCAGGAATTCTACCTCTGGAGCGAAGAAGACGCACTTCGCCTTTTTCAGTCGCAGCCCTACCCGGTCCAGTCTGCGTAGCACCTCCTCCAGGTTGTGGAGGTGTTCTTCAGTATCGTGAACCGTGATGAGGATGTCGTCTTGAAAAACCACCGTCCTTGGAATCGACTTGAGGAGGCTTTCCATATTTCGCTGAAAGATCGCGGCGGCCGAACGAATCCCGATCGGACATCTGTTATACTCAAACAACCCCTTGTGTGTCGTGATGGTGGTCAGCTTCTTCGACTCACTCGCCAGCTCCTGGGTCATGTAAGCTGAGGTCAGGTCCAATTTTGAAAAACGTTTTGAATAGCGTCGCAAAGAGGTCCTCAGCTCTCGGTTGCAGGTACTGGTCTTGGAGTGACACCCGATTGATGGTGGCCTTGTAATCGCCACATATCCTGACCGACCCATCTGCCTTGAGCAACGGCACGATCAGGCTCGCCCAGTCACTGAATTCGACTGGCGAGATGATGCCTTCCCTCAACAGGTGGTCCAAATCGCATTCTATCATTTCCCGCATCACGTACAGCACCACTCTGGCCTTGTGGTTTGCTGGCCTGGCGTCCGGGTTTATGTGGATCACTACCTTGGCCCCCATGAAAGTGCCGATGCTGGGTTGAAATAATGAGTCAAATTTGTCCAGGACCTGTGAGCATGATACTCGCTCCACAGAAGAAATTGCATTGACATCGCCCCATTTCCAGTTCATGACAGCAAGCCAACTCCTCCTCAGTAGTGCGGGACCGTTCCCCAGGACAATCAAGAGTGGCAACCTGTTCCCCGAATCTTTGTGGGTCATGACTACCATGGCGCTGCCTAGCACCGGAATGATCTTCTTTGTATATGTCCGTAGCTGTGCGTCAATCGGCAATAATTTTGGCCTCCTGGCCTTGGACACACACAACCTTTTGAACTGTTTGATACTCATCAGGGACTGGCTGGCACCCGTGTCTAGCTCCATTAATACTTGGATATCATTGAGGAGCACTTTCATCATTATCGGTGGCGTCCTGGTATTTTAACTGTATACGTGCTCCACATGAACTCGCTGAACTTCAGCTTCTAGCGATTTCCCCCAGTATTCATTTGGCCACGTAGGGCTTACATCGGGCCTGCCTTCCTTGTACATCAACCTGGCTGCAGGCTTCCTGCACATACGCGCCAAGTGACCGCTGACGTTGCAGTTTCTGCAGGTATATTGCTGATATCTGCAAGCTCTGGCTGGGTGTTTGCCTCCACACCTCCAGCATAAGCTGGAGGCCCCGTTGTTGGAAACAACAGGTACATTACCAGTCGATTGTCTCTGACTGTCTCTGTAACTGTCCTTAAGCGCACCATTAACAGGTGTTGATGGCCCATTACTGGCCGCATTTTTCATTGCAATGGCATGAATCGCCGTACAGCTAGCCATTGTCTCTGTTGAATTCCCGCTTTGGGTTCGACTACATGCTGGGGCATGTCCGATTGCCCTTGTCTGCCTAGAGAACTGTGTGCTGTGTTAACAATGTTGACTCCCTGGTCATTTGCCGCATTTGAGCCAAGATTTGTGTCATACATCATTCTGGTCTCTTCCTCCCCTGAGATAAATGTCTGAGCTATCAGAGCCGCCGCTTCCAAGGTCAAGTCTTTGGTCTCAATCAATTTCCTGAAAACCCCAGCATGCCCGATGCCCTCAATAAAAAAAAGACTCGCAGCATCTCCGCTCTGCATGCATCTGGGAACTTACATAGGCTCGCCAGTCGCCGGAGATCTGCCACGAAGTCAGGAACGCTTTGCCCTTCTCGCTGCCAGTGCGTGTAAAACCGGTGTCTCGCCATGTGCATGCTGCTCGCCGGTTTAAGGTGTTCCCCGATCAACTTACTGAGCTCTTCCAGTGTTTTGTCTGCCAGCTTCTCTGGCGCTAGAAGGTCATTCATCAGGGAGTATGTTCTGGATCCACAAACCGTCAGTCGGCCAAATCCTGTCCCAACCATTCCTTAGTGACAAAACTTTACTGTAGTCTCTCAATAAAGTCGTCCCAATCATCACCAATGCAGTACCTCTCTTCTGTGCTGCTAGTGGCCAAGCTTGCGTGGTTTAAATCCCAGTTTCTTGTCGCCAATGATAAGTCCTTATTACACGGTATAAATGCACACAAGGCCCATACTTGACAGAAGGTCACTCTGTGACCAGTTACCATTATTACCAAGACCTCAAGTGACAGACTGTGGGTGGAGCTTCCCCTTTTATATCTGAAAGTCCAGGTTAGGAGTGTCTCCCACAAGTTCACCCCCTTGTGATCAATGTTCTCAAGGTGTACAACTTAGGTCAGCTCATACATGGGTTACAATGATAGTTGAATACATGACAGTCTAGTTTGACTACAAACACCCTACTCCCTTCTTTAGCTATTATCGTGCCCGCGATCCATTGGGACCATGTCCATAGTTTAGCACATACACAGGGTCATTCAGATAAATTTCCCGTGACACAGTGGCGCGACCATCGTTTACATTTTGTTGCTACCGCTTGCTCTCTACCTGATCATGCAGGTTGGGGTGAACCAGCAAGAGTCTGGTTTTAAGTGTCCTTTTCATGAGTAGCTCAGCCGGGGGCACCCCTGTGAGTGAGTGGGGTCTCGTGCGGTAGCTGAGCAGTGCTCGGGACAGGCGGGTTTGGAGTGAGCCTTCTGTGACTCGTTTGAGGCTCTGTTTGATTGTTTGTACTGCCTGCCCATTGGAGGCTGGTTTAAACAGGGCCGAGATGACATGTTTGATCCCATTGTGGGTCATGAGCTCTTTAATATCGGCACTGGTGAAACATGGCCCGTTGTCACTGACCAGTATGTCAGGCAGGCCGTGGGTGCCAAACATGGCCTTCAGGCTTTCAATGGTGGCGGTGGAGGTGCTTCCCGACATTATTTCACATTCAATCCATTTTGAAAAAGCATCCACCACCACCAGGAACATTTTGCCGAGAAAGGACCCGCATAGTCGACATGGATCCTCGACCATGGTCTGGAGGGCCAGGACCACAAACTTAGTGGTGACTCTCTGGGCACATTGCTCAACTGAGCACACACGCTGCATTGCTGTACACAGGACTTTAAGTCAGAGTCGATACCGGGCCACCACACGTGGGATCTGGCTATCGCTTTCATCATCACTATACCCGGGTGTGTGCTGTGGAGATCCGAGATGAACGTCTTTCTGCCCTTTTTGGGTAGCACTACGCGGTTACCCCACAACAGGCAATCTGCCTGAATGGACAGCTCGTCCTTTCGCCACTGGAACGGCTTGATTAGCTCTTGCATTTCAACAGGGATGCTGGCCCAGCTCCCATGCAGTACACAGTTTTTTAGTAGGGACAGCAGAGGATCTTGGCTGGTCCAAGTCCTAATCTGGTGGGCCGTGACAGGTGATTTATCATTTTCAAATGCTTCCATAACCATCAACAAGTCTGCGGGCTGCGCCATTTCCACCCCTGTGGTGGGCAATGGTAGCCGACTGAGAGCATCTGCACAGTTCTCGGTGCCTGACCTGTGGTGGATGGTATAGTTATAAGCTGATAACACGAGTGCCCACCTTTGTATGCGGGCTGAGGCATTAGTATTTATCCCCTTGTTTTCAGCGAACAGGGATATAAGGGGCTTGTGATCAGTTTCCAGCTCAAATTTGAAGCCAAACAGGTACTGATGCATTTTCTTTACCCCAAACACACACGTTAATGCCTCTTTCTCAATCATGCTGTAGGCCCACTCGGCCTTAGACAAGCTCCTGGGAGCATAGGCAACAGGTTGCAACTTCCCCGCAATGTTAGCTTGTTGTAATACACACCCGACTCCGTACGACGACGCATCACAAGCTACTACGAGTCTTTTCCACAGGTTATACAATACAAGCACTTTTGTTGGAGCATAAAATGTTTCTGGCTTTCTCAAAAGCAATTACTTGTTTTTTTTGCCCATACCCAGTTCTCACCTTTACGCAATAACACATGTAGGGGCTTTAAGAGGGTGCTTAACCGCGGTAGTAAGTTACCAAAATAGTTGAGGAGTCCCAGGAACGACCGCAGCTCCGTGACGTTCTGTGGCCTGGGCGCATTCCTGATAGCCTCTGTCTTGGCGTCTGTGGGCCGAATGCCGTCCGCCGCGATCTTTCTCCCCAAAAACTCCACTTCTGTTGCCATGAAGATGCATTTCGACCTCTTCAGCCGCAGCCCTACGCAATCCAGTCGCTGGAGGACCTCCTCCAGGTTTGGTAGGTGCTTGACGGTGTCCTGACCCGTGACCAATATGTCGTCCTGAAAAACCACTGTGCGTGGTACCAACTTGAGCAGGCTCTCCATGTTTCCCTGGAAGATCACTGTAGCCGACCGAATTCCAAACAGGCATCTGTTGTAGATGAACAGTCCCTTGTGCATGTTGATGCAGGTGAGACCCTTCGAAGACTCCTCCAGCTCCTGCGTCATGTAGGCCAAAGTCAGTTCGAGCTTGGTGAACGTCTTGCCTCCTGCCAGCGTCACAAATAGATCGTCTGCCTTAGGTAACGGGTATTGGTCCTGTAGTGAGAAACAATTAATATTTACTTTATAATTGCCGCAAATCCTGACTGTGCCATCACTTTTGAGTACTGGAACAATAGGGCTGGCCCACTCACTGAATTCCAAGGGGGAGATGATGCCCTTGCGTTGCAGTCTGTCTAGCTCGATTTCCACACTTTCCTTCATCATGTGAGGTACCGCTCACACCTTGTAGTGAATGGGTCATGCCTCTGGGACCAAGTGGATTCGCACCTTCACCCCGGAAAAGTTTCCAATGCCTGGCTCAAAAAGGGAAGGAAATTTGTTTAGAACCTGGGTCTCATCGACATGTAATAGCGCTCGGATGTCATCCCAGTTCCGGCGGATTTTGCCCAGCCAGGTCCTTCCAAGCAGTGTGGGGCCATCGCCCAGGACAATCCAGAGTGGCAGTTCATGCACCGTGCCCTCATAGGTGACCTTGACCATGGCGCTGCCCAGGACAGTGATAAGCTCTTTGGTATACGTTCTCACTTTCGTGTGGATGGAGTTCAGGGCTGGTCTGAGTGCCTTGTTGTACCACAGTCTCTCAAACATCATTTTACTCATGATGGATTGACTAGCGCCAGTGTCCAGTTCCATGGCTACAGGTAAGCCATTCAATTTTACGTTTAGCGTTATATGAGGACATTTCATCGAAAATGTGTGCATCCCGTGTACTTCAGCATCTGCCTCCTCTCTCTGAGGCTCGAAATTGCTTTGATCCACCATGGACCAATCTTCCTCTGCCACGTGGTGAGTAGCAGGGTTTTGCAGACCTTGCAGCTCATCTGCAATGCTCGTTGGAGATGCCCCATTGTTCCACAGCTCTTGCAAACATGCCGTTTGAAGTGGCATGAATAGGCTGAATGGAAGCCACCATAGCAGTCAGTCGAGGAGGCGGGAGCTCTGAGCAGCGCGAGTCCGGGGTCGGCGAGAGGCCTATAAAGGCCAGCGGGAGTCGAGCACTTCGAGCAGTCAGTCGAGGAGGCGGGAGCTCTGAGCAGCGCGAGTACGGGGTCGGCGAGAGGCCTATAAAGGCCAGCGGGAGTCGAGCACTTCGAGCAGTCAGTCGAGGAGGCGGGAGCTCTGAGCAGCGCGAGTACGGGGTCGGCGAGAGGCGAACCGGTGCAGCTACAGGGAGAAGGCAAAAAAGAAGTAGAAAGAAACAGAAAGGTGATGTCACAGCCAAGGGGGTAAGTGATTGGCTGGATTGGTGAGTAGTTTTTCTTTTTTCTCTTCTATAACAGTCAGTAACTTTTAACATTGTTGTTGCCAGTTTAAGTGTATCTGAGGGTTAAGTCATGGCAGGGGAGCTCGGTCACGTGATATGCTCCTCCTGTACCATGTGGGAACTCAGGGGCGCTTCCGGTGTCCCTGACGGCTACATCTGCGGGAAGTGTATCCGCCTCCAGCTCCTGACGGACCGCATTGTGGAATTGGAGATGAGGGTGGATTCACTCTGGAGCATCCACGATGCTGAGAACGACGTGAGTAGCACGTGTAGCGAGTTGGTCTTACCGCACGAGAAGGGTCCACAGCCCGCTAGGGAATGGAAGACCAGCAGGAAGATTCGTGCAAGGAAGGTAGTGCAGGGGTCCCCTGTGGTCATCCCCCTGCAAAACAGATACACTGCTTTGAGTACTGTTGGGGAGGATGACTCATCAGGGTAGGGCAGCAGCAGCCAAGTTCATGGCACCGTGGCTGGCTCTGTTGCACAGGAGGGCAGGAAAAAGACTGGGAGAGCGATAGTGATAGGGGATTCAATTGTGAGGGGAATAGTTAGGCATTTCTGCGGCCGCAACCGAGACTCCAGGATGGTATGTTGCCTCCCTGGTGCAAGGGTCAAGGATGTCTCGCAGCAGGTGCAGGACATTCTAAAAAGGGAGGGAGAACAGCCAGTTGTCGTGGTGCACATTGGTACCAACGACATAGGTAAAAAAAGGGATGAGGTCCTACGAAACGACTTTAAGGAGCTAGGAGCTAAATTAAAAAGTAGGACCTCAAAAGTAGTAATCTCGGGATTGCTACCAGTGCCACGTGCCAGTCAGAGTAGGAATCGCAGGATAGCGCAGATGAATCCGTGGCTTGAGCAGTGGTGCAGCAGGGAGGGATTCAAATTCCTGGGGCATTGGAACTGGTTCTGGGGGAGGTGGGACCAGTACAAACCGGACGGTCTGCACCTGGGCAGGACCGGATCCAATGTCCTAGGGGGAGTGTTTGCTAGTGCTGTTGGGGAGGAGTTGAACTGTTATGGCAGGTGGATGGGAACCAATGCAGGGAGACAGAGGGAAACAAAAAGGAGACAAAAGCAAAAGACAGAAAGATGAGGAAAAGTGGATGCAGAGAAACCCAAGGCAAAGAACAAAAAGGGCCACTGTACAGCAAAATTCTAAAAGGAAAAAGGGTGTTAAAAAAACAAGCCTGAAGACTTTGTGTCTTAACGCAAGGAGTATCCGTAATAAGGTGGATGAATTAACTGTGCAAATAGATGTTAACAAATACGATGTGATTGGGATTACGGAGACATGGCTCCAGGATGATCAGGGTTGGGAACTCAACATCCAGGGGTATTCAACATTCAGGAAGGATAGAATAAAAGGAAAAGGAGGTGGGTTAGCATTGCTGGTTAAAGAGGAGATTAATGCAATAGTTAGGAAGGACATTAGCTTGGATGATGTACAATCTATGTGGGTAGAGCTGCAGAACACCAAAGGGCAAAAAACGTTAGTGGGAGTTGTGTACAGACCTCCAAACAGAAGTAGTGATGTTGGGGAGGGCATCAAACAAGAAATTAGGGGTGCATGCAATAAAGGTGCAGCAGTTATAATGGGTGACTTTAATATGCACATAGATTGGGCTAGCCAAACTGGAAGCAATACGGTGGAGGAGGCTTTCGTGGAGTGCATAAGGGATGGTTTTCTAGACCAATATGTCGAGGAACCAACTAGGGGGGAGGCCATCTTAGACTGGGTGTTGTGTAATGAGAGAGGATTAATTAGCAATCTCGTTGTGCGAGGCCCCTTGGGGAAGAGTGACCATAATATGGTGGAATTCTACATTAGGATGGAGAATGAAACAGTTAATTCAGAGACCATGGTCCAGAACTTGAAGAAGGGTAACTTTGAAGGTATGAGGCGTGAATTGGCTAGGATAGATTGGCGAATGATACTTAAGGGGTTGACTGTGGGTGGGTAATGGCAGACATTTAGAGACCGCAGGGATGAACTACAACAATTGTACATTCCTGTCTGGCGTTAAAATAAAAAAGGGAAGGTGGCTTAACCGTGGCTATCGAGGGAAATCAGGGATAGTATTAAAGCCAAGGAAGTGGCATACAAATTGGCCAGAAATAGCAACGAACCCGGGGACTGGGAGAAATTTAGAACTCAGCAGAGGAGGAAAAAGGGTTTGATTAGGGCATGGAAAATGGAGTACGAGAAGAAGCTTGCAGGGAACATTAAGACGGATTGCAAAAGTTTCTATAGATATGTAAAGAGAAAAAGGTTATTAAAGACAAACGTCGGTCCCCTGCAGTCAGAATCAGGGGAAGTCATAACGGGGAACAAAGAAATGGCAGACCAATTGAACAAGTACTTTGGTTCGGTATTCACTAAGGAGGACACAAACAACCTTCCGGATATAAAAGGGGTCAGAGGGTCGAGTAAGGAGGAGGAACTGAGGGAAATCCTTATTAGTCGGGAAATTGTGTTGGGGAAATTGATGGGATTGAAGGCCGATAAATCCCCAGGGCCTGATGGACTGCATCCCAGAGTACTTAAGGAGGTGGCCTTGGAAATAGCGGATGCATTGACAGTCATTTTCCAATATTCCATTGACTCTGGATCAGTTCCTATCAAGTGGAGGGTAGCCAATGTAACCCCACTTTTTAAAAAAGGAGGGAGAGAGAAAACAGGGAATTATAGACCGGTCAGCCTGACCTCAGTAGTGGGTAAAATGATGGAATCAATTATTAAGGATGTCATAGCAGCGCATTTGGAAAGAGGTGACATGATAGATCCAAGTCAGCATGGATTTGTGAAAGGGAAATCATGCTTGACAAATCTTCTGGAATTTTTTGAGGATGTTTCCAGTAGAGTGGACAAGGGAGAACCAGTTGATGTGGTATATTTGGACTTTCAGAAGGCTTTCGACAAGGTCCCACACAAGAGATTAATGTGCAAAGTTAAAGCACATGGGATTGGGGGTAGTATGCTGACGTGGATTGAGAACTGGTTGTCAGGCAGAAAGCAAAGAGTAGGAGTAAATGGGTACTTTTCAGAATGGCAGGCAGTGACTAGTGGGGTACCGCAAGGTTCTGTGCTGGGGCCCCAGCTGTTTACACTGTACATTAATGATTTAGACGAGGGGATTAAATGTAGTATCTCCAAATTTGTGGATGACACTAAGTTGGGTGGCAGTGTGAGCTGCGAGGAGGATGCTATGAGGCTGCAGAGTGACTTGGATAGGTTAGGTGAGTGGGCAAATGCATGGCAGATGAAGTATGTTGATAAATGTGAGGTTATCCACTTTGGTGGTAAAAACAGAGAGACAGACAATTATCTGAATGGTGCCAGATTAGGAAAAGGGGAGGTGCAACGAGACCTGGGTGTCATGGTACATCAGTCATTGAAGGTTGGCATGCAGGTACAGCAGGCGGTTAAGAAAGCAAATGGCATGCTGGCCTTCATAGCGAGGGGATTTGAGTTCAGGGGCAGGGAGGTGTTGCTACAGCTGTACAGGGCCTTGGTGAGGCCACACCTGGAGTATTGTGTACAGTTTTGGTCTCCTAACCTGAGGAAGGACATTCTTGTTATTGAGGGAGTGCAGCAAAGGTTCACTAGACTGATTCCCGGGATGCTGGGAGTGACCTATCAAGAAAGACTGGATCAACTGGGCTTGTATTCACTGGAGTTCAGAAGAATGAGAAGGGACCTCTTGGAAACGTTTAAAATTCTGACGGGTTTAGACAGGTTAGATGCAGGAAGAATGTTTCCAATGTTGGGGAAGTCCAGAACCAGGGGTCACAGTCTAAGGATAAGGGGTAAGCCATTTAGGACCGAGATGAGGAGAAACTTCTTCACCCAGAGAGTGGTGAACCTGTGGAATTCTCTACCACAGAAAGTTGTTGAGGCCAATTCACTAAATATATTCAAAACAGAGTTAGATGAAGTCCTTACTACTAGGGGGATCAAGGGGTATGGCGAGAAAGCAGGAAGGGGGTACTGAAGTTCCATGTTCAGCCATGAACTCATTTAATGGTGGTGCAGGCTAGAAGGGCCGAATGGCCTATTCCTGCACCTATTTTCTATGTTTCTCTATGTTTCTATAACGCCAAGGTGTGAATTGCCTTGCATTCATCCTTTGTTGCGGACTCTGAGTCATCTGGGTCACCTGAAGCCTGTTGGCAGTTGCAGACTCATGGTTTCTGCCCTGTACATTTCTGCTCGCAAACACAGTTTCAGTTAATTTATAAATATTGCTAGCACTTGTGTGCTGAGAGATTTGTTTGGTGTTATCACTGGTGGACATAAACGCCTGTGCTGTCGCAATGGCATTACTGTGAGTCGGTGTCTCTACAGTCAAAAGTTTTTGTCGGATGGTCTCGTGGCCAATGCCCAGTGCAGAAAAGTCTCTGAGAATTTGCTCCAGGTAGCCATCAAACTCACATTGTCCTGCAAGTCGCCTTAGCTCGGCGATGTAGCTCACTACTTCCTGACCTTCAGATCGCTGGTATGTATGGAACCGATACCTCGCCATCAGTATGCTCTCCCTTGGGTTAAGATGCTCCCGAACCAGTGTACACAGGTCCTCATACAACTTATCTGTGGGTTTCACCGGAGCCCGAAGATTCTTCATGAGGCTGTAGGTTGGTGCCCTGCAGACTGTGAGGAGGACCGCTCTCCTTTTTGCAGCGTTTCCTTCTCCTTCCAGCTCGTTGGCTACAAAGTACTGGTCTAACCATTCGACATAGGCTTCCCAGTCCTCACCCGGCGAGAAATTCTCCAGGATGCCCACAGTTTGCTGCATCTTTGCGTTGGATTTGTGCACTCGTCGCCAGTTGTTGTGTTCCTAACACAGGTGAGGCTGCACACAGGGAGGTTAAAGTAACAGTGACCTCAGTCTTTATTTAGACACTCCAGAGTGAGGAACAGGCCTTCGGCGCCGGCTTATATACAGTGCTCCCCAGGGATGCTGGGATCCATTGGGACTTCAGGGGGGATGCGCTCCCTGGTGGCGGAAAATGGGAGTGCATGCTTTACAGATACACAACGCTATGTATATAGTTTTAAATTTGTACCTCTCCCGTTTGTGACTCCCGTTAACGCCTCCAGTAATGGGGAACTAATGGCTTACCGACCAGGCGCAGCAGAATCAGTGGTGCCCACGAACTTCACTGGTGGATTTGCGCTGGCGCTGGCACTAAAACTTACCGCTTCGATCTCTTGTGTTCCAGAGATCGTGTTGTCATCCAGTGCGCAGCTCCCCGTTATTGTGCCGGATGTAAAATGTAGTCAACACATTGTTGTGTTCACATTTTATGCAGGCTCTTCCAATTCATTAGGGTTCTTCCAATTATACGTTGCCTGTAACTCAAATTTTTTTTTGAGAGGTTGTGGCTGGGGGGGCGGTGCATTTGCGAATGAGGGACCCGGCACTTATTAGTCGGGAAATTGTGTTGGGGAAATTGATGGGATTGAAGGCCGATAAATCCCCAGGGCCTGATGGACTGCATCCCAGAGTACTTAAAGAGGTGGCCGTGGAAATAGCGGATGCATTGGCAGTCATTTTCCAAAATTCCATTGACTCTGGATCAGTTCCTATCGAGTGGAGGGTAGCCAATGTAACCCCACTTTTTAAAAAAGGAGGGAGAGAGAAAACAGGGAATTATAGACCGGTCAGCCTGACCTCAGTAGTGGGTAAAATGATGGAATCAATTATTAAGGATGTCATAGCAGCGCATTTGGAAAGAGGTGACATGATAGGTCCAAGTCAGCATGGATTTGTGAAAGGGAAATCATGCTTGACAAATCTTCTGGAATTTTTTGAGGATGTTTCCAGTAGAGTGGACAAGGGAGAACCAGTTGATGTGGTATATTTGGACTTTCAGAAGGCTTTCGACAAAGTCCTACACAAGAGATTAATGTGCAAAGTTAAAGCACATGGGACTGGGGGTGGTGGGCTGACATGGATTGAGAACTGGTTGTCAGACAGGAAGCAAAGAGTAGGAGTAAATGGGTACTTTTCAGAATGGCAGGCACTGACTAGTGGGGTACCGCAAGGTTCTGTGCTGGGGCCCCAGCTGTTTACACTGTACATTAATGATATAGACGAGGGGATTAAATGTAGTATCTCCAAATTTGCGGATGACACTAAATTGGGTGGCAGTGTGAGCTGCGAGGAGGATGCTATGAGGCTGAAGAGCGACTTGGATAGGTTAGGTGAGTGGGCAAATGCATGGCAGATGAGGTATAATGTTGATAAATGTGAGGTTATCCACTTTGGTGGTAAAAACAGAGAGACAGACAATTATCTGAATGGTGCCAGATTAGGAAAAGGGGAGGTGCAACGAGACCTGGGTGTCATGATACATCAGTCATTGAAGGTTGGCATGCAGGTACAGCAGGCGGTTAAGAAAGCAAATGGCATGTTGGCCTTCATAGCGAGGGGATTTGAGTACAGGGGCAGGGAGGTGTTGCTACAGTTGTACAGGGCCTTGGTGAGGCCACACCTGGAGTATTGTGTACAGTTTTGGTCTCCTAACCTGAGGAAGGACATTCTTGCTATTGAGGGAGTGCAGCGAAGGTTCACCAGACTGATTCCCGGGATTGCGGGACTGACTTATCAAGAAAGACTGGATCAACTGGGCTTGTATTCACTGGAGTTCAGAGAATGAGAGGGGACCTCATAGAAACGTTTAAAATTCTGACGGGTTTAGACAGGTTAGATGCAGGAAGAATGTTCCCAATGTTGGGGAAGTCCAGAACCAGGGGCCACAGTCTAAGGATAAGCGGTAAGCCATTTAGGACCGAGATGAGGAGAAACTTCTTCACCCAGAGAGTGGTGAACCTATGGAATTCTCTACCACAGAAAGTTGTTGAGGCCAATTCACTAAATATAGGAGTTAGATGAAGTCCTTACTACTAGGGGGATCAAGGGGTATGGCGAGAAAGCAGGAATGGGGTACTGAAGTTGCATGTTCAACCATGAACTCATTGAATGGCGGTGCAGGCTAGAAGGGCCGAATGGCCTACTCCTGCACCTATTTTCTATGTTTCTATGTTTGTTTATGGACTGTTATTAGAAATTGGGCAGATCAAGCCTCAGGCATGCTCCGCTCAGGGTTTTGGCACTGGTTGTGGCCTAGGCCGTGGACCACCGAAAAGGTAATAGTATCCTTTGAAAAATTATGTGAAGCCGTACATCCGACGACTGTTGCCAGCTGCACTTGGCCCCCTTCCCGCTGTCCTTCTGATCCCTCCCGGGATTTATCTGAGGGCAGCCCAAAATTGCCTACTTCGTCAGGTGAGTACCTATGGAGGCAGAGGTTTTTCTGGTAGCTCGCACTAAATTTTTAGGTGAGGCCCAAGTACCAATTTTGAAAAATGGCCAAAAAGAATTTCTAGGCCATTGCCTCTCCTTGATCTGATTCATCAATACTCGATGAGTTCAGTTTTCACAAAGACCAGCCTGGGTCTGCATCATAGTTCTGATGTGTTTCTGTGGTTGAGAGACAGCGCTAAAAGTTTTCAGCATCTGGAAACTGATAAAAAATCTTACTCATCAATGCCCCACAGATACATATAGAAATTCATCTCCATAGCACCTGATTTTTCAATGCTACTTCTGCTGTATTGTCTCAAAAATGGTGTCTGCGCTGTGTATGAACACTTGTGGTGCAGGCTGCACCAGATGCCTTTTTGGTGAGTGCAGTAGCGTGAGCTTCAGGAGCGTGTGCTGGAAGTATGCAGAGTACACAGGTCGTGACGCCAATCAGAGTGCAGTGCTGATGTGACGCCGGCGTTGCCATTTCCATCGCCAACGCTGGAGCCAACCATGTACGGTTGAACATGTGTTCAGCAGCAGCAAGGATCCCCCACCAGCATTATTTAATGGGATCACCAGCAATGTCAGGTTATTTGCTGATTAATTGTTACTGGCTCTGTGTAACTTTGTTGAAGCATTTGGATCTTTCTAGAGTTGTTTAAAGTTGGTGAGGTGACAGGGAGTGGTGCTGCAAGTGAAAAAGGTTTTGCTTCTGACGTCAAAGGGTCTGGTCAGACTACTTGTTTCCAGTCATGTGTGCTCTAGTTGCCATCCCCCTGAGCCTGCAGCATGACAGAGAGATGGAGCAGAGACCGCAAAGAAGAGGATAATTTTCTTCCCTCAGCCTGAGTCAGGAGCAGTGTGTGAAGCATCTGCGCTTGACAAAGGAGTTGCTCACAGAACTCTGCCAGCTCTTGCAACCAGACCTGCAGCCTCACACCAGGGCAAGGACAGTGCTGTCAGTGGCTGTGAAGGTCACCATGACCCTGAATTTTTTCATGTCAGGATCCTTCTTCACGCCAGGCTCCTTCCAGGCTGGACCAGACAACATCTGTAACATCTCTCAGTTCACCATCGATTGCTGCATATGAGAGATGACAGACGCTCTTTATGCCAGGACAGGGGACTTCATTGTTTTCTCTCTGACCAGAGAGAAGCAAGCGAAGCTTTGCCCGGATAGCGTCCTTCCCCATGGTGTTGGGTGCTATCAACTGCACACAGGTGGCTTTGCGGGCATCGTATATAAATGCTGAGATGTGCCGCAACCGCAAAGGTTACCACTCGCTGAATATGCAGTTGGTGTACGACCATCCTCAGCACATCTTAATGGTAAATGCCCGGTATCCTGGCAGCAATCATGATGCTTTTATTCTGTGCCAGTCCGTTGTTCCCTCAGTCTTTGAGACACTACGCCAAACCAGAGGGTGACTACTGGGTGACAAGAGCTATCCCTTAACCACCTGGCTCATCACTCCGCTCCGCAACCCAACCACACGTGTCCAGCATGCGTATAATGAGAGGCATAAATAGATGTGTGGAAAATGGATCCCAAGCCAGGAAGGGAGAGATTAGGAGGATTAACTCACAGCTTGCACATACTGCCAGCTATTCAACCATGACAGTCACATCAGCCAAATAGATTGCACCACACTCACTGACACATTTTGCTCCCTCTTACAGGACAATGTGGCTCACAATCATAGGACAGCTGCACTCCATATCCTGACCTCACTCCAAGAGACAGTGCTCGCCATACTTGGACTGCCTGTGACTGAGGCCATGGCCAGCTGTGGCACTGAAGCTATTGAAGATGACAGTATGCCAATCCTTTCCAGTGTGGAAGGGGTTGGCAGATTCATTAGCACGCTTGTGGATCCAACATTCATGCAGCGAAGGATGGCCACTGTCTCAGCTTCTATTGCAACACAAGCATAAGCCACCCAATGTCTGAGTGCTGCAATGGATCTCAGACTGAAACCATGCAAGCACAGACTGCTGCCATCATGGCTGGGTTTACCAGTGCGGAAAGGGGCTAGCAGGGTGTCACAGCAGTCCAGCAGTCTGTACTCCAGCAGATTACTAGGATTGCTGAGGCGCTGCCCCTGGGGACTGGCAGTGGCTCCCTGCTTTCCTCTTTCAGGATAACAGCATTCGTTTTCCCACCACTGTCACTCCCTTGCTGTTAGCTGTCAGCCAGCCAGCCCAGACTGCTGTTGCCCATGCCAAGGTGACGCAGCTCGCAATCGGACTTAGCAGGCCAAGAGCTGCTCCAGTTGGCCCTGCAAGGCCATCTGCAATCTCCCCCAGTGAAAGTCGGCAGCCTTCCACCAGCCATGCTGCAGCCACTGGGGTAGCACTACGTAGGAGCACTAGGACAGGTAAAGAGACACTGAAGACTGAAACGGTTTGTTTTGTGATGGCCTTTATTGTAGCATTGTTGCCAAGATGATGCTGTGGTTGTCAGTAATAGAGGGAAGGGAAGGTGTGGGCTATTAGTGAATGTGGAATTGGGGTTGCATTTACTGCTACCACAGTCGGATGAATTGATCACAGATATCCCAGACAGAAAGGGTTTGTCTCCTCCCTTCCAGTTAGGACTGAGATGAGGAGAAATTTCTTCACTCAGAGGGTGGTGAATCTTTGGAATTCTCTACCTCAGAGGCCTGTGGATTCTCAGTTATTAAATATATTCAAGACAGAGATTGATAGATTTTTGAATATTAAGGGATCAAAGATATGGGGATAGTGCAGGAAAGTGTTGAGGTAGAAGATCAGCCATGATCTTATAGAATGGCAGAACAGGCTTGATGGGTCGAATGGCCTACCCCTGCTCCTAATTTTTATATTCTTACGTTCCGTTTCTTGCTCCTCCTCTTCCTCATCCTCCTCCTCAGTTGGTCGCCATATACCTGGCGGCAAGGGCTGTGCCCTCATGATGGTGGAGCAAGCAGCAGGCCATGGCAAATCTTGAAACGCACTTTGGTGAGTACTGCAAGGCATTGTATAAGGACACAAATGGTCTGCTCTATCAGATCCTGTGTGGCAGCATGGTTTTCGTTATATACATGCTGCCCACGTGTGCATGGGTTGTGGAACGGGTAGTCAAGGGAAAGCTCGTGTCGCCCAGTAGCCACCCTCTGGTTTGTTGTGATGGCTCAAATGCTGATGGTACAGCGAACTGCCGCATAATGAAGGTATCATGGCAGCTGCCTGGATACCAAGCATTGACTTGCATGATACGCTGAGTATGGTCGCACATTAGCTGTATATTGAGGGAGTGGAATCCCTTTCGGTTGCGGTACAGCTCTGAATTGAGATGCGGCGCCCACAAAGCACCGCATGTGCAGTCAATGGTACCTTGTAACATGGGGAAGCCAGCTTTCCTGACAAAGCAGCACGCTCACTCCACCTGCTTCCCTCTGGTAAGAGGGAATGAAATGTATTCAACTCTCCTTGCATAAAGAGCCTCACTCACCTCCCTTATATACTCACCTCAGTCGGCTACCATTGCCCACCAACGGCGTGAAAATGGCGCAACCCGCAGACTTTCTTCTGGTAATGGATGCTTTAAAGAGTGAGGGGTCACCCATCTCGGCTCGCCAGATCAGGACTTGGACTAGCCGAGACTCTGTGCTATCACTAGTAAAAAGCTGCCTCCTTAAGTGGAGCTGGTCAGCGGTACCCGGGGAAATGCAAGATGAAATTAAGCCGTTCCACCGACGTAAGGATGAATTGTCCATCCAATCGGATTGTCTCCTATGGGGAAATCGTGTGGTTTTGCCAAAAAATCACACGGAAACTTTTATACGCGACCTACACAGTACCCACCCAGGCATAATGAAGGCTATCACCAGGTCTTATGTTTGGTGGCCCGGCATTGACTCCGAATTGGTGTCATGTGTACACCAATGCAACACTTGCTCACAGTTGAGAAACGCACCCAGGGAGGCCCCACAGAACCTGTAGTCATGGCCCTCCAAACCATGGTCCAGGGTCCATGTAGATTTTGCTGGCCCTTTTCTACGAAATATGTTTCTACTAGCAGTGGACGCTTACTCTAAATGGATTGAATGTATAATAATGTCATCATGTACGTCCACTGCCACCATTGAAAGCCTCAGGGCCATGTTCACCACCCATGGTTTGCCCGACGTCCTTGTTAGTGACAATGGACCGTGTTTCACCAGCATGCGGAATTCAACGAGTTCATGAACCACAATGACATTAAGCATGTCAGGTCTGCCCCATTTAAGCCTGCATCCAAACTGCACATAATATTCAAGGTGTGGCCTCACCAAGGCAAATTTATCTACATTATACTGCATCTACCATGCATTTGCCCACTCACCTAAACTGTCCAAGACTCCCTGCAGCCTCTTTGCATTCTCCTCACAGCTCACACCGCCACCCAGCTTAGTGTCATCTGCAAACTTGGAGATATTACATTCAATGCCTTCATCTAAATCATTCATGCATATTTTAAATAGCTGGTTTAGTAGAAGCTTGTGATGTGTCGTCGTACGGGGTCAGTTGTGTGTTACAGCAAGCAAATATGTCAGGCAAACTGCAACTGGTTGCATATGCCTCCAGAAGTTTATCCAAGGCTGAAAGAGCTGACAGTATGGTTGAGAAAGAAGCGTTAGCATGTGTATACGGGGTTAAGAAAATGCACCAATATCTATTTGGTCTCCGGTTCGAGCTCGAAACTGACTACAAACCGCTTACTTCACTTCTCTCAGAAAGCAAAGGTATCAACACCAATGCTTCGTCCCGCGTCCAAAGATGGGCACTAACATTGTCTGCATATGACAATGTAATCCACCACAGATCAGGCACTGAGAACTGCGCTGACGCCCTCAGTCGGCTGCCATTGCCCACCACCGGGGTGGAAACCCTGGGCTATCACTACTAAAAAGCTGCGTCCTCAATGGGAGTTGGTCTGCGGTTCCCGGGGAAATGCAAGATGAAATTAAGCCGTTTCACTGATGTAAGAATAAATTGTCCATCGAATTGGATTGTCTCCGATAGGGAAATCGTATGGTTGTGTCAAAAAAAGGCAGGGAGCCGTTTATTCGTGACCTACACAGTACCCACCCAAGCATAGTCATGATGAAGGCTATCGCCAGGTCGCACATTTGGTGGCCCGGCATTGACTCCGATCTGGAGTCATGCATACACCAATGCAACACTTGCTCACAGTTGAGCAACGCACCCAGGGAGGCCCCACTGAGTCTGTGAGCAGGGCCCTCCAAACCGTGGTCGAGGGTCCACGTCGATTTTGCTGGCCCTTTTCTATGAAAGATGTTTCTAGTAGCAGTGGACGCTTACTCCAAATGGATTCAATGTATAATAATGTCATCATGTACGTCCACTGCCACCATTGAAAGCCTCAGGGCCATGTTCGCCATCCATAGTTTGCCCGATGTCCTTGTTAGTGACAATGAACCATGTTTCACCAGCTCGGAATTCAACGAGTTCATGACCCGCAATGGCATTAAGCATGTCAGATCTGCCCCATTTAAGCCTGCATCCAATGGCCACGTCTGGAATACTGCGTGCAATTTTGAACAAGAGAACATAACATAAGAACATATGAATTAGGAACAGGAGAAGGCCATCTAGCCCCTCGAGTCTGCTCCGCCATTCAACAAGATCATGGCTGATCTGGCTGTGGACTCAGCTCCACTTACCCGCCCACTCCCCGTAACCCTTAATTCCCTTATTGGTTAAAAATCTATTTATCTGTGATTTGAATACATTCAATGAGCTAGCCTCAAATGCTTCCCTGGGCAGAGAATTCCACAGATTCACAACCCTCTGGGAGAAGAAATTCCTTCTCAATTCAGTTTTAAATTGGCTCCCCCATATTTTGTGGCTGTGCCCCCTAGTTCTAGTCTCCCTGACCAGTGGAAACAACCTCTCTGTCTCTATCTTGTCTATCCCTTTCATTATTTTAAATGTTTTTATAAGATCACCCCTCATCCTTCTGAACTCAAATGAGTAAAGCCCCAGTCTACTCAATCTATCATCATAAGGTAACCCCCTCATCTCCAGAAACAGCCTAGTGAATTGTCTCTGTCCCCCTCCAAGGTTAGTATATCCTTCCTTAAGTAAGGTGACCAAAACTGCACGCAGTACTCCAGGTGCGGCCTCACCAATACCCTATACAGTTGCAGAAGGACCTCCCTGCTTTTGTACTCCATCCCTCTCGCAATGAAGGCCAACATTTCATTCACCTTCCTGATTACCTGCTGCACCTGCAAACTAACTTTTTAGAATTCATGCACAAGGACCCCCAGGTCCCTCTGCACCGCAGCATATTGTAATTTCTCCCCATTCAAATAATATTCCCTTTTACTGTTTTTTTTTCCAAGGTGGATGACCTCACACTTTCCGACATTGTATTCCATCTGCCAAACCTTAGCCCATTCGCTGAACCTATCTAAATCTCTTTGCAGCCTCTCTGTCTCCTCTACACAACCTGCTTTCCCACTAATCTTTGTGTCACCTGCAAATTTTGTTACACTACACTCTGTCCCCTCTTCCAGGTCATCTATGTATATTATAAACAGTTGTGGTCCCAGCACCAACCCCTGTGGCACACCACTAACCACCGATGTCCAACCCGAAAAGGACCCATTTATCCCGACTCTCTGCTTTCTGTTAGCCAGCCAATTCTCGATCCATGCTAATACATTTCCTCTGACTCCGCGTACCTTTATCTTCTGCAGTAACCATTTGTCTGGCACCTTATCGAATGCCTTTTGGAAATCTAAATACACCACATCCATTGGTACACCTCTATCCACTATGCTCGTTATATCCTCAAATAATTTTTTTAACCAATAAGGGAATTAAGGGTTACGGGGAGCAGGCGGGTAAGTGGAGCTGAGTCCACGGCCAGATCAGCCATGATCTTGTTGAATGGCGGAGAAGGCTTGAGGGGCTAGATGGCCTACTCCTGTTCCTAATTCTTATGTTCTTATGTTCTTATGTAATTCCAGTAAATTAGTTAAACATGATTTCCCCTTCATGAATCCATGTTGTGTCAGCTTGATTGCACTATTCCTATCTCGATAAGGGGTAAGCCATTTAGGACCGAGATGAGGAGAAACTTCTTCACCAGAGAGTGGTGAACCTGTGGAATTCTCTACCACAGAAAGTTGTTGAGGCCAATTCACTAAATATATTCAAAAAGGAGTTAGATATAGTCCTTACTACTAGGAGGATCAAGGGGTATGGCGAAAAAGCAGGAATGGGGTACTGAGGTTGCATGTTCAGCCATGAACTCATTGCATGGCGGTGCAGGCTCGAAGGGCCGAATGGCCTACTCCTGCACCTATTTTCTATGTTTCTATGTCCCGCTATTTCTTCCTTAATGATAGCTTCAAGCTTTTTCCCCACTACAGATGTTAAACTATAGTTACCTGCCTTTTGTCTGCCCCCTTTTTTAAACAGAGGCGTTACATTAGCTGCTTTCCAATCCGCTGGTACCTCCCCAGAGTCCAGAGAATTTTGGTAGATTATAACAAATGCATCTGCTATAACTTCCGCCATCTCTTTTAATACCCTGGGATGCATTTCATCAGGACCAGGGGACTGGTCTACCTTGAGTCCCATTAGCCTGTCCAGCACTACCTCCCTAGTGATAGTGATTGTCTCAAGGTCCTCCATTCCCACATTCCCGTGACCAGCAATTTTTGGCATGGTTTTTGTGTCTTCCACTGTGAAGACCGAAGCAAAATAATTGTTTAAGGTCTCAGCCATTTCCACATTTCCCATTATTAAATTCTCCTTCTCATCTTTTAAGGGACCAACATTTACTTTAGTCACTCTCTGCCGTTTTATATATCGGTAAAAGCTTTTACTATCTGTTTTTATGTTTTGCGCAAGTTTACTTTCGTAATCTATCTTTCCTTTCTTTATTGCTTTCTTAGTCATTCTTTGCTGTCATTTAAAATTTTCCCAATCTTCTAGTTTCCCACTAACCCTGGCCACCTTATACGCATTGGTTTTTAATTTGATACTCTCCTTTATTTCCTTGGTTATCCACGGCTGGTTATACCTTCTCTTACCGTCCTTCTTTTTCACTGGAATATATTTTTGTTGAGCATTATGAAAGAGCTCCTTAAAAGTTCTCCACTGTTCCTCAATTGTGCCACCATTTAGTCTGTGTTCCCAGTCTACTTTAGCTAACTCTGCCCTCATCCCACTGTAGTCCCCTTTGTTTAGGCATAGTTTGAGACACTACTTCCTCACCCTCAATCTGTATTACAAATTCAACCATACTGTGATCACTCATTCCGAGAGGATCTTTTACTAGGAGATCGTTTATATTTTTTCTGTCTCATTACACAGGACCAGATCTAAGATAGCTTGCTCCCTTGTAGGTTCTGTAACATACTGTTCTGAGAAACAATCCCGTATGCATTCTATGAATTCGTTCTCAAGGCTACCCCGTGCGATTTGATTTGACCAATCGATATGTAGGTTAAAATCCCCCATGATTACTGCCATTCCTTTTTCACATGCCTCTATTATTCCCTTGATTATTGTCCGCCCCACCGTGAAGTTATTATTTGGGGGCCGATAAACTACGTCACCAGTGACTTTTTCCCCTTACTATCTTTAATCTCCACCCACAATGATTCAACATTTTGTTCATTCGAGGCAATATCGTCTCTCACAACTGCCCTGATATCATCCTTTATTAACAGAGCTACCCCACCTCCTTTCCCTTCTTGTCTATCCTTCCGAATTGTCAGATACCCCTGTATGTTTAATTCCCAGTCTTGGCCACCCTGCAACCACGTTTCTGTAATGGCCACCAAATCATACCCATTTGTAATGATTTGTGCCGTCAACTCATTTACTTTATTTCGAATGCTGCGTGCGTTTAGGTAGAGTGTTTTAATACGAGTTTTTATACCATGATTTTTAGTTTTGACCCCTCCTGCAGCCCCTTTATATTCATACATATTGTCCCTTCCTATCACCTTGTGGTTTACACTTACCCCAGTGCTACTCTGCTCTGTTGCCTCTTGCCTTTTGCATTCTTCCTTGGGGTCCTGTCATCTGCGCTCTCACCCATTCTAACTAGCTCAGAGCCCTCTCCTGGGTTCCGAATACTCCTTGCATTGAGGCACCGAGCTTTCAGGCTTGCCTTTTTATTACACTTTGACCCTTTAGAATTTTGCTGTACATTGGCCCTTTTTGTTTTTTGCCTTGGGTTTCTCTGCCCTCCACTTTTACTCATCTCCTTTCTGTCTTTTGCTTCTGTCTCCATTTTGTTTCCCTCTGTCTCCCTGCATTGGTTCCCATCCCCCTGCCATATTAGTTTAACTCCTCCCCAACAGCACTAGCAAACACTCCCCCTAGGACATTGGTTCCGGTCCTGCCTAGGTGCAGACCGTCCAGTTTGTACTGGTCCCACCTCCCCCAGAACCGGTTCCAATGCCCCAGGAATTTGAATCCCTCCCTGCTGCACCACTGCTCAAGCCACGTATTCATCTGAGCTATCCTGCGATTCCTACTCTGACTGGCACGTGGCACTGGTAGCAATCCCGAGATTACTACTTTTGAGGTCCTACGTTTTAATTTAGCTCCTAGCTCCTTAAATTCGTCTCGTAGGACCTCATCCCTTTTTTTACCTATGTCGTTGGTACCAATGTGCACCACGACAACTGGCTGTTCTCCCTCCCTTTTCAGAATGTCCTGCACCCGCTCCGAGACATCCTTGACCATTGCACCAGGGAGACAACATACCATCCTGGAGACTCGGTTGCGGCCGCAGAAATGCCTATCAATTCCCCTTACAATTGAATCCCCTATCACTATCGCTCTCCCACTCTTTTTCCTGCCCTCCTGTGCAACAGAGCCAGCCACGGTGCCATGAACTTGGCTGCTGCTGCCCTCCCCTGATGAGTCATCCCCCTCAACAGTATTCAAAGCGTACAGGGGACCCCTGCACTACTTCCTTGCACTGCTCTTCCTGCTGGCCTTCCATTCCCTATCTGGTTGTGGACCCTTCACCTGCGGTAAGACCAACTCACTAAATGTGCTACTCACGTCATTCTCAGCATCGTGGATGCTCCAGAGTGAATACACCCTCAGCTCCAGGACTGCAACGCGGTCCGCCAGAAGCTGCAGACGGATACACTTCCTGCACACGTAGTCGTCAGGGACACCGGAAGTGTCCCTGAGTTCCCACATGCTACAGGACTTATGGGAGACACTCCTTACCTGATCACTCAGTATTTAAAGGGAGGTCCTACGCAGGGTCATCACTTCTGGAATGCTGAATAAAGAGTTAAGGTCAAGTGGCCTTGTCCCTGGAATGTGCCTCGTGTGGTTTCATGCTGTAGAGTAAGGACTTTACAAAATCCTTTTCTGTTACGAAAAAGTTCTGGGTCCTGAGAAGGTGCCCACATGTCAATGTGAGTGCACTGTATTGCTCCCTGCACCTTGGGGAACTTAGCGATGTGGTAGAATGCTCCAGCCCTGTCAGTCTGAACCTCCGTGGCCATGGGAAAGCTGATAAAGTCCATCCTACACGCATACAGGGCCTCCGTGACCTGTCCAATGCCGCGATGCGTGGCATGGTGAGACAGAGGGGAAATCTCGACCGTGGAGGCCCCAAAGAAACCGGATGCGCAGAAAGACAGTGCCGCGCTGACCTTGACCTCGACCGATACTGATGTCCTGATGGCAGGCTGCATGTGTGACCTGCTAAGCTCGCATATTTCATTGATCACCACCTTGTAGAAGCGCAGTCTCCGAAGGCAGGTGTGCTCGGACACGTCGAGGTAAGACGGCTTCTCCCTGTAAGTGCGTGGTGTGTATGGTCTGGACCTCCTCCTCATTCGGGAATGTCTTAGATTGGGCACATAATCATGTACATTAGACATTATGCCATTTGCAATCTGCATATTAATCGATGCAGGCTGAGAAATGGCTGGCCCCATTCCAATGAAAGTATAATAGCGATTGATCAGAAGCAATAATTTCCACAATAAAATACACGTACAGTAAACCCCAATCATGCAGAGTCTGAAAAGATGTCTGTTGAGATGGTCACTTCACCTGAGAAGAACTCCAGGGTCAATCCAAACTCCCCGAAGTTGAAGCAGTCTTTTCAATGAGGTGACTTGCGATTTGAAAAATGGCGCCACAGCGCTGTGATTCGTTCAGAACAGTTCCACTTTTTCTGAGTGGTGTTTTGGACGAGCAATATTCTGGGCGAGATGTGTGCAAGGTGGTGAAAGTGACGCTGGCCGATCTCCTGGGCATTAGTTTCAGCAAATTTGATCTTTACGACAAAATAAAGTGGGCGGTCAGTATTATTGAATCTCGGTGTTAATTACGTGCCGAAAGTAACACTGGACGATATAATGGGTGTTGGTTTCGCCCATTCTGATGATTCCGTCCAAAAAAAAGTGGGCGGGCGGTGTTATTTTTTCCCGATGTGACATGGCGAAAGTAACGTTTGCCGATAAGTGTCCGAAAAATTGGCGTCAGTTTCCAATTCGTGGCTAAATGGGTGATATCTGGGCGTTCCACCTCATTTCAGCGTTAAAATGGATGTTAAGTGGGCGTTATACATGCAAAAATAATGGAAAATCTAGCCCCATATCTTTTGTTGTGTCTAAGTATGCAAGTTTTGTATGATGATTATTTTGTTATGATTACTGTTTCATTAAGGAGTGAGAAGTGTAATATAGAACTCCCCCTAGTGGACTACTGCTCCGCATAGTGGACTACTGTAATGATGCAACTGCTGATGTAAATACAGTAAAATACCATAAATACAAGGTCATATGACAAGTTCTTGTACAGCCATCTTGTGTATGTTTGTGTTTGTGATGTCGTAAAGAATATATCACACCTTCCTCATCTAAATCTATCAGCATTCTATTTCCTTCTTCCTCATATGTTTATCTAGTATCCTCTTAAGTGCATCTATACTATTCGCTTCAACCACTCCCTGTGGTAGTGTGTTCCGTATTCTCACCATCCTCTGGGTAAAGAAGTTTCTTCTGAATTCCCGATTTGATTTCTTGGTGGCTATCTTATATTGATGGCCTCTAGTTTTGCACGAGATAATCTTTTCCACTCCTTCATCAGAAATGGGGTCGCCAAGCACGTCATCCGGTAACTAGCCATTTAATTATTCAATGTATTTGTTAAAAGTAAATTACTCATTTTTAAATTCCCAGGACAAAAAACTATCACTACTGGTAAGGGGCAATGAGGATTCCTCCCTCTGGACTCCCACCTGTAAGTGGTTTTGTATTTGGTGATTTCGAATCACCCGCTTACAACAGTTCTAGACCTGGGAATTATAATGGTGAACAGAATACACAGTTATCGCCAGATCTTTCGGTCTCAAGCGTCACAATGTTTTTAGTCAAGTTAAAGCACACACCTGCTTCCAGTAAAACACACCTTGGTGGTGTGAAACAAAAAAACACAGTACAACACACAACACTGGCCGGTCTGAATAGGCCCTATCGCGAAGTACCCATGACTAAAACACTCCTGCTTGGCTCAATAGGGCACCACCGAATCTGTCCAACAGACTGTGCATATGCCAATGATCCACACAGAAACCTCCCCACTAAACCTCTAAGTCTTGGTTGGGATACACGACACCCCTTTCACACTATGCGGTGGTCTTAAGGATGTGTTGGCTGGGATAATGCTCACCAGTTACCCCTCTGGCTTACTCACGATGAGCGAGGCTCTCTTTGCTCATAGATGGTGGTTTCTTCTCTCTGTCCCAGACGGAGTGCTCGGTCCTTGAGAGCATTGAACGAAGGAGCAAGCATAGAAGAGGAGAGAGAGAGAGATGGCTGCAACTGCCGTTCTCTCATACCTGAAAAAATGCTTCTGAATTCTTCACATCAAAAAACAGTCCTTTGCCAGAGGCAGTCCAACTAAAGAGCAATAAAACTCATCTTCGGTCTGTGCCGTTGTTACTGGGCTGTTCCTGGGGATAAAGGCTCCAACGCTTCTGGGTGGCCAAATAGCTTCCTTTGTCCTGAGGTTCCCATGCCCCAGGGCTCTCAGTCATTTCGATGGCTTGAGCACTGTCCAATTTCATCATCATAGGCAGTCCCTCGGAATCAAGGAAGACTTGCTTCCACTCTTAACATGAGTTCTTAGGTGGCTGTACAGTCCAATACGAGAACCACAGTCTCTGTCACAGGTGGGATAGATAGTCATTGAGGGAAGGGGTGGATGGGACTGGTTTGCCACACGCTCTTTCCGCTGCCTGCTCTTGATTTCTGTACGCTCTCACGATGAGACTCGAGGTGCTCAGCGCCCTCCTGGATGCGCTTCCTCCATTTAGGGCGGTCTTTGGCCAGGGTCACCCAGGTGTCAGTGGGGATGTTGCACTTTATCAGGGAGGCTTTGAGGGTGTCCTCGTAACGTTTCCGCTGCCCACTTTGGCTCGTTTACCATGAAGGAGTTCCGAGTAGAGTGCTTGCATTAGGAGTCTCGTGTCTGACATGCAAACTCTCAGGCAATTTACCTGATCTCTCACTTATGGTTTCCCATTACATGACAAAGGATTCTCCATCAACCATCTTCCTGCAATTTCAGCCATTGACCCATCCTGATGTGTATTCCTGGGGAACATGTCTGGACCCATCCCAGTCCGCTGTCTGCTCTTCTGTAACAGAAAATATAGAAAAGCAATAGTCCAAAACTTAAAGTCCAAAGAGTTTACGCTGATGCTGTCGATGTTTCCACCGATTCTTAGACACCCCAACCTCCAGCCACACCTCTGATGAAGGGGATCATGTTTGGGTGGACAATGATTCTGCTCCAAACAAGGCCTGCAGAAACTGCAGAGATTGGGATACAGTGTATCTGGGTCCTGGCTTAATTTGTGGCCCTTCTGCCACATTCCCACCTCACTTACAATGGGAATGCATGGGAATGCAGACTTTTGGGCAAAGTATTCACTAGGAAGGCTTGGCTTTGTTAATGAGAATGCATCAAAGCCTAATGATGTAGAATTAGTTTCCTTCCTTCCAAATTCATTAAAACTCCGCATGGTGTGAACATAAGAAGTAGAAGTAGGAATAGGCCATCTGGCCCTTCAAGCCGGCTCTTCCATTCAATAAGATCATAGCTGATCTTTTACCTCAACTCCACTTTCCCACACTATCCCCATATCCCTTGATTCCCTCAGTACCTAAAAATCTATCAATCTCTGTCTTGAATATACTCAATGACTGAGCATCCACAGCCACAAGTCACAACCCTCCAAGTTAAGAAATTCCTCCTCATCTAAGTCCTAAATGGCCGATTCCTTATCCTAAGGCTGTGATCCCTAGTTCTACAATCTCCATCCAGGGGAATCAATGGTATGGATAGACAATACTTTGATTCATTGGCTGCAGCAACTTAAGGCAGGCCACCAACTTGGAGAGCTACAGCATTAAACCAGCAGAGTCAAATCAAGCAATTTTCAGGAACAAGGAGTAGGCACTGTGATAAAATAAAGCAACAGGACATAATGAAGAGACAAATCAGTAAATGTGGAAATCTTTGGCTGATTGGGTGTTCATGGACTATTTTTATATAAGCCTTCACATCTTTTTTCATTGGTTCATGAAGGGTTGTATGTGTCCTTTCTCCGAAAAGATGGAAATGTATTCCAAATTTGAGTTCTGTTTATTTATGAACAACGCATTTTCAACAGCATGACAAGCTCTGAAGATGGGATTATTCTTACTAATGGAAAAATATTTTGCTAATTTCCATTAGATTCTCAGGTGCTGCTGGCAATGGTGTGTTTGGTGAAATCTCCTGCCTTCCCTGGGCACCAATGTCACGATGAGGGGTTCAATGGCCTCCAGCTTCTTCCTCTTCATTTTCTGAAGGTGGAAGATTCAGTACCACCCTAACTGGAAAAAGATTCAGCATGACATTATAATCCCAGGCTTGCAGCATATTAATAGTCTGCTCAGTAATGATGTGGGTTCCCTGATGTTACTTTGTCACCAGAGGACACATTGGTGTTATCAGTCATTGTTGAACTGGCTAACCCTGGTCTCCAGGCAACCATCCTGACAGAGCTCAGATTAAACAATGCAGGTATCTATGATTGTTGGAGAACGAATCATGGCAGCTCACATGCGTTCATGTGCAGAATGATGTGACTGACACTTACAAGTTGCACATTCACAGAATGAATCCCCCCCCCACCCCTCCGTTGATGAAATTTAGGGCCTCTTCAGTCAAATCCTTTCATGCTCCTCTAGGTGGCATCAACTCTGTATTTGGAGAAATCCTGCCGCTCAGTAAATTTCCAATGCTTTCTGTCTCTGTTGTGGTGGGTCCATGGGGAAGGATATGAAATCAGTAACCCAAAAGGAACAGGGCATCTATCACCTGTTTAACGCAGTGATGCACTGTTAATTCTATTGGGTGACTTATGTTGCCTGAGGCTGCTTGGCAGCATCTGATGACATAAAGTTTAGAACTGTTGCCTTTACAGCCATTGACGAGGTTATGTCCCTGGTAGACAGAGGTTTCAGTTCCAATGCCAATAGCTGGCACAATGGGCTCACTTCTGCTGGAGGCAACCACAGCTTACTTTACATACTGTCTTTGGGAGAATTACATATATGATCTTCTTGGTATGGCATGGATACCTACATTTTAGATAGTGCCAAAATTCATGATGCTGGATTCTCAGGGCTACCTACCTCTCTTCCTCCCTGTCCTCATCATCGTCTTCCTCAAAGCAAAGGAACAATAAGGCTCCAAAAGATAAATTAGTTTTGTATATGGTTATTCTGCCTTTAAATTCTTTGCATTTAGCAGCAGCTACCTTTAAATTTTGATAACTCAATACTGTACTGTTATTGAAATCATTTGAGTCTTCAGGCTCTTTCAAGAACTCTGTTTACATTGACTTCTGCACTTCACGATCCTTTGCCCCCTCTGGAACACTACTGAATCCCAACAGCTCCCCTTTTATAAAAACAATGCTTTCTGGGAGTAGAACAGCTAAATATTAGAAGTACATAGCCATGCTCCTCCAACTTCACCTGCAGTGGGGTGGGCTCAGGCTGATCAGATCAGGGTTATGGTAAAGTCAGTGGAATAAAAGCAGAGCAGCCATTTTTAAGTGTGGTTAATTGACAGAAGTCTCCCCACCCATTTCCCTTGTCAGATCACCGTCATACCACCAAGAAAATCCAGACACACGTATCTTGGATCCAGCCATCTTGTAAATGGGCTTTATATTCCCAGCCCCTCAGCAGGTTATCCCTCGTTAAGGTGAAAGAAGAAAAGGAGTGTGTCACAGCTTATATTTTGACATACAAACTGCTCTAAAGTCTATGGTTAGAAGGTCCACACATAATGGTTGTCCTTGAAAGAATGTGTAACAGGATGAAGGAAACTTGGGGAGCATTACAACAGGAGGATCAGCTGTATTAAAACCTTATGATCAGAAAGAGCAAACTGATCCCAGCAGTTAAGCTGAGAACACAGAGTATGGTTTGCAATTGACATTTGATATTGATATTTGACATCAAGAGGAGTGACTGTCCCTTGAGGCAGTTTTCTGCTGTAAGTCTATTCCCAGGGCTGTTCTGAATCAATAAACATCAGATCCTATACTGACTCCTCAGATTAATTTACTTCCCAGCTAAAGAGGTGTTTTTCCACAGTTGTAAAAAAAGGACAAGTCAGGCAGTTCATAAATCCATGTCGAGTTTTAAAGACATGGCCTTTGATTGAACATGCATGAATCCAGGATGTTGTTTTTTTTGTCGGGAGGAAGACTTGTTTGTTTGAAAAATGAAAATTCAACTTGAGCATGATCACTTTCTGGCCTCCTCCCACTGAACAGCCTAAAGCTGGACCAAGACAACATCCAGGCTTGGGCTGACAAGTGTTTGGTGGCAATCGTGTCACGCAATGAACATCTCTGAAAAGAAACAGCCCTACTATTCCCCATTGGCCTTCAGCATCACCATGATTGCCAGCTCTGCCATATTAAAAGAAATAACTTCCATTTCTATAGCGCCTTTCACCACCTCAGGACATCCCAAAGCACTTGACAGCCAATGAAGTACTTTTGAAGTGTAGTCACTGTTGTAATGTAGGAAACGCGGCAATCAAATTGCACACAGCAAGCTCCCTCAAACAGCAATGTCATAATGACCGGATAATCAGTTTTTTAGTGATGTTGATTGAGGGATAAATATTGGCCAGGACACTGGAGAGAACTCCCTTGCTTTTCTTCAAAATAGTACCATGGGATATGTACATCCACCTGAGAGAGCAGACGGGGCTTCAGTTTAACATCTCATCCAAAACGTGGCACCTCCAACAGTGCAGCACTCCCTCAGTACTACAGCAGAGCGTCAGCCTAGATTTCTGTGCTCATCTCTGAAGTGGGACTTGAACCCACAACTTTCTGACTCAGAGGTGAGAGTGCCACCAACTGAGCCACAGCTGACACTGTAAACATGTTCGGGGTCTCCATGGACAAAAAGCTTAACTTGGCCAGCTATATGAACACCATTGCAATAAGAGCAACTGCAGAGATTGCTACTCTGTGATGAGTGACTCACTTCCTGGCTCCTCAATGCCTCTCCACCATTTACAATGCTGAAATCAATAGTGTAAATATCACCAGTCTCCTGGTTGATGCAGCCATCATAACATTCAAAGGGCTCAGTGCCATCCAAGACAGAGAGTTTGCTTGATTGACACCACTGCCATTGAAATCGGTATCCACCTGCTAATCTGAGGAAGGATATTCTTGCTATTGAGGGAGTGCAGCAAAGGTTCACCAGACTGATTCCCGGGATGGCAGGACTGACATATGAGGAGAGACTGGATCGACTGGGCCTGTATTCACTGGAGTTTAGAAGGATGAGAGGGGATCTCACAGAAACATATAAAATTCTGGCAGGATTGGACAGGTTAGATGCAGGAAGAATGTTCCCGATGTTGGGGAAGTCCAGAACCAGAGGACACAGTCTAAAGATAAGAGGTAAGCCATTTAGGACTGAGATGAGGAGAAACTTTTTCACTCAGAGAGTTGTTAACCTGTGGAATTCCCTACCGCAGAGAGTTGTTGATGCCAGTTCATTGGATATATTCAAGAGGGAGTTAGATATGACCCTTATGGCTAAAGAGATCAAGGGGTATGGAGAGAAAGCAGGAAAAGGGTACTGAGGTGAATGATCAGCCATGATCTTATTGAATGGTGGTGCAGGCTCGAAGGGCCGAATGGTCTACTCCTGCAACTATTTTCTATGTTTCTATGTTTTCTATGTCACCAGTGCACTGGGAGCAGGAAGTTACAAAAGGACATAGACAGATTAAATGATTGACAGATGGATTTCAATGTGGGGAAATGTGAGGTCATCTGCTTTCGATATAAAAAAGACAAATCAGAATATTTTATTAATGGTGAGAGACTAGGAGCTGTGGAAGATCAATGTGATTTAGGTGTCCGTTTATATAAATCACTAAAAGCTAGTGCGAGTGACAAAATATTATCAGAAAGGCTAATAGAATGTTGGCCTTTATCTCAAGGCAACTGGAGCTTACTAGGGAACAGGCTATTTTAGATTGGGTATTGTGCAATGAGAAGTGGTTAATTAACAGTCTTGTTGTGCGGGGTCCTTGAGGGAAGAGTGACCATAACATGATTGAATTCTTTATTAAGGTGGAAAGTGAAGTAGTCCAATCCGAAACTAGGGTCCTAAATCTAAACAAAGGAAACTACGAAGGTATGAGGAATGAATTGGCTGTGATAGGTTGGGAAGATTCATTAAAAGGCATGACGGTGAATAGGCAATGGCTAACATTTAAGGAACGAATGCATGAATTGCAACAGTAATACATTTTTTTCTGGCGCAAAAACACAAAAGGAAAAGTGGCCCAACCATGGCTAACAAAAGAAATTAAGGATAGTATTAGATCCAAAGAGGAATCATACAAAGTTGCTAGAAAAAGTAGCAAGCCTGAGGAATGGGAGCAGTTTAGAATTCAGCAAAAAAGGACTACGAGATTGATTAAGAGGGGAAAAATAGAGTATGAGAGTAAACTTGCAAGGAACATAAAAATCGACTGCAAAAGTTTCTACAAGTATATAAAAAGAAAAAGATCAGTGAAGACAAATGTCGGTCCTTTACAGTCAGAAACGGGAGAATTTATAATGGGGAACAAGGAAATGACAAAACAATTAAATAAATACTTCAGTTCTGCCTTCACGGAAGAGGACACAAATAACGTCCCAGAAATGCTGTGGAACCAAGGATCTAGTGAGCAAGAGGAATTAAAGGAAATGATTATTAGTAAGAAAATAGTGCTGGAGAAACGAATGGGACTGAGGGCTGATAAATCCCCAGGGCCTGATAATCTGCATCCCAGAGTACTAAAAGAGGTAGCCATGGAAATAGTGGATGCATTGGTTGTCATCTTTCAAAAATCTATAGATTATGGAACAGTTCCTGCAGATTGGAGGGTGGCAAATGTAACCCCACTATTTAAAAAAGGAGGGAGAGAAAAAACAGGGAACTACAGACTGTTAGCCTAACATCAGTAGTAGGGAAAATGCTAGAGGCTATTGTAAAGGATATGATAATGGGACACTTGGAAAATATCAACGGTATTAGACAAAGTCAACATGGATTTATGAAAGGAAAATCATGTTTGACAAACCTACTGGAGATTTTTGAGGGTTTAACTGAAAGAATAGATAAGGGAGAACCAATGGATGTAGTGTATTTGGATTCTCAATGGGCCTTTGATAAAGTCCCACGTAAGAGGTTAGTGTGCAAAATTAAAGTACATAGGATTGGGGGTAATATACTGGCATGGATTGAAAATTGGTTAACTGACAGGAAACAGAGAATAGGAATAAATGGATCTTTTTTGGGGTGGCGGGATCAGTGCTTGGGCCCCAGCTATTCACAATATATATAAATGATTTGGATGAGGGAACCAAATGTAATATTTCCAAGTTTGCTGAGGACACAAAACTAGTTGGGGTTGCGAGTTGTGAGGAGGTTGCAAAGGCAAATTAGATAGGTTGAGTGAGTGGGCAAACACATGGCAGATGCAGTATAACGTGGATAATTGTGAAGTTATCCACTTTGGTAGGAAAAACATAAAGACAAAGTATTATTTAAATGGTGATAGCTTGGGAAATGTCGATGTACAGAGGGACCTGGGTGTACTTGCACACCAGTCATTGAAAGCAAACATGCAGGTGCAGCAAGCAGTTAGGAAGGCAAATTATGTTAGCCTTCATTGCAAGAGGAGCAAGGATGTCTTACTACAATTATACAGGGCCTTGATGAGATTGGAATATTGTGTGCAGTTTTGGTCTCCTCACCTAAGAAAGGATATACTTGCCACAGAGAGAGTGCAGCAAAGGTTCACCAGACAGATTCCTGGGATGGCAGGACTATCAAATGAGGAGAGATTGGGTTGACTAGGCCTGTATTCACTGGAGTTTAGAAGAATGAGAGGGGATCTCATTGAAATGTATAAAATTCTGAAGAGGCGGGACAGGCTGGATGCAGGGAGGATGTTTCCCCTGGCTGGGAAGTCTAGAACAAGGAGTCACAGTCTCAGGATACGGGGTCAGAAATTTAGGACTGAGATGAGGAGAAATTTCTTCACTCAGAGGGTGGTGAACCTGTGGAATTCTCTGCCACAGAAGGCTGTGGAGGCCAAGTCACTGAATAGGTTTAAGAAAGAGATAGATAGATTTCTAGACATAAAAGGCATCAAGGGGTATGGGGAGAAAGTAGGAATATGGTGTTGAGATAGAGGATCAGCCTTGATCATATTGAATGGCCTTGCAGGCTCGAAGGGCTGAATGGCCTACATAAGAACATAAGCAATAGGAGCAGGAGTAGGCCATACAGCCCCTCGAGCCTGCTCTGCCATTTAATACGATCATGGCTGATCTAATCATGGACTCAGGTCCACTTCCCTGCCCGCTCTCCATAACCCTTTATTCCCTTATTGTTTAAGAAACTGTCTATTTCTGTCTTAAATTTATTCAATGTCCCAGCTTCCACAGCTCTCTGAGGCAGTGAATTCCACAGATTTACAACTCTCTGAGAGAAGAGATTTCTCCTCATCTCAGTTTTAAATGGGCGGTCCCTTATTCTAAGATTATGCCCTCTAGTTCTAGCCTGCCCTATCAGTGCAAACATCCTCTCTGCATCTACCTTGTCAAGCCCCCTCATAATCTTACATGTTTCGATAAAATCACCTCTCATTCTTCTGAATTCCAATGAGTAGAGGCCCAACCTACTCAACCTTTCCTCATAAGTCAACCCCCTCATCTCTGGAATCAACCTTGTGAACCTTCTCTGAACTGCGTCCAAAGCAAGTATATCCTTTCATAAATATGGAAACCAAAAATGCACGCAGTACTCCAGGAGTGCCCTCACCAATACCCTGTACAACTGTAGCAAGACTTCCCTGTTTTTATACTCCATCCCCTTTACAATAAAGGCCAAGATTCCATTGGTCTTCCTGATCACTTGCGATACCTGCAGATTAACCTTTTGTATTTCATGCACAAGGACCCCCAGGTCCCGCTGTACTGCAGCACTTTGCAATCTTTCTCTATTTAAATAATAACTTGCTCTTTGATTTTTTTTCTGCCAAAGTGCATGATCTCACACTTTCCAACATTATACTCCATCTGCCAAATTTTTGCCC
The DNA here is from genome assembly GCF_044704955.1 of Pristiophorus japonicus. Taxonomy (NCBI): domain Eukaryota; kingdom Metazoa; phylum Chordata; class Chondrichthyes; family Pristiophoridae; genus Pristiophorus; species Pristiophorus japonicus. The sequence continues at coordinate 170,887,977 of NC_091979.1, read as the reverse complement.
ACTCACTTAGCCTGTCTATGTCCTTTTGCAGATTTTTTGTGACCTCCTCACACATTGCTTTTCCTCCCATCTTTGTATTGTCAGAAAACTTGGCTACGTTACACTCAGTCCCTTCCTCCAAGTCATTAATATACACTGTAAATAGTTGGGGTCCCAGCACTGGTCCCTGCGGCACCCCACTGGTTACTGATTGCCAACCTGAGAATGAACCATTTATCCCTACTCTCTGTTTTCTGTTAGTTAGCCAATCCGCTATCGATGCTAATATATTACCCTCAACCCCGTGAACTTGTATCTTGTGCAGTAACCCTTTATATAGCACCTTGTCAAATGCCTTCTGGAAGACCAAATACACCACATCTACTGGTTCCCCTTTATCCACCCTGTTCGTTACATCCTCAAAGAATTCTAGCAAATTTGTCAAACATGACTTCCCCTTCATAAATCCATGCTGACTCTGCCTGACCAAATTTTGCTTTTCCAAATGTCCTGCTACTGCTTCTTTAATAATGGACTCCAACATCTTCCCAACCACAGATGTTAGGCTGATTGGTCTATAGTTTCCTGCTTTATGTCTGCCTCCTTTTTTAAATAGGGATGTTACAGTTGCAGTTTTCAAATGTGCTGGGACCTCCCCAGAATCCAGGGAATTTTGGTAAATTACAACCAATGCATCCACTATCTCTGCCACGACTTCTCTTAAGACTCTAGGATGCAAGCCATCAGGTCCAAGGGATTTATTTGCCTTTCGTCCCATTATCTTACTGAGTACCACCTCCTTAGTGATTGTGTTTGTGTTAAGTTCCTTCCCCCTATAGCCCCTTGACTATCCACTGTTGGAATATTATTAGTGTCCTCTACTGTAAAGATCTAATTGAATGGAAGAAGAGGCTCGATAGGCTGAATGGCCCAGTCATGTTCCTATGTTCTTTGGCTGCTGTGTGAGCTCTCAGTGCGAGGTACAATAACTGTGGGCGTTGGCAAGAAAGGTTCTAATCAGTTTCACATTGCAGAAATTATCCTCATTCCTGGCTCTGATTGAACCAATGAACCTAATCTTAAACATGGAGCAGACCGAGAACTGGACTTTGTGACAACTCACCGCTGATATTTAATAATTTAAATGAGAAAGATACAGTACATAAAGGAAGCCATTCCATTTAATTTATTTTATTATTCTGAGATACAGCAATCAAATCAAACCTGCCATCACTGTATGGGATATGGCAGTGATGATGTTGATTGTGGGAGTTCCATTGTGGTTGTGAAATTTCCCAAATGGTTAACGCCCTGGATGTACGTTACTTTTCATATTGTTTCCCTGAACTGAAGTAGCTCCAGTGATACAGTAATTGTTTCTTATCTGGGTTCACATTGACATCCGGTATGAAATGCATCACATGATTTAGTTAACTGGCTCATGGCTGAGCAATGACAATATAAAGAACAATAGTATAATAAGTTATAGTATGGAATACTAACAATTAAATAAACTACTTTCTTATACTTATTGGTTAAACATGATGCTTTAAAAATGAAAATATTTTAATTATACAGAATTGTCCTCATGTTTACCATCTTTGCCTTGATATCTTCATCCACTTTTCGATTTTCTTGTTAAATCTGTAATTTAATCATCAAATTTAATGTAATAGGGCTTTCCAATAATTTCAGCTGAATATTAGTTGAACATTTACTAAGAGGTTTTTGGTAAACGTTATTTAGTTAGTGGCCAACTCCAGTGAATGAGCTGAAAAGACTCTTCTCAGTAAAATGAAAACTGAAATATATAGCCAAAACAATAGAGTACAACAGAGTCACCAGGAACACCTTCAGGGGACCCCATACAGATAAATCGCTGGAAAAAAAATTAAAAGATGTTCACTAACCTTTTTTTGAAGGTCTTCTTACTTACTGTTAGGGTTAGACCTGCCTCCATGCAGTGGTCCTTCCCACTGCTGCTGCTGACTCCCACCGACTTCCGCCCGGAGGAATCTGCTAGCTTGGCAGGCGGGAGGACACGTACACGACTTGCCTGCCAGTGGCCATCAGCAGGCGGTTTCCAGCTATCCTCCCCTCCCGCCGGCTGCAGACCTGGAGGAATCTGTCACCGAGCGGAGACCGTCGAAAAACTTGGTGGCAGCCGGCAGCAGTGGGCGGTAAGGCCACCAATTCTGGGCCCAGAGTGTCTAGTCCGCCACCTGTGAGTAACCTGACTTAAAATCACTGAAAAATGACTTTAAGACAACTATACCGGACCATTTACTAGTTTCTTTGGTGTGCACTAGTCAGTTTCTTGAAAAATTTAATTGTTTTTAATATGTAAAAATCTTTAAAACGTGCCAACTAGTGTCTTTGCACCTCAAACAATTAGCTTAATTTGAACAGCCTCCTTGAATAGTTGCAGACGGGCAATAGGCCCTCACTATGCTCATTATTTTGATCTATGGGTATGTCCAGTTTTATGGATGGGGCCAGCTTCTAGTGCAATGTTTTTGAAACCAGTGTTAAAGATCGCGGAAACTCAAATTACTGTTGAGGTAATTGGCGCTTAAAATTCCGTAATCTTTTACTCTGGTTTGGCCGATTATAGGCGAATTGCGCAAACTGGTGGAAGCTCTAGGTCGCAATGTTTTTCTTTACATAAATACTGATCGACACACGGAAGAGACTTCTATTTAGGGTCATGGAAGCAATAAACCTAGAATTAGTTAAGAAAGAATTGGATGCTATGATGAAGTCATTCTGGATGATCTAGAGAAGGGTCGACATTTTTCCTCATCTATCTGGAGATATTTTGATAGCATTCAAAATGCTCTGGGTCAATTAAATCGGGGAGTTTTGATGTCGATATAATGCTGATATCATGCATATTAGAACTGGAAATAACAAATGTGCAGAAGATGAAAGAATGTCCTTTAACAAAAATGCAGAAGAAAAGCATCTGGGTGAGATTAGTGAACATTGGAAGACACAAAACCCATGCCAAAAATTGCTGGTCACAGGAATGTGGGAAGGGAGGACCTTGAGACAATCACTATCACTCGAGGGGTAGTGCTGGACAGGCTAATGGGACTAAGGTAGACAAGTCCCCTGGTCCTGATGAAATGCATCCCAGGGTATTAAAAGAGATGGCGGAAGTTATAACAGATGCATCCGTTATAATCTACCAAAATTCTCTGGACTCTGGGGAGGTACCAGCGGATTGGAAAGCAGCTAATGTAAAGCCTCTGTTTAAAAAAGGGGGCAGACAAAAGGCAGCTAACTATAGGCCGGTTAGTTTAACATCTGTAGTGGGGAAAATGCTTGAAGCTATCATTAAGGAAGAAATAGCGGGACATCTTGATCGGAATAGTGCAATCAAGCAGACGCAGCATGGATTCATGAAGGGGAAATCATGTTTAACTAATTTACTGGAATTCTTTGAGGATATAACGAGCATGGTGGATAGAGGTGTACCGATGGATGTGGTGTATTTAGATTTCCAAAAGGCATTCGATAAGGTGCCACACAAAAGGTTACTGCAGAAGATAGAGGTACGCGGAGTCAGAGGAAATGTATTAGCATGAATCGAGAATTGGCTGGCGAACAGAAAGCAGAGAGTCGGGATAAATGGGTCCTTTTCGGGTTGGAAATCGGTGGTTAGTGGTGTGCCACAGGGATCGGTGCTGGGACCACAATATACATAGATGACCTGGAAGAGGGGACAGAGTGTAGTGTAACAAAATTTGCAGATGACACAAAGATTAGTGGGAAAGTGGGTTGTGTAGAGGACACAGAGAGGCTGCAAAGAGATTTAGATAGGTTAAGCGAATGGGCTAAGGTTTGGCAGATGGAATACAATGTCGGAAAGTGTGAGGTCATCCACCTTGCGAAAAAAAACAGTAAAAGGCAATATTATTTGAATGGGGAGAAATTACAACATGCTGAGGTGCAAAGGGACCTGGGGGTCCTTGTGCATGAATCCCGAAAAGTTCATTTGCAGGTGCAGCAGGTAATCAGGAAGGCGAATGAAATGTTGGCCTTCATTGCAAGAGGGATGGAGTACAAAAGCAGGGAGGTCCTGCTGCAACTGTATAGGGTATTGGTGAGGCTGCACCTGGAGTATTGCGTGCAGTTTTGGTCACCTTACTTAAGGAAGGATATACTGGCTTTGGAGGGGGTACAGAAACGATTCACTAGGCTGATTCCGGAGATGAGGGGGTTACCTTATGATCGATTGAGTAGACTGGGTCTTTACTCATTGGAGTTCAGAAGGATGAGGGGTGATCTTAGAGAAACATTTAAAATCATGAAGGGGATAGACAAGATAGAGGCAGAGAGGTTGTTTCCACTGGTAGGGGAAACTAGAACTAGGGGGCACAGCCTCAAAATACGGGGGAGCCAATTTAAAACCGAGTTGAGAAGGAATTTCTTCTCCCAGAGGGTTGTGAATCTGTGGAATTCTCTGCCCAAGGAAGCAGTTGAGGCTAGCTCATTGAATGTATTCAAGTCGCAGGTAGATAGATTTTTAACCAATAAGGGAATTAAGGGTTACGGGGAGCGGGCGGGTAAGTGGAGCTGAGTCCACGGCCAGATCAGCCATGATCTTGCTGAATGGCGGAGCAAGCTCGAGGGGCAAGATGGCCTACTCCTGTTCCTAATTCTTATGTTCTTAAGTTCTTATGTTCACAGAAAGTTTGCAATCAATGTGAAGGTGTGCTCATATAGATGATTTAATATTAGGATACATATGGAGGACATTTAACAATAGGTAAATTGAAATAATTCTAAACTGAAACAGATCAATAGGGCGGCCAATTTTGGAATATTCCTCGATCAGGTGCTGCCAGGAATGAATAGCACATGCAGGGAATACAAGACAGAAAATCATGGGCTATGGGCTCACAATATCCTGACCTGTTCTCCGTAAGAACTCTTCACCCTGTTGGGAGTGCCCGGTAACAGAATCAGCCCTACTGTGTGCAATAAAATCACCTTGATGCAAAGAGGTGACATTGCTTTCGATTTCCATGTGAGGTAGTAGGTAGTAGGCGCACCGGGTAGGTAGTAGATCGGACACTCAACCCATGTCCCCAGTGAATGTCAGGACCATTTGATGGTTGATTCTCATTTACATCTGACACGTGAGCTGCTCACACATTTCCAGCACTGATTAATAGCTCACCAATTGGAGGCAAGGAAACCCTGTTTACGCATGTAAATAGTGTTATGTATGCAAGCCTCACCAATGTGTAAGACTTGCCACTAGGGGGCAGTCCTGTTGGAGACCTAAGGGTCACCTGTGCACCCTGGGGCAAGCAGGTATAAAAGGTAGTCCACCATGCCACTGCCTCATTTTGGAGTTATATTAAAGAGACCAAGGTCACAGTGGTTTGAGCTTACAACAGAGTCTCGTGGAGTTATTCTGAACATAACAACTGGCGACGAGTTACAAATCACGAACTTTCACGTGGAAATGGCTGCCGTTGGTATTCTTGAGAGATTTGTTGAGGGTGACGATTGGGAAGCCTTCATTGAGCGTCCCGATCAGTTCTTTGTGGCCAACGAGCTGGACACAGCTGAGATGGCGGTCAAGCGCAGGGCGATTCTCCTCACCATATGTGGGTCTTTGATATATGGCCTCCTCAAAAATATGCTGGCACTGAACAAACCAACGGACAAGACTTACACAGGGCTGTTTGCACTGGTTCGGGAACACCTCAAGCCGAAGGAGAGCATCTTGATGAGCAGGTATCGCTTTTACATGCACCATCGCTCAGAGGGCCAGAACGTGGCGAGTTTTGTCGCCGACCTAAGACGCCTTGCGGGACAGTGTGAATTTGCCGGATCTTTGGGGGAAGTGTTGCAGGACTTTTTTGTGTTTGGAATCGGCCACGAAGTCATTCTTCGCAAACTGCTGTCTGCCGAATCCCTAGATCTGAGCAAGGCCATCACGATAGCCCAAGCTTGCATATCCATGAGCGACAACATGAAACAGATATCTTCACAGCATCGAAGCTCACCGGCAAGTACTGTGCATAAAATAATGCCTTCAGCAGGCAGAACTGTACATGGTAAGGCCTACGCGACTGCAGAGGCCAGGCCTAGGGTGACTCACAGGTCGCTGTGGGGTGTGAATGAGTATCCATTAACACCATGCTGGTGCTGCGGGGGCAGTCATAGAGCCCAGCAATGTTGATTCAGGCACTACATGTGCAAGAGCTGTGGAACAATGGGGCACCTCCAGCGAATGTGCAAGTGACCTCTGACTCACCACGTGTCAGAGTCAGGAGAAGATGGCCGATCCAGCGCGGATCGCACTGAATGAGCAGGAGAGGCAACTCAACCTGAGGATGAAGAGGAAGTGTATGGGGTATACACATTCACCACCAAAAGCCCTCCAATAATGTTAAAAGTTAAACTTAACAGCATTCCAATCTCCATGGAATTGGACACGGAGGTGAATCAATCAATCATGAGCCAGAAGGCTTTTGAGAAACTGTGGGGCAACAAGGCACAGAGGCCAAAACTGAGCCTGATTCACACAATGCTGCGCACTTAGAACAAAGAACTCATACCTGTTATCGGCAGTGCGGCAGTGAAAGTATCGTGCATGATTTACCACTATGGATTGTACCAGGCGATGGCCCAACACTGTTCGGCAGAAGCTGGCTCAGAAAGATCTGATGGAACTGAGAAGACATCAAAGTGCTGTCTTCAGTGGATGACGCCACGTGCGTCCAGGTGCTAAACAAATTCCCGGCATTACTCGAGACAGGCATCGGCAACTTCACAGGCGTCAAGGTGCAGATCCATCTTGTTCCTGGGGCACAGCCCGTTCATCACAAGGCCCGAGCAGTCCCATATATGATGCAAGAGAAAGTCGAGATCAAGCTGGACAGACTTCAACGAGAGGGATTCATATCATCAGTCAAGTTCAACGAGTGGGCCAGTCCAATTTTGCCGGTGCTAAAGAGCGATGAGACGGTCAGAATCTGCTGGGACTGCAAGGCAACAATCAACCGAGTCTCATTACAGAACCAGTACCCACTACCCAAAGTGGAGGACCTATTCGCAACGCTAGCGGGGGAAAGTCATTCACCAAGCTAGATCTAATCTCCATGGAATTGGACACGGAGGCGAATCAATCAATTATGAACCAGAAGGCTTTTGAGAAACTGTGGGGCAACAAGTCACAGAGGCCAAAACTGAGCCCAATTCACACAACACTGCGCACTTATACCAAAGAACTCAAACCTGTTATCGGCAGTGCGGCACTGAAAATATTGTACGACAGAATGGTGCATGATTTACCACTATGGATTGTACCAGGCGATGGTCCAACGCTGTTCTAGGAAAGATCTGATGGAACTGGGAAGACATCAAAGCGCTGTCTTCAATGGATAACGGCTCGTCTTACATGATGCAGGAGCTGGCTGAACCGTCAAAAAAATTGACGTGTACCACAGATGCCCTTTTAGGATTCGCCCGGCTGCAGCCATCTTCCAGAGGAACATGGGGAGTCCGCTGAAATTGGTTCCATGCACCGTGGTGTTCCAAGACGACATCCTGATCACTGGTCGCAACACCACCGAACACTTGCACAACCTGGAAGAGGTTCTAAAGCGACTGGACAGAGTGGGACTCAGGATGAAATGCTCCAAGTGTGTTTTCCTGGCACCAGAGGTAGAATTTTTGGGGAGAAAGATTGTAGCAGACGGCATCAGACCCACGGACTCCAAGACCGAGGCCATCAAGAATGCACCCAGACCACAGAATGTGATGGAGCTGCGTTCGTTCCTGGGACTCCTTGACTATTTTGGTAATTTTCTACCGGGGTTGAGAACTTTGCTGGAACCCTTGCATTTATTGCTACGCAAGGGTGATGACTGGGTTTGGGGTAAATCTCAAGAGACAGTTTTCAATAAGGCCAGAAACCTGCTAAGCTCTAATAAGTTACTTGTATTGTATGACCCATATAAATATAGAAACATAGAAACATAGAAAATAGGTGCAGGAGTAGGCCATTCAGCCCTTCGAGCCTGCATCACCATTCAATATGATCATGGCTGATCATGCAACTTCAGTACCCCATTCCTGCTTTCTCTCCATACCCCTTGATCCCTTACTCGTAAGGGTCACATCTAACTCCCTTTTGAATATATCTAACGAACTGGCCTCAACAACTTTCTGTGATAGAGAATTCCACAGGTTCACAAATCTCTGAGTGAAGGAGCTTCTCTTCATCTCGGTCCTAAATGGCCTACCCCTTATCCTTAGACTGTGACCCCTGGTTCTGGACTTCTGCAACATCAGGAACATTCTTCCTGCATCTAACCTGTCCAATCCCATCAGAATTTTATATGTTTCTATGAGATCCCCTCTCATTCTTCTAAATTCCAGTGAATATAAGCCTAGTCGATCCAGTCTTTCTTCACATGTCAGTCCTGCCATCGCGGGTTTCAATCTGGTGAACCTTCGCTGCACTCCCTCAATAGCAAGAATGTCCTTCCTCAGATTAGGAGACCAAAACTGCACACAATATTCAAGGTGTGGCCTCACCAAGGCACATATATCCACATTATACTGCATCTACCATGCATTTGCCCACTCACCTAAACTGTCCAAGTCACCCTGCAGCCTCTTAGCATCCTCCTCACAGCTCACACCGCCACCCAGCTTAGTGTCATCTGCAAACTTGGAGATATTACATTCAATTCCTTCATCTAAATCATTCATGCATATTTTAAATAGCTGGTTTAGTACTAGCTTGTGATGCATCGTCGTACAGGGTCAGTTGTGTGTTACAGCAAACAAATATGTCAGGCAAACTTCAACCGGTTGCATATGCCTCCAGAAGTTTATCCAAGGCTGAAAGAGCCTACAGTATGGTTGAGAAAGAAGCGTTAGCATGTGCATACGGGGTTAAGAAAATGCACCAATATCTATTTGGTCTCTGGTGTGAGCTCGAAACCGACAACAAATCATTTACTTCACTGCTCTCAGAAAGCAAAGGTATCAACACCAATGCTTCGTCCCGCGTCCAAAGATGGGCATTAACATTATCTGCATATGACTATGTAATCCACCACAGACCAGGCACTGAGAACTGCGCTGACGCCCTCAGTCGGCTGCCATTGCCCACCACCGGGGTGGAAACCCTGGGCTATCACTACTAAAAAGCTGCGTCCTCAATGGGAGTTGGTCTGCGGTTCCCGGGGAAATGCAAGATGAAATTAAGCCGTTTCACCGATGTAAGAATAAATTGTCCATCGAATTGGATTGTCTCCGATAGGGAAATCGTATGGTTGTGTCAAAAAAAGGCAGGGAGCCGTTTATTCGTGACCTACACAGTACCCACCCAAGCATAGTCATGATGAAGGCTATCGCCAGGTCGCACATTTGGTGGCCCGGCATTGACTCCGATCTGGAGTCATGCATACACCAATGCAACACTTGCTCACAGTTGAGCAACGCACCCAGGGAGGCCCCACTGAGTCTGTGAGCAGGGCCCTCCAAACCGTGGTCGAGGGTCCACGTAGATTTTGCTGGCCCTTTTCTATGAAAGATGTTTCTAGTAGCAGTGGACGCTTACTCTAAATGGATTCAATGTATAATAATGTCATCATGTACATCCACTGCCACCATTGAAAGCCTCAGGGCCATGTTCACCACCAATGGTTTGCCCGATATCCTTGTTAGTGACAATGAACCATATTTCACCAGCTCGGAATTCAACGAGTTCATGACCCGCAATGGCATTAAGCATGTCAGGTCTGCCCCATTTAAGCCCGCATGGAACGGTCAAGCAGAACGGGCAGTCCAAACCATCAAACAAAGCTTGAAATGCATAACGGATGGCTCCTTGCAGACCCGGTTATCTCGGGTCCTGCTCAGCTACCGGACGCGCCCCCACTTCCTCACCGGGATTCCTCCTGCAGAATTGTTAATGAAGAGAGCACTCATAACCAGGCTCTCCTTAGTCCACCCAGATCTCAATGATCATGTAGAAACCCGGCGGCACCAGCATAACACGTACCACGATCGCACGGCTGTATCGCGTGACATCGAGGTTAAAGATCCGGTGTTTGTTCTAAATTACGGTCAGGGTCCCAAATGGATTACTGGCATTGGTTTAGCCAAGGAGGGGAATTGAGTGTGTGTTGTTAAATTGTTGAATGGTCAAATATGCAGAAAGCACTTGGATCAGAACAAACTGCGATTCATGGAAAACCAAGTACAGTTCTGTGCGGCAATAGCGGCAATGCATCCGCCGTTGCCCACACCGGAGGTGGAAATGCCACAACCGGCGGACCTATTGTTAGTTATGAATGCTTTTGAGAGTGAAGGAACCCTGTCAACAAGTTACATAGAAACATAGAAAGAAACATAGAAAATAGGTGCAGGAGTAGGCCATTCGAGCCTGCAACACCATTCAATATGATCATGGCTGATCATGCAACTTCAGTACCCCATTCCTGCTTTCTCTCCGTACCCGTCGATCCCTTTAGTTGTAAGGGCCACAACTAACTCCCTTTTGAATGTATCTAACGAACTAGCCTCAACAACTTTCTGTGGTAGAGAATTCCACAGGTTCACAATTCTCTGAGTGAAGAGGTTTCTCCTTATCTCGGTCTTAAATGGCTTACCCCTTATCCTTAGACGGTGACCCCTGGTTCTGGACTTCCCCAACATCGAGAACATTCTTCCTGCATCTAACCTGTCCAATCCCGTCAGAATTTTATATGTTTCTATGGGATCCCCTCTCATTCTTCTAAATTCCAGTGAATATAAGCCTAGTCGATCCAGTCTTTCTTCATATGTCAGTCCTGCCATCCCGGGAATCAGTCTGGTGAACCTTCGCTGCACTCCCTCAATAGCAAGAACGTCCTTCATCAGATTAGGAGAGCAAAATTGCACACAATATTCAAAGTGTGGCCTCATCAAGGCCCTGTACAGCTGCAGTAAGACCTCCCTGCTCCGATACTCAAATCCCCTAGCTATGAAGGCCTTCTTCACCAATTGCTGTACCTACATGCCAACTTTCAATGAATTGGCCAGAAAAAGCAGAAAACCTGAGGTCTGGAAGGAATTTAGAATTCAGCAGAGGAGGAAAAAGGGTTTAATTAGGAGGGGGAAAATGGAGTATGAGAGGAAGCTTGCCGGGAACATAAAAACTGAATGCAAAAGCTTCTATAGGTATGTGAAGAGAAAAAGATTTGCGAAGACAAAGGTAGGTCCCTTGCAGTCAGAATCAGGTGAATTTATAATGGGGAACAAAGAAATGGCAGACCAATTAAACAAATCCTTTGGTTCTGTCTTCACAATGGAAGACACAAATAACCTTCCAGAAATACTAGGGGACAGAGGGTCTAGTCAGAAGGAGGAACTGAAGGATATCTTTATTAGGCAGGAAATTGTGTTAGGTAAATTGATGGGATTGAAGGCCGATAAATCCCCAGGGCCTGATAGTCTTCATCCCTGAGTACTTAAGGAAGTGGCCCGAGAAATAATGGATGCATTGGAGATCATTTTCCAACAGTCTATCGACTCTGGATCAGTTCCGATGCACTGGAAGGTTAGGTGAGTGGGCAAATGGCTGGCAGATGCAGTACAATGTGGATAAAAGTGAGGTTATCCAGTTTGGAGGCAAAAACACGAAGGCAGAATATTATCTGAATGGTGGCAGATTATGAAAAGGAGGTGCAACGAGACCTGGGTGTCATGGTGCATTAGTCATTGAAAGTTGGCATGCAGGTAAAGCAGGCAGTGAAGAAGGCAAATGGCATGTTGGCCTTCATAGCTAGGGGATTTGAGTATAGGAGCAGGGAGATCTTACTGCAGTTGTACAGGGCATTGTTGAGGGCTCACCTGGAATATTGTGTTCAGTTTTGCTCTCCTAATCTGAGGAAGGACATTCTTGCTATTGAGGGAGTGCAGCGAAGGTTCACCAGATTGATTCCCGGTATGGCTGGACTGACATATGAGGAGAGATTGGATCGACTAGGCCTGTATTCACTGGAGTTTAGTAGAATGAGAGGGGATTGCATAGAAACATATACAATTCTGACGGGACTGGACAGGTTAGATGCAGGAAGAATGTTCCTGATGTTGGGGAAGTCCAGAAGCAGAGGACATAGTCTAAGGATAAGGGGTAAGCCATTTAGGACTGAGATGAGGAGAAACTTCTTCACTCACAGAGTTGTGAACCTGTGGAATTCCCTACCGCAGAGAGTTGTTGATGTCAGTTCATTGGATATATTCAAGCGGGAGTTAGATATGACCCTTATGGCTAAAGGGATCAAGGGGTATGGAGAGAAAGCAGGAAAGGGGTACTGAGGTGAATGATCAGCCATGATCTTATTGAATGGTGGTGCCGGCTTGAAGGGCTGAATGGCCTACTCCCGCACCTATTTTCTATGTTTCTATGACCGATGTACCATGACACCCAGGTCTCGTTGCACCTCCCTTTTCCTAATCTATTACCATTCAGATAATATTCTGTCTTCCTGTTTTTGCCACCAAAGTGGATAACCTCACATTTATCTACATTATACTGCATCTGCCATGCATTTGCCCACACACCTAACCTGTCCAAATCAACCTGCCGCCTCTTAGCATCCTCCTCACAGCTCACACTGCCACCCAGCTTAGTGTCATCTGCAAACTTGGAGATATTACATTCAATTCATTTGTCTCAATCATTAATATATATTGTAAATAGCGAGGGCCCCAGCACTGAACCTTGACCCCACTAGTCACTGCCTGCCATTCTGAAAAGGACCCGTTTATTCCTACTCTTTGCTTCCTGTCTGCCAACCAGTTCTCTATCCATGTCAATACATTACCTCCAATACCATGTGCTTTAATTATGCACACTAATCTCTTGTGTGCGACCTTGTCAAAAGCCTTCTGAAAGTCCAAATACACCACATCTACTGGTTCTCCCTTGTCCACCCTACTCGTTACATTCTCAAAAAATTCTAGAAGATTTTTCAAGGATGATTTCTCTTTCATAGGTCCCTTCCGGTGAAGATGTTTTTAGTTGTGGTGGATTCATATTCGAAGTGGATAGAGTGTATAATCATGTCATCCAGCACATCCACAGCTTCCATTGAGAATATCAGTGTCTTGTTCGTGACACATGTTCTGCCTGACATCGTTCTTAACGACAACGGATCGTGCTTCACCAGTCAGGAGTTTCAAGAGTTCATGAAACTCAATGGTATCAAACATGTAAGGTCAGCACTGTCAAAACCTGCATCCAATGGGCAAGCAGAATGTGCTGCGCAAATCATAAAGCAGATAACAGGTGGGCAGGTGGCCTGGTGCACTGAAGACCCGCCTGTCATGCATACTGCTTAGTTACAGGACAAGACCACACGTGCTTACCGGGGTCTCACCTGCTGAACTAATGATGGAGAGGTCTTAAGACCAAGCTATTGCTTGTACACCCTGACTTGAACAATCATGTTGAATATAGAAGACAAAGTCAGCAAGGGTATCATGATCGCGTAGCTGTGTCACGTGATATTTCTGTAAATAATCCTGTATATGTTCTGAATTATGGTCAGGGTCGCAAGTAGATCGCTGGTACTGTCATGGCCAAGGAGGGCAACAAGTTAAATCCCCACAGCGTGTCGGGAAACCCAGATTCCGGGTTTCCAGCGGATTACCGGACACCCCACTCCCAGCGCGTTCGATGTAAACATTTCTCCCATAAATTCCGATAATCCTTCCCTTCTTATGCAGAGGCTTTGGACTCATGCACCTGTCTACCTGTTATCTATGATTTACCTGGGAAAACCGCAGACTTTTGAGAAAACAAAGGAGAATTCATCAAAAAAAGGCCAACAACCCCCATTTATACTCACTGAATCTGTTCATCCCTTTTGTGCAGTTGCGCTTTCTGTTGTATCCTCTTCCTTTTCTGTGTCTATTCCTTCCTCTGTAACTGCAACCATCCTAAATTAAAATGTATCAATTATCTTTTCAGTCCAGAGAAAGCAAAATTGTTTACGAAGAAGTCAGCTTTTATTTGCAGTGAAGCCTGTCAATCGTTCTCTCTTCCATCTCACTTCAGGTTCACTACATAGATGGATTGAATTGATCCTGCATCAGTTAATATTGGCACCGATAAATGGGCCTTGATATTAACCGTCCCACGACGGGCGGGAGATGGTTGGGTAAAAAGTGAAAAGCGCGAATGCGACAATTCGGGGCGTCCGATTGTCCCGCTGTGGAGAGACGGGGCGCTTATTAACATATTTAAGTTGGGCTCCGACATTGCAATTGGGAGCCTGATTTAAAGTTTACTGCTGCTGCGTGGATGTCCACGGGGTGGGGAAACTTGCCAGTGAAAAGGAGGCAGGAGCTGCCAGCTCCCCGAGGCAAGTGATACAGAATGTTAGACAGTGACCTTTCACCTCTTAGACCTGGATTCGAATCCAGTCTGGAGGATTGGATGACATCCTCTCTTGTGTTATGTGAAATGATTTTAGCTATTCTCAATCTAATTCCTGGGCTGGAATATTGAACAAAATGGCACTGCAAAGGGTATTGTTCTGCATTTTGTACCGAGACAGATTTCTGGGCAAGAGTGAAGAGAGCTTTACTCTGAATCCACCTGTGTGATACCTGGCCTGTCATTGTTTGATGCTGACACTGAGTGCCTAAAATGAAAACTGCTCCATTCCTCAGTACTTAAAAAACATCGCTCATCTTAGCGAACACAAAATGAAGGTGTTATGACTTGTTCACATGCATTAATTGCAATCTTCTTACTTATCTATTCCCCTTCAGGCAGTTGCTAGATTTGAGCAAATAGCACCTTTTTAATTTTTTATCTGATCAGCTGCCTCTGCCATTTCCCTTTGAACCCCTAGCCCACCGGGCCAAACTTCCTCTGAGGTTCCCTCCTGCCCTAGCCCTGAACTCGCATCTCTCTCCAGTTTCTCTCTTGTCCGCCATCCAGTATTGGATGGGCAGAAATTTTTTCCAATTAAATATTGGGAAGATCGAAGCCATTGTCTTTGGTCCCTGCCGCAAACTGTGTTCCCTAGTTACTGACTCCATCCCTCTCCCTAGAATCTGTCTGAGGCTGAACCATACTGTTTGCAACCTAGGTGTCATATTTGACCCTGAAATGAGTTTCCGGCCACATATTGCCGGTATAAATAAAACCGCCTATTTCCACCTCCGTAACATTACCCGCCTCCGCCCCTGCCTCAGCTCATTTGCTGCTGAAACCCTCATCCATGCCTTTGTTACCTCTAGACTTGACCACTCCAACACACTCCTGCCTGGCCACCCACATTCTGCCCTCCGTGGACTAGAGCTCATCCAAAACTTGGCAGCCCGGGTCCTAACTCGCACCAAATCCCGCTCACCCATCACCACTGTGATCGCCGACCTACATTGGCTCACGGTTAAGTACCGCCTCGATTTCAAAATTCTTATCCTTGTTTACAAATCCCTCCATGGCCTCGCCCCTTCCTATCTCTGTAATCTCCTTCAGCCTCACAACCCACCGAGATGTCTGCGCTCCTTAAATTCTGCCCTCTTGAGCATCCCTGATTATAACTACTCAACCATTGGTGGCCATACCTTTAGCTGCCTAGGACCCAAGCTCTACAACTCCCTCCCTAAACCTCTCTATCTCTCTTTCCTCCTTTAAGACGCTCCTTAAAACCTACCTCTGACCAAGCTTTTGGTCATCTGCCGTAATTTCTTCTGACGTGGCTCGTGTCAAATTTATTTGTTTTGTCTTAAAATACTCCTGTGAAGCGCCTTGGGACATTTTACTATGTTAAAGGCACTATATAAATAAAAGTTGTTGTTTGATATAATCAGTTGTTACATTCATCACCAAGTCAGAAATGCACTGATAGCTACAGGCAGTAATTAGGCAGTAATGATTAAGTACTGGGGAGAAGGGAGGGTATACCAGCCACAGTCAGTTGAGTCAAGTCAACAGCAAATATTGTGATTATTGGGCTGATTAATGTGCTTCTCAACTTTACACAAGCATTAATCCTGTGCCTCACTGGCTAATTACTGTTTCTGCAGGCTGTAATTTCCAAACAGGAAGCTACTTCATTCAGCATTCAGTTCAACAAAAAAAGCCTGTTGAATACCTCACTCCTGCTTTCGTCTGATGATTCACTGCTTTCTGATGATGACGATTCAGATTCAGAGATTAGGCGTGGTGTTGGTGTAATCCGATTCGTAACTGTGTACTGTACCTCAACATTCACAATTACATCACAGTCAGTTGAGTCAAGTCAATGGCAAATATTGTGATTATTGGGCTGATTAATGTGCTTCTCAACTTTATACAAGAATTAATCCTGTGCCTCACTGGCTAATTACTGTTTCTGCAGGCTGTAATTTCCTAACAGGAAGCTACTTCATTCAGCATTCAGTTCAACAAAAAAAGCCTGTTGAATACCTCACTCCTGCTTTTGTCTGATGATTCACTGCTTTCTGATGATGATGATTCAGATTCAGATTCAGATTCAGAGATTAGGCGTGGTGTTGGTGTAATCCGATTCGTAACTGTGCACTGTACCGCGACATTCACAATTACATCAATGTCAAATGTCACACGACTTATACAGGTGGCAGTTTCCTACAAATAGAGAATATACAGCAATAATTCAATAACAGCATTGTTAAGCACTTTTCTAGATCCTGCAGATTGATCCCTAGGCACAACATGATGGTAAACGGCGAACTAGATGGACCGTTGTAAATTCTCGTCTAGCAATTCCTATGTTCTGATTGCAGGAGACTGTCCTTTAGCACTAATGAGCCTGCTGTAAACGGCAGAAAATAGAAAGAGCCAATAGGATTGATTTATTGTATGTTAAGCGTGGCCACAGTTGGGGGTCTAACGGATTGTGAAATTGGGTAGAAATCAGCTGCGCCTGATTTTGGCTTAGCTTGCAGCGTACCAGATTTTGTGGTCGGGCTTGGGGCGAGCACTAGAAATTCTCTCCTGAAGCAGGTGGGGCTTTTTTTAATATTAAAAAGGAGGAGATGAAGGCACTTGCTCCATTTTCTGGTGGATAAATCCAAAGCAAACCCAGGAAACCAGACCTAGAGCATTGATAAGCGTGGACCTTTAAGCAGGAGGTGCTTTAAAGGGTGCTGAGTTTAAGAGTTAATTGTTTTCGGCCATTTCTGAGCCATCTCTGTTATTGTTCATTCCTGTTGGCACTTGGACTTCCATGAGCCTTTGTGCTAGACATCCTTATTTAATTTTTGCTTCAGCATCTTTCCTGGAATCAATGGGATTCCCAATGGGAATTGTATAAACTAATACGTTCTGAAGATTAGGACCATGGAGGAATACCAAGCTCATCAAGCTGTCAACAGTTTCCTGTCCTTTCACTGATGCCCCCAATAGTGGAGCCATGTGAAATTACCTCAGTTTGGCAGATGTAGTGCTGGTAGAGGCTCTTTGTTGCAGAGGAAACTTCACCAGCAGACGATGGGATCACATGAATACCTGACTAACCATTAGGCTCAATGGTTCTTAAGATGTAACCCAATTACGGCATGTCATGATTTATATGGCAATGCATGAAAGAAGGCATGTCAAAGTGAGCAAGAGCCAGAGTTGCCTGATTGACTCCAACTGCCAAGATGCAACCATCCATTTTAGCCGGCCCTTGGACAACTACCTGGCAATGACCATGGCGAAGCTGTCTTCTCAGCAGTCATGTCAGCAAATAGGCAAATGAAGATCTGGGCCATGTGCCGTGAGGATACCTACAGCTACCATGCAGCATAGGCCTGGCACATGCAGGTCAACAATAGTCAACTGTGGCTTGAAACCTGGCACCTTGCAGGTATGGTGGTCTATGGGTATGGTATTTTTGGTGGCACAGAGGGCACCTCTGCTCGTAGGCTGCTCATGCAATCATCTTGACTTCAGCTGCCATTGAACATTAGATCAGTTGGGCTGTTCCCACGCTTGTTTGTAAAGTCATCTTTATCCTTGCGTTTTACGGCCACTTATTAATCCCCTGCCTTTTCTGCGTTGCCAAAGACCGTTGATGGGTTGAGATGTTTTGTTAGGCTCGGAAGGCTTGCAGAATGTTTTCCCACTATTGCCATAATCTTTAATCGATGCCCACCCCTTTAAATTTTACTAGCAGCACTTCTCCCACCACTCTTTCTCCCGAGGTCCAACTGAGTGCAACTGGTGCGATTGCTATTAATAATTATGCAAAATGAGCTATTGACCATAAGAGTGCAATTTCTTTCCATTTAACCACTCAGACCTGTGCAAACTATGTATATTCTACAGAATATCAGACTGCGCCATGTACATCAAGATACTAACACCTGTCAAAGTTCAGGTAATATGAGAAAAGATTATATAGAATTGTTACATAAAGTCTACAGCACAGAAACAGGCCATTTGGCCCAACTGACCTATGCCAGTGCTTATACTTCACAGGAGCTTCCTCCCATTCTATTACTTCTTCCCATCCTGCCCCTTTATCCATTTTCCCTTCTCCTTCATGAAACCTCCCCTTAAAAGCATCAATACCATCTGCTTCAACCACTCTATGTGGCAGGGACTTCCTCATTCTCACTGCTGTCTGTATAAAGAAATCCCTCCTAAATTCTTTATTTGATCTGGTAATGGCTATCCTATATTTATGTCCCCTTGTGCTGTACTCACCCACTAGTGGAAACAGTTTCTCCATATCCAACCACATTGAACCCCTTGATAATTTTCAAGATTCTATCAGATCTCCTCTTAAGTCTTTCAAAGTAAAAAGCCCCAACTTGATTAATCTTACCTGATAGTTGCATCCTCTCAATTCTGGTAGCATTCTTGGGAAATTTTGTCTAATCTTTCTCTAGTACTTCAATATCTTTTTTGGAGCTTGGAGACGATCTCCACACAGTGCTCCAAATATAGTCTAACCAATGTTTGAACTCCACAATCTTGTTTGTAGTATCACCTGCATGATACATCACCTGATGCGCTACTGTCTTGTAACCCATTACAACCTATGTGTACAATATCCCCAATCTCAGACTAGAAGAAGCTAGACTAGACAAGTTCACGTGAGAAGTCGAGAATGTAATACAGTACTTACAGCAGCTGGTAAGGGTTTCAGTGCACATTTTGACCAGTCTAATCCAGTTTTCTGGGGGCACACAGTTTCTTGGACGTCAAAGGTTAAATCTATGAGGAAGAGGCGTTCTCCTGTAGAAATAATCTAACAAAAGGAACACATAATATTTTTGTCTGTTAAAAAAACTTAAGGAATGGCTTGAAGTAATAAATTTAAATAATAAGAGTATCAGACAGTTTCTTGTGTATTACAGTCGGTACAAATAGAACCATTTACTAAGATTGTGAGCATTTCATTGTAAAGGTTATACAGTGATCAGTGATTTGCGCATATACACATTAATGTATTCAAAGAGCGAGGATAGAAGTTTTTTAAATACTCTCTTGCAAAAGCAGGGAGACGCAGACAATACAATGAATGAGATTTGGTAATACAGGGCTACTCACTTCTTTTAAATCACTCTTGGTCACAGCAAACAGATTGTCAATTGTAGAATCTTCATTCAGCTTCACAACTGAAGCAACTAGTGCCTCATCAATCACTGGGAAGGTACAATTACCACATGGCTGTCCTGAATCAAAAAAGAACAAATTGATTTTGTTTACAAAAGAGTTCTTGGTTTTTTTCTGACAAACTATTGGCTTATTCAGAATTAATCCATCAAAAAAGCATCAAAATGCATTTGTGTTTGTTCCATTGTCAAATGAAAAGAAAAATTAGAAAAATTTACATTAACTTCTTGTTATAAATTCATATAATAATTTAAAATGACTGATCAGTGCTTACCGGAACAGTAGAGAAACTGGAAAGTAGCTAGGACGAAGAGAATGATCTTCATTCTGCCTGTATGTGCCGTTGTGTGATGATGGAGGACACTTCCCTTTCTTCACACTGTCTGTTGTCTGCCTGTGTTCAGTATTTATATACTTCAGATGAAAGCAATAGTAAAAAATTAATAATAATGTTGTAATCAGACCACAATGACTGCACC
Source organism: Pristiophorus japonicus (assembly GCF_044704955.1). Lineage (NCBI taxonomy): Eukaryota > Metazoa > Chordata > Chondrichthyes > Pristiophoridae > Pristiophorus > Pristiophorus japonicus. The sequence continues at coordinate 170,867,904 of NC_091979.1, read as the reverse complement.
GATTCATCTCCCTTCATTTCCCGTAATCTTATTCTTAAACTGCTTGTTTTCCAAAAGTGTCACGTAGTTACATATAGTTAGTAAACAGTGAATGTGTAATATTCCAGTTTCATAATAACTGCTGCTAGCAATTATGATAACGTTACTATATTTTTTCTAGTGAACTGCAAGGTAAGTAATTTTTGACAAAAACAGTGACTGGGCTGACGTCCTTAATCTGATTGATCATTATTAGATCACTGGGTGGTGCAGTGTGTAGCAACAGGACTGTTATAACCCGGCTTCAAACTGAACAAATTAGCTGGTCGTGACTTGTCAAGAACATTAAGGAAAATTAGTTTGGACTTTTAGAGGTAGAAATTGCCCTCCGCCCGAAACGGAGCGCACCTACCGCTTCTTGCCGGTCATTAGCGCCACATATAGATATGTGAAGAGAAAAGGATTAGTGAAGACTAATGTAGGTCCCTTGCAGTCAGAATCAGGTGAATTCATAATGGGGAACAAGGAAATGTCAGACCAGCTGAACAAATAATTTGGTTCTGTCTTCACTAAGGAAGACACGAATAAGCTCCCGAAAATACTAGGGGACCGAGGGTCTAGCAAGAAGGGGGAACTAAGGGAAATCTTTATTAGTCAGGAAATGGTGTTCGGGAAATTGAAGGGATTGAAGGCCGATAAATCTCCAGGGCCTGATAGTCTGCATCCCAGAGTACTTAAGGAAGTGGCCCAAGAAATAATAGACTCCATGGACTCTGATTCAGTTCCTAGGGATTGGAGGGAAGCTAATGTAACCCCACTTTTTAAAAAAGGAGGGAGGGAGAAAACGGAATTATAGATTGGTTAGCCTGACATCGGTGGTGGGAAAATGCTGGAATTGATTATTAAAATATAATAGCAGTACATTTGGAAAGCAGTGGCGGGATCAATCCAAGTCAGCATGGCTTTATGAAAGGGAAATCATGCTTGACAAATCTTCTAGAATTTTTTGAGGATGTAACTAGTGGAGTGGACAAGGGAGAACCAATGGATGTGGTGTATTTGGACTTTCAAAAGGCTTTTGACAAGGTCCCACACAAGAGATTAGTGTGCAAAATTAAGGCACATGGTAATGTATTGACGTGGATAGGGAACTGGTTGGCAGACAGGAAGCAAAGATTGGGAATAAATGGGTCTTTTTCAGAATGGCAGGCAGTGACTAGTGGGGTGCCGCAGGGTTCACTGCTGGGACCCCAGCTATTTACAATATACATTAATGATTTAGACGAAGGAATTGAATGTAATATCTCCAAGTTTGCAGATGACACTAAGCTGGGTGGCAGTGCGAGCTGCGACGAGGATGCTAGGAGGCTGCAGGGGGATTGGACAGATTAGTTGAATGAGCAAATGCAAGGCAGATGCAGTATAATGTGGAAAAGTGTGAGGTTATCCACTTTGGTGGCAAAAACAAGAAGGCAGAATATTATCTGAATAGTGACCGATCAGTAAAAGGGGAGGTGCAACGAGACCTGGGTATCATGGTACATCAGTCATTGAAGCTTGGCATGCAGGTACAGCAGGCAGTAAAGAAAGCAAATGGCATGCTGGCCTTCATAGCGAGGGGATTTGAGTATAGGAGCAGGGAGGTCTTACTGCAGTTGTACAGGGCCTTGGTGAGACCACACCTTGAGCATTATGTGCAGTTTTGGTCTCCTAATCTGAGGAAGGACATTCTTGCTATTGAGGGAGTGCAGTGAAGGTTCACCAGGATGATTCCCGGGATGGTAGGACTGACATATGGAGAAAGACTGGATCGACTAGGCTTATATTCACTGGAATTTAGAAGAATAAGAGGGGATCTCAAGGAAACATATAAAATTCTGATGGGATTGGATAGGTTAGATGCAGGAAGAATGTTCCCAATGTTGGGGAAGTCCAGAACCAGGGGTCACAATTTAAGAATAAGGGGTAAGCCATTTAGGACCGAGATGAAGAGAAACTTCTTCACTCAGAGAATTGTGAACCTGTGGAATTCTCTACCACAGAAGGTTGTTGAGGCTAGTTCGTTAGATATATATATTCAAAAGGGAGTTAGATGTGACCCTTACGGCTAAAGGGATGAAGGGGTATGGAGAGAAAGCAGGAATGGGGTATTGAAGATGCATGATCAGCTTTGATCATATTGAATGATGGTGCAGGCTCGAAGGGCCGAATGGCAAATCCTGCATCTATTTTCTATGGTTCTTTCTATGTTTCTATGTAACTTGTTGAGCCATGACAGGGGTTCCTTCACTCTCAAAAGTATCCATAACTAACAATAGGTCCGCCGGTTGTGGCGTTTCCACCTCTAGTGTGGGCAATGGCAGACAGCTCAAAGCATCGGCACAATTCTCGGTGTCAGGTCTATGGTGAATGACATAATCAAAAGCGGATAATGTCAGCGCCCAACTCTGGATGCGGGATCAGGCATTGGTATTGATATTTTTGTTTTCAGAGAACAGTGAAATGAGCGGCTTGTAATCTGTCTCCAGTTCAGACCGAAGACCAAACAGGTACTGATACATCTTTGTAACCCCATACACACAGGCTAGTGCTTCTTTCTCTACCATGCTGTAGGCTCTTTCCGCTTTAGACAAACATTTTCAAGCATAAGTGACTGGTTGAAGTTTACCTGACTCATTAGCTTGTTGGAGTATGCAACCAATTCCATATGCCGAAGCATCACAGGCCAATACTAAACGTTTACATGAGTCATAATGTACCAGCAGCTGGTTAGAGCAAAAGCTATGTCTTGAGACGCACCCCACACCCAGTTGTCGTCTTTTCAGAGCAGCATGTGTAATGGTTCTAATAAGGCGCTCAATTTAGGTAGGAAGTTACCGAAGTAGTTGAGTAGACCCAGGAACGAATGCAGCTCTGTCACATTCTATGGTTTGGGTGCATCTTGATGGCTTTGGTTTTCGCGTCCGTGGGCCTGATGCCGTCAGCAGCAATTTCCCTCCCAGGAATTCGACCTCTGGTGCCATGAAGACGCACTTCAAACGTTTCAGTCTGAGTCCCACTTTGTCCAGACGATGTAGAACCTCTTCCAGGTTGTTCAGATGTTCCTGGGAGTCACAAGCTGTGATCAGGATGTCATCTTGGAACACGATGGTTCTGGGAACGGACTTCAGTAGACTCTCCATGTTCCTCTGAAATATTGCTGCAGCCGAGTGAATTCCAAAAGGGCACCTGTGATAAACAAACAGTCCTTAATGCGTGTTAATGCACGTAGGCCTCTTTGATGTCTCAACCAGCTCCTGTGTCATTTAGGCCGACGTCAAGTCCTGTTTGGTGAATGACTTCCCCCCTGGCTAGCGTTGCAAACAAGCCATCAGTCTTCGGTAACGGGTACTGATCCTGTTTCGAAACCCTGTTGATCGTAGCCTTGTAGTCTCCACAGATTCTGACTGTGCCATTCCTTTTCAGCACAGGAATAATGGGGCTGTGAAATTGTGGAATTGTCTACCACAGAAAGTTGTTGAGACCAGTTCGTTAGATATATTCAAAAGGGAGTTAGATGTAGCCCTTACGGCTAAAGGGATCAAGGGGTATGGAGAGAAAGCAGGAATGGGGTACTGAAGTTGCATGATCAGCCATGATCATATTGAATGGTGGTGCAGGATCGAAGGGCCGAATGGCCTATTCCTGTGATATGTCCTTACTATTCAGTATAAATGCACACGAGGCCCATACTTGAGAGAAGGTCACTCTGTGACCAGTTACCTTTATTATCAAGACCTCAAGTGATGAAGGTGGGTGGAGCTTCCCCTTTTATACCTGAAAGTCCAGGTTAGGAGCGTCTCTCACAAGTTCACCCCCTTGGTCAATGTTCTCAAGGTGTACAACTTCGGTCAGCTTATACATGGGTTACAATGATAGTTGAATACATGACATCACCTCCCTCCCAAAGTCTTATTAGGATCGCAGGTTAAGTCTCTCTGGTGGTTTACACTCCCTTGTAGAGTGCCTGAGTTGGGGCTCCGGTTGTTGGGCGCTGGCCTGAGTGTCTGCTGTTTGCAGTGCCTCAGGCCTGTTCCAACTGCCCACAGTGACTGGGCTCTCCTCCACTTGGTTCCGGTGTTCGGTCACCTGTGGTGAAGTAAACTCTATGTCGTGTTCTTCCTCTGCTTATTCTATGGGGTTGCTGAACCTCCTTTTATTTGATCCACGTGTTTGTGGCAGATTTGTCCATTGGTAAGTTTAACTGCCAAAACCCTATTCCCCTCTTTGGCAATCACAGTGCCTGCAAGCCATTTGGGCCCTGCAGCGTAATTAAGGACAAAAACAGGGTCATTGACATCAGTACATCGCACCCTTGCATTCCTGTCATGGTAGTCACATTGTGACTAACGCCTGCTCTCAACGATTTCTTTCATAATAGGGTGTATAAGGGATAACCTGGTTTTGAGCGTCCTTTTCATTCGCAGCTCTGTGGGTGGAACCCCTGTGAGCGAGTGTAGTCGGGATCTATTGGCCAACAGGAGGCGTGATAAGCGGCTTTGTAGGGAACCCACTTGGATTCTGAGTATCCCCTGTTTGATTATCTGCACTGCTCATTCCGCCTGGCCGTTTGAGGCCGGCTTGAACGGTGCCGTTCTGACATGGTTGATTCCATTGCCTGCCATGAAGTCCTGGAATTCAGTGCTTGTGAAACACGGGCCATTGTCACTGACTAAGACATCCGGTAGACCATGGGTGGCGAACATTGCCTGTAGACTTTCTATCATGGTAGAGGATGTGCTTGAATTTAAAATGACACACTCAATCAATTTGGAGTAGGCGTCAACTACAATCAAAAACATTTTTCCCATGAAAGGACCTGCATAGTCCACATGGATGCGTGACCATGGCTTGGCGGGCCAGGACCAGGGGCTAAGCGGGGGCTTCCCTGGGTGCGTTGTCCAGCTGAGCACACGTGTTGCACCTGCGAACACAAAGTTCCAGGTCTGCATCTATCCCTGGCCACCAAACGTGTGACCTGGCAATTGCCTTCATCATGACAATGCCCGGGTGCTCATTGTGAAGTTCTTTGATAAACACCTCTCTGCCCATCTGGGGCATGACTACTGAGTTTCCCCACAGTAGTCAATTGGCCTGAATCGAGAGTTCATCCTTGCGCCTATGAAACGGTTTAAATTCCTCAGGGCCTGCCCCGTACATGGCTGCCCAGTCCCCATTCAGGACACATTTCTTAACTAAAGACAGGAGCGGGTCTTTACTTGTCCAGACTTTAATCTGACGGGCTGTCACAGGTGAGCCTTCGAAAGCTTCAACAGCCATGACCATCTCAGCATCATGCTCAGTTGCCCTCTCAGTGATGGCTAGTGGGAGCCTGCTGAGTGCATCGGCACAGTTTTCAGTGCCCAGTCTGTGCCGAATTGTGTAGTCATAAGCGACTAACGTAAGGCCCACCTCTGTATGCAGGCCAATGCATTCACATTTATGGCCTTGTTGTCGGCCAAAAGGGACGTTAGGGGTTTGTGATCTGTCTCCAGCTCAAATTTCCTGCCAAACAGGTACTGGTGCATTTTTTTACTGCATATAGACATGCTAGCGCTTCCTTTTCTACCATCCCGTAGCCCCTTTCTGCCTGGGACAGACTTCTGGAGGCATAAGCTACCGGCTGTAACTGACCCTTGGCATTCACATGCTGCAACACACACCCGACCCCATAGGACGACGCATCGCCGTTAACACAAGTTTCTTACACGGGTCATATAACGTTAACAGTTTGTTGGAGCATAACAAATTGCGTGCTCTATCAAAAGCCCTTTCCTGGCAGACTCAATCGCGACCTTTGCGTAGGAGCACGTGTAGCGGCTCTAACAGCATGCTCAGTTTGGGAAGAAAGTTACCAAAATAGTTCAGGAGCCCCAGGAACGAACGCAGCTCCGTCGTGTTGCAGGGCCTGGGTGCTCTCTGGATTGCTTCCGTTTTGGACGCAGTAGGTCTGATCCCGTCTGCTGCTACCCTCCTCCCCAGGAATTCTACCTCTGGAGCTAAGAAGATGCACTTCGCCTTTTTCAGTCGCAGCCCTACCTGGTCCAGTCTGCGTAGCACCTCCTCCAGGTTGTGGAGGTGTTCTTCAGTATCGCGACCCATGATGAGGATGTCGTCTTGAAAAACCACTGTCTTTGGAATCGACTTGAGGTGGCTTTCCATATTTCACTGAAAGATCACGGCGGCCGAACGAATCCCGAATGGACATCTATTATACTCAAACAACCCTTTGTGTGTCGTGTTGGTGGTCAGCTTCTTCGACTCCTTCGCCAGCTCCTGGGTCACGTAAGCTGAGGTCAGGTCCAACTTTGAAAAAAGTTTGCCACCGGACAGTGTCGCAAAATGGTCCTCCGCTCTCGGTAGCGGGTACTGGTCTTGGAGTGACACCCGATTGATGGTGGCCTTGTAATCGCCACATATCCTGATCGACCCATCCGCCTTGAGCACCGGCACGATCGGGCTCGCCCAGTCACTGAATTCGACTGGTGAGATGATGCTTTCACGCAGCGAGCATTCCAAATCACATTCTATCTGTTCCCGCATCACGTACGGCACCGCTCTGGCCTTCTAGTGTGCTGGCCTGGCGTCCGGGTTTATGTGGATCACTATCTTGGCCCCCATGAAAGTGCCAATGCCGGGTTGAAATAATGAGTCAAATTTGTCCAGGACCTGTGAGCATGATACTCGCTCCACAGAAAAAATTGCATTGACATTGCCCCATTTCCAGTTCATGGCAGCAAGCCAACTCCCCCCGAGTAGTGCGGGACCATCCCCCAGGACAATCCAGAGTGGCAACCTGTTCTCCGAATCTTTGTGGGTCACGACTACCGTGGCGCTGCCTAGCACTGGAATGATCTCCTTTGTATATGTCGGTAGCTGTGCGTCAATTGGCAACAATTTTGGCCTCCTGGCCTTGGACACCCATAACCTTTCGAACTGTTTGATACTCATCAGGAACTGGCCGGCCGCCGTGTCTAGCTCCATTAATACTGGGATGCCATTGAGGAGCACTTTCATCATTATCAGTGGCGTCCTGTTATATGAACTGCATATGTGCTCCACATGAACTCGCTGAACTTCAGCTTCCAGCGATTTCCCCCAGTTTTCATTTGGCCTCGTAGAGTTTACATCGGGCCCGTCCTCCTCGTACATCAACCTGGCTGCAGGCTTCCTGCACGTACGCGCCAAGTGACCACTGACATTGCAGTTTCTGCAGGTGTATTGCTGATACTTGCAAGCTCTGACTGGGTGTTTGCCTCCACACCTCCAGTATGAGCTGGAGGCCCCATTATTGGAAACAAAAGGTCGATTACCAGACATTCGTCTCTGACTGTCTCTGTGACTGTCCTTAAGCACACCATTAACAGGTGTTGATAGCCCCATTACTGGCCGCATTGTCCATTGCGATGGCATGAATCGCCGTTCAACTAGCCATTGTCTCTGTTGAATTCTCCCTTTGGGTTCGACTACATGCTGGGACATGTCCGATTGCCCTTGTCTGCCTAGAGAACTGTGTGCCGCATTAATAATGTTGACTCCCTGGTCATTTGCTGCATTTGAGCCAAGATTTTTGTCGTACATCATTCTGGTCTCTTCCTCCCCTGAGATAAATGTCTGGGCTATCAGACCCACCGCTTCCAAGGTCAAGTCTTTTGTCTCAATCAGTTTCCTGAAAATCCCAGCATGCCCGATGCCTTCAATAAAAATGTCTCGCAGCATCTCCGCTCTGCATGCATCTGGGAACTTGCATAGGCTCGCCAGTCGCCGGAGATCTGCCACGAAGTCTGGAACGCTTTGCCTTTCTTGCCACCGGTGCGTGTAAAACCGGTGTCTCACCATGTGCAAGCTGCTCGCCGATTTAAGGTGTTCCCCGATCAACTTACTGAGCTCTTCGAACATCTTGTCCGCCGGCTTCTCTGGCACTAGAAGGTCCTTCATCAGGGAGTACTTCCTGGATCCACAAACCGTCAGGAGATGAGCCCTGTGTTTGTCGGCCGAATCCTGCCCCAACTATTCCTTAGTGACAAAACTTTGCTGTAGTCTCTCAATAGAGTCGTCCCAATCATCACCAACACAGTACCTCTCTTCTATGCTGCTAGTGGCCATGCTCGCGTGGTTTAAATCTCAGTTTCTCGTCATCAGTGATATATAGTATAAATGCACACGAGGCCCATACTTGAGAGAAGGTCACTTTGTGACCAGTTAACTTTATTACCAAAACCTCAAGTGATGAAGGTGGGTGGAGCTTCCCCTTTTATACCTGAAAATCCAGGTTAGGAGTGTCTCCCACAAGTCCCCTTGTGGTCAATGTTCTCAAGGTGTACAACTTAGGTCAGCTTATACATGGGTTACAATGGTAGTTGAATACATGACATCCTGCACCTACTTTCTATGTTTCTATGTTAATGGATGCGGCGGCCATTGGAGTGAAATTCAGCATTTTTGCTGAAAAAAAGGAGGGGAGCTGTATTGGTGGCGGGGATCGGCTGTTTGCAGCGGTGTGGATGCAGAGTGACCGATTGGGCCGTGAAATTCAGCTGGTGGTGATTTGCTGCTAGTGAGCCAGCTGCTCCCTGGCATTTGTAAAGGGCAGGGTTTGCAGCTTGACCATGAGCTGGGAAGCAGATTGAATCGAGGCCATGGTGAATCCAGCAGGAGCAAGGAGGGCCAGCTGATTTTCAGATGCGGAACTGGAGACCCTCATCGAGGCTGTGAAGGGAAGGAGGTACATTGTCTACCCCGACACAGGCAGACCGACTCGTGCTGTCTTTATTAATGCTTGGAGAGAGAGCGCTGTGAAGGTCTCAGGGACCTGCATTCATGACCGCACCGCGACCCAAAGCCGCAAAAGGCTGCACGACATAATTCACTTGATGAAAGAGAGTACATGTTCCCCCAACTCCTCCTCATCCATCTGCGAGCCTCTCCTTCACCTTATCTTTAATTCCAACCTTCACTATATAGTCACTGAAGCAGCATTTGGTTGTTGAGGCCTGTACATATATATATATGTGCGTTCTCGCAATGGAGGCTCCCTTTCATGTCACAGTTACAGCTACATGTAATGGACACACACTTGTGCACTCATTGCTGAGGCCTCATGACACTTCTACTCAGCAAGGCTTCTTTGCTTTGCAGGCGAAGGTTGCACACATCTGTGTGGAGCAACAGAGGACGAGACAGATAAACAACAGCTCACTTCCCTGGGAGAAAGGGTCCAGATGCTAGTGGGCCCACATTTTGCATTCTGAGGGCAGCATCGGTAAGTGAAAGTCTTCCTTTAATGCCACCTGTCCCTGAAAGTGCCAGTGCCTACTGTGCGTTTGCTTATGACAGTGTGCAAGTTGCAGGCTGCATGCTGAAATGCCCTACCTCCCCCTCACGGGAGCCCTTGTGCCTTTATGATTGCAGATGAGACCGCGAGTGTGAGCCAAAGCCAGGAGGACAGCCTTGAGACCACTGGCAGCCATAGCCATGATGAGACACTAGAGGCCATTGGGAGCAAAAGCCACGACGATACCCTAGAGGCCACTCCGTCTATTGGTGCCATGGTCGATGAGGCGGAGGAAAAGGGGGACACTGCTGCCAGCACTTCATCACTGCTTCCTACACTCACATGCGCCAGCTCAGATACTGGGAGTACGCGGTCAGGTCAATTAGGGGGGTCGGCACTTCGTGTTGCACCGGGGCCTAGTGGGCTGCAGCATAGTGAAGGGCAAAGGCAACCTCGGGTGCGATCTCTCCGGGGGCCGAGGTCACACACGAGTTCTGCTGAAGTGGACTCAGACGAGCCCATCGATGTTGGGGCTTATGAAAGAAGGGTGGAGGCCTTGCATTCGCAGATGTTGGAGGCAATGGCAAGGGTGCTGGAGAGCCTGTTGCAAGTGGTCAGAAGCATGGAAGAGTCTGGCTCCCACATTGTGGGCAGTCTCAGTTGGATGCCGCGTGAGAGCTGACTGTTGCCATCGCGGCTGGGTCCACCACGGTCCACGGGGGACCTTCCGGTGTCACGCCACAGCACCGACCTGAGCTCCCTCAGATTTGTGGTGATGTTGAGGTGCTGCCCCCACGGAGTGGTGCAGGCTCATCAGACCAGGATGATGATGATGTGCTCTCTCAGGATCAGACCGTACCTGGCCCCAGACCTATCACTCCGCCATTGCCGAGAAGCATGGTCTTACCCGAGCCAAGGCCGACTGAACACACCGACGAGGGTGCTGCTCAGTCTGCAGCCAGCCTTCCAGAGCCAGAGCTGGTCGAGGGCATCCTAGAAAGACATCTGTCGTTTCGACACCTGAAACACAGCAGCCTTCCTAGACCCATGATGCAGCCACAGGGGAGACACTGCGGCGTAGTTCCAGAATTGGCTTGCATAAGAGTGGTTATAAGAAGGTGCACAAGGGTGAGAAATTATTATGGGCTAGACTTTCCACTTGAGATAGCTCGGCTAGCACCCATATATCGCCCAAAAAGGCAGGCTATCGCCCATTTCACTTGAAAAGTGGAAAGTTGGGCCGGAACATGGCCGAAAAATTGCCAGCCCAACTTTCGTATCACATCGCTGAGGTAATCGCCCACACATCACCCAGCGCAACTTTCAGCACATCGCCCACACATCGCCGGGCTGATCTCTCACCGAGAAGATTGCTGGACATCGCTGGAGAAAAGCTGCTCTTACCTGGTTTTCCTCACAGAACTCGGCACTACGGGTGCCATTTTGAATGTCGGAGGAAGGGAGGGGCTACTTAAAGAAGGGGCTTATAATTTGTGAGATATTTAAGGGCCTTAGTTACTGATTGATCCTCTCACATTTATATTTATATTTATTTTAGTACAAAGGGCATTTATAGCATTGGGATAGTGATAGTGATGGGGTCTGTAACTTCTCTATCATTACTTGTAAATGCTCACATGTTGGAGTCTGAAGTTAGGTTTAGTGACCGGCCCAATCAAAGAGGTGGTAGACTAATGCGGAGGAGGAGAACGTACACTCAACAAACTTACAGGGAAAAGCAATCATACCTCAACTTGTCTGATAACACGTGCCTTAGGAGGCTGTGCTTCTGAAAGGAGGTCATCGATGAGATATGCCAGCTCATCAAGGGAGATCTGCAGCCTACCAGCACCATCAGGACCACACTGCCCGTTGAGGTAAAGGTGACTGCGGCACTATCCCTCTATGCATCAGGCTCCTTTCAAGCTTCAGCTGGCGACATCTGTGGTATCTATTAGCATGCCACACATTGCTCCATTCGACAGGTGACTCAAGCCCTTTATGCTCGCAGGATGGATTTAATAAGCTTCCATATGACCAGGGAAGCACAGACCGGGAGTGCTTTGGGTTTCTCGAGAATAGCAAACTTCCCCAAGGTGCAATAGTCTGCACCCACGCGGAGGTATTTCGTAACCGAAAGGGATTCTACTCCCTGAATGTGCAGCTCATTGTCGATCACAACCAAATAATCATGGAAGTAAATGCTAAATTTCCAGGCAGCATCCATGATGAGCACATCTTGCGTGAGAGCGCTGTCTCTGACCTGTTTAACAGTCAGCCACAAGGTCATGGTTGGATGCTGGGGGATAAAGGATATGGCCTTGCCATCTGGCTCATGACACCCCCCCTGAATAATCCCCAGACAGAAGTCGAGAAGTGTTAAAATGAAAGCCACATAGTCACACACAATTTAGTCGAAAAGGCAATTGGAGTGCTGAAGCAGTACTTCAGATGCCTGGACCAGTCTTGAGGCAGCCTACAATACCACCCTGACCAGGTCGCTGAGTTTATTGTGATGTTCTACATGTTGCATAACCTAGCTGTAAGGAGAGTACAACAATTGCTAGATGGGGCTGCCGGTCCACCTCAGGAAGGAGTGGAGGCGGAAGAGGCAGATGAGGAGGAGGAGGAGGAGGCTGTTGAGGACCTCGGGGAGGACAATCAGCCTGGCGATGAAGCCATGGCCCCATGCTCCCTGCAAGACTGGAAAAGCCCCGTGGGAGTTACACGGCTGCAAAGCTGTTGCGCCAGCAGCTCATAAATGAACACTTTGCATGAACATACAGTGGGGACAGTCACAGTTACAGTTAGGGAAAGATAACAGTTGCAGTTGCGTTACATTTCATCTTTGCCTGGTCTGGCCTGGCCATTGTTTTCCAACAGTTGTATTCATGTTTAACCTTACCTGACGTTATTAGAAGACGCTGCACAACAATTGTAAAGTGAAATATTTATTTTTTAAGATTTAACAAAATTTAAGAATAATTTAACTGTAACAGTGAACCAACAATAAATTAAAAAAACAACAACAATGAACAATATAACAACAATTACAACAACAACAATAAAGCAACCCCCTCCCTACCTGCGGCCACGTTTCCCTCCAGGTCCTTTACTCCCCGTGTCTTAATCACCCCCCCCCCTACCGTTTTGATCCTGGGGTAGAGGGACGAGTCAGGCGTATAGCGGGCGACAGCGAGACTTCATGCTGTGCAGGGGGTGACGGTGGCTTGAATGGCTCGTTGGGAGTTGGAGGGGATGACATTCCTGCGGAATTGCCCTCTAAATCAGAAGATAGTGCTTCCTCCTGACTCACTTGTGTGTTGGTCCTGGTGGTTTGTGGGACGGCACTTTGGGGTGCAGTGCTGTGTCCCGCCATTATCGTATGCTGCAAGGCATCAATGGAGGCGGTCTGCGCATGCATCTCCCGGATCATCTGTTGCATATCCTCCGAACTGCGAGCAGACGCCCGGGACATGTCCCTCATGTATACCACGAATGTCTGGAGGAGCTCGCGACTTATCGCGACACTCTCCATGCACAGTCTGGTCAAGCCCTCGATACGATCGGCCAGAGCAGGCGTGTGCTGACCTCACTGACTCGACTTCAGTGGAGTTGCCGTGAGCACTAACATGTGCCTTGGCGTCGCCGGCTACAAGCCACTTGGTCTTGTTACTTCTTCTGTCGAAACCAACGTTATGGCCACAGGTCCCACAGATGACTGATCCAGCGAAGCGATGCTACGGACATCCTCCTCCATTTCCAATACTTCTTCCTCCTCCTCCTACTCCGTTGTCTCCATGTTATCCTCATCTTCTTCCTCTTCCTCCCCACCCGTGGTGAGGACCACGGTCAAAGTTGTAGGTTGTGGTTGAGGTTCCGGTTGCACCTCGCTGTGCATGGGTGTTGTTGGACCTGCAAAACACAATTGAGCTTATTGAGCTTATTAGAATGGAAGGGTACACGCGCTGGCATACGAAGGAGGAGCAGCACTACTACAATGAGACCAAGAGATACATAGTAAATCCAAGTTGAAATTCAGTGACCCAGAGAGTTGTAGAGGCTGGATCAGTCGGAGATAGACATAATGATAAGGGAGTGAAGGTTTATGGGGAGCGGACAGAGAAGGGGACAGATGGCCAGATGGCCTGCTCCTGCTATTATCTCTTATGTTGTCAACCTGAGAGTAGCACAGAGGTTGCATGGGAATCAGGATAGCTGCATGCATAGCATGACATAATTCATATATTGTAATGAATTGACGTTACATTACTTTAACAATGCTTGACACATTACTCACGTGATGCAAGCAAGGGCTCTGCCTCACCACGGGTGGCCGAGCGAGTGTGGCTTCCGATCAGTGCTGCAGCACGTTCCTCTAACTCCGTGAGAGGAGTTAGCTGGGCAGGGCCTCCTCCGGTGCGCCTGCGCTCAGCGCGATTCTTTGATAACTTCCTCTGCAAACGTGACAAGAGCATGGCATAAACTAATTGACTAGGTACTATCATGGAAAGACAGCAGTCTCCAATGTTATAAGCTAATAGGGTTTTATCCACAATTGATGCTTGATTATAACAAAGATCGGGTTTAGGATCGAATGCTTGACAGAAACATCTCTCTCGACTACAATCTCCATTGAAAGGCCCCCGGGGTGGTGGGAATCACGACAGTTGGTGAACTCGGCAATGACAGGAGCTAATGTCATAAAGTATCCCAGGGCAGACAGTGAGCAAAGGCAGCTCTCCCCCAGTCCAGGCTGGGTCACTGTGTAATTGACAGCAGCTAGAGAGACTTAAAAAGGGTGCAGGTTCATAGCCCGGTCCAGATCTTAGCAGGGAATATATGTAAGAATAACAAGCTTAATTTCAATCCTGGAGATTTATAATTATAATTACAATTTGCGTCATTACAATTTAAAATCTATGCTCACTCTTGCCGAAGCAACCAGGCTATTCCAGCGCTTCCAGCACTGGTCGGACCCCCTCGCCTGGTGGGACGTCGAAGAGACCATGTCGACGATCTCGCCCCAAATCTTTCTGTAGGCCCAGGATGAAGGTTTCCCATGCCCACCCTGGGTTAATTGGGCCCACCGGGAGTGCACCTTCTGGACCAGCGCCTCATTGGCCTCGTCACTAAAGGATTTGGCCTTCCTCCTCCCCCCTCCACATCTTGCATGCTATCAGAATCCTACATTTCTAAAAACACTGCTCTTTATCTCTATTTTATTGCTCAAACTGCTCTTTTCTCTCTCCTCTCTGTCTCTGCCTTCCTCTCCTCTCTCTATCTCTCTCTCCCCCTCCCTTTGCCTTCTGCACATGTGTGGATGACCCTTGACCTCCCAAATCGCGGGAAAACTAGGTTGCAAAATAAAATGCATGTGCAGAAGGCCGTTGCTAGGGAAGCCTTGCCTTCCACATCGTTGAGGCCCGTTTCACATCGCTGGGCTATCACCCCCCCAAAAAAGCCAAAAGTCGCGATCCCAAAAATGGGCGATGTTCCAGCGATCATGAAGGCTGAAACATCACTAAGGCTCGAACATCACCCTTTCTTTAGGGCACCAGTGATCTAAGTGGAAAGTCTAGCCCTATGTGTATGTTTTTTGCACCTTTATTTCTTATATACTAAATCTTTATTTTGTGTTCTCATATATGTGCAGATCTCTCATTTCACTGTGGGCAATGATGTGTGAAAGGGCTCATTGGGATGGCCATGGAGATGCAAAGATGTAGGATGCATCAGAGACGAGCAGCAATGAGATGGTTCTGCACTTCCCTTGCAGGGTTTGGACGGTGACGCTGACTCCTACACGGCCAACGACTGCATCCTGCTCCTCCTCCGGTGCCTCCTTCTCCTCCTCCTCGTGCATGTCGTGCTCCTGCACCTCCTCCTCCTGGTCCTACTCCCCAGGTGGTACTGGTGGCTCCACAATGGTTGTGCCCTCATGATTTCCAGGCTGTGAAGCATGCAGCAGATGACCATGAATAGTAAGACCTGCTCAGGCGAGTACTGCAGGTACTCCAGCAGAGCGATCCAGGCAACGGAACCTTTGCACTGCTCAATTAAGCACCTGGATGCTGAATGCGAGTCACTGTAGGTTTGCTGCGTACCAGTCCTGGGGTTGTGAAGGGGAGTCAGCAGTCAAGTGCGCAGTGGGTATCCTTTGTTTCCAAGGAGCCAGCCGCAATCTTGGTTTGGGCCAGCAAACATGCCGGGCACATCGGTCTGGCGCAGGATGATAGCATCGTGGCTGCTGCCAAGATACCAGGCATCAACTGCCATGATTTTGCGGTGGTGGTCGCACATCAACTGCACGTTGAGGGAGTGGAATCACTTGCAGTTTCTGAGCATCTTGGGATTGTTCTGTGGCGCACTGAATGCGACGTGGGTGCAGTCTATGGCGCCCTAAACCCTGGGGAAGCTCGCAATGCTCACGAATCCAATCTGCTGCTCCAACTGCTTCTCCCTGCTCATCAGGAAGGAAATGCAGCCCCTCCTTCTCTCATAGAGAGCATCTGTCACTTGATGGATGGAGCGATGTGAGGCGAACTGAGAAATGTTCAATATGTCTGCTGTAGCAGATCAGAAACAGCCAGTGGCATTGAAATTGAATGCTATGGTCATCGCCACTTTGGTTGCGATGCTCAGGGCAGTTCTCAACCTTGATTGAGGCTGAAGGTCTGCTGCAGGAGATTGCACAACTCACTGACGATGTCCTTGCTGAATCGAAGTCTATGGAAACATTGGTCATCCATCAGGTCCATGAACGAAAACTGCTGTCTGTAGACCCTTGCACCCTAGAGCCTTCTCCCCCCATGTCTCTGGTCAGGTCTTCCAATGGCAGCTGCCTCATTACCTTCTCCCTCATGCTCTTGCTGCTCCTTGCCCTCTGTGGCCTGCTGCTGGCAAGCATCTGCCTCCTGTGCATTCTGCCTTCTTTCGAGTTCACCCTCCATTTGGTGCGGGGGGGTCAGCGTACCTCCTCCTAATGGTAAGTCCTTCCTGGGCCACCTCTCTGGTTTGAGGCCTGTAGCCATTTCCATGGCCTTCTGTATGTTGGGCATCCATATGTGCTGTGTCCCTTGCCCGCTGCCCCTGGAGCCATTGCAGATGGCGCTGCCTTCTCCTGCATGCCTCCCTGCTGCACACAATGTGCAGGAGGTATTCTGCTGCCAGCACTGAGCCCATTGCTTCCGCAAGCACAACCTCCACAATGAGGCCTCTGTGTTGTACAGATTGAGGACCCTAGCCCACTAGCATTCAATGCCGCTCTGAAAAGAGCAACTAACAAACTTGTGAGAAGTCTGAAAAATTCTCGATCAAAAAATGGAGATGCACGCAACAGGCCTTTAAAGTCCACTGGCGGTCTTGAGCCAGCACTGTGCACTGACACAAAAACTGTCGGGGGCACCGACAGGTGGGCGGAAGACTTTTTGACCTGAATTTTCCTTCTGGGGCGGAGCTGCTGTGGTGTGCGCTCCGATGACGTTGTTAAGGGTGCATCTGCAGGAGCGAGGCGGAAGTGGGGGGAGCGGGGCAGAAGTCCGGGACGGATCCTCATACCGCAGCAAAAAGCCCTGAGGTCAATTCCACGAACGTCGGCCAGTCCGCCGTAAGTTGGCGACCATTCTGTGCAGCCCCGTTGCCGCCACTTTCAGGTGGGCAGAAGCCTTATCGGAACGCCGAATTTCGGCCCCTTACAGTCAAAGACATTGATATGTAAAATCAGCAACTGCACAGCGATTCTGCCCACTGACCTGAATTTGGATCATTTCCTCTTAGATTCTGCAGTTACAGAAATGGAAAAGCCATAATAATTAGGGTGCACACAAACACAAGTTGTTCTGCATCAATTTACGCTCAAATCTGTCTTTTAGACCATCTCTATTCTGGTCATAAGAAAAAATGCTCATACTTACTTGTTTCCTTGTAATTTTTCCAGAAAATCATAAATTCAGGCAAATAATTGATCTTAAATGTTAATGGTGCATCTCAGGATGGCACAGAGAGGGAATTGGAGTGCTGAAAAACGGACTGTGCCTTGAAAAATAAATGGTAGCAAAAAAGCCAACACAAAATGGCCATTTAAACTTGACCATGGAATGTTAATAAGTATAGCTTGAGCTGTGGAAGCAATCGGTGGGTGGGGGGGGGGTGGCGGCGGGGGTCATGTAATTAGATTCATCAGTCCGAGATGGCAGACAAAGTATATATTTTCCAGTCATCACCACTGGTATTAAAATTTCAGAAGTTAGATGAGCCTTTAGAATTGTGGTAATCTAGTTGGTACCCTGCATCATTCATCATATCAGTTAGTGGTATGTTAAGCTAGCTAGCGTGGGCTACCCCGACCTGCGAGAGGACACCACCGCAGGTCGGGAGTGTAAGAGCTGGAGCATGCCACTACAGTTTCCAGCGCAAGTCATCCCAAGTGTGCGACAACTTAGAGCTGGGCGACTGGGTGACGTCATCAAGGCCCAGGTTGCTGGTTAGACTATCAGCGGGGCCCAGGCACAGCGGAGGAGCGGGACGGTCGTAGCAGAGGTGCAGCAAATGAGGGTACGGGGTCCAGAAGAGCCGAGGGCCCAGGGGCAGCACGGGCTAGCCCACACTGCGATTTGTGTTCACACTAGGTCCGTGCAGCAGAGCAAGTCTCTAGTCGTCCTGAGTAACCCTTGCCACTGGATAAAGGCCCAGCTCTGTCAAGCCCGTGTGGTGGCTGATGTGCAACAGTCACCACATGTTAAAAAAACCCACGCACAAACATTTTCTACCCCTGGCGTTCAGGACTGGAATATCGGGTCCTTCATTGAAACATCTATGAACTCATCCCTTTTGGTGTGAAAGCAAGTCATCCTCGTTTGAGAGACCGCCTATGATGATGATTAAGCTAGCTTTGTATGGTCCCTTTCCAAAAGGTCACATAGTGGCAGATGTAGCTTTAAGTGACAGTAATGAAGTGTTTCCCTGTGGCATTATGGACAGCAAGAATTGTTTGTTTAGGGCTAAGTATGTGACCTCAGTCAAGGTGCAAGAGGGTGAGAGGAAACATCTACTTGATATATTGTAATACTGACTACCCTTACTTTAGAAGACTACTTGAGGCTGTTAAAAAGGCAATGTTACAGATTCCGAACCTTGGCACAGAGCTTCATCTTCCAGGAGTGTATATGGGAATTTTGAATCACTCCATCCCGCTCAGTTTTCCATCCACTATAATGAATGCCTGTAAAATCATAAAGGGGTGTGCCAGAATTCCCAACTTGTAATCCTGGTGGACAAAGTGTCCGTACCAAGAGCACAAACCTGTTCAATTACTTGCAAAAAGAGCAACTGGAGTCACTCATTATTTTAATAGAATTCCAATGGGAAATTACCAGTCATGGAGATGTAATGCTGAACTTTTTAAAACTGTCACGGATGGCATCTCAAAAAGTGTTGGACATCCATCCATTTGATTCTAATGGCATTTAGCATGTTCAATACAGTCACATTAGCATTAGTGTGAAGCTGTAGTCAGTGCATATCAATGCTAAACTGGCAGGGTAAATTTGGAGTCAGGACTCAACTGGAGAGAAGCAGAGTGAGACTCCGTGCAAGGGGTAGGCTCACACCAATTCAGTTCGCTATCACGTGGGAAAAAATTATCTTGTTTTGGCAGCATGACATAATTTTGTTTTTAAACTGTCATGGATGGCATCTCAAAAAGTGTTGGACATCCACCCATTTGATTCTAATGGCATTTTTCCCAAACCTTCTTCTGGGTAGCTTCCCAAAATATTTTCCATTATTTTGCCTCATATTAAAGTAGTACTGTTGTCAGACCATATCTATTGTGCCAATAACAGAAATCCACTGAACAAATGTCTTCTAAACCTTTGCACACTTTCCAAGATTGAACATTCGCTGGGATTTTCTGCCCGGGTTCTCCCAGTTGGCCACTCTAACTTCGGGTGGAAACCCAGGAAACACACGAAAAAGGTCTCTACTGATCTTCAACTGAAGTTATGGCAGTCGATCAGGAACTCCCCCACAATGAATTTCCGCTGTGCGTGAGAAAAAGACAGAATGAGACAGGACACCAGTTGAATGACCTAAACATCATTTTGCTCTGAAAGGGAAATGTATGGAAATAAAATAATAGCTCTGATTTTGCAGTCAGTGGTGAAGGGACAGCACTCGCCACTGACGGCGAAAAATGCTTCCCACAAAGATTTAGTGGGCTCTAGAGCATGGGTTTCCTCTATTGCAGTTAAACAATGTCTCAATTTCAAAATTCTCATCCTTGTTTACAAATCCCTCCAATGGCCTTGCCGCTCCCCATTTCTGTAATTTATTTCAGCCTCACAACCCCATGAGATGTCTGGGTTCCTCAAATTCTGCCCTCTTGAGCATCCCTGATTATAACTGCTCAACCATCGGTGGCCGTGCCTTCAGCTGCCTGGGCCCTAAGCTCTAGAATATCCTTCCTAAAACTCTCTGCCTCTCCACCTCTCTTTCCTCCTTTAAGATGATCCTTAAAACCTACTTCTTTAACTAAGCTTTTGGTCACCTGCCGTAATTTCTTCTTATATGGCTCAGTGTCAAATTTATCTGTTTTGTCTTATAACACTGCTGTGAAGCGCCTTGGGACATTTTGCTACATTAAAGGTGCTATATAAATAAAAGTAGTTGTTGTTATTCCAACGTGACTTTGAATTTGGCGCCATCTGCGGCATCCAGCAACAGTGCAGGCAGGAAGCAGGGTGATCCACCAATCAGATTGAAGAATTCTCACAGACAGCAAAGCAGGAATAAAAAGTAGGCATTACAACTCACATTTTAATCATTGTGCAGAAAGTAAAATAAAGATTGGGACATACACATGGGATTAAGGTAGAAGCTGAAATATCATAAACAAACTTTAAAAAAGTAATAAAAATTACATTTATTTATTTTAAAAATCATGAAATTTTCAAATGTTCTGAGGGAATAAGACGCCACACTTGTAAATTTAGTTTTTCAAGGCCAGAGAACCTGTTTTCCAGTAATTATGACTTAGTACACTGAAAAACTCAGTTACGTCTGATTAAGGAAGGCTTAAGAATTTCATTGGTTTTTACAGTGAGAATAGTGCATAAAACATGAAGTTCATGTCAGTTTACTGATTCTGTGTTGATTGCATTTGCGAAAATTGCAAACTGTGAAGGAGCAGGGTTTCACTGACAGCAACTTCTGGATTTCCGCTTTTAGTTGTCAGAAGTTGCTTTCAGTCTTGCTGTCATGCCAACTGCAAATCCCCGGGTCATTGAGTTTCCCCAGACAATCTGCCTGTCTCAACAGATCTGCATTGGAGAGCACTTCTGAAATTCTTCTTAAGGCTTTTGTTTTTTTATAATTGTTAAACATATGTGAAGAGCCAAGGCTGATAATACAGGATTCCACCAAGAGTGAAACAAGTTGGAGAGAAAATGAGGTATATCAAGGAGAAGTGATTAGTTGCCACCAAAACTTGCTTCTGCCTTCGATCCTGTTTTCACAGGCCTCTATATTTTATTGTGCACACACAAGGAATACACAAGGAAACACACAGAAACAATAAGACAGCTTAAGTTCTTTGATGCGGATTTGGTGATGTACAATGAAGAAAAGATTTGATCCAAGATCGTACTGGAATATTTAAGACTGCACCTCACTATTTTCTTCCAGTTTGCTTCCTCTTTTCCTCCTTGCTGGCTTTTTTCATTTTTAATTCCAGTGTTCTTCTTTGGACAAAGTTGTGCACATTTTCTCGAGTAGTGTTGTTTTATGGATCAAATTTGGTCCAAATAACCACTTTGAGGAAGCAGATCTGCCATCTCTTGGCTAAAAAATCCAAACTCACAACAAAAATTATTAGAATACTCTTTTCTTATATATATATAGGATTAAGATTTGGTTTAACCTCATATGATTAAGGTTTTTGTATTTTTTGACACAAAATAGCTTGTAGATTTGTACTGTAGCTAGAAATAATGAAATGGTTAAAGTTGTTCACTTCCAGGATGCTTTAGGGGTTAATGTATCAGTATACAATTTAGCTGACAGTGCTTTTTATTCTCTATTGAGGTACAGGGTGTGCTATTTCATGCCTGTTAACTAAACGTCACTACATTGTGAAACTATCGCCTTGAGATAGGAAATGCGACAATGGGACCAAAGCAATTAGTTACATGGTTAACGGTAAACAAAGATTGGTTATCTGGAAGTTTTAAAGGGAGTACCTCATTTCTGGGGGTCTTGTTCACAATAACACTTCTCATGCCATAAGGAATCGTCCAGAACTAGAGGCCTATGAAGATCATGAGCATTCCCTCACAATTTATAGAGAGAAATAAGAACGGAAGGATCAATGATGGTTATGACTCTCTACCCAGAGGAAAAGCAGTGTAATATAAATGATTTCTCTGTATGACTACTGCTTGGACATTGAGTGTTTCAACACTTAGTCAAACACAATAAATGGTTTAGTTGCAATCGTATTTGGTGTCAGATTTGAATTCTCTTACGCTCATTTATCTCCTCATTGGTCACTATAAGATTGGCTCTCTATGGTCAGTGGGGGAGGGTTACCCTTTCCTTATGTGTAATTGGCCTGGTGTTGCAGCGCTGGAGCTGGAATTGTGATTTGGAACTTTTCCAGAGTTGCATTAGAATTCTAAGTCTCCCGACCCAGGAATCTCACCTGACTGAGCCTTGCAATTTAATTATGGACTAGAAGGGAATGGTCTGAAGGGAGGAGAAAATAAAATAAAACAGGTAATAAATACAAGCAAAATAAAATAAAATAAATGTAAATGCATTTACATAAGGCACCTCAACAATCTAAGGTGAAAGTAAACAGATTTAAGTGCATTTACCTGACTGTGCGTTTTCAAAGCATCTGAGCAGAAAATTGTAATGACTACTGAATCTCAAGACTTACAGGAGACATCGGAACAAGAAGAGGCCATTCAGCCCCTCAAGCCTACTCTGCCATTCAATTAGGTCATGGTTGATCTGTGCCTTAACTCCATTTACCTGACATCATACAATATCCCTAAATATCCTCACTTAAAAAAATCTCAGTTTTGACATTTTCAATTGACCCCCAGCCTCAACAGTTTTGGGGGGAAGAGTTCCAGATTCCCACTACCCTTTGTGTGAAAAAGTACTACCTAATATCACCCTGAACAGCCTAGCTCTAATCAGCTTGGGCTGAATTTTTTGGGGTGATAGTGGGTGAGATCGGTAGTGGGTCAGTTAGGAAAGTTGTTATTTTTGACTTCGGGTCTGGAACCTGCAGTGGCGGGAGACCCAATTGAAATCATTACAAGTGACTTTACAGGCACTTAGGAGCCTTTTTCCCTCAACTTTTTAAATTTCTGCATGGCCACAGGATTCACACAGCTTGGGAACCATGTCTGTTAGCCTGATGCATGACTTCTTGTGGCCATTGCTCCAGCTGATTACTTGACATCATGGAAAATAAACCAAAATACAAACATGTTGATTACATCACCTATTAGATTGATGGAGATTCTGTTCTACTTGAAAAGCTACTGGTAAATGTTAATTCAGAAATTCCAGAAGGGATTTAAGTACTGCCCGGGATGGTGAGGGAAATAGATTTTTCACTGGCCATTCTTGGCTGCCTTCCAAATCAACAGTAATTGCAGTGACAATGAAAACAGAAAACACTGGAAATCTCAGTGAGTCAGGCAGCATCAGAGATCTCGAGTCGGCCCATCATCCCTTTTGTCTCTCAAATCTCTCCTGTCTTCCACCCTATTACAGACCTTCTTTTTTGTTCTTTCCTCCCCTCCCCCTTTGCTCCTTAAGAATCTATTCTTTTGAACCTTTCGCCGACAAAGAGTCATCGACCCAAAACGTTAACCCTATTTCTCTCCACAGATGCTGTCTGACCTGCTGAGATTTCCAGCATTTTCTGTTTTTATTTCAGATTCCAGCATCCGCAGTATTTTGCTTTTGTGTTGGAGTAATTGCAGTAAATTGACCTGAACTATAAAAAATGACATATACCATTTTAAATAAATTTTTGTGTTGTTTCTGGTCAGGTTTTTCTCACAATATACTGTGATTGTCCAGTTACAGATTAAAACAAGTCATTATTCATAACAATTCCATTCTCACCACTCATTCCACTGGTTCAATTTGTTTTCAGTCTCTGAATATGACTAGTTTAATTTTTCAATCTGAGACTTTAGGGTGAATTTCTGTATCGGTTCTCTCACTTGTCCATTCTTAACTTCAATGGAAAAGCTGCAGAAATCCCAGATGCACATTGTAAGTACCATTTACACAGTTTGTCAGGGATTCCGGAGCTCTTCCGCTGAATTTGCATAAGATTGTAAATCCACCTCTTTACAATTACATTTAAAATCTGCTTAATTTTATGTATTACTTATACATGTACCGTACATCTTTTATTTGTGCCAGGTACTGATACAAAAGTCTATAGATTTGTGACTAAAGCATCTATAACTTCCTAATTAATGTACCTTTTTAATGATGTTCTTGATCGTATTTGTAGATAGTGTCATATTATTTAATAATATTATTTAAATATTTCTTTGTCACTCATATTGAACTTTTATTATTTTATTGTACAGTAAAAATTCAACACCCACTATGTAAATTAAACTTTAAATGTAATGTGGCCATGCTCTCTTTAAGGATCCTGGCTCAAAACGTGTCATGAGTGACCAGCTCCATCTCATTGCGCCGGGTAACACACTGGGTGGGCTTAATAGACTCCATTAAGGCAAGTTCATTTTCTGCAGCGGGATGGAGTCAGCAGCGGGGTCATGACTCGCCACGGACACCGCCCGCATCAAACCTGCCAAGGTAAGGAAAATTCTGGCCCTTGGCTCTAATTTTAAGGTTATGCCCCCTTGTTCTGGACTCCCCTACTAGAGGAAATAGTTTATCTCTACCTACCCTATCGAATCCTTTACTCACTTTAAACACTTCATTTAGAGCACCCCTTATTCTTCTATATCTAAGGCTAGTCTATAAAACCTGTCCTCATAATGTAATCCTTTAGCGCCAGTATCATTCGAGTGAATCTGCATTGCACCCCTCCAAAGCCAATATATTCTTCCTGAGGTGTGCTGCCCAGAATTGAACACAGTACGCCAGATGCCATCTAACCAGAGTTTTATACGACTGTGGCATAGCAACTATCACCTTGAGATGAAGCCCATTAGCCTTTTTAATTATTTTTGTACCTGTCTACTAGCTTATAGTGATTTCTGTACTTGGACCCCTAAATCTCTCTGCTCCTCCACAGTTCTTAACTTCACAACATTTAGAAAATACTCCGATGTGTCTTCCTTGGGTCTAAAGTGGATGACCACATATGATGGGAATGAATATGCAGGGATATAGGGAGGAGTGGGTGGGATGAGGGTGGGGGGTTGAATTTCCACACAGGTAGCAGTATAAAAATGCTGGGGTCCCAACCCTTTTCCCACATGTCAGAATTTCTGCATCATTTAGGGTTGGGTGTCTTACATGATTAGTCAGATGTGATCAATGATGCCATAGGGCATAATTCTCATCTCCAGCAAGGGTTTGATGCAAGGCATTTCTTTGCATCCGCAGCATCCCATGTTCAAATTTAAATGTCTGAGGCTTCCTTGCTGCAATCGAAAAGAAACTGATCATTTTAAATAAACAAACGATCTTTGGCCAGCACAGGCAGCCCCCTACAGCTATGCAAATCACCCCCCCTCGGCACCCCTTTCATCTGAGGCCAGTATCTCCGCTGCATTGTAATTAGTGCAACTGCCTGCACAAGATATGTAGGTACCCGCTGATACCAGAGAGTGGGATGGAGTCAGGGTTGCAGCTAGTTGGGCTCCTGCCCCACCACAGTCATGGTGACAGAGAGGGAGCAAAGGTATTTCGGGACCACGCTGTTTAGCAAAAGATAATGATGAGAAGTGAGAGGAGAGATAGCTTTCTGATATTCAGGATGATTTTAAGCAAATTGAACTATTGTGGTGGATTTTGGTGCATATCGGAAGGAAGGGATGGTGGGCAGATCAACTAGAACAGCCATCCAATGGGCTCAATTTTGGCCCACCCCTTTTTTCGGCTCACTTACCGGAGATGCGCCGCTTTCCTCTGTTCAGTAGTGCGCCGAAAAAATTCCTCCCCACTTAGGCCGCTGTCCGGCCTCAACCCGGTCGTCGCGCAGCGTGGCCAGTCAAGTTGGGGGCGGAGCCAGCGTCCTGCGCTGAAAACAGTGCCGGGACGTCTGCACATGCGCATTGGAGTCGGATCACTATGTCCACGCATGCGCAGTAGCACCGAAATTTGGCAATTGGCCATGTTTAAAAGGAATCGTAGCTGCTTATGTTTTGCCGTTTGCTTGTTGCAGCCTGTCCAGTGATTTTACTTCCTGCAGCCGCTGTGTGTGTTCCGCTGTCAGCAGTTCAATTGCTCCCGCCCCTAGTGTGGCCTCTCGGTGTGTTGTCGTCCCGCACCTATCCCAGGCTGAGTGGCCTCCTTCACCGGCCGGCCCGCAGCCTTCCCGGCAGAGTTTTCAGATGAAGGTAGGTCTTACTTCTATTTTTTATTTGTTATTGAATGCTTATTATTTTTGTGCTTTGTTTCGTGCTTTGCAAGTCTTGGTGCTTTAGGTGCAATTCCTCTCTGCTTCCCTTCCCTCCCCTGAAGGCTCTGTGCCTCAATGCGAGGAGTATTCGGAATAAGGTGGATGAATTAACTGCGCAGATAGCAGTTAACGGATATGATATAATTGGCATCACGAAGACATGGCTCCAGGGTGACCAAGGCTGGGAACTCAACATCCAGGGGTATTCAACATTTAGGAACGATAGAGAGAAATGAAAAGGAGGCGGGGTGGCGTTCCTGGTTAAAGAGAAAATTAATGCAATAGTAAGGAAGGACATTAGCTTGGATGATGTGGAATCGGTTATGGGTGGAGCTATGAAATACCAAAGGGCAGAAAACACTAGTGGGAGTTGTGTAAAGACAAGCAAACAGTAGTGGTGAGGTTGGGACAGCATCAAACAAGAAATTAGGGATGCATGCAATAAAGGTACAGCAGTTATCATGGGCGACTTTAATCTACATTTTGATTGGGCGAACCAAACTGGTAGGAATGCGGTGGAGGAGGATTTCCTGGAGTGTATTAGGGATGGTTTTCTAGACTAATATGTCGAGGAACCAATTAGAGGGCTGGCCATCCTAGACTGGGTGATGTGAAATGAGAAAGGACTAATTAGCAATCTTGTTGTGTGAAGCCCCTTGGGGAAGAGTGAACATAATATGGTAGAATTTTTCATTAAGATGGAGAGTGACACAGTTAATTCAGAGACTAGGATCCTGAACTTAAGAAAAGGTAACTTCGATGGTATGAGACGTGAATTGGCTAGAATAGACTGGCGAATGATACTTAAAGGGTTGACGGTGGATAGGCAATGGCAAACATTTAAAGATCACATGGATGAACTTCAACAATTGTACATCCCTGTCTGAAGTAAAAATAAAATGGGGAAGGTGGCTCAACTATAGCTAACAAGGGAAATTAAGGATAATGTTAAATCCAAGGAAGAGGCACATAAATTGGCCAGAAAAAGCAGCAAACCTGAGGACTGAGAAAATGTTATAATACAGCAGAGGAGGACAAAGGGTTTAATTAGGAGGGGGAAAATAGAGTATGAGAGGAAACTTGCTGGGAACATAAAAACTGACTGCAAAAGCTTCTATAGATATGTGAAGAGAAAAAGATTATTGAAAACAAATGTAGGTTCCTTGCAGTCAGATTCAGGTGAATTTATAATGGGGAACAAAGAAATGGCGGACCAGTTAAACAAATCCTTTGGTTCTGTCTTCACGAAGGAAGACACAAATAACCTTCTGGAAATACTAGGGGGCCGAGGGTCTAGTAAGAAGGAAGAACTGAAGGAAATCCTTATTAGGTGGGAAATTAATGGGATTGAAGGCCGATAAATCCCCATGGCCTGATAGTCTGCATCCCAGAGTACTTAAGGAAGTAACCCTAGAAATAGCGGATGCATTTCCATTAGTGGTGAACATTTTCCAACAGTCTATCGACTCTGTATTGGTTCCTATGGACTGGAGGGTAGCTAATGTAACACCACTTTTTAAGGAAGGAGGGAGAGAGAAAATGAGTAATTATAGACCGGTTAGCCTGACATCAGTAGTGGGGAAAATGTTGGAATCAATTATTAAAGATGAAATAGCAGCACATTTGCAAAGTACTGACAGGATCAGTCCAAATCAACATGGATTTATGAAAGGGAAATCCTGCTTGACAAATCTTTCAGAATTTTCTGAGAATGTATCCGATAGAGTGGACAAGGGAGAACCAGTGGATGTGTATTTGGATTTTCAAAAGGCTTTTGACAAGGTCCCACACAAGAGATAGTTGTGCAAATTTAAAGCACATGGTATTGGGGGTAATGTACTGACATGGATAGAGAACTGGTTGGCAGATAGGAAGCAGAGAGTCGGGATAAATGGATCCTTTTCAGAATGGCAGACAGTGACTAGTGGGGTGCCGCAGGGCTCAGTGCTGTGACCCCAGCTATTTACAATATACATTAATGATTTGGATGAGGGAATTGAGTGTAATATCTCCAAGTTTGCAGATGACATTAAGCTGGAGGGCGGTGTGAGCTGTGAGGAGGATGCTAAGAGGCTGCAGGGTGATGTGGACAGGTTAGGTGAGTGGGCAAGTGCATGGCAGATGCAGTATAATGTGGATAAATGTGAGGTTATCCACTTTGGTCGCAAAAAGTGGAAGGCAGAATATTATCTGAATGGTGGCAGATTAGGAAAAGGAGAGGTGCAACGAGACCTGGGTGTCACGGTACAGAAGTCATTGAAAGTTGGCATGCAGGTACAGCAGGCGGTGAAGAAGGCAAGTGGTATGTTGGCCTTCATAGCAAGAGGATTTGAGTACAGGAGCAGGGAGGTTTTACTGCAGTTGTACAGGGCCTTGGTGAGGCCTCACCTGAAATATTGTGTTCAGTTTTGTTCACCTAATCTGAGGAAGGACACTCTTGCTATTGAGGGAGTGCAGCGAAGGTTCACCAGACTGATTCCCGGGATGGCAGGACTGACATATGAGGAGAGACTGGATCGACTGGGCTTGTATTCACTGGAGTTCAGAAGGATGAGAGGGGATCTCATAGA
This sequence comes from Pristiophorus japonicus, assembly GCF_044704955.1. NCBI lineage: Eukaryota > Metazoa > Chordata > Chondrichthyes > Pristiophoridae > Pristiophorus > Pristiophorus japonicus. Next base: position 170,839,403 of record NC_091979.1, on the reverse strand, counting down.
AACATATAAAATTCTGACGGGACTGGACAGGTTAGATGCAGGAAGAATGCTCCCGATGTTGGGAAGTCCAGAACCAGGGGACATAGTCTAAGGATAAGGGGTAAGCCATTTCAGACTGAGATGAGGAGAAGCTTCTTCACTCAGAGAGTTGTTAACCTGTGGAATTCACTACTGCAGAGAGTTGTTGATGCCAGTTCATTGGATATATTCAAGAGGGAGTTAGATATGGCCCTTACGGCTAAAGGAATAGAAACATAGAAAAATAGGTGCAGGAGTAGGCCATTCGGCCCTTCTAGCCTGCACCGCCATTCAATGAGTTCATGGCAACTTCAGTACCCCCTTCCTGCTTTCTCGCCATACCCCTTGATCCCCCTAGTAGTAAGGACTTCATCTAACTCCCTTTTGAATATATTTAGTGAATTGGCCTCAACAACTTCCTGTGGTAGAGAATCCCACAGGTTCACCACTCTCTGGGTGAAGAAGTTTCTCCTCATCTCGGTCCTAAATGGCTTACCCCTTATCCTTAGACTGTGACCCCTGGTTCTGGACTTCCCCAACATTGGGAACATTCTTCCTGCATCTAACCTGTCTAAACCCGTCAGAATTTTAAACGTTTCTATGAGGTCCCCTCTCATTTTTCTGAACTCCAGTGAATACAAGCCCAGTTGATCCAGTCTTTCTTGATAGGTCAGTCCCACCATCCCGGGAATCAGTCTGGTGAACCTTCACTGCACTCCCTCAATAGCAAGAATGTCTTTCCTCAAGTTAGGAGACCAAAACTGTACACAATACTCCAGGTGTGGCCTCACCAAGGCCCTGTACAACTGTCGCAACACCTCCCTGCCCATGTACTCAAATCCCCTCGCTATGAAGGGCAACATGCCATTTGCTTTCTTCACCGCCTGCTGTACCTGCATGCCAACCTTCAATGACTGATGTACCATGACACCCAGGTCTCGGTGCACCTCTCCTTTTGCTAATCTGTCACCATTCAGATAATAGTCTGTCTCTCTGTTTTTACCACCAAAGTGGATAAACTCACATTTATCCACATTATACTTCATCTGCCATGCATTTGCCCACTCACCTAACCTATCCAAGTCACTCTGCAGCCTCATAGCATCCTCCTCGCAGCTCTCACTGCCACCCAACTTAGTATCATCCACAAATTTGGAGATACTATATATAATCCCCTCGTCTAAATCATTAATGTACAGTGTAAACAGCTGAGGCACCAGCACAGAATCTTGCGGTACCCCACTAGTCACTGCCTGCCATTCTGAAAAGTACCCATTTACTCCTATTCTTTGCTTCCTGTCTGACAACCAGTTCTCAATCCATGTCAGCACACTACCCCCAATCCCATGTGCTTTAACTTTGCACATTAATCTCTTGTGTGGGACCTTATCGAAAGCCTTCTGAAAGTCCAAATATACCACATCAACTGGTTCTCCCTTGTCCACTCTACTGGAAACATCCTCAAAAAATTCCAGAAGATTTGTCAAGCATGATTTCCCTTTCACAAATCCATGCTGACTTGGACCTATCATGTCACCTCTTTCCAAATGTGCTGCTATGACATCCTTAATAATTGATTGCATCATTTTAACCACTACTGAGGTCAGGTTGACCGGTCTATAATTCCCTGTTTTCTCTCTCCCTCCTTTTTTAAAAAGTGGGGTTGCATTGGCTACCCTCCACTCGATAGGAACTGATCCAGAGTCAATGGAATGTTGGAAAATGACTGTCAATGCTTCCGTTATTTCCAAGGCCACCTCCTTAAGTACTCTGGGATGCAGTCCATCAGGCCCTGGGGATTTATCGGCCTTCAATCCCATCAATTTCCCCAAAACAATTTCCCGACTAATAAGGATTTCCCTCAGTTCCTCCTCTTAGACCCTCTGACCCCTTTTATATCCGGAAGGTTGTTTGTGTCCTCCTTAGTGAATACCGAACGAAAGTACTTGTTCAATTGGTCTGCCATTTCTTTGTTCCCCGTTATGACTTCCCCTGATTCTGACTGCAGGGGACCTACGTTTGTCTTTACTAACCTTTTTCTCTTTACATATCTATAGAAACTTTTACAATCCGTCTTAATGTTATCTGCAAGCTTCTTCTTGTACTCCATTTTCCCTGCCCTAATCAAACCCTTTGTCCTCCTCTGCTGAGTTCTAAATTTCTCCCAGTCCCCGGGTTCGCTGCTATTTCTGGCCAATTTGTATGCCACTTCCTTGGCTTTAATACTATCCCTGATTTCCCTTGATAGCCACGGTTGAGCCACCTTCCTTTTTTTATTTTAACGCCAGACAGGAATGTACAATTGTTGTATTTCATCCATCCGGTCTCTAAATGTCTGTCATTGCCCATCCACAGTCAACCCCTTAAGTATCATTAGCCAATCTACCCGAGCCAATTCACGCCTCATACCTTCAAAGTTACCCTTCTTTAAGTTCTGGACCATGGTCTCTGAATTAACTGTTTCATTCTCCATCCTAATGCAGAATTCCACTATATTATGGTCACTCTTGCCTAAGGGGCCTCGCACAACGAGATTGCTAATTAATCCTCTCTCATTACACAACACCCAGTCTAAGATAGCCTCCCCGCTAGTTAGTTCCTCGACATATTGGTCTAGAAACCCATCCCTTATGCACTCCAGGAAATCCTCCTCCACCGTATTGCTTCCAGTTTGGCTAGCCCAATCTATGTGCATATTAAAGTCACCCATTATAACTGCTGCACCTTTATTGCATGCACCCCTAATTTCCTGGCTGATGCACTCCCCAACATCACTACTACTGTTTGGAGGTCTGTACACAAGTCCCAGTAAAGTTTTTTGCCCTTTGGTGTTCTGCAGCTCTACCCATATAGATTCCACATCATCCAAGCTAATGTCCTTCCTAACTATTGCATTAATCTCCTCTTTAACCAGCAATGCTACCCCACCTCCTTTTCCTTTTATTCTATCCTTCCTGAATGTCGAATACCCCTGGATGTTGAGTTCCCAGCCCTGATCATCTTGGAGCCACGTCTCCGTAATCCCGATCACATCATATTTGTTAACATCTATTTGCACAGTTAATTCATCCACCTTATTACAGATACTCCTTGCATTAAGACACAAAGCCTTCAGGCTTGTTTTTTTTAACACCCTTTGTCCTTTTAGAATTTTGCTGTACAGTGGCCCTTTTTGTTCTTTGCCTTGGGTTTCTCTGCCCTCCACTTTTCCTCATCTCCTTTCTGTCTTTTGCTTTTGTCTCCTTTTTGTTTCCCTCCGTATCCCTGTATTGGTTCCCATCCCCCTGCCATATTAGTTTAACTCCTCCCCAACAGCACTAGCAAATACTGGTTTGGACATTGGTTCCGGTCCTGCCCAGGTGCAGACCGTCCGATTTGTACTGGTCCCACCTCCCCCAGAACCGATTCCAATGCCCCAGGAATTTGAATCCCTCCCTGCTGCACCAATGCTCAAGCCACGTATTCATCTGCGCTATCCTGCGGTTCCTACTCTGACTAGCACGAGGCACTGGTAGCAATCCCGAGATTACTACTTTTGCGGTCCTACTTTTTAATTTAGCTCCTAGCTCCTTAAATTCGTTTCGTAGGACCTCATCCCTTTTTTTACCTATGTCGTTGGTACCAATGTGCACCACGGCAACTGGCTGTTCTCCCTCCCTTTTTAGAATGTCCTGCACCCGCTCCGAGACATCCTTGACCCTTGACCCAGGGAGGCAACATACCATCCTGGAGTCTCGGTTGCGGCCGCAGAAACGCCTATCTATTCCCCTCACAATTGAATCCCCTATCACTATCGCTCTCCCACTCTTTTTCCTGCCCTCCTGTGCAACAGAGCCAGCCACGGTGCATGAACTTGGCTGCTGCAGCCCTCCCCTGATGAGTCATCGCCCCCCAACAGTACTCAAAGCAGTGTATCTGTTTTGCAGGGCCCTAGGGGACCCCTGCACTACCTTCCTTGCACTACTCTTCCTTCTGGTCTTCCATTCCCTATCTGGCTGTGGACCCTTCTCCTGCGGTAAGACCAACTCGCTACATGTGCTACTCACGTCGTTCTCAGCATCGTGGATGCTCCAGAGTGAATCCACCCTCAGCTCCAATTCCGCAACGCGGTCCGTCAGGAGCTGGAGGCGGATACACTTCCCGCACACGTAGTCGTCAGGGACACCGGAAGCGTCCCTGAGCTCCCACATGGTACAGGAGGAGCATATCACGTGACCGAGCTCTCCTGTCATGACTTAACCCTTAGATTAACTTAAATTGGCAACAACAATGCTAAAGTTTACTCACTGTTATAGGAGAAAAAAGAAAAACTACTCACCAATCACCAGCCAATCACTTACCCCCTTGGCTGTGACGTCACCTTTCTGTTTCTTTCTACTTCTTTTTGCCTTCTCCCTGTAGCTGCACAAGCTCGCCTCTCGCCGAACTCGCGCTGCTCCCAGTCTCACTGGCCTTTATAGGCCTCTGCCGATCCCTGGAACTCCCACCTCTCGCCGAACTCGCGCTGCTCCCGGTCTCACTGGCCTTTATAGGCCTCTGCCGATCCCTGGAATTCCCGCCTCTCGCCGAACTCGCGCTGCTCCCGGTCTCACTGGCCTTTATAGGCCTCTGCCGATCCCTGAAACTCCTGCCTCTCGCCGAACTCCAAGGGGTATGGAGGGAAAGCAGGAAAGAGGTACTGAGCCATGATCTTATTGAATGGTGGTGCAGGCTCGAAGGGCCGAATGGCCTACTCTTGCACCTATTTTCTATGTTTCTGACCCATGCCAAATTGCCTCCGATGTTCCTACCTGTGCTGATTTCTTAACTCTCCACAAGTGTTTTCTGAAGTGGCCACATACGCTGGCCTAAGTAGATTTGGAGTAACTATTAACTGGCCAAAGTGGTCTAAATGGCCAAAACTGGCGTAGGTAGCTGGTAACGCCCCCTTTTGAAGCAAAAAACACAAAACTAAAAAAATCGTAACTAACTCACTTATACTGCCGCAAATTGAATGTGCCAAATGGGGATTTTTAAGATACGCCAGAAAAATCACGTTACTCCAAAAAAAACGGAGCTACTCCTGGCCAAAATTGAGCCCAATGTGCCTGAACCAGTTTGATGGTTGGCGTTACACATGTAAACTTGTATTTACTCTGTAAAGCCACCAGAGGGCTCATCCGCTGGAGTCCCAAGGGATCCCACAATTCCTTGGGAGCACAGGTATTTAAGGAGGCCTCACAGGCTGGAGAGGCACTCTGGAGACCTGCAATAAAAGACTACGGTCACACTTTACTTTGAGCTCACAGTGTTCAGTCTCACTCTTTCTCAATACATAACAACTGCCGATGAGATACCGATAATCGAACCCAAAGATGCAGAGAACAGTGGGCATCCTGGAGAAAATCTTGGAGGGAGATGATTGGGGAACTTTTGTGGAGCAACTCGACCAATACTTTGTGGCCAATGAGCTAGATGGGGAAGAGAACGCTACCAAACGAAGGGCGATCCTCCTCACCGTCTGTGGGGCAACAACGTATGGCCTCATGAAGAATCTGCTCACTCCAGCGAAACCCACGGAGAAATCATACAACAATTTGTGCACATTGGTCCAAGAGCATTTGAACCCGAAGGAAAGCATTCTGATGGTGAGGTACCGGTTCTACACCTACAAAAGGTCTGAAGGCCAGGAAGTGGCGAGTTATGTCGCCGAGCTAAGACACCTTACAGGACATTGCGAACTTGAAGGACATTTGGAGCACATGCTCAGAGACTTTTTCGTACTTGGCATTGGCCACGAAACCATACTTCGCAAACTTTTGACTGTGGAAACCCCAAACTTGAGTAAGGCCACAGCGATAGCCCAGGCGTTCATTGCCACCAGTGACAATACGAAACAAATCTCTCAGCACACAAGTGCTGATACAAGTACTGTGAACAAAGTGATGTTGTTTTCGAATCGTAATGTACAGGGCAGATCACACATACCTGCAGCTGCACGTCCGCAGATGTCTGAGTCCACCATCAAGGGTGATGAATGCAAGGCCATTAACATCTTGTTGGCGCTGCGGGGGTGATCATCATTTCCATTCATACTGATACACAGCTCTTGCAAACATACCCTTTGAAACAATGGGACACCTCCAACGTATGTGCAGGCGAGCTACTAATCCTGTTAAACCTGTAAGCCACCATGTTGCAGAGGAGGACAGATCCACGGAGGATCACGACAAACCAGAGCCTCAGACCGAGGAGGCTGAGGTACATGGGGTGCACACATTCACCACAAATTGTTCCCCGATAATGTGAATGTTGAACTAAATGAACTCCCGGTGTCAATGGAACTGGAACTGGGTGCGAGCCAGTCCATCATGAGCAAAAAGACTTTCGAAAGACTGTGGTGCAACAAGGCCTCAAGACCAGTAACTAAGAACTTACACGAAAGAACTGATTCCTGTAATTGGCAGCGCCATCGTAAAGTTCTCCTACGATGGAGCGGTGCACAAGCTAACACGCTGGGTGGTACTGGGCGATGGTCCCATGTTGCTTGGCAGGAGCTGGCGGGGAAAGATACGCTGGAACTGGGATGATGTCCGAGCGCTATCGCCCGCTGACCTCACTTCATGTACCCAGGTCTTAAACAAGTTCCCTTCGCTGTTCGAAATTGGGAAATTCTAACGAGCAAAAGTGAAGATCTACCGAGTTCTAGGGGTGCGATCCATCCATCACAAGGCGAGAGCAGTACTGTACATGATGCGAGAAAGTGTAGAGATCGAGCTAGACTGGCTGCAACGAGAGGGCATCATTTCACCGATCGAGTTCAACGAGTGGGCCAGCCCGATCGTTCCTGTCCTGAAGTGAGACAGCACCGTCAGAATCTGTGGCGATTACAAAGTAATTATCAATCATTTCTCTCTGCAGGACCAATGCCCAATACACAATACAAAAGGCCGACGACCTCTTTACAACGCTGGCGGGAGGAAAGACGTTCACGAAGCTGGATCTGACTTCAGCCTACATGATGCAGAAACTGGAGGAATCATCGAAAGGCCTCACCTGCATCAACACGCACAGAGGTCTTTTTATTTATAACAGATGTCCGTTTGGAATTCGATCAGCGGCGGCGATATTCCAGAGAAACAGGGAAAGCTTGCTGAAGTCGGTCCTGCACACCGTGGTCTTCCAGGACGACATCTTGATCACAGGTCGGAACACAGTCGAGCATCTGCAGAACCTGGAGGAGGTTCTTAGTCGACTCAACCGCGTGGGGCTCAGGTTTTCCTGGCACCTGAACTGGAGTTCTTGGGAAGGAGGATTTCGGCGGACGGCATCAGACCCACCAATGCGAAGACAGTGGCAATCGAGAATGCATCGAGGCCACAGAATGTGACGGAGCTGTGGTCGTTTCTTGGACTCCTGAATTACTTTGGTAACTTTTTACCTGGTCTCAGCACACTGTTAGAACCACTACATGTCTTACTACAGAAAGGGGACGAATGGGTTTGGGGCAAAATCCAAGAAAATGCCTTTGTAAAAGTGAGAAAATTATTATGCTCAAACAAATTGCTTGTGTTGTATGATCCATATAAGTGCTTGGTACTAGCATGTGATGCGTCGTCATATGGCGTCGGGTGTGTATTGCAACAAGCTAATGATTTTGGGAAACTGCAACCGGTTGCTTATGCATCCAGGAGTCTGTCTAAAGCTGAGAGAGCCGACAGCATGATTGAGAAAGAAGCTTTAGCGTGTGTCTATGGGGTAAAAAAAATGCATCAATACCTGTTTGGGCTAAAATTCGAATTGGAAACTGACCATAAGCCACTCATATCCCTGTTTTCTGAGAGTAAAGAGATAAATACAAATGCATCGGCCTCCATCCAGAGATGGGCGCTCACGTCTTCCACATACAACTATGCCATCCGCCACAGGCCAGGTATGGAAAACTCCGCCGATGCTCTCAGTAGACTGCCATTGCCCACCACATGCACGATGTCAGAGTGGGTACTGTGGAGGTCATTGATGAAGGTGTCTCTGCCCTTCTTGGGAACCAGTACACGATTGCCCCACAGAAGGCAGTCTGCCTGTATCGACATTTCACCTTTGCGCCGCTGGAATGGCTTTATCTCTTCCTGCACGGGGGTGGAAATGGCGCAGCCCGCAGATTTAGCCATGATTATGGAAGCATTTGAGAGTGAGCAATCACCCGTCACTGCCCGGCAGATCAAAACCTGGAAGAGCTAGGACCCCTTATTATCCCTAGTCAAAAGCTGTGTGCTTCAGAGGAGCTGGTCCAATGTCCCAGTGGAAATGCAGGAAGAGATAAAGACGTTCCAGCGGCACAAAGTTGAAATGTCGATACAGGCAGACTGCCTTCTGTGGGGCAATCATGTCGTCGTTCCCAAGAAGAGCAGAGACACCTTCATCAATGACCTTCACAGTACCCACCTTGGCATCCTGCGTGTGGTGGCCCGGTATCGATGGGAACTTAGAGTCCTGCGTTCACAGATTTAATACATGCTCGCAGTTAAGCAATGTACTCAGGGTGATGCCGCTAAGTTTATGGTCTTGGCCCTCCAAACCGTGGTCTAGGGTACACGTCGACTATGCAGGCAAGTTCTTGGGTAAAATGTTCCTTGTGGTTGTAGATGCGTACTCCAAGTGGATTGAATGTGAGATAATGTCGGCTAGCATGTCCGCTACCACTACTGAAAGCCTGTGGGCCATGTTTGCCACTCACGGCCGACCCGATGTCCTGGTGCACGACAACGGACCATGTTTTACCAATGCTGAGTTCAAAGAATTCATGACCCGTAACGGGATCAAAAATGTCACATCTGCCCCGTTTAAACCAGTGGCCAATGGTCAGGCAGAGAGAGCAGTGGAACCATCAAGCTTGAAGAGGGTAACTGAAGGCTCACTGTAGACTCGCCTATCCGAGTCCTGCTTAGCTACCGCACGAGAGCCCACTCACTCACTGGGATCCCACCTGCTGAACTGCTCATGAAAAGAGCACTTAAGACAAGGCTCTCGTTAGTTCACCCTGATCTACATGAACAGGTAGAGAGCAGGCGGCTTCAACAAAGTACATACCATGATAGCGCAAATGTGTCACGTGAAATTGAAATCAATGATCCTGTATTTGTATTCAATTATGGACAAGATCCCAAGTGGCTTCTCGACACTGTCATGGCCAAAGAGGGGACCAGGGTGTTTCGGGTCAAACTTTCAAATGGACTCATTCACCGGAAACACTTGGACCAAATCAAACTCAGCTTCACAGACTATCCTGAGCAACCCACCTTGGACCCTACCTTTTTTGATCCCCCAACATACACACCAGTGGCAACCAGCACCATGGTTGACCACGAAGCAGAACCCATCATTCCCAGCAGCCCAGCAGGACCTAACACACCAAGCAGCCCAGCAAGTCCAGCTGCACAGCAGCCCAGCGAGGGCCCAACAAATAATCCAACAATACCAGCTTTCATATCGAGACAATCAACCAGGACAAGAAGGGCCCCAGATCGACTCACATTGTAAATAGTTACACTATTGACTTTGGGGGGAGGGGAGTGTTGTTATATATGTAAACTTGTATTTACTCTGTACAGCCACCAGAGGGCTCATCCCCTGGAGTCGCAAGGGATCCCATAATCCCTTGAGCACAGATATTTAAGGAGTCCTCACAGGTTGGGAGGCACTGTGGAGACTTGCAATAAAAGACTAAGGTCACACTTTACTTCGGCTCACAGACTTCAGTCTGACTCTTTCTCCATGCACAACAGTTGGCCTCATTTGAATCTCAAAGGCAAACTGCCTACGCATTCACAGCATTGATTGGCAGCTTCCGATTTGGAGGGTGAGATATCTATTAGGCCCGATGCCTTATTAAAGTGAGTTTGCACCTCTTAAAGCTGAGGTGTCTTCTAATTTGTCACTTATTTCTCTTGCAACTTTTTGAGCTTTAGCTGAGAGATGTCTCCTCTCAGGGCAACATCTTTACCCCAACAGATAGCAGGCGGATGCCAGGCAGACCATAACTATATCCTCTTCTCCCTCTCAGTATGCACATTGTACAAAGCTGCCTTGCACATAAGAATATAAGAATTAGGAGCAGGGGCCCCTCGAGCCTGCTCCGCCATTCAATAAGATCATGGCTGACCTTCTACCTCAAAACTTTCCTCCATTATCACCATATCCCTTGATTCCCTTAATATCCAAAAATCCTTCAATCTCTTTCTTGATTATACTCAAAGACTGAGCCTCCAAAGCTCTCTGGGACAGAGAATTCCAAAGATTCACCACTCTCTGAGTGAAGAAGTTTCTGTTCATCTCAGTCCTAAATGGCCGACCCCTTACTCTGAGACTGTGACCCCTGGTCCTAGACACCCCAGCCAGAAGAAACATCCTCCTTGCATCTACCCTGTCAAACCCTGTAAGAATTTTGTATGTTTCAATGAGATCATCTCTCATTCTTCTGAACTCTTGAGAATATAGGCCTAGATTACTCAATCTCTCCTCATAGGACAATCCTCTCATCCCAGGATTCAGTCTGGTGAACCTTCATTGCACTCCCTCTATGGCAAGTATATCCTTGCTTAGGTAAGGAGACCAAAATTGTACACTGTTATGTCTTTAATACTCTTATGAATGACTCCACAAGGTCTAGTATTGTACTTGAGCTGTTGTGACCTTAGTCCCATTTATTGTAACTCCAGAGTGAGGCACAAGCATGGTGGGCAGCCTTTTACTTGGCTCTGCTCACCTGTGTCTCCCTCAGGTCTCCCACCGCAGTGCCCTCTGGTGGCACACCTTATGTGACTATACAGTTCATATACATGGTCTACATACATGACATTCCCAAGAATCCAGGTGTGGTCTCACCAGGGCCCTATATAACTGCAGTAAGATGTCTTTACTTGTATGCTCATCCTCTTGTAATAAAGGCTAACATACCATTTTATTTCTTAATTGCTTGCTGTACCGGCATGTTAACTTTCAATCATTCATGTACAAGAACACTCAGGTCCTTTTGAACAACAACATTTCCCAATCTCTCTCCATTTAAAAAATACTCTGCTTTGCTATTTTACCTGCCAAAGTGGATAACTTCACATTTCTCCACATTCTACTCCATTTGCCATGTTCTTGCCTGCTCACTTAGTCTGTCTATATCCCCTGGAATTCTCTTTGCATCCTCCTCACAACTTACATTCCCACCTAGCTATGTATCATCAGCAAACCTGGATATATTACCTTTGGTCCCCTCATCTAAATCATTGATATAAATTGTGAATAGATGGGGGCCAAACACAGATCCTTGCGGTACCCCACTAGTTACAGCCTGCCAACATGAAAATAACCCTTTATTCCTCCTCTCTATTTTCTGTCCATTAACCAATCCTCAATCTATGCTAGCATATTACCCCCAATCCCAATTACTTTAAATTCATGCCGCCTGGTTATTGACCTCTCTGCTAAGGGAAATCGGTCCCTCCTATCCACTCTATCTCGGCCCCTCATAATTTTATACACCTCAATTAAATCTCCATTTAGCCTCCTCTGCTCCAAACAAACCAACCCCAGCCTATCCAATCTTTCCTCATAGCTAACATTCTCCAGTCCTGGCAACATCCTCGTAAATCTACTAACCCAATTGGGAATCTAAAAGATATTGCTCAGAAGATTCAAGGGACATCTGTCCAATTGTTGTTTCATATCGGCACATGGGGATCGTGGTGAATGGCAACCTCAGTTTTCTGAGAGCATGCTGAGAAGGGACAAAGTGCACTTAGGCCTTTATTGTCTTCATAAACATGGAAATCTCCAAGTTGGAAAGGTCTATTTAGTCTACCTTCCTGCTGTCACAGTATTATGTCTGATAATGTAATTTTGTTCAATTTCTTCTTGAAGATATCTAAGCTACTTGCCTTTACAATCCCTGTCAGTCATCCGTTCTAATTACCAACCATTCACTCAATAAATCAAGGTTTCCTTACATCTCATTTGAGTCTACCTTTTCTCAGCCCACTCATATCACTAGTTGTGCTGCCTTTTGCCAATATAAATAGCCTGACTTTTGATTGTATCCGAATATTATTATTTTAATTGCCTCAATCATATTCCTCCTCATTCTTCTTTTCAATGAGACATCTAAAGCTGTGAATATATCACCATAGATTTTATTCTGTAGGCCCCCTTATTAATCTCCATTTTTGTACTTTTTCAAGTCAGTCACATCCTTTCTACAGAGTGATTTCCAAAACTGGACATAATCCTATAGATGGGACACTGATCTATATATTGGTCGGATGAGTTCTTCTTTATGCAACCCAAAATCATCTTACCTTTCTGACTGCTGTCAGAAATATAGAAACATAGAAACATAGAAAATAAGTGCAGGAGTAGCCATTCGGCCCTTCGAGCCTGCACCACCATTCAATAAGATCATGGCTGATCATTCACCTCAGTACCCCTTTCCTGCTTTCTCTCTATACCCCTTGATCCCCTTAGCCGTAAGGGCCATATCTAACTCCCTCTTGAATATATCCAATGAACTGGCATCAACAACTCTCTGCGGCAGGGAATTCCACAGGTTAACAACTCTCTGAATGAAGAAGTTTCTCCTCGGCAGGGAATTCTACAGGTTAACAACTCTCTGAGTGAAGAAGTTTCTCCTCATCTCAGTCCTAAATGGCCTACCCCTTATCCTAAGACTGTATCCCCTGTTTCTGGACTTCCCCAACATCAGGAACATTCTTCCCGCATCTAACCTGTCCCGTCCTGTCAGAATCTTATATGTTTCTATGAGATCCCCTCTCATCCTTCTAAACTCCAGTGTATAAAGGCCCAGTTGATCCAGTCTCTCTTCATATGTCAGTCCAGCCATCCCGGGAATCAGTCTGGTGAACCTTCGCTGCACTTCCTCAATAGCAAGAATGTCCTTCCTCAGATTAGGAGACCAAAACTGAACACAATATTCCAGGTGAGGCCTCACCTGCAGTAAGACTTCCCTGCTCCTATACTTAAATCCCCTAGCTATGAAGGCCAACATACCATTTACCTTCTTCACGGCCTGCTGTACCTGTATGCCAACTTTCAATGACTGATGAACCATGACACCCAGGTCTCGTTGCACCTCCCCATTTCCTAATCTGCCGCTATTCAGATAATATTCTGCCTTTGTGTTTTTGCCCCCAAAGTGGATAACCTCACATTTATCCAGATTATACTGCATCTGCCATGCATTTGCCCACTTACCTAACTTGTCCAAGTCACTCTGCAGCCTCTTAGTGTCCACCTCACAGCTCACATTGCCACCCAGTTTAGTGTCGTCTGCAAACTTGGAGATATTGCACTCAATTCCTTCATCTAAATCTGTAATGTATATTGTAAAGAGCTGGGGTCCCAGCACTGAGCCCTGCGGCACTCCACTCTGCCATTCTGAAAAGGACCCGTTTATCCTGACTCTCTGCTTACTGGAATTGACGATGTCGTAATGTATCTATAACCCCAAAACCATTTCCTCAACTTTCTTGGTCTATAATTTCCCATTAATCATGCAATCTCTCAGCTTTTTACTTATTCCTAATTGCATATATATGCAATGAGAAGGAAAGACTTTAAGAGAAGGGATAACCATCCGTGGCTAACTAAGGAAATAAAGGATGGTATCAAATTGAAAACAATGGCATACAAAGTGGCCAAGATTCGTGAGAGGCCAGAGGATTGGGAAACTTTTAAAAATCAGCAAAGAATGACTGAAAAATAATAAAGAGAGGGAAGATAGATTATGAAAGTAAACTAGCAAGAAATATAAAAACAGATAGTAAGAGTTTCTACAGGTATATAAAACGGAAGAGAGTGGCTAAAGTAAAAGTTAGTCCAGCAGAGGATGAGACTGGGGAATTAATAATGGGAAACAGAGAAATGGCAGAGACTTTGAACAAATATTTTGTATTGATCTTCACGGTAGAAGACACTAAAAACATCCCAATAATGGATAATCAAGGGGCTATAGGGAGGGAAGAACTTAAAATAATCACTATCACTAAAGAAGAAGTACCCGGTAAAATAATGTGACTAAAGGTGGACAAGTACCCTGCACTTGCTGGCCTGCATCCTAGGGTCTTAAAAGAAGTGGCTTCAGAGATAGTGGATGCATCGGTGGTAATCTACCAAAATTCCCTGGATTCTGGGGAGGTCCCAGCAGATTTGAAAACCACAAATGTAACGCACCTATTTTAAAAAGGAGAACATAAGAATATAAGAACATAAGAATTAGGAACAGGAGTAGGCCATCTAGCCCCTCGAGCCTGCTCCGCCATTCAAAAAGATCATGGCTGATCTGGCCGTGGACTCAGCTCCACTTACTCGCCCGCTCCCCATAACCCTTAATTCCCTTATTGGTTAAAAATCTATCTATCTGTGATTTGAATGAGCTAGCCTCAACTGCTTCCTTGGGCAGAGAATTCCACAGATTCACAACCCTTTGGGAGAAGAAATTCCTTCTCAGCTTGGTTTTAAATTAGCTCCCCCGTATTTTGAGGCTGTGCGCCCTAGTTCTAGTCTCCCCGACCAGTGGAAACAACCTCTCTACCTCTATCTTGTCTATCCCTTTCATTATTTTAAATGTTTCTAGAAAATCACCCTTCATCCTTCTGAACTCCAACGAGTAAAGACCCAATCTACTCAATCTATCATCATAAGGTAACCCCCTCATCTCCGGAATCAGCCTAGTGAATTGTCTCTGTACCCCCTCCAAAGCCAGTATATCCTTCCTTAAGTAAGGTGACCAAAACTGCACGCAGTACTCCAGGTGCGCCCTCACCAATACCCTGTACAGTTGCAGCAGGACCGCCCTGCATGCTTTCACCACAATGCGCCTATGCCCAGACAAATCCATTGCAATAGGTATGTTCTCCGTTTCTTTTCATTTTGCTTCTGCAGGAACATTTTCTGTCCACTGTCTTCTTGTTTCTGCTGACACACTTTCTCGGGTGCCAGCTAAATCTCCTTCCAGTTCCCGTTTAAAATTTCTTTGGAAAAACTGCAAGGTCCCTCCTTGCTTTGAAACCAGTCAGAAATGTTCAAAGGGACCAACTTGGTCGAGAAACTGATTATTTTGTCTGATTCCATCCTATTTCCTAGGAGCTAGTTATACCCACTATCGATATTAAATCATACTTACTGTCCACGTATTCGTTGGACGAGTTCACTGCACCAAAGGTCGAGTTCACGGCACCAAAGGTCGAGTTCACGGCACCAAAGGTCGAGTTCACGGCACTAACTGTTAAACATCCTCCTTTCTCCTCTGGTTCACGATAACATGTTTCGAGTAAGCATGAGACTTTGTAGTGGAGTATACGGAACAGACTTTATTGATACAATGTAAAGGTGATTGGCCTTTAACTGTATACAGAGAGTGACTTTATTGGTTTCTGTATCTTTCGAGTGCACTCTGACAAACTGTTGCAAACCATGATCCTTAATACACCATGGGCTCAATTTTCCCAAAACTGTTTTTTGCCGTACTTGAGTTACGTCTGTTTTTTTGGGGCCCAACTACAGCAACAAAATCATCCAACTTTTCCCGTTTGAATTGTTCATTTTGGCGCTGCTTAGCCTGTCCTTTAGCTTTGGGGGTGGAGCCTAAGATCTGTGCCAAAAACATTGAGTTGCCAGGGTAACGAGGGACACACTACGGGCTGAGGCTGGAAAGTGACACATACAACATATTCTGGCCAGTTCACAGCAACCTGCACAAGAACCTTGCACATTGCAACAACATTCCATATTAAATTATTAAAGTCTTTATGCCAAAAGTCTATCCCCCTCTGCCCCACCCCCCTCCCGGTGCCCGGTGCTGCTCCTAACCCTGGCCGAAAGGCTTCCCTCCCCTGCCGGTGCCGGTTACTGCTGCTAGCCTTGGCTGAAAGGCCTCCTCCTCCCAATGCCGGTGCTCGCTGCTAGCCCTGGCCGAAGGGCCTCCTCCTCCCGATGTCGGTTACTGCTCCTAACTCTGGCCGAAAAGCTTCCCTCCTCTGCCGGTGCTGGTTGCCACTCCTAAGCCTGACCAAAAGGCCTCATCCCCCCAACCCCCTCTCCCCTCACCCCTCTCCCCGCTCCCGTCTCCCCTCTCCCCTCTCCACTGCTGCTGTCCGGGCCGTGGAACTGCATCTGCTACACAGATTTTCTGACCTACGGCAATTTTGTTAACTGCCCAGAAGGTTATTCCACAGCGATCACATACACCGTTCTAAGAAAAATTGGAGTAAATCGGAGCAGGCCAAACTTGCTTAAATGGCCAAAATTGGCGCGGGTGACAGGTTACGCCTCCAATAACACAAAAAAAACGAAACTAAAAAAATTGTAACTAACTGAGTTATACTGGTGCACAATCTTTGGGGAAACTTTATATATTTAAATTTAGGCCAAAAAAAGCGGCATGTGCCGAAAAAACAGTGCACGTATCTGGGGAAAATTCAGTTCTAAATTTTAACTAAATTAAAGTAAAATCTCAAAATGACATATCTAATTCCCAAATCCTTTGAAAACAGATTATCTATAGTAAACAGTTTGCAATTGTTTACCTCAGAACCACTTCCCTTAAACCAAACTTCTTTGGCCTACTGTTACTTTTAGCAAAAGGACTCACTACCCTAGTTTTATTACTCCACACTTATTTCCTTACGTTAGCACTTTACATATCAGATGTCAACACTTCAATGTCATCCTGTTTGACAAAGAAATTTGACTGTGAAACTTTTAACTCCCCAAGATGTGCAACATACATCTCTCCAGGATATCTAACAATATGCTTTTCCATTTACCTGCTGGATCTAGCATTCGTGCCAAGCCAACCGCCTGAGATCGACACCCCCCGGACCCTTCTGCTTTCCCCCCCCTCTCAGGCCTTCAACCTCCCACCTCCCGCCCCCACAACACTTCCAATCTCAAATCCTCAGCTCCTAACCTCTGATCTCCTCTCTGGCCTTCCGACCTCCCCCCTCCGGCCACCGATCCCCTTCCAGCCTCCAATCCACCCACTGATCACTCCCTCTCTCCATCCTCTCTGCGACCCGATGCTGCAGGTCTACCCGCCCCACAATCAGCCAGCCTCTCAAACTGGCTAGCTGGCTGGGAGCGGGAAACAGTGATTTTAAATGTTAATCAGGCTCTGCCATTAACTTCAGCAGGCCCTGTGGGAAACCTGTTGTCCCGGGTTTCCCAACCACTTTCCAACCCCGTTCCCTACCCGCCTCCAAATTAAAATTCCAGCCTATGTCTTTGGATGATGTTGTAGGGATGACATGTAGATCAGGAAGAGGGGATGGTAAAGGATGGGTCCCTTTGGGGACTGTGAAAGTGACTGCGTCAGGATAGGAAGAGAGGCCACAGCAAAAGATGCACTGGCTATGGATAAGCAAGAGTGGAACAAGTGAAGGCAGTCATACTGAGCTGGACCATGAGGATAGGTTTTGTAGAAGCCTCACAGATATGGCCAACAGTTGGTCAAAGATTGCAGAGAGGTTGAGGAGGACAAGAAGAGATAATGCACCATGATCACAGTTACAGAGACTATCATTTGTGACTTTGATTCTAGACATTTCAGTGCCATATAAGGGATGGAAACCTGATTGGAGTGATATCAACTGGGAGTTTCCGGAGAGATGGGCACAAATTTGGGAGATGACAACACTTTCAAGGACTTTGGAGAGTAAACAAAGGTAATTCACAAAGTCAGAGTGGTTGAGGTTATTTTTTTGAGGGCGAGAGAGATGACTCTGGTTTTGAAAGGGAGGAGGGACAACTTCTGTCAGCTAGTATGGGGTGAGGAAAGGAAGTTTAGTGATAATGGGGCCAAGTAAACAAGAGGTGGGTCTAATGGATGAGTTGAGCTCAGAGAAGACATGAAGAAGATGGGAAAAAAGTTTGAAAGAGACAAGAATTCATAGCTAGGATTGGGGGAGTTGGGGGGTGGGGGGGGGGGGGCGGGGAAAGATTTTCTAGGTGCACAAGGGAAAGAGGACAAACAACAGAGATAGCTCTATCTCTTTCTTGATGATAAAGACATTCATGAGCTCCTTGCAGTTGTTGTTAGAGGTGTGGGTGGAGGGGCAGGGGAGAGTGATTTAAGGAGGTGTTCGATAGTAGAGAAAAGGGGCCTGGGCTGCCTTTGCTCGCTGGGATAATTCTGGAGTAGTCAGCAGTTTTGGCAGAGGAGACCCAGGCCCGAGAGTGTTTGATGTAGTCCAGCCAGATTGGGTAATAGATAACTAAGCCAGTTGTGTGGCAGGTATGTTTAACTTGCATATCTTGACTTGGACCAGAAATGGGGGCAGTACTAGAGGAACAACAATGATGGGAGATGGTAAAGGGAATGCAGGTGGAGGTGAGGGAATAGTTGAGCAGGTCAACAGCTGTGGAGTATATTTAGATCCCGAGCCTAGGTAGTTGGGAGTTTGAGAGTGCCTTTGGTAAGTCACTTGGGGAAGAATTGTATACCAGATGTGAATGCAGAAGGAAGTTGTGACATGATGGGCTGAATTTTACCAACCTCGGCGGGTCTGGGGCAGGTGACGTCCTTGGTGAGTCCCGATCTCACCGCTGTGTTGATCCCGTCCTCCGACATAACTTGTCGATGATGGGGCTTGTTAAGCCCTTCATGCGAGGTTCCCGACCTATTAAAAGGAAGCAGGTCAGATGACATCATCAGCCGGTTTCCTTAAAGGGACCGTGCCCACATTCATTTTGATAGTTGAGCTGTCAGTGGTCTGCAGGATTGAGGTGCTGCAAACACTGACAAGCACTGCACAAAGGTGCACGGCTGCATGCAGGCCTCCCATAATTCCCTCCATATGCTTATAGAGGGATTCACAGCACACAAGGAGGTTCTTTTCCCTTCCAATGGGTTGAAGAGACCTCCTCCAGTGACCAATGCAGCCAGTCACACATTGTACAGAAGGGCACTATTGATGTTGATTTTGGCACTGTTGCTATTGATAACTTTGGTATTGGCTTCAGTGTTGGCACTTCTGATGTCGGCGTTGGCACTGGTGTTAGTGTTGATGGTGATATTTACATTGTTGATGTTGCCATTGTTAGTTAACTGGTTACAATGGCTGTGGTTGTTGTCAAGATTGTCTTATTGCATTGTATCACAATACTATTGATCACATCAATGCGAGGAGTATTCGGAATAAGGTGGACGAATTAACTGCGCAGATAGCAGTTAACGGATACGATGTGGTTGGCATCACGGAGACATGGCTCCAGGGTGACCAAGGCTGGGAACTTAACATCCAAGGATATTCAACATTTAGGAAGGATAGACAGAAAGGAAAAGGAGGTGGGGTGGCGTTGCTGGTTAAAGAGGAAATTAATGCAATTGTAAGGAAAGACATTAGCTTGGATGATGTGGAATCGGTATGGGTGGAGCTACGGAATACCAAGGGGCAGAAAACGCTAGTGGGAGTTGTGTACAGACCTCCAAACAGTAGTAGTGATGTTGGGGAGGGCATCAAACAGGAAATTAGGAGTGCATGCAATAAAGGTGCAGCAGTTATCATGGGTGACTTTAATATGCATATAGATTGGGCGAACCAAACTGGAAACAATACGGTGGAGGAGGATTTCCTGGAGTGCATAAGGGATGGGTTTCTAGACCAATATGTCGAGGAACCAACTAGAGGGGAGGCCATCTTAGACTGGGTGTTGTGTAATGAGAGAGGATTAATTAGCAATCTCGTTGTGCGAGGCCCCTTGGGGAAGAGTGACCATAATATGGTGGAATTCTACATTAGGATGGAGAATGAAACAGTTAATTCAGAGACCATGGTCCAGAACATAAAGAAGGGTAACTTTGAAGGTATGAGGCGTGAATTGGCTAGGATGGATTGGCAAATGATACTTAAGGGGTTGACAGTGGATGGGCAATGACAGACATTTAGAGACCGCATGGAAGAACTACAACAATTGTACATCCCTGTCTGGCGTAAAAATAAAAAAGGGAAGGTGGCTCAACCGTGGCTATCAAGGGAAATCAGGGATAGTATTAAAGCCAAGGAAGTGGCATAAAAATTGGCCAGAAATAGCAGCGAACCTGGAGACTGGGAGAAATTTAGAACTCAGCAAAGGACGACAAAGGGTTTGATTAGGGCAGGGAAAATAGAGTATGAGAGCAAGCTTGCAGGGAACATTAAAATGGACTGCAAAAGCTTCGATAGAATGTAAAGAGAAAAAGGTTAGTAAAGGCAAACGTAGGTCCCCTGCAGTCAGTATCAGGGGAAGTCATAACTGGGAACAAAGAAATGGCAGACCAATTGAACAAGTACTTTGGTTCGGTATTCACTAAGGAGGACACAAACAACCTTCCGGATATAAAAGGGGTCAGAGGATCTAGTAAGAAGGAGGAACTGAGGGAAATCCTTATTAGTCGGGAAATTGTGTTGTGGAAATTGATGGGATTGAAGGCCGATAAATCCCCAGGGCCTGATGGACTGCATCCCAGAGTACTTAAGGAGGTGGCCTTGGAAATAGCGGATGCATTGACAGTCATTTTCCAACATTCCATTGACTCTGGATCAGTTCCTATGGAGTGGAGGGTAGCCAATGTAACCCCACTTTTTAAAAAAGGAGGGAGAGAGAAAACAGGGAATTATAGACTGGTCAGCCTGACATTAATAGTAGGGAAATTGATGGAATCAATTATTAAGGATGTCATAGCAGCGCATTTAGAAAGAGGTGACATGATAGGTCCAAGTCAGCATGGATTTTTGAAATGGAAATCATGCTTGACAATTCTTCTGGAATTTTTTGAGGATGTTTCCAATAGAGTGGACAAGGGAGAACCAGTTGATGTGGTGTATTTGGATTTTCAGAAGGCGTTCAACAAGGTCCCACACAAGAGATTGGTGTGCAAAGTTAAAGAACATGGGATTGGGGGTAGTGTGCTGACGTGGATTGAAAACTGGTTGGCAGACAGGAAGCAAAGAATAGGAGTAAATGGGTACTTTTCAGAATGGCAGGCAGTGACTAGTGGGGTACCGCAAGGTTCTGTGCTGGGGCCTCAGCTGTTTACATTGTCAATTAATGATTTAGACGAGGGGATTAAATGTAGTTTCTCCAAATTTGCAGATGACACTAAGTTTGGTGGCAGTGTGAGCTGTGAGGAGGATGCTATGAGGCTGCGGTGTGACTTGGATCGGTTAGGTGAGTGGGCAAATGCATGGCAAATGAAGTATAATGTGGATAAATGTGAGGTTATCCACTTTGGTGGTAAAAACAGAGAGACAGACTATTATCTGAATGATGACAGATTAGGAAAAGGGGAGGTGCAACGAGACCTGGGTGTCATGGTACATCAGTCATTGAAGATTGGCATGCAGGTACAGCAGGCGGTTAAGAAAGCAAATGGCATGTTGGCCTTCATAGCGAGGGGATTTGAATACAGGGGCAGGGAGGTGTTGCTACAGTTGTACAGGGCCTTGGTGAGGCCACACCTGGAGTATTGAGTACAGTTTTGATCTCCTAACTTGAGGAAGGACATTCTTGCTATTGAGGGAGTGCAGCGAAGGTTCACCAGACTGATTCCCGGGATGGCGGGACTGACATATCAAGAAAGACTGCATCAACTGGACTTGTATTCACTGGAGTTTAGAAGAATGAGAGGGGATCTCATAGAAACGTTTAAAATTCTGACGGGTTTAGACAAGTTAGATGCAGGAAGAATGTTCCCAATGTTGGGGAAGTCCAGAACCAGGGGTCACAGTCTTAGGATAAGGGATAAGCCATTTAGGACTGAGATGAGGAGAAACTTGTTCACTCAGAGAGTTGTTAACCTGTGGAATCCCCTGCCGCAGAGAGTCGTTGATGCCAGTTCATTGGATATATTCAAGAGGGAGTTAGATGTGGCCCTTCCGGCTAAAGAGATCAAGGGGTATGGAGAGAAAGCGGGAAAGGGGTACTGAGGTGAATGATCAGCCATGATCATATTGAATGGTGGTGCAGGCTTGAAGGACCGAATGACCTACTCCTGCACCTATTTTGTATGTTTCTATGTTTCTATTCATGCAGCTGGACAGAAACGTGGGACGCATGTAACATAAAGAACTAACACCTCACCACTGACTCAACAGCAGATGTCCCAGGCTTAGACCTCCCTCAAAGACAGTGGACAACACTCAACCGAATCCACTCAGGGCATGGATGATGCAGTCACCTGCTCCACATGTGGAAGGTGAGGGACGACCCAAAGTGCGACTGTGGCCATGAGTCCCAGACCAGGGAACATTTATATCATTCTGCCCACTAAGATCTGTTGCAGGAGGCACCTCATTTCTCTATTCAGCATCTCAGGAGGCCATTGAATGGGTAGTCAAACTAGACATCACATTAAAAGCTTTTCCCATCACACTAAACAACAAACATAGAAAAATAGAAAATAGGTGCAGGAGTAGGCCATTCGGCCCTTCGAGCCAGCACCACCATTCAATAAGATCATGGCTGATCATTCCCTCAGTATCCCTTTCTTGCTTTCACTCCATACCCCTTGATCCCCTTAGCCGTAATCGCCACATCTAACTCCCTCTTGAATATATCCAATGAACTGGCATCAACAACTCTCTGCGTCAGGGAACTCCACAGGTTAACAACTCTGAGTGAAGAAATTTCTTCTCATCTCAGTCCTAAATGGCCTACCCCTTATCCTAAGACTGTGTCCCCAGTTCTGGACTTCCCCAACATCGGGAACATTCTACCCGCATCTAACCTATCCCGTCCCGTCAGAATCTTACATATTTCTATGAGATCCCCTCTCATCCTTCTAAACTCCAGTGTATAAAGGCCCAGTTGATCCAGTCTCTCCTCATATGTCAGTCCAGCCATCCCGGGAATCAGTCTGGTGAATCTTCGCTGCACTCCCTCAATAGCAAGAACTTCCTTCCTCAGATTAAGAGAACAAAACTGAACACAATCGACCAGGTGAGGCCTCACCAAGGCCCTGTACAACTGCAATAAGACCTCCCTGCTGCTATACTCAAATACCATAGCTATAAAGGCCATTTGCCTTCTTAACTGCCTGCTGTACCTGTATGCCACTTTAAATGACTGATGAACCATGACACCCAGGTCTCGTTGCATCTCCCCTTTTCCTAATCTGCCACCATTCAGATAATATTCTGACTTTGTGTTTTTGCCTCCCAAAGTGGATAACCTCACATTTATCCAGATTATACTGCATCTGCCATGCATTTGCCCACTCACCTAACATGTCCAAGTCACCCTGCAGCCTCCTAGCATCTCCCTCACAGCACACACCGCCACCCAGTTTAGTGTCATCTGCAAACTTGGAGATATTACACCTCAATCCCTTCATCTAAATCATTGATGTATATTGTAAAGAGCTGGGGTCCCAGCACTGAGCCCTGCGGCACTCCACTAGTCACTGCCCGCCATTCTGAAAAGGATCCGTTTATCCCGACTCTCTGCTTCCTGTCCGCCAAACAGTTTCCTATCCATGTCAGTATATTAACCCCAATATCATGTGCTTTGATTTTGCACACCAATCTCTTGTGTGGGACCTTATTAAAAGCCTTTTGAAAGTCCAAATACACCACATCCCTTGTTCTCCCTTGTCCACCCTACTAGCTACATCCTCAAAACATTCCAGAAGATTTGTCAAGTACGATTTCCCCTTCATAAATCCAGGCTGACTTGGACCGATCCTGTCACTGCTTTCCAAATGCGCTGTTATTTCATCCTTAATAATTGATTCCAACATTTTCCCCACTAGTGATGTCAGGCTAACCGGTCTATAATTACCCGCTTTCTCTCTCCCTCCCTTTTTAAAAAGTGGTGTTACATTAGCTACCCTCCAGTCCATAGGAACTGATCCAGAGTCGATAGACTGTTGGAAAATGATCACCAATGCATCCAATATTTCTAGGGCCACTTCCTTAAGTACTCTGGGATGCAGACTATCAGGCCCTTGGAATTTATCAGCCTTTAATCCCATCAATTTCCCTAACACAATTCTCTGCCTAATAAGGATTTCCTTCAGTTCCTCCTTCTCGCTAGACCTTCGGTCCCCTAGTATTTTGGGAAGGTTATTTGTGTCTTTCTTCGTGAAGGCAGATCCAAAGTATTTGCTCAATTGGTTTGCCATTTCTTTGTTCCTCATTATAATTTCTCCTGAATCAGACTGCAAGGGACCTACGTTTGTCTTCACTAATCTTTTTCTCTTCACATATCTATAGAAGCTTTTGCAGTCAGTTTTTATGTTCCCGGCAAGCTTCTTCTATAACTCTATTTTCCCCCTCTTAATTAAACCTTTTGTCCTCTTCTGCTGAATTCTAAATTTCTCCCAGTCCTCAGGTTTGTTGCTTTTTCTGGCCAATTTCTCTGCCTCTTCCTTGGATTTAACACTATCCTTAATTTCCCTTGTTAGCCACGGTTGAGCCACCTTCCCCATTTTATTTTTACTCCAGTCAGGGATGTATAATTGCTGAAGCTCATCCATGTGATCTTTAAATGTTTGCCATTGCCTATCCACCGTCAACCCTTTAAGTATCATTTGCCAGTCTATTCTAGCCAATTCATGCCTCAAACCATCAAAGTTACCTTTGCTTAATTTCAGGACCCTGGTTTCTGAATTAACTGTGTCACTCTCAATCTTAATAAAGAATTCTACCATGTTATGGTCACTCTTCCCCAAGTGGCCTCGCACAACAAGATTGCTAATTAGTCCTTTCTCATTTCACGTCACCCAGTCTAGGATGGCCAGCTCCCTAGTTGGTTCCTTGACATATTGGTCTGGAAAACCATCCCTAATACACTCGAGGAATTCCTGCTCCACCGCATTGCTACGAGTTTGGTTAGCCCAATCAATTTGTAGATTAAAGTTACCCATGATAACTGCTGTACCTTTATTGTATGTATCCCTAATTTCTTGTTTGATGCTGTCCCCAACCTTACTACTACTGTTTGGGGTCTGTTCACAACTCCCACTAACGTTTTCTGCTCCTTGGTATTCCGTAGCTCCACCCATACCGATTCCACATCATCCAAGCTAATGTCCTTTCTTACTATTGCATTAATTTCCTCTTTAACCAGCAATGCCACCCACCTCCTTTTCCTTTCTGTCTATCTTTCCAAATGTTGAATACCCCTGGATGTTGAGTTCCCAGCCTTGTTCACCGTGGAGCCATGTCTCCGTGATGCCAATTACATCATACCCGTTAACTGCTATCTGCGCAGTTAATTCGTCCACCTTATTCTGAATACACCTCACATTGAGGCACAGAGCCTTCAGGCTTGCCTTTCTCACACATTTTTCCCTTTTATAATTTTGGTGTAATGTGGCCCTTTTTGCTTTTTGCCTTAGGTTTCTCTGCCCTCCACTTTTGCTTTTCTTCTTTCTATCTTTTGCTTCTGCCCCATTCTACTTCCCTCTGTCTCCCTGCATAGGTTCCCATCCACCTGCCATATTAGTTTAACACCTCCCCAACAGCACTCCCCCTCGGACATTGGTTCCGGTCCTGCCCAGGTGCAGACCATCTGGTTTGTACTGGTCCCACCTCCCCCAGAACCGGTTCCAATGTCTCAGGAATTTGAATCCCTCCCTGCTGCACCACTCCTCAAGCCACGTATTCATCTGAGCTATCCTGCGATTTCTACTCTGATTAGCACGTGGCACTGGTAGCAATCCTGAGATTACTACTTTTGAGGTCCTGCTTTTTAATTTAGCTCCTAGCTCCCTAAATTCGTCTCGTAGGACCTCATCCCATTTTTTACCTATATCATTGGACCTATATGCACCACGACACCTGGCTGTTCACCCTCCCTTTTCAAAATGCCCGGCACCCGCTCCAAGATATCCTTGACCCTTGCACCAGGGAGGCAACATACCATCCTGGAGTCTCGGTTGCAGCCGCAGAAACGTCTATCTATTCCCCTTACAATTGAATCCCCTATCACTATAGCTCTCCCACTCTTTTTGCTGCCCTCCTGTGCAGCAGAACCACCCACGGTGCCATGAACTTGGCTGCTGCTGCCCTCCCCTGACGAGTCATCCCCCTCAACAGTACCCAAAGCGGTGTATCTGTTTTGCAAGGGGATGACCTCATGGGACCCCTGCAATACCTTCCTTGCACTGCTCTTCCTGTTGGTCATCCATTCCCTATCTGGATGTGTACCCTTTTCCTGCGGTAAGACCAACTCACTAAACGTGCTATTCACGTCATTCTCAGCATTGTGGATGCTCCAGAGTTCATCCACCCGCAGTTGCAGGGCCGCAATGCGGTCCGTTAGGAGCACTTCCCGCACACGTAGTCGTCAGGGACACCAGAAGCGTCCCTGAATTCCCACATAGTACAGGAGGAGCATAACATGTGTCCGAGCTGTCCTGCCATGACTTAATCCTTAAATTGGAACAACAGTGCTAAAGATTACTTACTTATATAGAAAGGAAAAAGAAAAATTACTCACCAATCACCAGCCAATCACTTACCCCCTTGGCTGTGATGTCACCTTTCGATTTCTTTCTACTTCTTTTTTGCCTTTTCTCCCCGCTACAGCTGCACCGGCTGGGCCTTTTACAGGCCTCTCCTCCGACCTACTGAGCCTCTCTGATGCACCATTCCTGTTCTGGTTCCTCATCCCCCAATGCATTCATTTCAAATCCTTGTCTCCATTCATACATTTCTGTATGGCTTCACCCGTGCCAGAGCTTTCAACTATCAAAGTCCTGCACTCTGGAATTTTCTTCTTACATCTCTCTACTTCTCCCCCAGCTTCAAATGCTTCTCAAAATCTATCTCTTCAACCATACCTTTGATCACCTAACTCTTCTCCCAGCTCCTACTCAGTGTCTGAAATTCCCTAGTGCAGCTCAGTGGAAACTTTTCAAGGTGCAATCACAGAGGGAGAGAAGAGAGAAAGGGAAACCCAGCGATCTCTACAGGGGCGATATAGATACAGACAGCGGAACATCATTTCACAAGGAGAGAGAAGAGAGAGAAAGAGAGTGGGGGAAAGACACCAGCCAGTCGTTACAGAGGGAGATGGAGACAGACAGCAGGACACCATTGCAGAAAGGAGAACAGACACCAAGTAATCATTATAGAGGGTGAGATGGAGACACACAGTGGACATCATTACATGGCAGGAGTGAGGGTGGGGAACAGGCAGTGAGACATCATTACAGTGAAGGGAGCAGACAGTGGGATATAATTACACGGGAGGTGGCCAGGCAGTGAAATATTACACGGGAGGGGGCCAGGCAGTGAAATATCATTACATGAAAGGGAGCAGACAGTGCAACATCAATACACGTGTAAGATAAAACTTACCTGCATGTTTTAATAGTGTTTTTGTTTAACTGTTATTACATAAAATTAATTAAAATGTGTGTAAGCTTATGTTAACCAATTTTAAACAAAGCATCATGGTAGATTAAGCCATTATTATGTTAACCCTTTTTAAGTAAAGCATGATGGGAGAACCATTATTATGTTAACCATTTTTTTTGTAATTTGCTGAAACAGCTTCATTTAGAACTAGAATGGCCAAGGCCAAATAATAATCAATAAGATAAAAGTATGCAGCATGTACTATTTTGTAAAACCAAACTCAGTAATGAATTCTGTGACACAGTCTTTGTAAAAGTTCCCAGAGAAGAACTAGAGATAACATAGAAGGTCAGGGGCACAGACTTAGAATGATCTATTGTAAGCCTGAGACAGCTGCAGACTCTCACAACATTTGTATGGGAGGAAAAGGGTATAAAGTAACAGCTATTGAACTTTGGAGGCAGCGCTAACACAGAAGGAAACTGAAGAAGGACTACAGTCAACAGAACACAGCAAGAGACAAGCGCTGCGGTCAATCAGTGGGCTACCGTTGAGGTTTCAAGGAACAGACTGTCGACTATCGCCTTGTTAAATATTTATTTTTACTGGAAACAAACTACTTAATAAAATTTGTTGTGATATTTACAAAATACATGTACCCAGTATGGTTTGTTGTGGTCACGGACATAAGTCTCTTCTGACTAATACAATAAATCTGACAGATATAATAAATCTTCCACACGGGAGAGGGCCAGACAGTGGGAGTCTAGAGAGCGAGCCTGAAGGGAAACAGTGTGAGAGGACAAAGTCAGAGATAGTGCGTGATCAAAGGTATGGTTGAAGGGGTAGATTTTGAGAGAGAATTTCAAAAGGGATGGCATTGCCACAGAGGGAGCAGAATGGAGGGTAACAGGTAAGTGTTAGTTTGTTTTATTAAATTGTCGTTTTCTCACTGTTGTATTTCACTTGATGGTAGTTTCCTTTGTGCCTTAGATTTATAGATATAGGGGGGAATTTTAACCCCCAAAACAAGTGGGTTGGGGTCGGGTGGGAAATTAGTGTTAAAAAACTGAATCCCAATCAGAATTCGCCTCCAACCCGCCCACTTACCATTTTAATGGAGATGGACGGGGGGGCGGGCAGCCAACCCGTTCCCAGGAGGTGAGTAGTCGATTTAAATATTATAATGAGGCTGGCATGCCTCAGATTTAACCACTATTTCAAATTTAAATCTAGCTGGTCGGGTTTCTCAGGCCTTGGGGATCCATCCAACTAAAGTAAGGTGAGGACTGCTGGATCCAAGAGGTATGTGACTTTACATTTACCTGCTGGATCCAACGTCCCGGCCCTACCCACCCACCACGATCGGACACGGTCCGTGAGGTCTCCAATCCCCCCGACAAGGCCTCTGATCAATGTTCCCGCTAAGCTGCATGGCGATGCAGCTGTCTGCAGTTCCATCCCAGGCCACTTACCAGCTTTTGAAAGAGTTTTGAATGGGTCGCGCATCCCATTATAGGTACCGCGCATCCTAAAGGAAATTAGGGGGAACATTGCATCCAATCCCCCCTCCAGCCCTCAATCACCTTCCTGGACTCCCGCCTCGAGCCCTGATACTCCTATGGCTCCGTTCCTCCGGCCTGGATTCTTCACCCCGATGATGCTCCTCCGGCCCCGATCCTCCAGCCCCGTCACCGCCCCCCCCCCCCCCACTGCACCCCATGATACTCCTCCGGCCCCAATCTTCCAGCTTCGATCATCGCCCCCACTCCACCCCCCCAGCCATGATGCTCCTTCAGCCCGACTCTCCGGCCCTGATCCTTCAGCCTCGATCCACCGGCCTCAATCATTCTCTGGCACCCCACCACCCCCCACCCTATCCATTCCTCTCTCCTCTCTGCGGGCAAGTGCCACAGGCCAGCCCACCTGATGGTCAGCCAGCCTCTCCATCTGGCTGGCTGTGGATAGGAAACAGAGCTTAGAAATGCTAACCATCCTACCTTTAAATTCGGCAGGGTCTACGGGAAACCCATTCTCCCGGGTTTCCCAACCACTTTCTAGTCCCCCCTGCTCCCTACATGCCTCCAGGTTAAAATTCCAGTCATAGTTTCCAGTATGTTTTGTTAAAATGAACACAAAAAAAAACACTTGAACACCTTCAGGGGACCCCATCCCCCTGAATCGCTGAAATAAAAAGAAATAACAAAAGTTTACTAACCATTTTTTGCAGGTCTTCATACTTACCGTTGGATTAGACCTGCCTTCATGCAGTGGTCCTTCCCCCTGCTGCCGCTGACTCCCACCCGCACCAATATGGCAGTTCAGCGGGCGGGAGGCCACTTACATGACTTGCTCACCAGCGGCCATTAGCGAGCAGTTCCCAGCAGTACTCCCCTCCCGCCGGTGGCAGACCTCCATGAACATAGCACCGAGGGGAGACTGCCGAGAAAACTTGCTGGCAGCCGGCGGTAAGGCCAGCAAGTTCGGGCTCTTCGGGTTTTATAGGTCAGTGTCTTAGATTTTTAGAGTTCGGTGTCAAGTGTTTTAATGGTCAAGGTCTCAGTGATTTAGAGGTCAATGGATTGACTACCATGGCATGCCAGCGGATCCCATTGCATGCGCAATCTGTTCTATGTGGAAACTTCTGAACATTTCATGCATCCTGGATAACCATGTGTGCAGGAAGTGTTGCCAGTTTCTCGAGCTCAAGCTCCGAGTGCAGGAGTCCCCCAAACCAGTGGCTCTCGCTAACCTGTTATCAGTTTTGAATACTGGAGAGGGTGACCACTCCTTGGAGGAATGCAGTAAGAATCAAACTCCATGCATCACGGAAGATTTGACTGCACATAGGGGAAAAAGAAAGAGTAGAAATGCAGTAGTCATAGGGGATTCAATAGTTAGGGGCATAGACAGGTGTTTCTGTAACCCCAAATGTGATTCCCGAATGGTATGTTACCTCCCTGGTGCCAAGGTAAAGGATATCACCGAGCGGGTGCAGGGGAAGGGTAACAGCCAGAAGTCGTGGTAAATGTTGGAACCAATGACATAGGTAGAAAAATTGTTGAGGTTCTTCTGGCAGAGCTTCAGGAGCTAGGAAAGAGATGAAAAAACAGGACCTCTAAGATAGTGATCTCAGGATTACGCCCAGTGCCACATGCTAGTGAGTATAGAAATAGAAAGATAGTGCAGGTAAATGCGTGGCTGGAGAAGTGGTGCAGGAGGGAGGAAGGGTTTAAATCCTAGGGACATTGGGATCAGTTCTGGGGGAATGGACACCTGTACAAGATGGGCGGATTGCACCTGAAAAAGCTGGGACCAATGTTGGGAAGGGTTTAAACTAATTTGGTAGGAGGAAGGGAACCAAAATGAGTAGAAACAGGATCATAGGACAGAGAGATATAAACAGCAGTAAAATTAGAAATATCCCAAGAATTGCAGGGACCAGATTGAGGAAAAGTGGCAAAAGTGACAAAGGAGGTATTAAACTGTATGTACATCAATGTCGGTAGTGTTACTAATAAGGTCGATAAGCAGCAGCCACAAATTGCTACGTGAGAATATGACGTGGTTGCATTAACAGAGACATGGCTCAAACAAGGCCAGGAATGGTTCTTGATATTCTTGGTTATCAAGGATTCAGGAATGAGAGACAAGGAAAAAGAGGAGGTGGGGTGGGGGGACGGGGGTGACATATTGATTAAGGATGATGTTATAAGTCTAAATAGTAAGGATATACTAGATGATTCTAGGACTGAATCTATTTGGCTTGAGTTGAAGAACAAAGTGGGAGCTGTTACATTGTTGGGCATTTTTTTTATGGAGCTCCAAAGTGAGAAGAAGATAGATGAGCGCATTTGTCAGAAAATTTCAATGGCATGTAACAAAAATATAGTAGTAATATTAGGCGACCTTATTTACCCTAATATAGGGCCCAAATTTGGCCAGGAGTTGCTCTGTTTTTTTGGAGCAACTTGATTTTTTTGGAGTATCTTAAAAATCACAATTCTGCACATTTAATTTGCGCCAGTGTAAGTGAGTTGGTTCGGATTTTTTTTCGTTTGTTTTTTTTTCAAAAGGGGGCGTTATCAGCCACCTACGCATGTTAAGCTAGTTTGGACGGCTAATAGTTGCTCCAAATTAACTTAGGCCAGCGTATGTGGCCACTTGTGGCCCACACAGAAAACCATTGCGGGGAGTTAAGAAATCAGCGCAGGTAAGTATATTTAAAGCACCAAGCACTAAACAAAGCACAAAAATAAACATTCAATAACAAATAAAAAATACAAGGCAGCTGAGAGGACCTGCACCTAGCACCAAGACTTACAAAGCACTAAACAAAGCACAAAAAGTAATAAGCAATTAATTAACAAATAAAAAATAGAAGGAACCCTGCACCTAAAGCACCAAGACCAAAGTAATAAGCGATCAATCAATCAATAACAAATAAAAAATAGAAGTCCTACCTTTATGTGAAGGGAAGGCAGCGGGCTGCAGATGAGATAGCTCATTCAGCCAGGGATGGGGGCAGCGCGCTTCGGGCCCCTTCCACACAGCCTGCAGAGCACACGCAGATTCTGGGGGCGAGGAGCTACTGCGCATGCACACACACTCTAGCGTGCATGTGCAGAGGTCCCGGCATTATTTTCAGCGCCGGGACCTGGCTCCGCCACTGAATCCAGTTGCCGCGCTGCGCCACCATCAAGGAGAGGCTGGGGAGCGGCCAAACTCGGCCTGAAGATTTTTGGCGCCCTTGGAGTTCGACAAAAGCGGCACACCTCTGGTGAGTGCGCCAGAAATCAGTACTGGCCAAATGTGGGCCCATAGACTGGGAAAAGCAGAGTGCTAAGGGTGGAGAAAGAGAGGAATTTCTGATATGTGTTCAGGAGAACTTTCTTGATCAATATGTCTCCAGTCCAACAAGGCAGGAAGCAATGTTGGTTCTGGGAAATGAAGTACGACAAATGGAGGGTGTTACAATAAGAAATCATCTAACTAACAGTGATCACAACATAATTCGGTTTAAAGTATTATGGAAAGAGACCAGAAAATATCAAAGGTAAAAATGTACAACTGGATAAGAGCTCGTTTATGTGAATTAAGAAGGGACCTAGTACAGGAAAATTGGATAAAGTGATTGCAGGTTAAAGCAGTAATGGAGCAATGGAAGGAATTCAGGGAAGAGGTAGTTCAGATGAAAACGAGACATATTCCTTTGAAGGGAAAAGATAGATCATCCAAAGCTAATGCACCTGGATCAATGTTCCCTTTAAGCTGTGCAGCTGCACCGTTCAATGCTCTGGAGGTCCTGCGCAGCCAGTGAGCCGGCTTTTAAATGGAAAAATCACGCATGCGCAGAATTTTGAATGGGCCATGTAGCCCGTTAAAGTGGCTGCATGCCCCCCCCAAAAATTAGTGGGAATGTTAGCCTGGATGACAAAGGATATAATAGTTCAAATAAATAAGAAAAAGGAGGCTGATGAGAAATGTCAGCAGCAAGATTCAGTTAATAACCAGAAAGATTATGGAAAGTACAGGAGGGAATTGAAAAAGTCAATAGAGGAGGCAAAGAGAGGTTACGAGAAAAGATTAGCAGGCAACATTAAATTGAAACTTAAAGCATTTTATAAACATATAGGCCTAGAAACTGAGTACCACTCCGTTTGGGGGCGGTTACACTCGGGAGGTACAAGACTTTGCGGCAGGCGCAGATAAATTCACGATAAATTCGGGTTAGGGGGCCCGGAAGGAAGTGGCATGCAAAATCAAGCGCTCCACTTCCTTCCTGGGGCAGAATCAGGGTGCACGGCTCAGCAGCGCTACACACTGGGCCGCTTAGCGCTGCCGTGATGAGGGGCTTGTCCATGAATTAAAGGAAAGGGCCTAAACTGCATACTCTGCATACGAGGAACCTACCTATCTGGACCACCGGGGAGCGGAGGTGCTGCGCGATCAGCCCAGCACTCAATCAGAGTGTCATGCTGAACGATCGGGTCACTCACCCCGCGACCAAACCGTGACCAGAGTGGAAAGCAAAATGGGGGAGTTTTTTCACAGCAGCCGGACACCTCCCCTTTAAATTTTGCCCCGGTAGTGGCCAGCCGCTTGGTACATGCCCCCTGAAGCTGTCACTGTTATTGGCCAGCACAGCTTCAGGAGACGTAACCCAATTTAGGGGCCGG
Organism: Pristiophorus japonicus; assembly: GCF_044704955.1. Lineage (NCBI taxonomy): Eukaryota > Metazoa > Chordata > Chondrichthyes > Pristiophoridae > Pristiophorus > Pristiophorus japonicus. Next base: position 170,805,877 of record NC_091979.1, on the reverse strand, counting down.
GGTGCTAATGGGGCGCTGCGCATGGTGATGACGTCATGATCTCTGGGTGCAGGCTTTTAAATGGAAAAATCATGCATGCGCAGAATTTTGAATGGGCCATGTAGCCCATTAAAGTGGCCGCACGCCCTACCCGCCAAATTTAGCGGGAGTCATTAGCGGCGCCACATCCGGTAGCAAAGTCATTTGTGCCCTATTAGTGCCCTGGGGTCACTAACAGAATGCACCCAATTTCTCCCCCATAAAGTGTTAATGGTTAGCTAGGGAAAAAGTTGGGCTATTTAAAGACCCAAAGGGAAATCTGCATGTCGAGGCAGAGGACATGGCTAAAGTATGAAATGAGTACTTTGCATCTGTCTTCACAAAGGGAGCAGATTATGTGAAGATCACATTAAAAGAGGAGAGGGAAGTTATGGACAGGATAATAATAGTAATAGGTAGAGAAGACTTACCAAAAAGATTAGCATTGCTAAAAGTTGGTAAATAACCTGGTCCAGATGGAATGCATCCTTGGTTGCTGAAAGAAGCAATGGTAGAAATAGCAGAGGCAGTGATCACAATCTTCCAATTCTCATTGGATACAGGAGTTGTGCCGGAGGACTGGAGGGTTGCTAATGTGATACCACTATTCAAGAAAGGGGAGAGGGATAAACCAGGAAATTACAGGCCACTTAGCCTAACATCAGTGTTAGAGAAGTTATGGAAACCATTATCAGGGACAACATAAACTTTCATTTGGAAAGGCATGGGTTAATCAAGAAGAGGCAGTATGGATTTGTTAAAGGCAAATCGTGACTGACTAACTTGATTGAATTCTTTGATAAGGTAACAGAGAAAGTTGATCAAGATGGTGTAGTAGATGTTGTATGTATTGACTTTAGGAATATATTTGACAAAGTGCCATACAGGAAGCTTGTTAAGAAGATGGAAGCACATGGATTTAAGGGGAAAGTGGCAGTATGGATATGAAATTGGCTCAGTGACAGAAATAAACGGTGGTGGTAGATGGATGTTTTTCAGTCTGGGAGATGGTTTGCAGTGATGTTCCCCAAGGGTCAGTTTTGAGTTCATTACTCTTTTCAATTTTTATAAACAACCTTGACTCGGGTGTAGCGACAGCATTATAAAGTTTGCAGAGGATACCAAACTTGGCAACATAGTAGATAGTGATGAATATAGTAAAAGGCTTCAGGATGACATAGACAGGATGGTGAAATGGGCAGAAGCATGGCAGATGGAATTCAATGTGGAGAATTGTGAAGTAATGCACTTTGGGAGGACTAAGTTGGAAAGACAGTACACCATAAATGGCACGATTTTGAAAAGTGTAAATGAGCAGAGACACACTGGTGTCCATATGCACAAATCCTTTAAAGGTGGCAGTGCAAGTTGATAAGTTGGTTAAAAAAAGCATATGGGTTACTTGGGTTTAAAACAGAGGAATAGAATATAAAAGCAAAGGGATCATGCTAGAACTTTATAAATCACTGATTAGGCCTCAGCTGGAGTACTGTGAACAATTCTGGGTACCACAATTCATGAAAAGTTGCAGAGGAGGTTTACGAGAATGTTATCCAGGGATGAGGGACTTCCGTTATGAGGAGATCTTGGAAAAGTTAGGACTATTTTCCATGGAACAGAGAAGGTTTAAGAAGTGACCCCGTATTGGTTCTCAAGATGATGAGAGGTTTTGATAGAGTAGAGAGAGAAAATGATTCCCTCTGGCGAGTGGGCCAATAACTCGAGGTCATGGATTCAAAATCATTGGCAAAAGATCTAGAGGGGCGATGAAGAGATTTGTTTTCATTCAGAGAGTTGTTGGGATCTGGACGCCACTGAAAAGGTGGTGGAAGGTGATTCCATAAAAAAATTTACAAGGGAGTTGGACAGGTCCTTGAGGGTGAGGAACTGACCGGGTTATGGACAAAAAGCTGGGAGGTGGACCTCAGCACAACTGCTCTTTCAAAGGCCCAGCACAGGCACGACGGGTCAAATGGCCTCATTCTGTGCGAAAAGTTTCTATTATTCTGATTACATGGGAGGGGGAGAGACAACAGTACATTATTACATGGAGGCCGGCAGACAGAGGGACATCATTGCAGTGAGATATAAAAACAAAGACAGATACCAGATATCACGATACGGGCAATCTGAACTGAAGACAACCCAAATTGCATTACAACATCAAAAGCAAAGAGACGAAGAGAGCCCAAGATCTCACTGCAACAGCATATTACATTTGTGCAGCTTACATAGGGAAATATTCCAGATAATTTACTGGAGAAGGGGAGCAAGAGTCCAGTGAGGCAAACAAAGGTGTGGACTAAGTGGTAGCTATTTGAGGAGCCTTTTAAAGATGAGGAAAGCGTAGCAAAGCAGAGGGATTTGGCAGTAAATGTCCAGAATACAGATGCATGCTGGCTGAAGTAAGGTGGAGCGAGGCTATGGAGATATTTGTAACTGCAGAGGGAGGCAGAAAAAACATTGTTAGAGAGGGAGAAAGAAAAAGACAAAGAAGTCGAGATTGACCACCGCCCGGAACAAGACGCAGCTACCGTTTTCGATGTGTTCTGGCTGCGGCAATGCAAGAGGCGGTCTAACTGTTGGAATTAAGCAGTTCAGGGATTTTTTGGAGCGGGGCAGAATTGGCCTCATCATGAGGGTGGAAGTGGGGGCGGGGCGGAGTAGCCAAGGCTGTCAGTCATCAGCGCTGCATTAATAATGCCATCACACTGACAGGTCACAATGTCTCTCCCCTTCAGTTAAAGAGGAGGGCCACCACAAACTGCAGCCACCTTAGTGGCAAATACTGGGCCACTAAGGAAGTTTTCGGCTGGGCCAGAGGCCTGGCACCCTGTTGGCGGCCCGGCTGAGCCTGCGGCTATAATTATAGGCCCGACATGACAGTCGTCCGACAAAAAAAATAACATGGCATTGTTGGCAGCGCCACCTCCCCTTTAAGGGTGGTCGCGCTGCCATGCCACGGAGAGTGTACGGACAGCAAAAGCTATCGGGAGCACCGACCGGCGGCGGGGCCGCTCCCCTAGGGCAATTCTGGGAAAGGGGCAATTTCCCAAGGGGCAATTTCGGGAAGGCCTCCCCGACAGTCAGTGAAGGGTCGCACCTGCACACCACAGCAGGAAAACGGGCAGAGTGGTCCCGGACACCACTCCAAACCTGAGGAAGGGCAATTTTCAAAATGGTGGCCCGTCCCCGGAGACTCAGTGGCCAGTCCGCGCTGACCCATGCCCGCTGCTTTCAGGCTGCCAGAGGCTTTATCGGTGTAATATATATAGCTCCACCTGTGGACTCCTGTGGCACTGCAATTAGTGCTGTTTATAATAAAGAAGGGAACAGGTCACATGACAGAGTTCTGGTGTGGTCTGCCATCTTAAGACTGTGTGTGTTTGTGAGTTGCACTGAAGATATAACAATGGCGATAACGATGTGATAAAGCGGATAAAAAAAGCTGCAATTTTTGTTGGTGGATGATTCAGCCAACCGACAGAGAGACTTTGAGAGCTTCTCTGTTTTGATTAAGAGCTACAAATCCACAGTGAATTATAAGCACACTTGTTTGAGTTGCCCGAGTCCAGATGGCCGCGCCTATGGGAAAATAATAGGGTGCTTGGGGGAGTTTCAATGCGACCGTGAAAGTTTCAAAACGTATGTGGAATGGCTAGAAATGTTGTTCACTGCAAATAATATCATCAAAATCCCCGATGATGAAAACTATAACCGGGTGGTGTTGGAAAAACAACGGGTATGAAACCTTGAAAAATTTTCTGTGCCTGTCAAGCCAAAGGACACAACTCTTAAGCAGATTCCAGCACTACAGCCCTGAGCCCCTGGAAATTGCTGAAAGTTATCATTTCGAAATCCGAGATCAGTTAACCGAAGAAAATATCAGTGAGTACATTGTAGCATTAAAAAGCTATCTATCTATTCACTGTAATTTTGGAAACTTTCAGGACCGAGCATTGCGTGACCGCTTTGTTTGTGGGATGGAAAATGATGCGATCAGAAGAAAATTATTAACAACGCCTAACTTGACTTTGATTTAACGTGTCAGACAGCTATGTCAATGAGCATGGCCGAACAATATTCCCAAGAATTTCATACTATTTCCAGTCGTCAGACAACCGAGATGAATCGCCTGCAGGTTAAAAGTAAAAGGCAGTTTGGCCCCAAGGTCTCAGAAACTGGCCAAGGTAACAGAGCATTGAAGTCACGCTATCGATGCCTGGGACAACACATTGCTCAAAGTTGTCCATATGTGAAGGCAGAGTGTTTTATCTGCAGGAAAACTGGGCATCTTGCGAAGGCATGCCGACTGAAGGGTAAACCAGCTTTCAAAGCTATAAGTAGAAATCCCCAGAGACTACATGGAAGAAAAACAACAGGATGAGGAAGTTTTAGAGCTACACATCATCAGGGAGCACTAGGTTAACGAACAGCGATTTGAAAAGTATCGTAGAATTTACCAATATCTCGCAAAGATTCCAGGTACCTTTCCCCTGCAGAGGAGAAGAATCCCTTTCTGGGCTTTTAAAATGAGTTTAAAGGAGCAGACGAAGCCTGCGGGGGATAAAAGGGGATGCATTCATGGAGATCCCCCCCAACCCCCCCTCAGAGTTTGGACTCATAGGAAAGGGAATTAAAAGTGGACCTAAATTACAGAAGCTTGAGATCCCCTAAACATCTATGGGAAGGAGCATATCAATTTTAAGATTCTACAACATTTTGGCTGCGAAAAAGAGTTACCAAATACAGGAGGTGGGGCCAAATTCGTGCTTAAGGACCCCAGGCTATTCACCCTCAAAGAGATAATCGAATTACCCAATCAAGCACAATGGAAATCATGGTCAAGAAACTGGACAATCCTAAAACAATGCAAAACCAGTGATAGCACATTCTCACACCCTAATCAAGTTACTGCTGACAAAGGAGACATTTGAAAATCAATGGACAGAACAGTTTAAACAGAGACCAAGAGATTTGATGGGAGATAACGGAGCCTTTTTTTGGGATATATCTATCCCCCAGTTTTTACAAACACAAACTAGCAGAACACAGAAGACTAGCAGAACACAGACTGTAACTCGCACAGACTCTAGCAGAGCACAGCTAGCAGAACACAGACTGGAACTCGCACAGACTCTAGCAGAGCACAGCTAGCAGAACACAGACTGTAACTCGCACAGACTCTAGCAGAGCATAGCTAGCAGAACACAGAACGTAGCAGAACACAGACTAGCAGAACACAGACTCGAACAAGGACACAGATGGGAACACAGAGACAGACACAAGCAGCCGGAGTGAAGAAATGGAATAGTGAAGGAACCTACAAGAAATCGTCAAGGACCGACTGAGCACGAGGCCCACGAAATGGGAGGTTGTCAGCAACCAAATTGACAAACCCGGGCTACCACAACCAGCGAAGCGACTACCCAAAATCAACTCAGCAAAAACCGAAGAATCGACATTTATTTCCACTCTACAATCTACTTCTGAACGGCCAACGGGTGAGAAATTACCTAAAAGGACTAACTAAAACTAAAGAAAGTGGGTACTTACCCCATACATGCAAAACGCAACTTAGCGCATCAACGGACGCACCCCAACCGAAGACTACGCAGTCCGAAGTCCTCTCCTCCGTCCGGGGTACGGCTCGCCTAGAAAGCCAAGTGCAGCGAACCCTGAAACCGCGATTCACCAGCAACTGTCTAAAGGGATTGGTGAGCATAGCCCCTGAACCCTCAGAGCTATAACTTAGTTAGTTTGGGGAATTGGGAGGGGGGAGGCTGGGATAACTTGTGTAAATGTATCTGCATTCTCCTCTTTACCCCATTTAGAGTTTAAGCTGTATTCTTTTCCCCACAGGCTGTAATTTGACATTCTATTTAATGTGTTGTACCCCTCAGTGTGTATCGGTCTGTGTGTGTTATTAAAGGTGCACCTTTTACTTCTTTTTAAACATAATAAAGCCATACCTGCTTCCTACCTTGAAACCGATTGTCTGTCCAAGTCTGTCACAGTCCCTTCATAATTCCAGTGTCTCGAACCAAGGGTGTGGGAGCGATTCGGAACCGCTCATATAAGGTCAGAAGGGAAAGCTGACCCCCTGCAAACCACCCCTTACCTAATGGCGACCCAGATGGGACACTGGTACAAGGGACGTGATAAGAGAGAGACTGGTTTCAGTAAAAGAAGCAAAATGGAAGAGGGGATTTCCTCGTATGTGTTTAAGAGGGTAAATGTGGCTAAGGAGTGGGTACTCGATCTATTGTATGCTGAGCATCCAGAAGATGCTGCAGCTCAATGGACCGAGAGCAAGGACCATAAAAGGTCGATAGAGAAGGTCATTTGGATAATTTGCCTTCAGCAACAGATCCGGCTTCTAGATGAGGAGAATGAGAAATTAAAGGAAATATTGAGACAGGCAGAAGAGAGGTCCAGCGCAAGGGCCACAGTCGGGGAAAGGCTGTGGACAGAGGTGGGACAGTTAAAGGAAAGTAGAGAGCTCACTAAAGAAAGGTACAAAACCCAACTGGACCTTTTACAGTTTCAGATTATTGAAGCCAAGAATAGCGAACTGGCATTGCGGGAAGAGAATTCCCGTCTCGCCAAGCAAGTTAAAGAGTACGGGGAGAGGGTGAAAGACATTCAGGTAGCCTATAAGGTAGCCAGTACCAGGGAATTTGAGGCAGGAGACCACGGCCCCTGCCAGCAGCAGATCCAAAGCCTGAACCTTGCTCTATCCCGGGCTAAAGGCATGGTGTGCCTGATAAACCTAGGTTTAGCCCAGGAACACCTGGTTGGGCAAGGAGAAACCCCTTAGTCACCGCCTGCAGCTCCCGGGAATGGCCCGGAGCAGCAGGGGTGTCAGCCAGAGTGAGGGGCAGGCAAGGATTGTGAACTACCAACACTGGCAGCCCCGAGTTTTAACTCGGCTTGGCAGCAGGGGGAAGAGGGCGAGCCAATACAAGGAGGGCCGGAACCAGGGCCAATGCACCCGGTCCGGCAGCAGAAGTTTGGCCCGCCTGATGCCAATGGGGCAGCAGGACCCCTAGAAAACAACTTCGTAGTCCCCCATGACACCCTAAAACTGAGGGCTATGATAGGCCACCTAAGTAAGCTCACCCAACAGGGGGATCCCTCGGTACACTTCCTGGAAGTGGAACACACAGGGGATATTAACGGGTGCGACGATTCAGAGCAGGCTAAGCTGTTGCTCTTCTCGCTAGACACCAAGCTGTGCCATTCCCTCTCTGCAGGCAGCAGAAAGGGGCGAAACACGTACGCTACGGTTAAGGAGGATGTTCTAGAGGCCATGGGTATGAACGACGGGAGTCCTTTCCCCCGAGTGGAGAAAACAGTGCAGCTCTATGGGGAGACTCCACAGGCTTTCGCCGACAGGTTGTGGCCGGTCTAGGAAAGGGCCTGTAGTGGGGTTCTTGACCGGGCCCACCTGACCCCTAACGAACTGGCTCACTGGCTCCGCAGCCTGGTGGCAAACAGCTTACATGGAGTAAAGGCAAAAGCCGAAGTCTGGTTCGATCCAAGAGATCCCAGAACCACCGAGGAGACAGTGGTCAGACAGTTGACCCTGGCTTACCGCAACGGTAGAGAGACAGAGGAGCCCTCCTCTAAAGGGAGGGTCCGTGAGATTAAACCCAGCCAAGGCAAGAGAGAGTGGCATCAGGAAGGTGGGAACCCTCCCCACAAAGGGGGCTAGTGTTTTGGGTGTGGGAAAAGTGGGCACTGGAGGAAGGACTGTAGGAACCCATGGAAAGAGACTAAGGGAAAGGCCACTTCAGCCCCAGCCCATAAGGCCGGGGCAGGAATACCCGACTCATATGAGACACTCGTAGCCGCCCTACAGACACTCATAAATGGACAGGGAGCAGTAGCTATCGCAACTGGTGCAGTAGCCGGTACGGTAAAACCCTTTGCTCCAACTCACCCAGATGCATGACTAGAGCCAGCGCAGCCTGTGTACCTGTGTTCCCTAGAGTACGATGCCTGGAAGAGACCGTGCGTTACGATGGAGGAGGAGAAAGTGAAAGGGACCTACCTGCTAGATACCGGTGCTTCCAGCACCCTTGTATATGCAGATAACCCAGCTACCTCACCTCTATCGAACGGGGTCCCGTACAGTCTAGTGGGGTTCACAGGCAATGAGCAAACTGGTTCGTTTTCCATCCCGCTCACCATTCAGTTAGGGACACTCAAAACCAAATGGAAGTGTGTCCTGATGAAATGGGAGCAGAAGGAAAAAGGGATCCTGTGGGCTGATTTTATCATTGGCCACCAGATCCTAGTGGATCTCAGGAACCACTGTCTATGGGGAGCCATAGTGACTGACAGGGAAGGTGAGGTGGCGGTGATCCCAGAAAAAGGGGCCAAGGGAATATTGTATACCGTGAAGCCATAGGAGGGTTATGACTTGGAATTACTGGTCAGTAACACCCCAGTGGAGTACCAGGCATATGTACGGGCACACCTTGCAGCATTTGCCACCCACAAACATGACTGTGGTAGGGTAACAGGGGTGGAAGTTAGTATAGTAGGGGACCCCATGACCCGACCACAAAAGCAATATAACTTCCCCAGGGAGGCAGACCTGACAACGGCGCTGGGATCACTGGTAGAGCAAGGGGTGTTAAGACCGATAGCAACCCATGTGAACTCTCCACTGTGGCCGGTTAAGAAACCGGACAACTCATGGAGAGCCACCGTGGACTATCGAGTACTAAATAAGAATATCCCTGCCTGTGCACCCACTGTAGCAGCCGTAGCAGATCTCATAGGGAGTATTCCAGCATCTGCGACCACTTTCACGGTGCTGGACATTTCAAATGGGTTCTGGTCCATTCCTTTAAAACGGGAGGACCAGTACAAGTTCGCCTTTACCTTTAAGGGCCAACAATACGCGTGGAACTGTCTCCCCAAGACTTCCACAATAGTCCCAGCATTTTTCACCAATGTATGGCGAACTATTTAAAGGGCTTTAGCAGATCCCAGCAGTATGTGCAGTATGTGGATGACCTGCTTCTGTTCACCAATCAGGGGGAGGAGCATGGCCCAATGCTGGCTGAGCTGCTGGAGCTGCTAAAAGAAGAAGGGTTTAAAGTAAACCCCAAGAAGGCACAGATCGGCCAGAAGGAAGTCAAATTCCTGGTACTGACTGTGCGCGCTGGGGAAAGGGCCATAGACAAGGCTAGAAGAGAGTCAGTGCAGGAGTTACCAGCCCCCAACACAGTGACAGGGGTAAGATCCTTTCTGGGACTCACCGGGTACTGCAGAGATTTTATTGAGGATTATGCAGCCACCGCAGCCCCTCTGCTCAGGCTCCTACAGAAGGGTGCAGAGTGGGACTGGGATGAGAGTTGCGAGGCAGCATTTAATCAGCTCAAGAAGGACTTGCAGACCGCGCCAGCCTTAGGAGCGATAGATGTAGGAAAGGAGTTTTTCCTGGAGGTGGCAGCCAGCAGGGACAGTTTGAGCTCAATGCTGCTTCAAGAGCGGCACAGCCAGCTGAGGCCGGTGGTTTACTCCTCCAGGATCCTCACAGATGTGGAGAAGGGGTACTCCAACTGTGAGAGACACCTCCTACCCACACATTGGGCAGTGAAAAGATTCTTGATCTTCATGGGAGGGTCTCCTCTAACACTCCTAACCCACCACACACCTACTCAGATGCTCCTAGATGGGAGGATTAAGGATGGGATGGTGAGCAGTGCCCGCATTGCTCGCTGGACCCTGCTCCTCTCCCAGATGGACCTCAGAGTAGAAGGCCCCCGCGAGCCAAGGCTCGCAGCCAACCTAATCTATCCATGGAAAGCCCACAGGTGCTCCATAGAAGGAGTATGGGATGTGAACATTGGCCTTCGGGCTGAGTTACACCCTACAGGCTGGGACATCTACGTGGACGGGTCCAGCACGGTATCTGCTGGCGAGTGACTCACTGGGTGCGGAGTCTACGACCCAAGGGCAGGTATTGCCCTGGAAATCAAGCTCCCCAGCACCATGAGCGCCCAGCATGCTGAACTGTCTGCCGTAATGTACGTGGTGACCCACCCCGAGTAATTCCCTACCCCGTACACGATTTGCTCGGACAGTATGTTCACCTGCAATTCATGTACGGAGTACCTGGCTACCTGGTCCCGTCGCGGATACACGTCCGCTGACGGGAGACCCCTGGCAATCAAGCCCCTGCTGGAGAAAATCATGACAGCGGTGGGGGAAGAAGGAAAGGTCTACATACATAAGGTGAAGGCCCATTCAAAAACCGAACCCCGTGCAGAGGGAAACCAACAGGCTAACAAACTGGCCAAAGAAGGTGCCCACACGGGAAAGTTCTGGGACCCCTATGACACCGGCCGCATAGCAGCGGTCAAGAATAAGAACAGGGCAGCAGAGAGTACAGGGCTAGCTTTGGCCCCGGACTTAAAAATAGTTCAGGCACAGGACCCGGTCCTGAAAGCTGTCCTGAATGCCCTAGCTAGAGGAGAGAGAGTAGAAGGTCCGTACGGCACAGCAGCCATTACCGTTAAGGAAGGCATGCTGTTTAAAGAGGGACAATGGGTCATGCCATAGCAGCACCAGAGGGAATTCCTAAAACTGGCCCATGAGGGTCGAGGAGCGGGACACCCCGGGCCTGAGACCACCTGACAGCGGGTGGAACAGGCAGGATGGTGGCCGGGACTCAGGGAGGACGTCCGCGAGTTCTGTGCGAACTGCCTGGTGTGTGCTGTGAACAACCCTGACCCCCAGACTCTAGCAGAGCACAGCTAGCAGAACACAGATTGTAACTTGCACAGACTCTAGCAGAGCACAGCTAGCAGAACACAGATTGTAACTCGCACAGACTCTAGCAGAGCACAGCTAGCAGAACACAGACTGGAACTCGCACAGATTCTAGCAGAGCACAGCTAGCAGAACACAGACTGGAACTCGCACAGACTCTAGCAGAGCACAGCTAGCAGAACACAGAATGTAGCAGAACACAGACTAGCAGAACACAGACTTGAACAAGGACACAGATGGGAACACAGAGACAGACACAAGCAGCCGGAGTGAAGAAATGGAATAGTGAAGGAACCTACAAGAAATCGTCAAGGACCGACTGAGCACGAGGCCCACGAAATGGGAGGTTGTCAGCAACCAAATTGACAAACTCGGGCTACCACAACCAGCGAAACGAGCACCCAAAACCAACTCAGCAAAAACCGAAGAATCGACATTTATTTCCACTCTACAATCTACTTCTGTACGGCCAACGGGTGAGAAATTACCTAAAAGGACTAACTAAAACTAAAGAAAGTCGGTACTTACCCCATATATCCAAAACGCAACTTAGCGCATCAACGGACGCACCCCAACCGAAGACTACGCAGTCCGAAGTCCTCTCCTCCGTCCGGGGTACGGCTCGCCTAGAAGGCCAAGTGCAGCGAACCCTGAAACCGCGATTCACCGGCAACTGTCTAAAGGGATTGGTGAGCATAGCCCCTGAACCCTCAGAGCTATAACTTAGTTAGTTTGGGGAATTGGGAGTGGGGAGGCTGGGATAACTTGTGTAAATGTATCTGCATTCTCCTCTTTACCCCATTTAGAGTTTAAGCTGTATTCTTTTCCCCACAGGCTGTAATTTGACATTCTATTTAATGTGTTGTACCCCTCAGTGTGTATCGGTCTGTGTGTGTTATTAAAGGTGTGCCTTTTACTTCTTTTTAGACACAATAAAGCCATACCTGCTTCCTAGCTTGAAACCGATTGTTTGTCCAAGTCTGTCACAGTCCCTTCATAATTCCAGTGTCGAGAACCAAGGGTGTGGGAGCGATTCGGAACCGCTCATATAAGGTCAGAAGGGAAAGCTGACCCCCTGTAAACCACCCCTTACAGTTTCACCATCCACATAGATATTGCAGGAACCAAGATACCCATGGAAATCGATACTGGTGCATCCGTAAGTGTAGCACCGGAGTCACTATACGTCGACAATTTGCGTGATTTCCCATTGGAGAAATCCAAGATAGAGCTGCGAGACTACTCAGGAGAGAACATTCTTGTGGTAGGTCATATCACCGTACCGGTAAAATACAATGTTCAATTTCAGAGCTTGCCTCTATTAGTAGTGGCAGGAGACAAGCCTGCCTTACTAGAAAAAAATTGGTTGGGATCACTGAAGCTGGATTGGAGTGAGATTTTTCGTGTTGAAACGAGATTTGCATCAAAGGATGATGTCATCAAGAATTATCCGAATGTGTTCTGTGAAACAGGCAGTCCAATCCAAGGCGAGTGTCAGGGTACAGAAGGATGCTAGATCGGTTTACTGCAAGCCACGTTCCGTACCATATGCACTCAAGTAGAAAGTTGAGCAAGAACTCAAAAGACTGGAGATTGAGAACATTATTTTTAAGATAGATCAATTTAATTGGGCTATACCCATTGTTGTTGTACCGAAGTCCGATGGTAAGGTAAAATTGTGTGGTGATTATAAAGTAACCGTAAACCAGGTTCTAGAGGGTTACTTCCCCAATACATTGCCAAATGTAGAAGATTTGTTCACAACACTGACAGATGGTCAGATCTTTTCAAAGTTGGGTCTTACGAATGCCTACTTACAGCTTGAATTAGATGAGGAGTCCAAGTCATGCTTGACTATAAATACTCGTCTCGGCCTATATCAATTTAATAGGCTACTATTTTGAGTGCCTTCCGCCCCTGACATATTCAAAGGGGTGATGAACCAGATTTTGCAAGGTATTGAAGGTGTAGTATGTTATTTAGATGATATACTAATTTCAGCACTAAATAGGCAAATTCATAATAACATATTGAATGAAGTCCTCAAACAGCTAGAGAAGCACAGAGTACGAGTGTCTGCTTGTAACTGTGAGTTATTTCAAAACTCAGTGGAGCACTTAGGGTACAGAGTAGACAAAGATGGTTTACTTCCAACCAAAGGAAAGCTGGATGCAATCAGAAATGCATCCACTCCCAGGAATGTCACTAAACTTCGTTCATTCTTGTGTCTTTTGAACTATTATGGGAAGTTCCTACCAAATTTGGCTACAGTATTACATCCACTGAATGAACTATTGAAAAAACAGGACGGTTGGAAGTGGTTAGAAAAATGCGATACAGCATTCAAGGAATGTAAAAGCAAATTAGTAGAGAGCACCATGTTAGTTCACTATGACTTATCTAAGATGATCAAGCTAGCATTTGATGCCGCTCTTTCATACGTTGATGAGCTGCCAGTCACAGCTGAAGAGATTGGTAGAGCAACCAAACGTGACCCAGTTATATCAAAGGTGTATGATTATATTGCAAATGGCTGGCCAAACCAGGTAACAGACAAAGATATTCATCCATTCTTCATTCGTAGGAATGAATTATCAGTCGATAAAGATTGTATCATGTGGGGTGCAAGAGTGGTTATACCAAATAAATTCAGGTCCAAGTTATTAGGAGACCTCCATGATCAGCACCTGGGAATCTGCTTAACCAAGAGTTTTGCACGCAGTTACTTAGGGTGGCCAGTTCTTGATAAAGATTTAGGGCTAGACTTTCCACTTCACATCGCTGGGCTAGTGCCCATATATCTCCCAAAAAGGGCTGATATCGCCCAAAAATGGAAAGTTAGGACAAATCGCCGAGCTTATCGCCAACACATCGCCCAGCGCAACTTTCGGCTCACATTGCCGAGGTGATCTCCCACACATCGCCCAGCCCGATTTTCGGCACATTGCCGGGCTGATCGCTCGCCGAGAACATCACTGGAGAATAGTTGCTATTGCCTGGCCTTCCTCACAGAACTGGGCACTATGGACGCCATTTTGAACGTCGGAGTAAGACAGGAGGCCTCTTAAACAAGGGCTTAGATAGTTTGTGAATTATTTAAGGGCCTTTTAAAGATAGATACACTCACAATTAGACATTTTCTTATATTTATATAAATAAGTGATTTTTCATCCTTACTTGGTCTGGCCTGGACATTGTTTAACAACAGTTGCACTAATGTTCTATTTTGACTTACGTTATTAGGAAACACTGCACAACAATTGTAAAGTAAAATAAAATGGTTTTAATAAAATGACAATTTTTGAACGTTATTTTTTAATTGCATAATTGCAAACCCCAAAACACCCTCCCATCCCCCACCCACACTCCAACAATGAAACAACAACACCAACAATAAATGTGAACAATAAATGTGAACAATAGGAACAATACTAAAAAGAGTGCACCCCCTCCCTACCTGTGGCCACGTTTCCCTCCAGATCCTGCACCCCCCCCGTGTCGTTACCTCACTCACTAGTTTTGGTCCCCGGGTACTGCTGCGAGGCTGGTGTGCAGTGGGCGATGACAAGACTTCCTGCCGTGGTGGGGGACATGCTGGGACGACTGCCTGTTGGGGGGCTGTTGGCGGGGAAGACAAAACAGGGGGATTGCCTTCCGAGTCAGGAGGTGGCGCATCCTCCTGACCTGCCTGTGTGCCAGTGCTTGTGGTCACGGGAGCTCGGGGTGCAGCGCTGTGTACCACCGAGAACGCATGCCGCATGGCATGGTTGGAGGCGGAGATTCCACGCAACTCCAGGATCATCTGCTGCGTCGCCTCCGCTTGGCGAGCAGACACCCGGGAGAATTCCTGCGTGAACCCCACAAACACCTGGAGCTGCTCGCGCTGGATCGCGACAGACTTCTCGCACAATCATGCCAGGCGCTCCACGCGGTGGTCCAGGGTAGGCCTTTGCTTAAGCCACTGACCCGGCCTCCGTGAGGTCTGCGACAGCACCAATGTGCACCTTGGCATCGCCAACTGCATGCCGCTTGGTGCCGGTATCTCCTCAGTTGGGATCCCCATCGGGGCCGCAGGTTCCCCAGACAGAGGGATGAAAGGGGCATCCTCCTCTGTCTCCAGGTATTCCTCCTCCTCCTCGGGCTCGATGGTCTCCTCCTCTTCACCACCTGTAGTGAATGACACATGCAGTGGGTCAGGTCCATGTGAGCGTCTGTCCTACCATTGCGCCTCTGGAGCTGGTAAAGCTGCAAAACACAATTGAGATTATTAGAGCAGAAAGCATTGTTGCGCCGCACTGGCATACGTAGGAGGAACAGCACTCATCCCATAAATGTGAGAGAGAAACGTTACATATTAATGCATCATATGGTGGTATCTATGGCAGTACATCTATGTAGAAATCACTGCGCCAGAGAGCTGTGGAGACTGGATCAGTCGCAGATAGACCGAATGATAAGGGAGCGAGGATTTATGGGGTGCGGACAGAGAAGGGGACAGATGGCCAGATGGACGGCTCTTATGTTCTTATGTTGTCGACCTGAGTGTGGCAGAGAGTCGCACAGAGCCTGCATGCATAACATGACATAATTCGTCTATTATATGAGAATGAAATGATGTCACATAGCTCTTACACTGCTTGACACATTACTCACGTGGCGCATGCGATGGTCTGGCAACACCACGGGTGGTGACCGCTCGACTGTGGGGCACCACTAGTGCTGCAGCACATTCCCCCAGGTCGGTGAGGGTCTGTATTACAGCAGGGCCTCCCCCGGTGCACCTCTGCTGAGCCCAATTATGAGATATCTTCCTCTGCGAATGTGAATAGAGCATGTCATAAATTACTTGACTAGGTTATGTCATTTACACACAACAATTTCAAATGTTATATGCTAATAGGGGTTGTGTCCACAATTCAATGACAGTAGCTAAGTCCAAAAGTGTCCCAGGTCAGACAGTGAGCAAAGGCAGCTCTCCCCCCAGTCCATGCTGGGTCCCTGTGTAAGTGACAGCAGCCAGAGAGACTTAAAATGGACACCAGTTCATGGCCCTATCCAGTTCTTAGCGGGGATAATATATGTTATATAAGTTAGAATAATAAGTTTCCATTCAATCCAGGAGAATTACTATTATAATGATTATTATATTTAGAATGTGCTTCATTAAAATATAAAGTCGTACTTACTCTTGCTGAAGCAACGAGGCTGTTCTAGCATTTGCAGCACTGTTTGGAGCCCCTGGGCTCATGGGACGCAGACGAGACGACCTCGGCTATCTCGCCCCATAACCTGCGGTACGCCCGTGGTGCTGGTTTCCCACCATGCTCCCCACCCGCCGCCCCCCCCCCCGGTCAATTGGGCCCAGCGGGAGTGGACCTCCACCATGAGGGCCTCGTTGGCCTCCTCGGAGAAGGTTTTGGCCCTCTTCCTCCCCGTCTCCACATCTCTCCCACTTTCATCGTTGTCTGTCATATTTCTCTGTCTTTCTTTCTCTCTTTCTCTCTTTTTTCTCACCTCTCTGTCTCTGCCTTCTTCCTCCTCTCTCTCTCTCTATCTCTCTCTCTTTTTCCTCTCTCCATCTCTCTCCCCCTTTTACGCATGGGTGGATGATCCCTGACCTCCCGAGCTAGAAGGACAACAATTGTTCATTGTGATTGATAGCCATTCGAAGTGGGTCGAGGTGTTTCCAATGTAGAAAATAACAACAAGTAAAACATTAGACATTTTGCGAAGATTATTTTCTTCATTTGGCCTCCCAGAAAAAATTGTTTCTGAAAATGGACCACAATTTCATTCAGAAGAATTTGCACAGTTCATGAGCAAAATGGTGTGAAACATACCATGGTTCCACCATACCACCCTGCTTCAAATGGTGCAGCAGAGTGCACTTTACAAATTGGAAAACGTGCCCTCATCAAACAGATGTTGGATCCATATCCAAAGAAATGACAGTTGTCATTGGACCACAAGCTGGCTAATTTTCTAATTACTTATCGTAATACTTCTCACACAACTACTGGCAGAACACCAGCAGAGTTGTTTCTCAAGTGACGGCCACGAACCAGATTCTCGTTGTTAAAACAAAACTTGACACAGTCCGTAGAAGGGACACAATTAAGACAGAAAGAGAATCATGATAGAGGTAGAGTAAAAGAGAGAAGTGTGAAATTAAATCAGAAGGTGAGAGTGAAGAACCATCACCATAAATGGGTAAAGTGGTCACCAGGAAGAGTGGTGAAGATATGTGGTCCTTGCACATATTTGCTCAAGATGTTTGATCATGGACAGGTTAGGTTTGTTCACATTGATCATATTTTACCTACAGATATGAAAGTAGTTGAAGGTGGGAATGATTCAATTATTTCCGACTCATCAGATAGTTTTGATACACCAGTAATATATCCTACATCCAATGTACTGGAAACAAATGCAGGAGAAAGTCAGAATTTAGAAGTCAGAGAGTCTGAGTCTGAGTCAGGCAGACAAACAGTTTGAAGTTAGGGTTCAAATGGAAATCCAGGGCATCCCTTGGAGGAAAACTTTCCTCAGGATCAGCTCGAATAAGTTTAAATTCGACACCATGTTTGGAAGGTTCTGTTCGAGAGTGAAGACAAACAGAAAACAAGTGGTTAAGCTTGATTTGTAAAAATGGCAAAATAAGTCCATATCTTTTGTTATGTATAACCATGCAAGTTATGTATGGTAATTATTTTGTTATAATTACTTCTTCATTAAGGAGGGAGAAGAAACAGAAAGGTGACATCACAGCCAAGGGGGTAAGTAATTGGCTGGATTGGTGAGTAGTTTTTCTTTTTTCTCCTATATCAGTGAGTAAACTTCAGCATTGTTGTTGCCAATTTAAGTGTATCTAAGGGTTAAGTCATGGCAGGAGAGCTCGGTCACGTGATATGCTCCTCCTGTACCATGTGGGAACTCAGGGACACTTCCGGTGTCCCTGACGACTATGTGTGCAGGAAGTGTATCTGCCTCCAGCTCCTGACAGACCGCGTAGCGGAATTGGAGCTGAGGGAGGATTCACTCTGGAGCATCCACGATGCTGAGAATGACGTGAGTAGCACGTGTAGCGAGTTGGTCTTACCGCAGGTGAAGGGTCCCCTGCGGTCATGCCCCTGAAAAACAGATACACCGTTTTGAGTACTGTTGAGGGGGATGACTCATCAGGGGAGGGCAGCAGCAGCCAAGTTCATGGCACTGTGGCTGGCTCTGCTGCACAGGAGGGCAGAAAAAAGAGTGGGAGAGTGATAGTGATAGGGGATTCAATTGTAATGGGAATAGATAGGCGTTTCTGCGGCCGCAACCGAGACTCCAGGATGGTATGTTGCCTCCCTGGTGCAAAGGTCAAGGATGTCTCGGAGTGGGTGCAGGACATTCTGAAAAGGGAGGGTGAACAGCCAGTTGTCGTGGTGCACATTGGTACCAATGATATAGGTAAAAAAAGGGACGAGGTCCTACGAAACAAATTTAAGGAGCTAGGAGCTAAATTAAAATGTAGGACCTCAAAAGTAGTAATCTCAGGATTGCTATCAGTGCCACGTGCTAGTCAGAGTAGGAATCGCAGGATAGCTCAGATGAATACGTGGCTTGAGCAGTGGTGCAGCAGGGAGGGAGTCAAATTCCTGGGGCATTGGAACCGGTTCTGGGGGAGGTGGGACCAGTACAAACCGGATGGTCTGCACCTAAGCAGGACTGGAACCAATGTCCTAGGGGGAGTGTTTGCTAATGCTGTTGGGGAGGAGTTAAACTAATATGGCAGGGGGATGGGAACCAATGCAGGGAGACAGAGGGAAACAAAAAGGAGACAAAAGCAAAAGACAGAAAGGAGATGAATAAAAGTGGAGGGCAGAGAAATCCAAGGCAAAAAACAAAAAGGGCCACTGAATATAAAAGGGCTGCAGGAGGGGTCAAAACTAAAAATCATGGTTGAAAAACTAGGATTAAAACACTCTACCGAAACACACGCAGCATTCGAAATAAAGTAAATGAGTTGACGGCACAAATCATTACAAATAGGTATGATTTGGTGGCCATTACAGAAACGTGGTTGTAGGGTGGCCAAGACTGGGAATTAAACATACAGGGGTATCTGACAATTCGGAAGGATAGACAAGAAGGGAAAGGAGGTGGGGTAGCTTTGTTAATAAAGGATGATATCAGGGCAGTTGTGAGAGACGATATTGGCTCTAATGAACAAAATGTTGAATCATTGTGGTTGGAGATTAGAGATAGTAAGGGGAAAAAGTCACTGGTGGGCGTAGTTTATCGGCCCCCAAATAATAACTTCACGGTGGGCCGGCCATAATCAAAGGAATAATGGAGGCATGTGAAAAAGGAACGGCAGTAATCATGGGGGATTTTAACCTACATATCGATTGGTCAAATCAAATCGCACAGGGTAGCCTGGAGGAGTAATTCATAGAATGCATATGGGATTGTTTCTCAGAACAGTATGTTACAGAATCTACAAGGGAGCAAGCTATCTTAGATCTGGTCCTGTGTAATGAGACAGGAATAATAAACGATCTCCTAGTAAAAGATCCTCGCGGAATGAGTGATCACAGTATGGTTGAATTTGTAATACAGATTGAGGGTGAGGAAATAGTGTCTCAAAAGAGCATACTATGCTTAAACAAAGGGGACTACAGTGGGATGAGGGCAGAGTTGGCTAAAGTAGACTGGAAACACAGACTAAACGGTGGCACAATTGAGGAACAGTGGAGGACTTTTAAGGAGCTCTTTCATAGTGCTCAACAAAAATATATTCCAGTGAAAAAGAAGGGCGGTAAGAGAAGGGATAACCAGCCATGGATAACCAAGGAAATAAAGGAGAGTATCAAATTAAAAACCAATGCGAATAAGATGGCCAAGATTTGTGGGAAAATAAAAGATTGGGAAAATTTTAAACGACAGCAAAGAATGACTAAGAAAGCAACAAAGAAAGGAAAGATAGATTACGAAGGTAAACTTGTGCAAAACATAAAAACGGATAGTAAAATCTTTTACAGATATATAAAACGGAAAAGAGTGACTAAAGTAAATGTTGGTCCCTTAGAAGATGAGAAGGAGGATTTAATAATGGGAAATGTGGAAATGGCAGGGACCTTAAACAATTATTTTGCTTCGGTCTTCACAGTAGAAGACACAAAAATCATGACAAAAATTGCTGGTCACAGGAATGTGGGAAGGGAGGACCTTGAGACAATCACTATCACTAGGGGGGTAGTGCTGGACAGGATAATGGGGCTCAAGGTAGACAAGTCCCCTGGTCCTGATGAAATGCATCCCAGGGTATTAAAAGAGATGGCGGATGTTATAGCAGATGCTTCGTTATAATCTACCAAAATTCTCTGGACTTTGCGAGGTACCAGTGGATTGGAAAGCAGCTAATGTAACGCCTCTGTTTAAAAAGGGCGCAGACAAAAGGCAGGTAACTATAGGCTGGTTGTAACATCTGTAGTGGGGAAAATGCTTGAAACTATCATTAAGGAAGAAATAGCGGGACATCTGGATAGGAATAGTGCAATCAAGCAGACGCAGCATGGATTCATGAAGGGGAAATCATGTTTAACTATTTTACTGGAATTCTTTGAGGATATAACGAGCATGGTGGATAGAGGTGTACCGATGGATGTGGTGTATTTAGATTTTCAAAAGGCATTCGATAAGGTGCCACACAAAAGGTTACTGCAGAAGATAAAGGTACGTGGAGTCAGAGGAAATGTATTAGCATGGATAGAAAATTGGCTGGCTAACAGAAAGCAGAGAGTCAGGATAAATGGGTCCTTTTCGGGTTGGAAATCGGTGGTAAGTGGTGTGCCACAGGGATCGGTGCTGGGATCACAACTGTTTACAATATACATAGATGACCTGGAAGAGGGGACAGAGTGTAGTGTAACAAAATTTGCAGATGACACAAAGATTAGTGGGAAAGCGGGTTGTGTAGAGGACACAGAGAGGCTGCAAAGAGATTTAGATAGGTTAAGCGAATGGGCTAAGGTTTGACAGATGGAATACAATGTCGGAAAGTGTGAGGTCATCCACCTTGGGAATAAAAACAGTAAAAGGGAATATTATTTGAATGGGGAGAAATTACAACATGCTGCGGTGCAGAGGGACCTGGGGGTCCTTGTGCATGAATCCCAAAAAGTTAGTTTGCAGGTGCAGCAGGTAATCAGGACGGAATGTTGGCCTTCATTGCGAGAGGGATGGAGTACAAAAGCAGGGAGGTCCTTCTGCAACTGTGTAGGGTATTGGTGAGGCCGCACCTGGAGTACTGCGTGCAGTTTTGGTCACCTTACTTAAGGAAGGATATACTAGCTTTGGAGGGGGTACAGAGACGATTCACTAGGCTGATTCCGGAGATGAGGGGGTTACCTTATGATGATAGATTGAGTAGACTGGGTCTTTACTCGTTGGAGTTCAGAAGGATGAGGGGTGATCTGATAGAAACATTTAAAATAATGAAAGGGATAGACAAGATAGAGGCAGAGAGGTTGTTTCCACTGGTCGGGGAGGCTAGAAATAGGGGGCACAGCCTCAAAATACGGGGGAGCCAATTTAAAACTGAGTTGAGAAGAAATTTTTTCTCCCAGAGGGTTGTGAATCTGTGGAATTCTCTGCCCAAGGAAGCAGTTGAGGCTAGCTCATTGAATGTATTCAAGTCACAGATAGATAGATTTTTAACCAATAAGGGAATTAAGGGTTATGGGGAGCGGGCGGGTAAGTGGAGCTGAGTCCACGGCCAGATCAGCCATGATCTTGTTGAAAGTCACAGATAGATAGATTTTTAACCAATAAGGGAATTAAGGGTTATGGGGAGCGGGCAGGTAAGTGGAGCTGAGTCCACGGCCAGATCAGCCATGATCTTGTTGAATGGCGGAGCAGGCTTGAGGGGCTAGATGGCCTACTCCTGTTCCTAATTCTTCTGTTCTTATGTTCTAAGTGTAATATATATAGCTCCACCTGTGGACTCCTGTGGCACTGCAGCCAGTACTGTTTATAATAAAGAAGGGAACAAGTCACCTGACAGAGTTCCGGTGTGTTCTGCCATCTTTAGGCTGTGTGTGTTTGTGAGTTGTACTGAAGATATAACAATCGGAAGGGGCAATTTCGGCTCCAAGTTGTCCCAAGGTAGCTCATTGTGCCATTTTACCTTCACACTGAAGCCTCTAAGAATTATTTACAACAGAGAAGCAAACAGCAAACTTTAGAATACTCACAGCATCCAGGAAAGGTTTCAGTGTACATTGTGTCGGAACCTTTGGGACACAGTTTCCTGGGCATCAATAATTAAATCCACCCAAGTCACACGTTCTCCTAAATCAGTAATCTAACCAAAGGAATAATGTTATACTTAATGAAGTGCGTTTCAGATAGTACATGTAAATAATGATACAGTGTCAGATAAATAATATGAGTTTCCTGCACAGTATTACGCTCCTGTGAACTGCCTTGGGACATTTTACTATGTTACAGGTACTACAGAAATGCTAACTTTTGTATTCTGGTTAGTTAGTAGAAACATTTACCAAGTTATTGTGGTGATCATTTGATTTGTGTAAGTTATATACTGAGCAGAGAGATTCACGGGTGATATTTATTAACATATTAAAAGGACAGTAACACTAGTTGATCTTTGCTGCCATTTCACACAGCGACTCAAACCTGTACAGTGTTGAAATCTTTTATTCTGTCGGTCTCAAAGAAATTGGTGACAATACAGCGTAAAACAGTGGAGAGCAGATATGCTACCACCAGAACATGAAGAGCAAATAATACTACAATAAAATGGAGACCTTCAATCAGAACAAAATGCGTTGCTGTTTTTTATATCATACTACAACAACAGGAGAACTGAGCCCACAGAAACCAGCACAAACCACAAAATTGTTGACTCACAGGCATCAACATCGCAGTACAGCTCAGACAGCACAAGTGAATTAACAAATTGATAGAGCAGCAGGAATCAGTGACTATGCACATTTGTCACTTTTGCCTGCCCAACCCTTACATCATGACACACGAAGAGCTGGGCCGAGTGAGATGAATATCCGCTGGATATCCCAACAGTTTTTCTGAGTGTATAATCAAAGTAAAGAACACCTCATGTAGCAGATGTACTTGCTGCACAACAGCTGTAAGTAGCGTCCACAATGTCAGTTCCCAGTGGCAATTCTTCTTCAAGATATTGATTATGTAACCCCACTTTTTAAAAAAGGAGGGAGAGAGAAAACAGGGAATTATAGACTGGTCAGCCTGACATCGGTAGTGGGTAAAATGTTGAAATCAATTATTAAGGATGTCATAGCAGCGCATTTGGAAAGAGGTGACATGATAGGTCCAAGTCAGCATGGATTTGTGAAAGGGAAATCATGCTTGACAAATCTTCTGGAATTTTTTGAGGATGTTTCCAGTAGAGTGGACAAGGGAGAACCAGTGGATGTGGTATATTTGGACTTTCAGAAGGCTTTCGACAAGGTCCCACACAAGAGATTAATGTGCAAAGTTAAAGCACATGGGATTGGAAGTAGTGTGCTGACATGGATTGAGAACTGGTTGGCAGACAGGAAGCAAAGAGTAGGAGTAAATGGGAACTTTTCAGAATGGCAGGCAGCGACTAGTGGGGTACCGCAAGGTTCTGTGCTGGGGCCCCAGCTGTTTACATTGTAGATTAATGATTTAGACGAGGGGATTAAATGTAGTATCTCCAAATTTGAGGATGACACTAAGTTGGGTGGCAGTGTGAGCTGCGAGGAGGATGCTATGAGGCTGCAGAGCGACTTGGATAGGTTAGGTGAGTGGGCAAATGCATGGCAGATGAAGTATAATGTGGATAAATGTGAGGTTATCCACTTTGGTGGTAAAAACAGAGAGACAGACTATTATCTGAATGGTGACAGATTATGAAAAGGGGAGGTGCAACGAGACCTGGGTGTCATGGTACATCAGTCATTGAAGGTTGGCATGCAGGTACAGCAGGCGGTTAAGAAAGCCAATGGCATGTTGGCCTTCATAGCGAGGGGATTTGAGTACAGGGGCAGGGAGGTGCTGCTACAGTTGTACAGGGCCTTGGTGAGGCCACACCTGTAGTATTGTGTACAGTTTTGGTCTCCTAACCTGAGGAAGGACATTCTTGCTATTGAGGGAGTGCAGCAAAGGTTCACCAGACTGATTCCCGGGATGGCGGGACTGACCTATCAAGAAAGACTGGATCAACTGGGCTTGTATTCACTAGAGTTCAGAAGAATGAGAGGGGACCTCATAGAAACGTTTAGAATTCTGACGGGTTTAGACAGGTTAGATGCAGGAAGAATGTTCCCAATGTTGGGGAAGTCCAGAACCAGGGCTCACAGTCTAAGGATAAGGGGTAAGCCATTTCGAACCGAGATGAGGAGAAACTTCTTCAACCAGAGAGTGGTGAATCTGTGGAATCCTCTACCCCAGAAAGTTGTTGAGGCCAATTCACTAAATATATTCAAAAAGGAGTTAGATGAAGTCCCTACTACTAGGGGGATCAAGAGGTATGGCAAGAAAGCAGGAATGGGGTACTGAAGTTGCATGTTCAGCCATGAAGTCATTGAATGGCGGTGCAGGCTAGAAGGGCCGAATGGCCTACTCCTGCACCTATTTTCTATGTTTCTATGTTTCTATGTTTACCTTTAGGGAGCCTGCAATTCCAGCAAGGCACAACTAAGGAGTGAAAGTTTTGTCTTTGGCCCCAGCCCCTCCCTTGATGGAACTCAACAACTTTCTGCTTTCATTTGATTGGACTCCGGTATTTTGTTTTATTCATTCAATTGGTTGTTGCTGGCAAGGCCAGCATTTATTGACCATCCCAAATTGCCACTGATAAGATGGTGGTGAGAAGCCTTCTTGAACCGCTGCAGTCCATGTGGTGAAGGTACTCCCACAGTGCTGTTCATGGAAGGAGTTCCAGGATTTTGACCCAGCAACGATGAAGGAACGGCAATATATTTCCAAGTCAGGATAGTGTGTGATTTGGAGGGGAACTTGGAGGTGATGGTGTTCCGATGTGCCTATTCTCCTTGTCATTCTCGGTCAGTGGTGGGCAAAATACAGACCGCAAAGTTGTTCTTTCCGGCCCGCTGGGTGGGACAGAAATAAAACACAAACCAGAACACGAGCTGCACATTCGTCTATCCACTTTCACTTCCCATGGGTCAGAGACAGGCCCAAATTTCAGTTAAGGAAAAAACTTCGTAATACTTCATTCAGATTAATAATTCACAAAAGCGATTCTCTCTGGCCCGATCTTAAAATGATCAGTGCTGTGATTCTGGGACCCAATGGCGGATGTCCATACCCAGAATGCACTGCTTACTCGGATACTAGGGGGGAGGCCATCTTAGACTGGGTGTTGTGTAATGAGAGAGGATTAATTAGCAATCTCGTTGTGCGAGGCCCCTTGGGGAAGGGTGACCATAATATGGTGGAATTCTGCATTAGGATGGAGAATGAAACAGTAAATTCAGAGACCATGGTCCAGAACTTAAAGAAGGGTAACTTTGAAAGTATGAGGCGTGAATTGGCTAGGATAGATTGGCTAATGATACTTAGGGGGTTGACTGTGGATGGGCAATGGCAGACATTTAGAGACCGCATGGATGAATTACAACAATTGTACATTCCTGTCTGGCGTAAAAATAAAAAAGGGAAGGTGGCTCAACCATGGCTATCTTGGGAAATCAGGGATAGTATTAAAGCCAAGGAAGTGGCATACAAATTGGCCAGAAATAGCAGCGAACCTGGGGGCTGGGAGAAATTTAGAACTCAGCAGAGGAGGACAAAGGGTTTGATTAGGGCAGGGAAAATGGAGTATGAGAAGAAGCTTGCAGGGAACATGAAGGCGGATTGCAAAAGTTTCTATAGGTATGTAAAGAGAAAAAGGTTATTAAAGACAAACGTAGGTCCCCTGCAGTCAGAATCAGGGGAAGTCATAACGGGGAACAAAGAAATGGCAGACCAATTGAACAAGTACTTTGGTTCGGTATTCACTAAGGAGGATACAAACAACCTTCCGGATATAAAAGGGGTCAGAGGGTCTAGTAAGGACGGGGAACTGAGGGAAATCTTTATTAGTCGGGAAATTGTGTTTGGGAAATTGATGGGATTGAAGGCCGATAAATCCCCAGGGCCTGATGGACTGCATCCCAGAGTACTTAAGGAGGTGGCCTTGGAAATAGCGGATGCATTGACAGTCATTTTCCAACATTCCATTGACTCTGGATCAGTTCCTATGGAGTGGAGGGTAGCCAATGTAACCCCACTTTTTAAAAAAGGAGGGAGAGAGAAAACAGGGAATTATAGACCGGTCAGCCTGACCTCAGTAGTGGGTAAAATGCTGGAATTAATTATTAAGGATGTCATAGCAGTGCATTTGGAAAATGGTGACATGATAGGTCCAAGTTAGCATGGATTTGTGAAAGGGAAATCATGCTTGACAAATCTTCTGGAATTTTTTGAGGATGTTTCCAGTAAAGTGGACAAAGGAGAACCAGTTGATGTGGTATATTTGGACTTTCAGAAGGCTTTCGACAAGGTCCCACACAAGAGATTAATGTGCAAAGTTAAAGCACATGGGATTGGGGGTAGTGTGCTGACGTGGATTGAGAACTGGTTGTCAGACAGGAAGCAAAGAGTAGGAGTAAACGGGTACTTTTCAGAATGGCAGGCAGTGACTAGTGGGGTGCCGCAAGGTTCTGTGCTGGGGCCCCAGCTGTTTACATTGTACATTAATGATTTAGACGAGGGGATTAAATGCAGTATCTCCAAATTTGCGGATGACACTAAGTTAGGTGGCAGTGTGAGCTGCGAGGAGGATGCTATTAGGCTGCAGAGTGACTTGGATAGGTTAGGTGAGTGGGCAAATGCATGGCAGATGAAGTATAATGTGGATAAATGTGAGGTTATCCACTTTGGTGGTAAAAACAGAGAGACAGACTATTATCTGAATGGTGACAGATTAGGAAAAGGGAAGGTGCAACGAGACCTGGGTGTCATGGTACATCAGTCATTGAAGGTTAGCATGCAGGTACAGCAGGCGGTTAAGAAAGCAAATGGCATGTTGGCCTTCATAGCGAGGGGATTTGAATACAGGGGCAGGGAGGTGTTGCTACAGTTGTACAGGGCCTTGGTGAGGCTACACCTGGAGTATTGTGTACAGTTTTGGTCTCCTAACTTGAGGAAGAACATTCTTGCTATTGAGGGAGTGCAGCGAAGATTCACCAGACTGATTCCCGGGATGGCGGGACTGACCTATCAAGAAAGACTGGATCAACTGGGCTTGTATTCACTGGAGTTCAGAAGAATGAGAGGGGACCTCATGGAAACGTTTAAAATTCTGACGGGTTTAGACAGGTTCGATGCAGGACGAATGTTCCCAATGTTGGGGAAGTTCAGAACCAGGGGTTACAGTCTGAGGATAAGGGGTAAGCCATTTAGGACCGAGATGAGGAGAAACTTCTTCACCCAGAGAGTGGTGAACCTGTGGAATTCTCTACCACAGAAAGTAGTTGAGGCCAATTCACTAAATATATTCAAAAGGGAGTTAGCAGGAAGGGGGTACTGAAGTTTCATGTTCAGCCATGAACTCATTGAATGGCGGTGCAGGCTAGAACATTTTCTATGTTTCTATGTTTCTATCCATTTAAGAGTGGAATAGTGGCTGCTCATTTCCACAATTCTTTTACTGAAGAAAGTGACCGGCGTTGCATCTTTCTGCTCCTAGTATCCAGAGTGCGACGGCAGGGGAGTTTTCATCTGGCACCAATTGGGATGGCTTTTATAATCTTTGCAGAGGGGCATAAGGATGACTGGGATGGGGAACTGATGCAGAGACCAGAAGATAACATAACATTTTCAATTTTTATCTTTGATTCATTTCTAAGCAGTATCGAATACATGTTCTGTATGTAAGATAGCATCTGACAACTATCTGAATTTCAGTTTATGCAATGATTATGTTTATGCAATGTTCCCTCTAATTTGATTTTGCACATGTTCCCTTTAAATTAAACTGTGCGGCCGACCACTATGCAGCCGCGCATGAGCGGTATCTCTTCCAGTGGCAGGAGCTGGGGAGCTGCTGAGGGGGAACATTGGTGGGCGACCCTCAACAGCTCAATAAAACCTGTTGAGTGGCCCTCCAGTCCAAATAATTGCCCAGCCCTGTTCTAGGTGGTAGAAGTCGCAGGTTTGAGAGGTGCTGTCAAAGAAGCCTTTGCGAGTTGCTGCAGCGCATCTTGTAGATGGTACACTTTGTAGCCACGGTGCGCCGGTGGTGGAGGGAGTGAATATTTAAGGTGGTGGATGGGGTGCCGATCAAGTGGGCTGCTTTTGCCCTGGATGGTGTTGAGTTTCTTGAGTGTTTTTGGAGCTGCACTCATCCAGGCAAATGGAGAGTATTCCAACACACTCCTGACTTGTGCCTTGTTGATGGTGGAAAGGCTTTGAGGAGTCAGGTGGTGAGTCGCTCATCGCAGAATACCTAGCCTCTGACCTGCTCTTGTAGCCACAGTATTTACGTGGCTGGTCCAGTTACATTTCTGGTCAATGGTGGACCCCAGGATGTTGATGGTGGGGGATT
The DNA here is from genome assembly GCF_044704955.1 of Pristiophorus japonicus. Classification (NCBI taxonomy): domain Eukaryota; kingdom Metazoa; phylum Chordata; class Chondrichthyes; family Pristiophoridae; genus Pristiophorus; species Pristiophorus japonicus. The sequence goes on along the minus strand of NC_091979.1, from coordinate 170,777,445 downwards.
TGGTGATGGTAATGCCATTGAATGACAAGGGGCAGTGGTTAGACTCTCTCTTGTTGGAGATAGTCATGATCTGGCACTTGTGTGGTCCAAATGGGGGAAGGGAGAGGATCAGCCAGCATCGGGGATTGTGGGGCGAGAGAGGATCGACAGGGGTCGGGGGTTGGTGGGAGGGAGAGAGGATCGGCAGGGATTGGGGATCAGTGGGGGAGAGGATTGGCAGGGTCCAGGAATCATGGGAGCAATGTTAGCCAGGGATCGCTGCGGGTCAGCTGGGGATGATGGGGATGGGGTGTTGGCCAAAAATCGGCAGGTGGGGACGGGGTGGGGGGGGGGGGAAGAGAATCGTGACTGGCCACCGGAGGATCGTGGCGGGCCTCTTCATTATCATTGGAGAGAGAGTGCTAGGGGAGGCGGCAGTGTGGGGGGGGGGGGGTGGGGGAGGAGGGGCCTGGGAAGGCGATCGGAGACCCAGGGTGGTGGGGGTCTCCAATCGCAGGGGAGTGGGCTAGGCAGGGACCCTGGATCCAGAAGGTAGGTATAAAGCCACTTGCCTTCTGGATGCAGCAGTTCCCGCCTCTGTTTAACGGTTAGGTTTTACGAGTTGTGTGAAATCCGTCCACAGGCAGTTAAAAAAAAAATGGACGGGGAAAAAAGGCTGCCAGTCTCATTACAATATTTAAATTAAGGTACCGCCCCCTGAAAGCTGGTTGGTTGCCCGCCCCACCCCACTCCCATCCCGCTTCTGGCAAAAGAGAAAATGGGTGGGTTGGAGCTGGGATCAGGTCAGGAATCCCATTTTTAACACATTAACTGCCCCCACGCTCCAATCCCACCAATTCTTTTCGGGGAAATTTCCAGCTATTTTCTGAGGAGTTGCGAATGGAACTGTGCAATCATCAGCGATCATCCCCACTTCTGACCTTAGGATGGAGGGAAGGTCGTTGATGAAACAGCTGAAGATACTTGGGCCTCGGACACTGCCCCAAGGAACTCGTGCAGCGATGTCGTGGGGCTGAGATGATAGACCTCCAACAACCACAACCATTTTCCTTTTCCCTCTGATTCAAACAGACTTCAATTTTACTAGGGCTCATTGATGCCACACTTGGTCAAATGCTGTCTTGATGTCAAGGGCAGTCACTTTCACCTCATCTCTGGAATTCAGCTCTTTTATCCATGTTTGGACCGAGGCTGTAACAAGGTCTGGAGCCAAATGGTCCTGGTGGAGCACAAGCTGAGCATCAGTGAGCAGGTTATTGGTAAGTGTCGCTTGATAGCACTGTCGACAACACCTTCCATCACTTTGCTGATGATTGAGAGTAGACTAATGGCGCAGTAATTTGTCCGATTGGATTTGTCCTGCTTTTTGTGGACAGGACATAGCTGGACAATTTTCCATATTGTCAGGTGGATACCAGTGTTGTAGCTGTAGTGGAACAGCTTGGCTCGAGGCTCGGCTAGTTCTGGAGCACAAGTCTTCAGCACAACAGCCGGGATATTGTCAAAGTCTTTGCTGTATCCAATTCGCTTAGCTGTTTATTGATATCATGTGGAGTGAATCCAATTGGCTAAAGACTGACTTCTGTAATGGTGGAGACCTCAGGGGGAGGCCAGGATGGATCATCCACTCGGCACTTCTGGCTGATGAAGGTTGCGAACACCTTGTATTTTGCACTCATGTGCTGTGCTCCACCAGCAATGAGGATGGGAATATTTATGGAGCCTCCTCCTCCCATTAGTTGTTTAATTGTCCACCACCATTCATGACTGGATGTGGCAAGACTGCAGAGCTTTGATCTGATCCGTTAATTTTGAGATCACTTAGCTCTGTCTATAGCATGCGATCTCCGCTGTTTAGCATGTATATAGTCTTGTATTGTAGCTTCGGCAGGCTGACACTTCATTTTTAGATAGGCCTGGTGCTGGTCTTGGCTCCTCATTGAACCAGGGTTGGTTCCCTGGCTTGGTGGTAATGGTAGAATGAGGGATATGCCGGGCCATGAGGTTATAGATTGTGGTGGAATTGTGCTGCTGCTGATGGCCTACAGTGTCTCATAGATTAATCAGTTTTGAACTGCTAGATCTGTTCTGAATCTATCCCATTTAGCATGATAATAGTGCCACACAGCATGATGAAGGACGTCCTCAGATTGAAGATGAGTCTTTGTCTCCACAATGACTGTGCGAAGATCACTGCTACTAATACTGTCATGGACAGATGCATCTGCGACAGATAGATTGGGGAGGATGAGGTCAAGCAGGTTTTTCCCTCGTGTTGGTTCTCACACCACCTGCCACAGGCCCAATCTGGCAGCTATATCCTTCAGGACTCTGCCAGCTCAGTCAATAGTGGTGCTACCGAGCCACTCTTGGGGATGGGCATTGAAGTCCACTACCCAGAGTATATTCTTGCTACCCTCAGTGCTTCTTCTAAGTGATGTTCAACATGGAGGAGTACTGATTCTTCAGCTGAGGAAGGGTGGTAGGTGGTAATCAGCAGGAGGTTGCCTTGCCCATGCTTGACCTGAAGCTATGAGACTTCATGGTGTCCAAAGTCAATGTTGAAGACTCCCAGGGCCACTCATTCCCGACTGTATACCACTGTACCGCCACTCCTGGTTGGTCTGTCCTGGCGGTGGGACAAGACATACCCAGGGATGGTGATGGAGGAGTCTGGGACATTGGCTGAAAGGTATGGTTCTGTATGACTATGTCAGGCTGTTGCTTGACTAGTCTGTGGGACAGCTCTCCAAATTTTCTCACAAGTCCACAGATATTAGTAAAGAGAACTTTGCAGGGTCGACTGGGCTGGGTGTGCCTTTGTCGTGTCCAGTGCCTAGGTCAATGCCGGGTGGTCCATCCGATTTTATTCTTAGTATACTTCTTTGTAGTGCTTTGGTACAACTGAGTGGCTTGCTAGATCATTTCAGAGGGTAGTTAAGAGTCAACCATAATGCTGTGGGTCTGGAATCACATGTAGGCCAGACCAGGTAAGAACGGCAGATTTCCTTTCCTAAAGAACATTAGTGAACCAGATGGGTTTTTACGACAAATCTGTAGTTTCATTGGGGCCAAGTTTCAGCCTGAGTTGCTCCTGTTTTTTTGGAGCAACTGGTTTAGAATGGAGTATCTTAGAAATTGCAATTCTCGGAATTTAGTTTGCTCCAGTTCTAGTCAGTTAGAACAGTTTCAGTTTGGAACAGATTTTTTTTTTCTAAAGGGGGCGTGTCTGGCCATTTACGCCCGTTTTGAAAGTTTAGGCAGTGAAAACTTACTCCAAACTAACTTAGAATGGAGTAACTGTAGATTTTTGTATGCTCAGAAAAACCTTGTCTACACTTAGAAAATCAGGCGTAGGTTACAAATCAGGCGTAGGGAATGGGGGGGGGGGGGGTGTTTAAAGGGAAATTTACAAACATTAAACACTTCAGTTTTACAAATAAAGAGCCATCATCAATAATAAATGATAAAAACATAAATAAATCAACCAATAAATCAATCAAAAAAAATTAATAAGAAATAATTTTTTTTTAAATCAATAAATAAAACATGTTCTACTTACCGGCTGCAGCACCGGGAGCCCTCCAACAGCGTGCTGGGATGTCCACTCCGTCCCCCCCCCCCCCCAGTGTGTCTCTGTCAGTGCCTCTATCTCTCTCTGTCTGTTTGTGTGTGTGTGTCTCTCATTCTCTGTCTGTCAGTGTCTGTGTTTCTGACGGGGAGGGAGGGAAGGGGGAGGGAAGGGGGAGAAGGGTAGGGGGGGAGAAGGGCGGGAGGAGAAGTGGGGGGGGAAGGAGAAGGGGGGTGAGGAGAAGGGGGGGGAAGGAGGGCGGGGGGAAGGAGAAGGGAGAGGGAGGCTGAATGGGTCGGGCCGGCCGGGCCCAAGACTTCGGGCGGGGCCCGTCCCCAGCACCGGATTTACAAGTAGCTGGCGTTGGGTCGTGTCGGGTCTGGGGTCCGGAGTCGGGAGCGCGGGTCGGGGTCGGGAGCGCGGGTCAGGGTCGGGAGGGAGGTCGGGTCCAGTCTGGGGGGGGGGGGTGGCGGTCGGGAGCACGGGTCGGGTCGGGGGTGGGGGGGGAGGAGGGAGGTCGGGTTGGTTCGGATCGAGACTGGGAACGCGGGTCGGGTCGGGTGGGGGGGGGATGTGGGTGGGGTGGGAGCAAGGTCGGGTCGGTTCGGTTCGTGTCGGGGGTGGGGGGAGGGAGGTCACGTTGGGTCGGGTCGGGTCCGGGTGGGGGGGGTGGGTCGGGAGCGCGGGTTGGGTCGGGGGTGTGGTGGGAGGGAGGTCGGGTCAGGTCGGGGGGTGGGGGGGAGGGAGAGGAAGGGCAGGTCGGGTGGTGGGGGGAGAGCGCGGGTCGGATCCAGTCCGGGGGGTGAGTCCGGTCCGGGGGCGGGGGAAGCGGGAGTCGGGTCGGTGTCGGGGTTGGGTCCGGTCCGGGGGCGGGGGGGGCGGTAGGAGGGGAAGCGGGAGTCGAGTCGGGAGGGGAGGAGGCAGGAGCTGGGCGTGGGAGGCAGCCTTATACACGCAGCCCCAGTGAGGCCATTCGGCCAGGGCTAGGGGCTGCCTGCTTCGGGCCCCTCCCACACAGTTTTGGGCGCCTGGAGCTACTGCACATGCGCGCCCACTGTAGCGCGCATGTGCAGAGATCCCGGCACTGTTTTCAGCGCAGGGACCTAGCTCCGCCCCCCACAGCTCGTGCTGTGCCGCGCCCAGCTCCAGAGGACCTGCAGGGAGCCGGAGAATCTGTAAGTTTTTTTTAGGCGCACTTTGTGTTGCGAAAAACCGGCATCCAGGTCGGCGCTGCGCCGTTTTAGGAACGGCCCGAAACTTGGGTCCTTTATCCTCAGTTCTGATACTAGCCTTTTATTCCATATTTTATTTAATTATATGAGTTCTTATACATTTCAAGCTGACTCACCACTCCAATATTCCAGACCCCTCTCATGAAATGAACACCCAAGGGTCACCGTAAATGGTGAAGCCTCCCATCAATTTTATCACCCCCATCCCCAGGGATTTGGAATGTGAAGACAGGCAGACTGAAGTCCTGACCTGCCAGCTCCCCGCATGCCCTTTCCGAGTTCACCTCTTGCTCTCTCGACTCTATTTATATTAAATTTGAAGTGTTAGCCAATGGCTCAGCTGTTAGCACCCTCGCATCTAAGTCAGAAGGTTGTGGGTTCAAGTCCCACTCCAGAGACTTGAGCATTATCATCATCATCATAGGCAGTCTCTCGAAATCGAGGAAGACTTGCTTCCACTCTAAAAGTGAGTTCCCAGGTGACTGTCCAGTCCAATACGGGACTTACAGTCTCTGTCACAGGTGGGACAGACAGTTGTTGAAGGAATAGGTGGGTGGGGAGTCTGGTTTGCCATATGCTGCTTCCACTGCCTGCGTTTGTTTTCTGCATTCTCTCAGCGACGAGACTCAAGATATTCAGCACCCTCCCGGATGCTCTTCCTCCACGTAGGGTGGTCTTTGGCCAGGGATTTCCAGGTATTGATGGGGCTGTTGCACTTTATCAAGGACGCTTTGAGGGTGCCCTTGAAATGTTTCCTCTGCCCAGCTGGGGCTCGCTTGCCTTATAGGAGTTCTGAATAGAGCGCTTGCTTTGGGAGTCTTGTGTCAGGCATGCGGATAATGTGGGCTGCCCAATGGAGCTGTTTGAGTGCGGTCAGTGCTTCGATGCTGAGGATGCTGGCCTGATCAAGAACACTGTTGTTGGTGTGTCTATCCTCCCAGGGGATTTGCAAGATCTTGCAGAGACATCGTTGGTGGTATTTCTTAAATAAAAAAGATTTGAGCACAAAAATCTAGGCTGACATTCCAGTGCAGTGCTGAGGGAGTGTGGGAATGTTGGAGATGCTGTCTTACAAATGAAATGTTAAACTGACGCCCCGTCTGCTCTCTCAGGTGGACATAAAAGATCCCATGGCAATATTTCAGAGAAGAGCAGGGAATTATCCCCGGTGTCCTGTCCAATATTTATCCCTTAATCATCAGAAAAAATACAGATTATCTGGTCATTGTCACATTGCTTATTGTAGGAGCTTGCTGTGTGCAAATTGGCTGCCATGTTTCCTACATTACATCCGTGACTACACTCCAAAAGTACTTCATTGGCTGTAAAATGCTTTTGGGCATCATGAGGTCATGAAAGGCGCTATATAAATGTAAGTCTTTCTTTTAACTACCAACCAGCTAACTTACCTTTAAGTCACCATGCTAGCTGAAATTGTAAATCATTCCCTCTCATCAAGTACTGTCTCCCTCCCCTTTAAATCTGCCATCACCATATGCCTCCTCTGAAAAAAGTACCCTTGACACCTCTGTCTTTGCATACATCCCCTCAACTCCACCCTCCATTTCCTCTCCAAAATTCTTGACCATGTTATCACTGCCCAAATCCGTCTTTCCCAAAACTCCAAGTTTGAATCTGTCCAATGAATTTTCCGCCACACCACAGTATTGAAATGGTTATAATCAAAACACAAATGGCATCCTATGTGACTGTGGCCACGGTGCATTATCCGGCTTTATTCTTCTCAACCTGATCGAACACACCATTCTCCTCCAATGCCTATTCTCCATTGTCCAGCTGATTGGGACTGCACTCGTCTGGTTCCACCTTTACATATTTAGCCATAGCCAAAGAATCTACTAAAGTGGCTTCTCTTGCCGCTCCCATATCGTTGCCTCAGGAGTATCCCAAGGATTGCTTCTTAATCCCCTCCCAACGTGCTGTGCCTTGGCTACATTATCCGAAGAAATTACAACAGGCTCCACACATACTCTGATGACACCCAGCTCCACCTCATGAGCTAGTGAGTTCAGAAATAGGAGGATAGAGCAGATGAATAAGTGGCTGGAGAAGTGGTGCAGGCGGGAGGACTTTAGTTTCCTGAGGCATTGGGACCGCTTCTGGGGGAGGTGGGACCTGTACAAGCCAGACGGGTTGCACCTCAACAAAGCTGGGACCAATATCCTCGCGGGGGTGTTTGCTGTGCTGTTGGGGAGGGTTTAAACTAGCTTGGCAGGGGGATGGGAACCTGAAAATAGATTCAGTAGGGAGGGGAGTAAAGCTGGAATTAGAAAGCAAAAATAAAGAAAGTGAGTTTGAAGGAGAAGGAAACAAGCAGGAAAAAAGAGTAAAAAAACAAACTTAAAGGCACTTTGTCTAAATGCACGTAGCATTTGTAACAAAATATATGAGTTGACAGCACAAGTTGAGACAACTGGGTATGATCTGATAGCCATTACAGAAACACGATTGCAAGGTGACCAGGACTGGGAATTAAATATTCAGGGATACTTGACAATCCGGAAGGACAGACAAAAATGAAAAGGAGATGGGGTAGCTCTATTGATAAAGAATGGAATCACTGCAATAGTAAGAAACAATATTGGCCAAATGGTAAGGGTGTTGAAACAGTTTGGGTGGAGACAAGGAACAAAAAGGGGGAAAAGTCACTGGTTGGCATAGTCTATCAGCCCCCTAACAGTAACAACTCTGTTGGTTGAAGCATAAACCAGGATAAATAGTGGGGGCTTGTAAAAAGGGAACAGCAATAGTCATGGGTGATTTTAGCCTCCATATTGATTGGACAAATCAAATTGGTTAGGGTCGCCTTGAGGAGGAGTTCATAGAGTACATAAGGGACAGGTCCCTTGAGCAGTATGTAGCAGAATCAACCAGGGGACAGGCTATCTTGGATCTGGTCCTGTGTAATGAGACAGGATTAAACAATCTCCTAGTAAAGGGTCCCCTCGGAATGAGTGATCATAGCATTTTTGAATTTCAAATTCAGATGGAGGGTGAAAAAGTTGGATCTCTAACCAGCGTACTAAGCTTAAATAAAGGAGACTATGAAGGTATGAGGGCAGAGTTGGCTAAAGTGGACTGGGAAAATAGATTAAAGTGTAGGACGGTTGATGAACAGTGGTGTACATTTAAAGAGATATTTCACAACTCTCAAGAAAAATATATTCCAGTGAGGAGGAAAGAGTTAAGAAAAAAGATAGCCATCCGTGGCTAACTAAAGAAATAAAGGACGGTTTCCAATTAAAAACAAGGGCTTCCAAAGTGGCCAAAACTAGTGGGAGGACAGAAGGCTGGGAAGCTTTTAAAAGCCAGCAAAGAACAACTAAAAATATGATTAAGAAAGGGAAGATAGACTATGAAAGTAAATTAGCGCAAAATATAAAAACAGATAGCAAGAGTTTCTATAGGTATATAAAAAGGAAAAGAGTGGCTAAAGTAAATGTTGGTCCTTTAGAGGACGAGACCGGGGAATTAGTAATGGGGAACATGGAGATGGCAGAAACCCTGAACAACTATTTTGTATCAGTCTTTACGGTAGAGGACACTAACAATATTCCGACAGTGGATAGTTTAGGGGCTATGGGGAGGAGGAACTTAACACAATCACAATCACTAAGGAGGTGGTACTCAGTAAGATAATGGGACTAAAGGTGGATAAATCCCCTGGACCTGATGGCATGCATCCTAGGATCTTAAGAGAAGTAACAGCAGGGATAGTGGATGCATTGGTTGTAATTTACCAACATTCCCTGGATTCTGGGGAGGTCCCAGCAGATTGGAAAACTGAAAATATAACGCCTCTATTTAAAAAAGGAGGCAGACAAAAAGCAGGAAATTATAGACAAGTTAGCCTAACATCTGTGGTTGGGAAAATGTTGGAGACCATTATTAAAGAAGCAGCAGGATATTTGGAAAGCAAAATTTGGGCAGGCAGACTCTGCAGGGATTTAAGAAGGGGAAGTCATGATTGACAAATTTGCTGGAGTTCTTTGAGGATGTAACGAACAGAGTGGATAAAGGGGAACCAGTGGATGTGGTATATTTGGACTTCCAGAAGGCATTTGACAAGGTGCCACATAAAAGATTATTGCACAAGATAAAAGTTCACGGGGTTGGGGGTAATATATTAGCATGGATAGAGGATTGGCTAACTAACAGAGAACAGAGAGTGGGGATAAGTAGTTCATTCTCCGGTTGGCAACCAGTAACTAGTGGGGTGCCGCAGGGATCAGTGCTGGGACCCCAACTATTTACAATCTCTATTAACGACTTGGAAGAAAGGACCGAGTGTAACGTAGCCACGTTTGCTGATGATACAAAGATGGGAGGAAAAGCAATGGCTGAGGAGGACAGAAAAAAATCTGCAAGAAGACATAGACAGGCTAAGTAAGTGGGCAAAAATTTGGCAGATAGAGTATAATGTTGGAAAGTGTGAGGTCATGCACTTTGGCAGAAAAAAAAATCAATGATCAAGTTATTATTTAAATGGAAAAGATTGCAAAGTACCACAATACAGTGGGACCTGGAGGTACTTGTGCATGAAACACAAAAGGTTAGTATGCAGGTACAGCAGGTGATTAGGATGGCCAATGGTATCTTGGTCTTTATTGCAAAGGGGATGGAGTATAAAAGCAGGGAAGTCTTGCTACAGCTATATAAGGTATTGGTAAGGCAACAACTGGAATACTGCGTGCAGTTTTGGTTTCCATATTTACGAAAGGATATACTTGCTTTGGAGGCAGTTCAGAGAAGGTTCACTAGTTTGATTCCGGGGATGAGGGGGTTGACTTATGAGGACAGTTTGAGTAGGTTGAGCCTCTACTCATTGGAGTTCAGAAGAATGAGAAGTGATCTTATCGAAACGTATAAGATTATGAGGGGGCTTGACAAGATAGATGCAGAGAAGCTGTTTTCACTGATGGGGGAGAACTAGAGGGTATGATCTTCGAATAAGGGGCCGCCCATTTAATCCTACATTGACACACGCTCCCAGTAATACATGGTCACTGGGGTACAATGTTCCACACCGGTTAGTGACCCACACTCAGTATATCCTACAGTGACAGATACTCCCAGTAATACATGGTCACTGGAGTACGGTGTTCCACACCGGTTACTGAACCACACTCAGTATATCCTACAGTGACACACACTCCCAGTAATACATGGTCACTGGGGTACAGTGTTCCACACCGGTTAGTGACCCACACTCAGTATATCCTACAGTGACAGACACTCCTGTAATACATGGTCACTGGGGTATGGTGTTCCACACCGGTTAGTGACCCACACTCAGTATATCCTACAGTGACAGACACTCCCAGTAATACATGGTCACTGGGGTATGGTGTTCCACACCAGTTAGAAACAAAGAAAGTAGGTGCAGGAGCAGGCCATTCAGCCCTTCTAGCCTGCACCGCCATTCAATGAGTTCATGGCTGAACAATAACTTCAGTACCCCATTCCTGCTTTCTCGCCATACCCTTTGATCATACCCCTTAAAACAGATGAAGAGAAATTTCTTCTCTCAGAGGGTTGTAATCTGTGGAATTCGATGCCTCAGAGAGCTGTGGAAGCTGGGACATTGAATAAATTCAAGACAGAAATAGATAGTTTCTTAAACGATAAGGGGATAAGACGTTATGGGGAGCGGGCGGGGAAGTGGATCTGAGTCCATGATCAGATCAGCCATGATCGTATTGAATGGCGGAGCAGGCTCGAGGGACCGTATGGCCTACTCCTGTTTCTATTTCTTATGTTCTTATTATGTACCATCACCTGTCTTGACCCTTCCACTGCCTCTGAGTTGTCAGACTGCTTGTGCAACATTCAGTCCTGGGTGAATCTAAATATATTCCAATTAAACATTGTGAAGACTGAAGCTATTGTATTCAGCCCCTGCCACAAACTCCGTTCCTGAGCCATTAATGCTGTCTCCCCCCCTGGCCACTATCTTAGGCTGAACTAGATTGTTCACAACCTTGACATCCTATTTGACTCTGAACAAAACATTCAACCGCATATTCTCTCCATCAAAATGATAGCCTGCTTCCAGCTCTTTAACTTCGCCCATACTGGCCCTGCCTCAGACCATCTGCTGACAGAACCCTGATCCATGCTTTTGTTTTCTCCCAACATAATTATTTCAATGCTCTCCTGGTCTGCCACCCAACTTCCACCCTCCATAAACTTCAGCTCATCAAAAACTCTGCTTTCCATATCCTAACCCATACCAAGTCCCGCTCACCCACCATCCCTGTGCTTGCTGATCGACATTGTCAACCAACACAACAAATTTAAAATTCTGATACTCATTTTCAAATCTCTCCAAGGCCTCAGACAACCCTGTCTTGGTCACCTCTCCCAGCGCCAAGATCCTCTGAAAACTCTACATTCCTCCAATTCTGGCCTCTTATACATCCCCCACACACTTCACCCCAACATTGGCAGCCGTGCCTTCGCCATGTAGGCACTAAGATCTGGAATTCATTCCCTAAACCTCTCCATCTCATGACCTCTATCTCCTTCTTTAAGACCCTCCTTCAAACCCAACTCGTTTTCCAAGCTTTTAGTCATCCCTCCTTATATCTCTTTCTTTGGCTCCATGTCTGTTTTTGCCTGATTACAGTTCTGTTTACCACCTTGGAACATTTCCCGATATAAATGCAAGTTGTTTTTGTTGTGCCAGGGTAAGTAATCATTACAACAGTGACTACATTTCAAAAAAGTACTTCATTGGCTGTAAAGTGCTTTGGGGCATCCCGAAGTCATAAAAGGCACAATCGAAATCCAATTTATTTCTTTCTTATTACCAATAATAAAGAATCTGCTCTGCCATTCAATAATAAGATCGTGGCTGATCTTTGACTTCAACTCCACTTTCCTACACTCTTCCCATATCCTTTAACATCTAAAAAATCATCAATCTCTGTCTTGAATATACTCAACAACTGAGCATCCACAGCCCAATTCCAGAAATTCACAACCCTTTGAAAAAATTCCTAAATGGCTGAACCCTTATTCTGAGACTGTGACCCCCAGTTCTAGACTTTCCAGCCAGGGGAACCATCTTCCCTGAATCTACACTGTCAAGCTCTTTAATAATTTGTATGTTTCAATGAGATCATCTCTCATTCTTCAAAATTCTAGAGAATATAGGCTAAGTCTCCTCAATCTTTCTGAATAGGACAATCCCCGAATCCCAGGAATCAGTCTGGTGAACCTTCATTGCACTCCTGCTAAGGCAAGTATATCCTTCCTTAGGTAAGGAAACCAAGGTGGCGAAATACGGGAGAGTCCCATTTGGGGGCGGTAAACTTCACGAGATGGGACTTCCTGTGTCCAGCGCAGAAGTCCCGCCCCGCAAAATAAATTGGGGTCACCACCTCTGACAGGAAGTGGAGCACAATGTCGGGCGCTCCAATTCCAGTTGAGGACAGCTCGGGGGCGTTACCCGGGTGAAAGTCGGAGCGCTACGCGGTCTCTCCACATAGTGCTGATCTGTTAAAGTGGAGGGCACGCTGCAAGCTCTGCAAGGTTTTCAGGGGCCTACACTCGGTCACCACGGATGTGGGGTGCCATGGCTGTAACCCTGCACTGAAACGGAGTGCCGGGCTGCACAATTGCGGCGCAGACCCTGCAAAAATTGACACATAGGCCGGATCGGTAAGTCAGACGGCAGCACAAAATGGCGCCGTGCACCTCCCCTTTAAATTGAGCCTCAAAAGTGGAGTGCAGCACGGTTTGTGACCCACAAGCCTTGCGCTGACAACGCCTGCGGCAGCCTCACGGGGCGCTGCCCAACTTCTACCGTGGGGAGAAAACAGGTGGTGGAGTTGCAGCGGCTCGGGGTACTACCAGCAGGGTGGATGCTATTGGCTTCGCATCTCTGCTAACTCCCATACAATTTGACCCTGAAATGAGCTTTCAATCACATATCTGCAGCATAACTAAGACCGCCTATTTCCACCCCCGTAACATCGCCCATCTCCGCTCTTGCCTCAGCTCATCCGCTGCTGAAGCCCTCATCCATGCCTTTGTTACCTGTAGACTTGACTATTCCAATGCACTCCTGGCTGGCCTCCCACATTCTATCCAACATAAACTACAGGTGATACAAAACTCAGCAGTCCATGTCCTAACTTGCACTATGTCCCATTCACCTATCACCACTGTGCTCTCTGACCTACATTGGCCACCGGTTAAACAACACCTCGATTTCAAAATTCTCATCCTTATTTTCCAATGCCTCCATGGCCTCGCCCCTCCCTATCCCTAATCTCCTCCAGCCCCACAACCACCCGAGATGTCTGTGCTCCTCTAATTCTGCCTTCTTCAGCATCCCTGATTATAATCGCTCAACCATTGGTGGCCGTGCCTTCTGTTGCCTAGGCCCCAAGCTCTGGAACTCCCTGCCTAAACCTCTCCACTTCTCTATCTCTGTTTCCTCCTGAAAACATACCTTTTTGACCAAGCTTTTGGTCACCGGCACTAAATTTTAATGTGGCTTGGTGTCAAATTTCACTACATTAAAGGCGCTATATAAATACAAGTTGTTGTTGTTGTTTTAATTGGCCGGGTATCTCACATAGAGAGCGGGATAGAGGAGGCAGCGAGCTGGGACCTCGTTACAGAGCTTGTCCACCCCAGAATCGCCTCGGTAGGAGAAATTGCGGCCAAGATTTGAGAAACCGAGAGGCTGCAACACAGTGCCATCTAGTAGCCTGAGCCTGCAACTAAATCATAACAGGCAGCTGCAGTTTACATTGGGATGCTTACATACTGATTCTCATTATAAATGTTAACTTAGGCAGTTTTGATATTAAACATTGACATAAAAACACGACTTAAAAATCATGACACAGGAAGTAAGATTTATTGTCATAAAATGCATGGCTAATGCAAAAATGTTGATAATACACTCGTAGATAACCTATCAAATTGCTGACAGGAAGTCAGGGGGACAGAGTTTCCCCAAAAATCTATTAACTAAATAAAAGTAGTGTTGCTTTGATGGTAATGGGGTTCATCATGTCATGAAGCACATGTGCACAGGGAAGGGATGGGTGGGCAGGCAGGTGGGTTACTGATCATGCGAGTGGGAAGCATCAATGGGAACAAAAATAAGAAAGTTACAAATATGTATATTTAAAAATATAAATTAAAAAGTTGAAAGTGTGAAAAACTAAATAAGTCACTTAGCAGACCAAAACAGCAAGATGGCGGAGAGCAACTTTAGCAAATTAAGAATTGCTCCACAGCGCAACTGTTGGCCAGAGCCTATCACTACTGCAGCCCGGCAACAGTTGTTTGCAGAGGGAAACCCCATTATAATGTTTATAAAGGCAATTTCAAAGTTAAAAGTTAACATAAAAGCATGAGAAAAAAATTGTGACAACCGAAAGTTGTTTAGTTGGATAGAAAGTGCAGTCAAACGTTATTTTTAGTAATTATTCTCATGGTAAAATTCTTACAAACACAACAGAATAAATTCATGTTAATGATGTTTATTACTGGACAAAAGACAAAAATGAATTATTTAGATTTAGTGGCACTTACCTTTTTTACTCTACACTTAGTTACAGTGAAGAGGTTATTAATTGTGGAATCTTCATTCAACTTGGTAACGGGAGCATTTCGTACTTTACTAATCTTTGACAAGGTAGAATTTTCACAGGCTTTTTCTGAATCAATTAACCAAAGTGGTTTATGGATCAATCCATTTTTGACTAAAAAGGACATTTGAGCTAGCACCAATTAACCATCAGAACCACAAATCACATTCTAATCATTCGCCAGTGTACTTCAGTACTTGCCAAAACATTAGAGGATCTGGACGGCAGCAAAAATGAAGATCAATGATTTTCATTTTGTCTATATGGTGGAGGACACTTCAATTTCATTCTTCTCTCTGTCTGTTGTCTGCTTCTTTTCAATGTTTATATATTTCAGGTCAGGCAAAGCATAACGCAAATGATAGAACAATGCTATAATCTGACTACAATCACTGCATTGACTCTGCTCCCTTACTGTCCTGCAAACTCTTACCAGTTGTCAACTACATGTCCTCCAAAAATATTGTTGGCTGCTGCAATATGTTTTGTAAGGTGTGATGTGTGCCAATTTCCAATTTCATAATCAATACATTCCAAGCTGCTAATTATTTTGGTTACTTTGCAAATTAATTATGACGAACTGCAATGGAAGAAAAAAGTAGTGAATTTTCAAATGATATGAATGAACTCCAAGACATTGAATTTATTGATCACTCTATGTGACTGGGCATTTCAGTATGTAGCAACAGTACTGTTACAGCTCTGATTCCTATCGTGGTATCAACCTCAACAATAGTTTGAAAACCTGTTAGCTGCTTGTCTGCTGTAACCTACATTTGCCATTTATCAGTTAGGCTTCAGTGCAAATTTTCTTGATCATTCTGGGCACCACACTTCAGGAAGGATGTAAAGGCCTTAAAAAGGGTGCAGAGGAGGTTTACCAGGACGTTACCAGGGATGAGGAACTTTTTTTTTTAAATTTGTTCACTAAATGTGGGCATCAGTTATGAGGAGAGGTTGGAAAAGTTAGGACTGTTCTCCTTGGAATAGAGAAGGCTAAGAGGTGACCTAATAGTGGTTTTCAAGATAATGAGAGGTTTTGA
Source organism: Pristiophorus japonicus (assembly GCF_044704955.1). Lineage (NCBI taxonomy): Eukaryota > Metazoa > Chordata > Chondrichthyes > Pristiophoridae > Pristiophorus > Pristiophorus japonicus. The sequence goes on along the minus strand of NC_091979.1, from coordinate 170,761,964 downwards.
TAGAGTAGAGAGAGAAAAATTATTCCCTCTGGTAAGTGGGTCAATAATTAGAGATCATAGATTTAAAATAATTGGCAAAAGATCTAGAGGGGAGATGAGGAGAATTTTTTCCCTGAGAGTTGTTGGGATCTGGAATTCTCTACTTGAAAAGGTGGTGGAAGCTGATTCCATAAATAATTTTCTGAGGGAGTTGGACAGGTCCTTGAGGATGAGGAACTTACCGGGTTTTGGACAAAAAACTGGGATGTGGGACTAAGCACAACTGCTCTTTCAAAGAGCCAGCACAGGCACGACAGGCTGAATGGCCTCCTTCTGTGCTGTAAGTTTCTATGATTCTAAGATTCTAGGGGGGAGAAATTGGTTTGCGCCTCAGTTGGGGTGGTATCCCGGGTGGAGCGGTAAATTTTGCATGGAAAATGGTTTGCATCTACCGCCGCAAAATTCGTCAGCTGGACCCGGAGTTTGGAACAGGGCATTAAGGGAGGCACACGCCTCTTTTAGGGTGCTAGGCCGGCTGACCAAGGGAATATCCCGAGCTAAACAGCCAGCCTCGGAGTGCCATAACAGAGGTCTGGAGCGGGAGGGGTGGGGAGGGGGGGAAGGGGGGAACTGAAAAAAACAGCAAAAACATTCCCAATACATAGTTCACATCACCACAACATAAATCGCAAAAAGCATTTTTTTAAATACAATCCCACTTACCTGAGGTCGGCATTACTTACCTCACTGTCACAGGCATTCCCTCAGGGCTTGCTATGGAGCACCAAGGGTGGGGTGGCAGCCAAAAATCCAGCCACAAACAGGGGCGTTGCACACCGGCTCGCCACTTCCCCGCAGTAATGCTCCATGCCCCATCAATACCGGCACCGAGTGTCGCGGCGGAGCGCTGGAAGCTGACCGACCGGGCACAAGTGCATTCCGCCACCATTGCCGCTAAGAGGGGCGGCAGAAGACTGAAAATCCAGCCCATGGTGCCTATCCAATGACCTTCTCCAATATTATCAGTGTCATTTAAGGGAAAATGTAGGTTTTGCAAATGCACACTTGAATTCTGTCTCGATTAGCTGTTCTTTCATTGTTCTGTATTAGAATAATGTAAAACATATCTATATTCTTTCATTAGATTCTCTTAGAGCTTTCTGACAACTATTCGGAAAAAAATGTATTGCCTCCCCAACACCATTATTAGAAATAGCATTTCCCAATAAGATTGCCTCTATCTAAGATGTTAGGAAGACAACGGAGGTTCTATGCAAGAATGGCAACAAATCACAGTGCACACAAGATGTTACACTCCAGCACAAATCTAGGCTGATTATTTAGTACAGTACTGAGTGAGTGTTCCATTGCCAGAGGTGCCATCTTTCACACCAGATACTATGCCAAAGACCTGACTCCTTGAACAGTTGGATGTAAAATATCCCAGGGCACTTTTACAAAGAAGAGGAGGCAGTTCTCCTGGTTACATCTCATTTATATTTGCTGGTATAATTAATTTGCTGGCCTCAAGCCTGCCTCCCCCTCCTTGCAGTTGGTATCATGGCTGTCGGTAGGGATCAGGAGGGGGAAGGCTCTGGCCATGATCGGATGAAGGGGGCAAGGATTTGTCAAAGTTCAGGAGGGGCTGGCAAGATGGTCCATGATTCCTCGTGAGGCCCAGAGGAGCACTCCTGTCCCACACGGAAATCTAAAACAAAACCTTTTTCTAAAAATAATTGCATTGTCACTGCCTGGTTGGTAATCTGGTGGTCAGTGTTCTCGCTCAGGCCAACATCTTCAGCATCGAAGCATTGACCACAATCGATCAGCTCCGTTGGGTGGGCCACATCGTCCACATACCTGACACGTGAGTCCCAAAGCAAGCGCTCTATGTGAAACCTTGACACAGCAAGCAAGCCCCAGGTGGGCAGATGAAACTCTTCAAGGACACCCTCAAAGCCTCCTTGATAAAGTACAACATCCTCACCGACACCTGGGAAGTCCTGGCCCAAAGTGGAGGAAGAACATCCAGGGGGGGCGCTGAGCACCTCGAGTCCCATTGCCAAGAACAAGCAGAAAACAAGCGTAGATAGCAGAAGGAGCATGCGTCAACCCAGGCTCCCCACCCACCCTTTCTTTCAACCACTGTCTGCCCCACCTGTGACAGAGACTGTAGGTCCAGCATTGGGCTCTTCAGTCACCTGAGAACTCATTTTTAGAGTGGAAGCAAGTCATCCTCGACTCTGAGGGACTGCCTATGATGATGAATCTGGTGGGATGGATCACCCACACTTTCTGGCTGTGTTTGCTGATACCACTGTGGTACAAGTAAAGGTCAAGTTCTGAAGAGTCCAATGCCGGACCGCTAGGAAGTGAGAAGTCAATACTCATCCAACACCTTGCCTGGAATGTGTAATTTGGTCCGGTGTGCTTCCAGTTCATTCAAGTTCTCCACAATGTGGAATTTGATTCTGTCATTGTCAGACATTCTACAGAGTTCAGAGTTCAGAACTGATGAAAGATCATTTCTCTCTCCACAGATGCTGCCTGACCTGTTGAGTATTTCCAGCATGTTCAGTTTTTATTTCAGATTTCCAGCATCCTAATTATTTTGCTTTAATATTTCTTGGTAATTTTATGCTTCCATCTACACTGCTTAAAATGTCATCTATCTTTGTGTCATTAGCAAACTTAGATATGTGGCTCTCTGTCGCATCATCTAAGTCGTTAATAAATACTGTGAATAGCTGAGGCCCCAACACAGATCCCTTTGGAACGCCACTAGTCACATCCTGCCAATTTGAGTACCTACCCATTATCCCTACTCTCAGTCTCCTGCCGCTTAGCTAATTTTCTACCCAAATCAATAATTTGCCATCAGTTCCACGAGTTTCAATTTTAGCTAACAGTTTTTTATAAGGGATTTTATCAAATGTCTTCTGGAAGTCCACATGAATAACATCCATAGACATTCCCCTGTCCACTACTTTAATCACCTCTTCAAAAAATTCGATCAGATTCATCAGGCATGACCTACCTTTCACAAATCTATGCTGGCTCTCTCTGATCAGCTGAAAATTTTGAAAGTGTTCAGTCACTATTCTTAATTATAGACTCTAGTAATTTCCCGACAACAGACGTTAGGCCAACTGGTCTATAATTTAATGGTTTCCCATTCTCACCTTTCTTAAATAGCAGAGTGACTTGTGCAATCTAAAGGAAAGGTCCCTGAATCGTGAAAACGTTGAAAGATCATAGTTAGGACATCAGTAATATTCTCACCTTCTTCCTTTAAAACCCTAGGATGAAACCATCTGGTCCTGGGAAATTATCACTCTTTAGTGCCATTATTTTCTTTATTACTATTAATTTGATTACATCTATTTTGGAGAGTCCCGGCCGTCCCTGATTCAATATTAGTTTCCTCGGGATGTCCGGCATACTATCCTCTTCCTCTACTGTAAATATAGACGCAAAGTAATTATTTAACATGTCCGGAATTTCCTTATTTTCACTGATAGAATCACCATTATCAGTTTTTAAGGTGCCCACATTGCTCTTAATCATCCTCTTTTTCCTAATGTAATTGTACATTTTTTTTGTGTTGATTTTGATACCCTTGCAATTTTCATTTCATATTCACTTTTTGTAGCTCTTACTATCTGTTTTGTCACCTTTTGCAGTTCTTTGTATCTCTCCCATTCACCAGGAACTGTGCTATTTTTTGCATTCTTGTATGCTTTTACTTTTAGTTTTATGTTGTCCCTTACCGCTTTAGTCATCCATTGCATTTTTATTGACAAATAGAGTTCTTGCCCCTTCTGGTTCTGGTTCTGTATCACGATAAATTATTTTTTGAACATCTCCCACTGATCGTCTGTCGTTTTACCCATTAACAGATTTGCCCAGTTTACTGTGAATAGTCTCTGTCTCATCCCGTTGAAGTCGGCCTTACCTAAATCTAGAATCTTAGTAGCTGTTTTGTGGTTCTCCCTTTCTAGCACAACATTGAACTTGATCATTTTGTGATCGCTATTAGATAAATATTCATGCACCATTAGGCTGTTAACTAAATCTGGCTCATTACTTATTATTAAATCTAATATAGCGTGCCCTCTTGTTGGTTTTAGGATATATTGTTGCAGAAAACTGTCCTGAACACACTCAAAAAATATATTTAAGCCAAAGTGAGCCTGCTAAGTTTTAATCACCGACTTCAAGTAAAACATTTACATATGCTACCTGAGCTCCTGTGGAATTGCTCAAATATTTAAAAAGGAGTGTTACATCTTACACTAAAGACAACAACAACAACTTGTATTTATATAGCGCCTTTAACGTAGTGAAACATCTCAAGGCAATCACAGGAGTATCATCAGATTTTTAAAAATTTGACACTGAGCCGTTTAAGTAGAAATTAGGGCAGGTGACCAAAACCTTGGTCAAAGAGATAGGTTTTCAGGAGCGTCTTGAAGGAGAAAAGAGAGGCAGAGCAGTTTAGGCAGGGCGTTCCAGAGCTTGGGGCCTAAGGCAACAGAAGGCCCGGCCACCAATGATAGAACGATTATAATCAGCGATGCTCAAAAGACATCAGCAAAGATTTTTTGACCAATGCTATTTTAACACAGATGCTAATCCATTATTTTAAAAAGGTTAAAAAGGTTAAAATATCGTTATAATATAATCGATTTAATCATCTAGGCAATCAATTGCCTGAGGTCCTTTCCAGTGTAAGGGCATAAAAAGAGCTTTTTACCACAAGAGAGTGAACTATAACAGAGCAGTTGCTATACCAAGACAGGAAGGTGGCAGCTCCCTAATCGGGAGAACACATCAGCCATCCCATTTACACCCAAAGAAGCTTGAGGCAATTTTCACGTGGCATGCAAATAAAAGCAGATACCCCGTTCAAACAGATAGGAGGCTGTTTAAATACACTACTGGGAGTGTTACACCAGTGTTACATCCTCGTGGCATATTTTAGTTACAAATGAGCATAGTGTGTTCCACCCAATTGTACCTTAAAGAACCCTGTTAAAGACCGCTCACGATACGGCCCATCAAACTTGGAGTTTTTATTGGTGGGCCTAGGAGGCTGGCATCCCATTCGAGGTCCCCCGGAATCACCTCTTGACATGTCAGCTACCTTAGTGTGAGAGCTGATAGATTTCTCGCCTCCTGAGAGCAGGTGAGCTGCAGCAGAGTGCCCAAATGAGGGACGAACCTCACACCAGCATGACCTGGCAGGCAGAGCTGCCACTCCGATGACTTTGTGTATATTTTGGGACCTATTTTAAAATCTCCGCCACACATGGTGATGCATGTGATATTTTAATCGCAAGTATACAAAGCAAGAATGCTATGTTACAATTCTTGGGTCCCATTATTGTTTAACAACATATTGGGCAGTAAAAGGACCATTCCAGATCATAGGCTGCTTAAGGAAATGACTGGTGACATTGAATATCTACAACAACAACAACTTGCTTTTATAGAGTACCTTTAATATAGTAAAACATCCCAAGGCGCTTTACAGGAGCGTTATCAAAAAAAATGACACCGAGCCACATAAGGATATATTAGGACAGGTGACAAAAAGCTTGGTCGAAGAAATAGGTATTAAGGAGTTTCTTCAAAGAGGAGAAAGGTAGAGAGGTGGAGAGGTTTAGGGAGGGAATTCCAGAGCTTAGGGCTCAGGTGGCTTATGACACGGCCGCCAATGATAGAGCGATTAAAATCGGGGATGGGCAAGAGACCAGAAGCTCAGAGGGCTGTAGGATGGAGGAAGGTACAGAGATAGGAAGGGGCAAGGCCTTAGAGGGATTTGAAAACAAGGATGAGAATTTCAATATTGAGGTGTAGTCAGACCAGGAGCCAATGTAGGTCAGCGAGCATAGGGATTGTTATATACCGAACAAAGTGGTGTAACTGAGAACTGTAGACGTGAGTAAGTGTGACCTTAGCTCCTTTATTCTAACTCCAGAGTGCTGGTACAGCATGGGAATGCTGGGATCCCTTGGGACTCCAACAGGTACGCCCTCCAGTGGCGGTATAATACTGGTTACATAGGGTTGCATACATAACATCATTCCCTCCCAAAGTCAATAGTACACTTATTTACAGGGTGAGACGATCTGGGGCCTTTTGCTCCCTAGTTGATCGTCTCGGTACAAATGCAGGTGTAGGTGAGTTGTTTTGCTCTTCGCTGGGCTGCTGGGGATGGTGAGTTCAGCTTCGTGGTCAACCATGATGTTGGTTGCCACTTGTGTGTGTGTGGGAGGGTCGAAGTTGGTGGTGTCCTCTTCGGTTTGCTCGTGGCTGTCTGTGAATCGCAGTTTGGTTTGGTCCAAATGCTTTCTGCAAGTTAGTCCATTTGCGACTTTGATCTGAAAAACACTACTCCCTTCTTTGGCTGTGACAGTGCCAGCAAGCCATTTGGGAGAATGTCCATAGTTGAGTACAAATACAGGGTCATTGACTTCAACATCACGTGACAAATTTGCGCGATCGTGGTACATGCTTTGTTGATGCAGTCTATCCTCGACGTGATCATGGAGCTCAGGGTGGACAAGAGAGAGCCTTGTTTTGAGCGCTCTTTTCATGAGCAGCTCGGCTGGGGGAATCCCGGCGAGTGAATGGGGTCTTGTGCGGTAGCTGAGCAGGACTCGGGACAGGCAGGTCTGCAGAAATCCTTCCGACACGCGTTTCAAGCTTTGCCCGTTCTGCCTGGCCATTGGATGCAGGTTTGAATGGGGCAGATGTGACGTGCTTGATCCCATTGCGGGTCATGAATTCCTTGAATTCAGCACTGGTGGAGCACGGCCCATTGTCACTGACAAGGACATCAGGCAGGCCATGCGTGGCAAACATAGCTCGTAGGCTTTCTATGGTGGCAGTTGACGTGCTTCCAGACATTATTGTACACTCAATCCATTTTGAATAAGCATCCACAACAACCAAAAGCATTTTGCCTAGAAACGGGCCAGCAAAGTCAACGTGGATCCTAGACCACGGTTTGGAGGGCCATGACCACAAACTTAGTGGTACCTCCCTGGGTGCGTTGCTCAGTTGAGAGCAAGTGTTGCATTGGCGCACACAAGACTCCAAATCTGAGTCAATGTCGGTCCACCACACATGGGATCTGGCTATAGCCTTCATCATTACTATGCCTGGGTGGGTACTGTGTAGGTCGCATATGAACGTTTCCCTGCCTTTCCTTGGCAAGACCACGTGATTACCCCATAAAAGACAGTCCGCCTGTATGGACATTTCATCTTTACGCCGCTGGAACGGTTTGATCTCTTCATGCATCTCCGCTGGGACGCTGGACCAGCTCCCATGGAGGACGCAGTTTTTTACAAGGGACAGTAGGGGATCCTGGCTGGTCCAGGTCCTGATTTGGCGGGCCGTAACGGGTGACTTTTCATTTTCAAATGCATCCATCACCAAGAGCAAGTCTGTAGGCTGTGCCATTTCCACCCCGGTGGTGGGCAATGGTAGCCGACTGAGAGCATCAGCGCAGTTCTATGTGCCTGGTCTGTGGTGGATTACATAGTTATATGCAGACAGCATGAGTGTCCATCTTTGGATGCGAGCAGAGGCATTGGTATTAATCCCTTTTCTCTCTGAGAAAAGCGATATGAGCAGCTTATTGTCAGTTTCTAACTCAAACTTAAGACCAAACAGATACTGGTGCATTTTTATTACCCCGCAAACTCATGCCAGAGCTTCTTTTTCAATCATGCTGTAGGCCCTTTCGGCCTTGAACAAACTCCTGGACGCATAGGCGACCGGTTGTAATATTCCCGATTCGTTTGCTTGTTGTAACATGCACTCGACCCCATACGAAGACGCATTGCAAGCTAGCACTAAGCGTTTACATGGGTTATACAGAACAAGCAGTTTGTTGGAACAAAACAGATTTTTGGCTTTCTCAAAAGCAGCCTCTTGTGATTTCCTCCATACCCAGTCATCTCCCTTGTGTAGCAACACGTGTAGGGGTTTGAGCAAAGTGCTTAACCTGGGTAAGAAATTACCAAAATAATTGAGGAGTCCCAGGAACGACCGCAGCTCCGTCACATTCTGTGGTCTCGGCGCATTCTTGATGGCTTCGGTCTTGGCGTCGGTGGGTCTGATGCCGTCTGCAGTGATTCTTCTCCCTAAGAACTTGACCTTTGGCACGAGAAAAACACACCGAGAGTTTCAACCTGAGTCCCACACGATCTAGCCGACTTAGAACCTCTTCCAGGTTCTTCAAGTATTCGATGGTGTCCTGACCTGTGATCAATATGTCATCCTGGAAAACCAATGTGCGCGGAACTGATTTTAGCAGGTTCTCCATGTTCCTTTGAAAAATAGCCACGGCTGATCGAATCCTAAAGGGGCATCTATTGTAGATGAACAGACCTTTGTGCGTGTTGATCCAGGTGAGGCCTTTTGAAGATTTTGCCAGCTCCTGCGTCATGTAGGCCGAGGTCAGGTCCAACTTGGTGAACGTATTTTCTCCTGCCAGGGTCGCAAATAGGTCATCTGCCTTGGGTAGCGGGTACTGGTCCTGCAGCGAAAAACGTTTAATCGTTACTTTATAGTCCCCACAAATTCTGACCGTGCCATCGCCCTTGAGAACCGAAACAATCGGACTGGCCCACTCGTTGAACTCCACCGGTGCAATGATGCCTTCTCGCTGCAGCCTGTCCAACTCGATCTCCACTTTCTCTCGCATCATAGAAACATAGAAACATAGAAAATAGGTGCAGGAGTAGGCCATTCGGCCCTTCGAGCCTGCACCGCCATTCAATGAGTTCATGGTTGAACATGCAACCTCAGTACCCCATTCCTGCTTTCTCACCATGCCCCTTGATCCCCCTAGTAGTAAGGACTACATCCAACTCCTTTTTGAATATATTTAGTGAATTGGCCTCAACAACTTTCTGTGGCAGAGAATTCCACAGGTTCACCACTCTCTGGGTGAAGAAGTTTCTCCTCATCTCGGTCCTAAATAGCTTACCCCTTATCCTTAGACTGTAACCCCTGGTTCTGGACTTCCCCAACATTGGGAACATTCTTCCTGCATCTAACCTGTCTAAACCCATCAGAATTTTAAACGTTTCTATGAGATCCCCTCTCATTCTTCTGAACTCCAGTGAATACAAGCCCAATTGATCCAGTCTTTCTTGATATGTCAGTCCCGCCATCCCGGGAATCAGTCTGGTGAACCTTCACTGCACTCCCTCAATAGCAAGAATGTCCTTCCTCAAGTTAGGAGACCAAAGCTATACACAATACTCCTCACTAAGGCCCTGTACAACTGTAGTAACACTTCCCTGCCCCTGTACTCAAATCCCCTCGCTATGAAGGCCAACATGTCATTTGCTTTCTTGACCGCCTGCTGTACCTGCATGCCAACCTTCAATGACTGATGTACCATGACAACCAGGTCTCGTTGCACCTCCCCTTTTCCTAATCTGTCACCATTCAGATAATAGTCTGTCTCTCTGTTTTTACCACCAAAGTGGATAACCTCATATTTATCCACATTATACTTCATCTGCCATGCATTTGCCCACTCACCTAACCTATCCAAGTCACTCTGTAGCCTCATAGCATCCTTCTCGCAGCTCACACTGCCACCCAACCACGCTGCAGAGGAAGATCGATCCTTGGCGGATCAAACTGAACTAGAGACTCGAACCGAGGAGGCAGAAGTGTACGGGGTACACACCTTCAGCACGAAATATATGGCACCGCCCGTGCCTTGTGGTGGATGGGTCATGTAGCAGGAACCAAGTGGATCTGCATCTTCGCCCCAGAGAAACTTTAGATGCCTGGCTCAAACAATGAAGGAAACTTGCTCAAAACCTGGGCACATGAGGCGTCGTTGACGGACCAGGGTGCTCGGATGTCAACCAAGTTCCAGCGGATTTTCCCCAGCCAGCTTCTGCCGAACAGTGTGGGGTCATCTGCTGGTACAATCCATAGTGGGAGTTTGTGCACTGCTCCATCATAGGAGACTTTTACTGCTGCACTGCCAATTACAGGGATCAGCTCTTTAGTGTAAGTTCTCAGCTTGGTATGAATGGGGCTAAGCTTGGGCCTGTGTGCCTTTTTGCACCACAGCCTGTCGAAGGCCTTTTTGCTCATGATGGACTGACGCGTACCCGTGTCCAGTTCCATGAATACTGGAATTCCGTCCAGTTCCATATTTAGCATGATCGGTGGACATTTCGTGGTGAAGGCGTGTACCTCGTACACTTCTGCCTCCTCGGTTCGAGTCTCTAGTTCAGTTTGATCCGTGATGGATTGATCTTCCTCTGCAGCGTGGTGGTTTGCAGGCTTTGCAGCTTGTCTGCACATTCACTGAAAGTATCCCATTGTTCCACAGCCTTTGCACGCATAGTGTTTGAAGCGGCATTGATGGGTTCGATGATCACCTCCGCAGCGCCAACAAGGTGTTAACTGCCTCGCATTAACAATTGATAGTGGACTCTGGGTCATCTGAGGTCGTGCAGCTGCAGGCGTGTAGGTTCTGCCATATGCATTCCTGCCTGAAAACGACGTTACTTTGTGTACAGTACTTGCCGAAACTTCTTTATGCTGCGAGATTTGTTTGGTGTTATCGCTGGTGGACATAAATGCCTGGGCTATCGTTATAGCTTTGCTCAGGTTTGGTGTTTCAACAGTTAATAGTTTGTGAAGGATAACCTCATGGACAATGCCAAGCACAAAAAAGTCTCTTTGCATTTGCTCCAGGAAGCCATCGAATTTGCAATGTCGCAATGGCCTTAGTTCGGTGACGTAGCTCGCCACTTCCTGGCCTTCAGACCATTGTCATGTGTAAAATCGATACCTTGCCATCAGAACGCTTTCCTTCGGATTTAGGTGCTCCTGGACCAGCGTACACAGTTCTTCATACGATTTGATTGTTGGTTTCACCGGAGCAAGAAGATTCTTCATGAGGCCATAGGTTGTTGCCCCGCAGACGGTGAGAAGGATCATTTGGCAGCGTTCTCATCCCCTTCCAGCTCATTGGCCATGAAGTATTGGTCGAGTCGCTCCATGAAGGTCTCCCAATCGTCCCCTTCTGAGAATTTATCCAGAATACCAACAGTTCTCTGCATTTTCGTTTGATGGTTTGTTATCTCGTCGCCAGTTGTTATATTCCTAACAAAGTGGTGTAACTGAGTACTGTAGACTTGAGTAAGTGTGACCTCAGTTCCTTTATTCTAACTCCAGATTGTTGGTACAGCATGGAAGGACTACTTATATACAGTGCTCCCAAGGGATGCTGGGATCCCTTGGGACTCCAAAAGGTATGCCCTCTGGTGATGGTATAATATTGGTTACATTGGGTTGCATACATAACAAGGATGATGGGTGAACAGGACTCAGTACAAGTTAGGATACGGGCAGTAGAATTTTGGATGAGCGCTATTTTATGGAGGAGGAAAGGTGGGAGACCAGCCAGGAGAGTATTGAAATCATCAAGTCTATAGGTAACAATGGCATGGATGACGGATTTAGAAGCAGATGAGCTGAGCTATGTGCGGAGATGGATGATATTATGGAGATGGAAGTAGGCAGTCTTGGTGATGGAGGGATTGCGAACAACCTGGTTCATCCTCTGATTGTGGACAGGGAGAACGATGGAGTCGGTGGCTAAGGAACAAAGTTTGTGATGGCGACCGAACTCAATGGTTTTGGTTTTCCCAATATTTAATTGGAGAAAATGTAATTTCATCCAATACTGGATTTTGGATAAACAGCATGACAAATCAGAGGCAATGGATGGGTCGGTAGAGAGATGGTAATGAGGTAGAGCTGGGTGTCGACAGTATGTGGAACCTAACGTTATGTTTTCGGATGATTTCACCGAGGGATAGCATTGTATATGAAAAGTAAGAGGGGTTCAAGGATAGATCTTTGGGGGATTCCAGAGGTAATGGTGTGGGAGCAAGAAGAGAAACCATTGCAGATGATTCCCTGCCTACGACTGAATAGGTAAGAATGGAACTAGGCAAAAAAACTGAAAATTTTCACACTAAGCCGGGAAGATGTGAAATCCCCTATGTGTTTCCCAGAAAGCTTGGAAGCAACAAAAGGGCTTCTGAGGCCTAGAAGTTTGTGGCCACCACAACAGTTGCTGGTGTCACCACGGCCTTGGGTTAATGGCCACTGAAAATGGTCAAAGCGGCAGAAAAGAAAATTTGCGCTGGGCTAAAAGCTAACTCAACGTGTTATGCCTGGTGGCATTAGTGCCGGCATCAGTAGTGAAGTTGGCATCCAGAAGCGGCGTTCCATCTTCCAGCAGCATCTGGAAGCAAGGCAATAGAGTTCGCAAGGTATTGTGGGACATTAAATGGGAAATGTCTTCTGACCTGAAAAAAATAAAAATGAAGTAAATAAAATGCAATTTTCAGCCCTTACTGCCTTTTTAAAAAAAAATTAACTTTAAAAAGTTTCAAATAGGAGGGTTCAGCTCTTAAAGCTGAATTCCCTTCCGCACCTCAAAAGATGGGAAAAGTGCTTCATCACTAACACAAATGGCTCAATAAGCCAGAAAAGGGGCACCCAGGGTCTTGCATGCAGCACTCCAGCTTTGTGCAGGGGGTCAACACTGCAAGAGAGGTCCTCTACCCACAGGGGCATGATGTAGGACCACTCATCAGGGTCGGCACTGCAGTGTTGCCCCCATCACATTGGCTCTAGTGCTAAAGAAGCTTCATGACCTCAGACCACTGGTCAAGATCAGTGAATGCATCTTCAAAAGCTGTTTCCTACCAACTGAATCACTACCGTCACACACTTCTCAATGCACGACTCCCCACCCCCCTACTACCCCCCTCCCCACTCCCCCCAATAACTCACCTACCAGCAGTCTGTACCAATCATCAGGCACACCTCCCATTCCTAGTTTCACCTCACCCCCTTGGAGGAGATGGTGCTGGCCATTCCTGGCAGTGGCATGGCTGAGCCCTTGGCCAGCAGTGGGCAGATGGATACAAGGTGCTGCTATCCTCATACTTTATCCTCCTTCTGGCATGCACCTCTTGCTTTCCCGTCCTCCCCTCACCACAACTCTACCTTTGTGCCTTCATCATATAACACACCCAAGAAAGGCAGCCTGCCCAGCCAATGGTTGACTAAGGAGAGGGAGAGGAGAGTGAAGAAGAATAATAAGAAGAAACAGTCACTCGATTTGACACTCACAGCCAGCAACTCCTTAATTTTAACTAGAAAGGCCATCTGCAGTGTCCCCCACTGAAAGCCATCCACCAGCTATGCTGTAGCCACTGGAGTAGTACTGAATGACATCAGTAGGATAGGCAAAAGCACACAGAAGACAGTCACGAAGTGAATGCATAAGGATGATGAGTTGATTTCTTGATGTCATATCGGAAGGATAGATGTATAAAGTTGGATTGGAAAGTTTGCTTTCTGGTGGCTTTTATTTCAGCATTGTGGCCAAGAGGATGCTGTGATGGTCAGTAATAGAGGGTCGGTAATGTGTGAGACAAATGGTGAAAGGGGAATTGGGATTGTGGTCACTGGGACTGCCGGCGGATAATTCCATCCCAGATTTCCCAGCCAGAAAGCAACGGTCTGAGTTGCATCCTCCCTTCTGCTTCTTCCTCCTCTATTTCCTCCTCTTCTACTTCTGCTTTCTCCTCTTTTGTTTCTTCCACTTCTGTGGATCTTCCTTTTCATCTGCAAGGGGATGCTGGAAATCTGAAATGACAACATAAAATGCTGGAAATACACAGGAGGTCAGGCAGCATTCCAACCTGAGACCTGAACTCTGTTTCTCTCTCCACGGATGCTGCCTGACATGCTGAGTATTTTCTGCCTCTCAGAGGCCTTCCTTTACCATCCGAGGCCTTGCCAACATCCAGCAGCATGCCCTGCACACTTAAGAAGCTTTTAACATATATTGTACCAAGGCACTACTTAAATAATTGTTTTTAAAACAGTCTAAAAGCTTAAATGAAAACTTACCTGAAAGAAGTGCTGACAGTGCCTCTGTCAGTTTACTGAATGAAGTATTTTCATGGCGAGCTTAGGACCCAGTGCTGAACTCAGCGCTAAGGTCCATATTTGCCGAGGTGACGTTAAGTCAGCGTAGTGTCGCTGATCCCTAATTTAAATCTGCAGGGCGATGCATCTTACCAGCAGCACCACCGAGCCTCAGAAAATGGATGACGCCTCGGGAGCTGCCCGCAGCTAGTGAAAGAGCAGCAGCCGCCATCTTTTCGCTATTTGTTCACGTAACAGATGTCGTAAAGCCCTCGAACGTTTGGCCCTGAGTCCTTCAGCTCATTTCAAATGTAGCTTTAATTGGGTGGAGCATGTTTTGATCTACATTCTGTGAGTCAGATAGGCTCTTGCTGAATCATCGGTGTCTGACTGGGAAAATTCTCCATGCCAACCCAGGAAAACACGAGTTGCATACGTTCCTTTCCCAAAAGGTAATAGGCATGAAAGAGCTACTTGGAATTGGCGAGGCAAGTCTGTCTGAAAGGTACTTGTCCAAATAGTCTTGGCACCAAGTAACTGTGACTCACTGGAAGCAAGCAAGGTGAAATACATGTGGGAAAGAAAGAAAAAAGAAAGAAAGAAAGAGCTATAGGTCAATGGAGCATTGCTCTGGGATTTCTGGGAGTTTGTAAGACTCCCTGTTTGAATGCATTCAGTCTGGTCTCCACCCTACTCACAGCACTAAGAAAGCCCCGACAAAAGCCACAAAGTATATCCTCCGTGGTCAGGACCATTGTATGTTATACACCAATGCTCCTGTTTAGCTGCATGGCAGCTCAGCTTCTGTGCTTGCCGGTTTCTCAATGGAAAAACTGCACATGCGCGGAAGTTTGAATGAGCCACGCAGCCCCTGAAAGGGGCTGCACACCCCCCAAAAAATTAGAGGGAACTTTGTAATCCACCCTTGTCTTCCTTTGCAGTTTTTTGATATGGTCAACCATGCCATTCTGCTCCATTTCCTCTCATCAGTTGTTCACTACCTTGGGACTTCTCTCTCATTGTTCCACTATTACTTGTTCGATCGCAGCCAGCGCCTCTCTGACGCTTGCATAATAATAAGAACATAAGAACATAAGAAATAGGAGCAGGAGTAGGCCATATGGCTCCTCGAGCCTGCTCTGCCATTCAATAAGATCATGGCTGATCTGGTCATGGATTCAGCTCCACTTCCCTGCTCCCTCCCCATAACCTCTTATCCCCTTATCGTTTAAGAAACTGTCTATTTCTGTCTTAAATTTATTTATTGTCCCAGGTGCCACAGCTCTCTGAGGCAGCGAATTCCACGATTCACAACCCTCTGAGAGAAGAAATTTCTCCTCATCTCAGTTCTAAATGGGCGGCTCCTTATTCTAAGATTATGCTCTCTAGTTCTAGTCTCCCTCATCAGTAGAAACATCCTCTCTGCATTCACCTTATCAAGCCCCCTCATAATCTTATACGTTTCGATAAGATCACCTCTCATTCTTCTGAACTCCAATGAGTAGAGGCCCAACCTACTCAACCTTTCCTCATAAGTCAACCCCCTCATCTCTGGAATCAACCTAGTGAACCTTCTCTGAACTGCCTCCAAAGTAAGCACATCCCTTTGTAAATATGGAAACCAAAACTGCATGTAATAGTCCAGGTGTGGCCTCACCAATACCCTGTACAGCTGTAACAAGACTTGCCTGCTTTTATACTCCATCCCCTTTGCAATAAAGGCCAAGATTCCATTGGCCTTCCTGATCACTTGCTGTACCTGCACAATATCCTTTTGTGTTTCATGCACAAGTTCTCCCAGGTCTCACTGTACTGCAGCACTTTGCAATCTTTCTTCATTTAAATAATAACTTGCTCTTTGACTTTTTCTGCCAAAGTGTATGACCTCACACTTTTCAACATTGTACTCGATCTGCCAAATTTTTTGCCCACTCATTTAGCCTGTCAATGTCCTTTTGCAGACTTTTTGTCTCGTCCTCACACATTGCTTTTCCTCCCATCTTTCTATCGTCAGCAAATTTGGCTACGTTACACTCAGTCCCTTCTTCCAAGTCATTAATAAAGATTGTAAATAGTTGGGGTGCCAGCCCTGATCCCTGCGCACCACACTCGTAACTGTTCACCAATCTTCGGAGCCCGCACCCCCGCCCCTCCGCCCCCGAAGGATTTAGGCTTAGCCCCATCCTCTCCCTGACTTACGTGCTGCTTCTCAATAACATCACCTGCAGGTGTGGCGTTACCATCCAAATGTTTGCTGGTGTTTTTCAACTCTAATTCTCCAGCATCTAACTCGACCCCATGATCACCTGTCAGACTACCTGACGAACATCAAGTCACGGATGAGTCATAATTACCATCAACTGAATTTAGAGAGGACCAAAGCTATTTTTTGGCCTACAGTGCAAATTAAGTTCCATTGCCACTAACTCCCTCCCGCTATCAATCACTCAGGGTAAATGAGACTGTGCAAAGCCTTGGTGTCTTGTTTGACCCAGAGGTGAACTTCAAATCCCAAGCCTTATCCATTACCAAGACCACTTACTTCCATGTTTTTATCACCATTCGACTTGATTTCTCTAATATCATGCTTGCTCATCCCTCATTCTCCACTTTCCATAACATTCAACAGGACTCGAATTAGCAACTTGTATAGAAACATAGAAATTTACAGCGCAGAAGGAGGCCATTCCAGCCCATTGTGTCCACACTGACTGACAAAGGGCCGCACGGCCCTTGGTCAGCCACCCTAAATGTTACATATAAACCTATGAATAATGACGGAAAGGCAAAGAGCACCCAGCCCAACCAGTCCGCTTCACCACAACTGCAACACCCCTTATACTGAAACATTCTACACTCCACCTCAAACAGAGCCATGTGATCTCCTGGGAGAGGCAAAAACCAGATAAAAACCCAGGTCAATTTAGGGAGAAAAAATCTGGGAAAATTCCTCTCCGACCGATCCAGATGATCGAAACTAGTCCAGGAGATCACCCTGGCCGTATTCTATTCCCTGCAGTACATACCATTATGTCTGCTCCATCCAACAAAAGGTCATCCAGTCTAATCCCAATTACCAGCTCTAGGTCTGTAACCCTGCAGGTTACTGCACTTTAAGTGCCCATCCAACCATCTCTTAAAAGTGGTGAGGGTTTCTGCATCCACCACTCTTCCAGGCAACAAGTTCCAAATCCCCACAACCCTCTGCGTAAAGAAGCCCCCCCTCAAATCCCCTCTAAACCATTCACCAACCACCTTAAAACTATGCCCCCTCATAATAGACCCCTCCACCAATGGAAATAGACCTTTACTATCCACTATGTCCAGGCCCCTTAATATTTTGTACACCTTAATGAAGTTTCCTCTCAACCTCCTCTGTTCCAATGAGAACAAACCCAGCCTATCCAGTCTGTCCTCATAACTAAGATTCTCCATTCCTGGCAGCATCCTAGTAAATCTCCTCTGCACCCTCTCTAGTGCAATCACGTCCTTCCTATAATACGCCAACCAGAACTGCATGCAATACTCTAGCTGTGGCCTAACCAAAGTATTATACAATTTAAGCACAAACTCCCTGCTCTTATATTCTATGCCTTGGCCAATGAAGGCAAGCATTCCGTATGCCTTCTTAACCATCTTATCCATCTGGCCTACTACCTTCAGGGATCTGTGGACAAGCACACCAAGATCCCTTTGTTCATCTACACTATTAAGTGGCCTACCATTTAATGTGTATATGCTTTCCTTATTAGCCCTTCCAAAGTGCATCACCTCACACTTCTCTGAATTAAATTCTATTTGCCACTGCTCTGCCTACCTGACCAGTAGATTGATATCCTCCTGCAGCCCATGATTTTCCTCTTCATTATCAACCACACAGCCAATTTTAGTGTCGTCTGCAAACTTCTTAATCATACTCCCTATATTCAAATCTAAATCATTGATATATACCACAAAAGGCAAGGGTCCCAGTACTGAGCCCTGCGGAACCCCACTGGAATCATCCTTCCAGTCACATCTATCAATCATTACCCTTTGCTTCCTACCTCCAAGCCAATTTTGGATCCAACTTGACACTTTGCCCTGTATTCCATGAGCTTTAACCTTCATGACCAGTCTACCATGGGCGACCTTATCAAAAGCTTTGCTAAAGTCCATATATACTACATCGTATGCTCTATCCTCATCGACCCTCTTGGCTACCTCCTCAAAAAATTCAATCAGGTTAGTCAGCCACGATCTTCCCTTCACAAATCCATGCTGACTGTCCCTAATTAATCCTACCTTTCCAAATGCAGATTTATCCTGTCTTTCAGGATTTTTTCCAATAATTTTCCCACAGCTGAGGTTAGGCTGACAAGCCTATAATTACTCGGCCTATCCCTTTCTCCCTTCTTAAAAAAGGGTACTACATTAGCGGTCCTGAATCGTCCGGCACCATGCCCATATCCAAAGAGGACTGGAAAATGATGGTCAAGGCCTCGGCTATTTCCTCTTTTACTTCGCTCAACAGCCTGGGATGCATTTCATCCAGGCCTGGGGACTTATCTACTTTCAAAGCTGCTAAACCTCCTCTCTCACTATATTTATTTCGTCCAGAATATCACACTCTTCCTCGATAGCAGTAGCTGCATTGCCCCTTTGCTTTGTGAAAACAGATGCAAATTATTCATTAAGAACCCTCCCAACATCATCCGCCTCCACACAAGGATTACCCTCATGATCTCGAATAGGCCGTACCCTTTCTTTAGTTATCCTCTTACTCTTAATATATTTAAAGAACATCTTAGGATTTTTCTTAATTTTACTGGCCAAGAATTTCTCGTGCTTTCTCAGCATTCCTAATATCCTTTTTAATTTTGCCTCTTAACTTTTTATATTCCTCTAAAGATTCTATAGTATTTAGCCGTTGATATATGACATAAGCATCCCTTTTTTTTTTAATCCTCCCCTGTAAGTCCCTGGACATCCAAGGGGCTCGAGAATTATTTTTCCCAGCATTTTTCTTTTAAGGGCACATGTTTGGCCTGCGCCTTCCGGATCTCTTCCTTAAATGCCTCCCACTGATTTACCCACAATTAGCTATTTCCAGTCCACTCCTTAACTTAGCAAAATTAGCTTTTCCCCAATTCAGAAATTTTATTCCAGGCCTATTCTTGTCCTTATCCATAACCAACTTGAATCTGACTGAATTATAAGAACATAAGAAAATAAGAATTAGGAACAGGAGTAGGCCATCTAGCCCCTTGAGCCTGCTCTGCCATTCAATAAGATCATGCTGATCTGGCCATGGACTCAGCTCCACTTACCCGCCCGCTCCCCATAACCCTTAATTCCCTTATTGGTTAAAAATCTATATCTGTGATTTGAATACATTCAATGAGCTAGCCTCAACTGCTTCCTTGGGCAGAGAATTCCACAGATTCACAACCCTCTGCGGGAAGAAATTCATTCTCAACTCGGTTTTAAATTGGCTCCCCCGTATTTTGAGGCTGTGCCCCCTAGTTCTAGTCTCCCCGACCAGTGGAAACAACCTCTCTGCCTCTATCTTGTCTATCCCTTTCATTATTTTAAATGCTTCTATAAGATCACCCCTCATCCTTCTGAACTCCAACGAGTAAAGACCCAGTCTACTCAATTTATAATCATAAGGTAACCCCCTCATCTCCGGAATCAGTCCAGTGAATCGTCTCTGTACCCTCTCCAAAGCTAGTATATCCTTCCTTAAGTAAGGTGACCAAAACTGCATGCAGTACTCCAGGTGCGGCCTCACCAATACCCTGTATAGTTGCAGCAGGACCTCCCTGCTTTTGTACTCCATCCCTCTCGCAATAAAGGCCAACATTCCATTCGCCTTCCTGATTACCTGCTACACCTGCAAACTAACTTTTTGGGATTCATGCACAAGGACCCCCAGGTCCCTCTGCACCGCAGCATGTTTTAATTTCTCCCCATTCAAATAATATTCCCTTTTACTGTTTTTTTTTCCAAGATGGATGACCTCACATTTTCCGACATTGTATTCCATCTGCCAAACCTTAGCCCATTCGCTTAACCTATCTAAATCTCTTTGCAGCCTCTCTGTGTCATCTACACAACCCGCTTTTCCACTAATCTTTGTGTCATCTGCAAATTTTGTTACACTACACTCTGTCCCCTCTTCCAGGTCATCTATGTATATTGTAAACAGTTGTGGTCCCAGCACCGATCCCTGTGGCACACCACTAACCTCCAATTTCCAACCTGAAAAGGACCCATTTATCCTGACTCTCTGCTTTCTATTAGTTAGCCAATTCTCTATCCATGCTAATTATGGTCACTGGCACCCAAGTGCTCTCCTACTAATACCCCTTCAACCTGCCCAGCATCATTCCCAAAACTAAATCCAAAACCGCCCCCTCTTGTGTTGGGCTTGTTACATATTGACTAAAAAAGTTCTCTTGAATGTATCTCAAGAATTCTGCACCCTCTATACCCTTCACACTAAATTTGTCCCAATCAATATTTGGATGGTTAAAATCCCCTACTATTACTACCCTATAGTTTTGGACTTCACAGCAATTTGCCTACATATTTGCTCCTCTATCTCCCTCCCACTGTTTGGAGGTCTATGATACACGCTCAGCAGTGTGATCACCCCTTTTTTATTTTTCAATTCAACCCATATGGCCTCATTTGATGATCCCTCGAACATATCATCCCTTCTCACCGCTGTAATAGTTTCTTTAATCAGTACTGCGAACCCCCCTCCCCTTTTTACTCCCCTCTCTATCTTGTCTAAAAATCCTGTAGCCAGGAATATTGATCTACCAAACCTGCCCCTCTTCCAGCCATGTTTCTGTAATGGCTATAATGTCATACTCCTAAGTGTCTACCTGTTCTCTTAGCTCGTCTGCCTTTTTCGCTATACTCCTTGCATTAAAGTATATACCATTCAGCACAGGAAGACCTCCTTGCTTACTACATACTAAACCCTGTTTCCTCTGTCTTACAGATTCGCTTTCTAGATTCTTGCTATCCAATTTCAGCTCTACTTCCTTCCCTTTTGAATTTGTTCTCAGGTTCCCATTCCCCTGCCAAGCTAGTTTAAATTCTCCCCAACATGACTAGCAAAACTCCCCGCGAGGAGAGTATCTTGTGCTCCTCAATACTGAGAATTTGTTCTTGGTGTCCGTGTCTGCGTAGCTCGGTGGTAGCACTCTCACCTTTGTGTCTGAAGGCTGTGGGTTCATATCCAACTGCAGAGACTTGGGCCAGATTTTTGCCGACGCCCACCAGAAGGGATGGGTGACGGGTCAGCTGTTAAGTTTAAAATGATTGACAGTGGGTCAGGAACCCGCTGACAAAACACGCACACTGGACATTCAAAATGTCAGTTCTGCCGGAGCTGAGCAGACCCGAACGTCAACAGCGGGGGACCTAATTTAACCAATTATTGGTTTGTTGACAAGCCCTTAAGAGTGAAGTTAACCTTGCCTTTTGACTTTAAAAGCTCACCCATGGCTTCCACAGTGCTCCTGGACCCCGTCTGTTAATCTGAGATGGAAGTTGAATTGCCATTGAATCAGCTAATGAGTGACAGCTTGAAATCTAGTATAAAAGATCCCACTTCACACCTGTTCACTTTCCAAGCACGGAGGCTGTTGGTTTCTCCCTTTGGAACACAGATTGAGCTTTATGCAGGCTGCAAGTGTTTGCAGCAAACTCTCCAGCCAAAGTCACTGTTATGTATGGAGAAAGAGTCAGACTGAACACTATGAACTCAAAGTAAAGTGTGACCGTAGTCTTTTATTGCAGGTCTCTAGAGTGCCTCTCCAACCTGTGAAGCCTCCTTAAATAACTGTGCTCCCAAGGGCTTATGGGATCCCTCTGGTGACTGTACAGAGTAAATACATGTTTACAAATATAACAGTCACCTAATTGCAGCAACCTCTCACACCATTGACAGATTGATTTTGTCATCTTAATTTCAACTATTTTCAATGCCATGAGGATGGCTACCATTTACAGTCTCTCACCTTGGTCCTAAGAATCTGACCATTATGAGTTCCAACATCAACAGCACCAGGCACACCAGCAACACCAACAACAACACCAATCTTCTCCGCAATTACCTGATGCTGCACAGTACAGAGAGCATCCGCACCCAACTACATTGCTGCCTGGGATGCCAGGGATGGCCTCACCATGGCCACATGTACTTCACTTGATGCTGTACAACCTAGCTGCCACCCTTACTGGCGAGTGATAATTAAAGGGTTGACGGTGGATAGGCAATGGCAAACATTTAAAGATAACATGAATGAACTTCAACAATTGTACATCCCTGTCTGGAGTAAAAATAAAATGGGGAAGGTGACTCAACCGTGGCTAACAAGGGAAATTAAGGATCGTGTTAAATCCAAGGAAGAGGCATATAAATTGTCCAGAAAAAGCAGCAAACCTGAGGACTGGGAGAATTTTATAATTCAGCAGAGGAGGACAAAGGGCTTAATTAGGAGGGGGAAAATAGAGTACAAGAGGAAGATTGCTGGGAACATAAAAACTGGCTGCAAAAGCTTCTATAGATATGTGAAGAGAAAAAGATTAGTGAAGACAAACGTAGGTCCCTTGCAGTCAGATTCAGGTGAATTTATAATGGGGAACAAAGAAATGGTGAACCAGTTAAACAAATCCTTTGGTTCTGTCTTCATGAAGGAAGACGCAAATAACCTTCCGGAAATACTAGGGGACCGAGGGTCTAGTGAGAAGGAGGAACTGAAGGAAATCATTATTAGGTGGGAAATTGTATTAGGGAAATTGATAGGATTGAAGGCCGATAAATCCCCATGGCCTGATAGTCTGCATCCCAGAGTACTTAAGGAAGTGGCCCTAGAAATAGTGGATGCATTGGTGATCATTTTCCAACAGTCTATTGACTCTGGATCAGTTGCTATAGACTGGAGCATAGCTAATGTAACACCACTTTTTAAAAAAGGAGGGAGAGAGAAAATGAGTAATTATAGACCGGTTAGCCTGACATCAGTAGTGGGGAAAATGTTGGAATCAATTATTAAAGATGAAATAGCGCATTTGGAAAGCAGTGACAGAATCGGTCCAAGTCAGCATGGATTGATGAAAGGAAAATCATGCTTGACAAATCTTCTAGAATTTTTTGAGGATGAAACTGAAAGAGTGGACAGGGGAGAACCAGTGGATGTGGTGTATTTGGACTTTCAAAAGGCTTTTGACAAGGTCCCACACAAGAGATTGGTGTGCAAAATTAAAGCATGTGGTATTGGGGGAATTTACTAACGTGGATAGAGAACTGGTTGGCAGACAGAAAGCAGAGAGTCGGGATAAATGGGTCGTTTTCAGAATGGCAGGCAGTGACTAGTGGGGTGCCGCAGGGCTCAGTGCTGGGACCCCGGCTATTTAGAATATACATTAATGATTTGGATGACGGAATTGAGTGTAATATCTCCAAGTTTGCAGATGACACTCAGCTGGGTGGCGGTGTGAGCTGTGAGGAGGACGCTAAGAGGCTGCAGGGTGACTTGGACAGATTAGGTGAGTGGGCAAATGCATGGCAGATGCAGTATAATGTGGATAAATGTGAGGTTATCCAGTTTGGTGGCAAAAACACGAAGGCAGAATATTATATGAATGGCGGCAGATTAGGAAAAGGGGAGGTGCAATGAGACCTGGGTGTCATGGTACATCAGTCATTGAAAGTTGGCATGCAGGTACAGCAGGCGGTGAAGAAGGCAAATGGTATGTTGGCCTTCATAGCTAGGGGATTTGAGTATAGGAGCAGGGAGGTCTTACTGCAGTTGTACAGGGCCTAAGTGAGGCCTCACCTGGAATATTGTGTTCAGTTTTGGTCTCCTAATCTGAGGAAGGATGTTCTTGCTATAGGGGGAGTGCAGCGAAGGTTCACCGAACTGATTCCTGGGATGGCAGGACTGACATATGAGGAGAGACTGGATTGACTGGGCCTTTATTCACTGGAGTTTAGAAGGATGAGAGGGGATCTCATAGAAACATATAAAATTCTAACGGGACTGGACAGGTTAGATGCAGGAAGAATGTTCCCAATGTTGGGGAAGTCCAGAACCAGGACACATAATCTAAGGATAAGAGGTAAGCCATTTAGGACTGAGATGAGGAGAGACTTCTTCACTCAGAGAGTTGTTAACCTGTGGAATTTCCTACAGCAGAGAATTGTTGATGCCAGTTCATTGGATATATTCAAGAGGGAGTTAGATATGGCCCTTACGGCTAAATGGATCAAGGGGTTTGGAGAGAAAACAGGAAACGGGTACTGAGGTGAATGATCAGCCATGATCTTATTGAATGGTGGTGCAGGCTTGAAGGGCTGAATGGCCTACTCCTGCACCTATTTTCTATGTTTCTATGTTTCTATGATGTGCCAGGATGGCACCACTCCACACCAACAACATAAAGCATCCCTATAATGCCCAAGCCATTCCTTTCACACTCATCACCATTGCGGGGAGTACCCTTAAGTCTCACCATTCACTACAACTCACTAAGCCAGTTCCAAAGTTATACAAAAATCTGCCCAAGAACGCAAAGTTTTGAAAATAAAAGTATCAATGTTTGACAGCACATTAACAGAAACTTTACATCAACATTGGCTAAAACATACAAGTACGATGTTGGTTAACATGATTAGACTAAGATGAGGGTGAGGGATGGCTAATGAGATGGGGAAGTGATAATGTAGATAGAGAGGGATGGGTGGAGGTGCAAGGTAAGTTAATGTGGGTAAGGATGTGCAGGAGTAGGGTAGGGAAAGCAGAGTGGTGGGGATGTGATGAGGGGCACAGCAGGATGAGGTTGAGTGTAGCTTTGCAGTAACCTTTCATAGTCTACTGAGATCATTGAAAGGTTTGCACCACTGCAGCCTGGGCCTCCTGATGACATCCCTTCTTGTGCCCTCCTGTGCAATATGCAACCAGGCTGCGTTGGTCTCCTAGGGAGTGTTTTCCGCCTATTGGAAGGGAAGTGAACCTCCCTGCTTGCTGTGACTCCCTCCATAAGCATATGGTGGGAGTCATGGGAGAGCCTGGTTGCAGCCGTGCACCCCTGTGCAGTGCATGTTAGTGTTTGCACATCTCAATGCTATAGAACACTGACAGCACAAATGTCAAAGTAAATTTGCGGATGGTTCCTTTAAGGAAACCGGCTAATGACATGAATGACATCATCAGACCCATTTCCTTCAATTGGTCGGGAAACTCACTGTGCAGGCTTACCAAGCCCAATCAATAGAAAGTCATGTCGGCAGCCGGGATGGAGCCAGCAACAAGGCCACGACTCGTCACCGACGTCGCCCGCCACGGGTCCACCAAGGTAGGGAAAATCACGGCCTTGAACACATAATCTAGGTTAACTCTTCAATGTAGTAATGAGCGTGCTACATTGTGTTTGATGCAGTGTAACATTAAGCCGAGGCCCCATCTTCCCTATCACGTGGGCTTTAAAGATCCTGTAGCACTATTCAAAGATGGGGAGTCCTGGCCAATATTTATACCTAAATCAACATTACAAAAACAGGTTATCTGGTTATTATCTCAATACAGTTTGAGGGAGCTTGCTGTGCACTAATTGGCTGCCGCATTTCCTACCTTACAGCAGTGAATACAATTCAAAAGTACTTAATTGACTGTAAGGTGCTTTGGGTTGTCCTGAGACACTTTGCAAATGCTCATTATTTCTTACCAGACTAATTGGCACTTTGTGAAACGTGTTTAAATAACATCTTACCTGCACTAATACAAATTGGGAATTGTTAATACTGACCACTTTTCTGATTTTAAGAACCAATTGCTCCAGCTCACCCAATAAATTCTGAGCAGGTAAATGTTCTGGAATGACTGGCAGAGAAGAGCAGGTAGGTATTACTTGAGACTGGGAAGACCAGATAGTTAACTTGGTGAGTTTTTACTACACGGCTGCAGAGACTGACACTGAGGCTTTTTGAAGAATGTGTCCCATTAGTTTTAAAGCAAGTTGCCTCAATTCCATTAGTGTTTGGCTGGTTATCCTACACTTGTTATTGTCGAGATACAGTTTCCTGCTCCTGTTCAGATTGCAACAAAATCGTAGAATAGTTACAGCACAGGAGGAGGCCATCGAGCCCGTGCCGGCTCTCTGCAAGAGCACTTCAGCTAGTCCCACTCCCCTCCCTTTCTCCATATCCCTGCAAAAATGAATCTTAAAGTACTTCTCCAATTCCCTTTTGAAACCCACGATTGAGTCTGCCTCCACCACTCTTTCAGGCAGTACCTTCCAGATCCGAACCACTTGCTGCATAAAAAGTTTTTCCTCATGTCGCTTTTGGATCTTCTGCCAATCACCTTAAATTTGTGTCCACTGGTTTTCAACTCTTCCACCAATGGGAGGAGTTTCTCTCTATCTACTCTGTCTAGACCCCTCATGATTTTGAACACCTCTATCAAATCTCCTCTCAATCTTTTCTGCTCTATGGCGAACAATCCCAGCTTCTCTAGCCTATCCACGTAATTGAAGTTCCTCATCCTTCGAATCATGCCTCAATTTATGAAACCCAGTCTCCCGTATGCTTTTTTTATCCGCTTTCTCAACCTGCCCTGCCACCTGCAACCAGCAACATAAACCCCCAGGTCTTTCTGTTCATGCTTTAGGATTGTACCATTTAGTTTATATTGCCTCTCCCCGTTCTTCCTACCAAAATGGAGGAACTATTTTGCAGAGAATGGCGAACGTTACACCCTTGTTCAAAAAAGGGTGTAAGGCTAAACCTATCAACTGCAGGCCAGTCAGTTTAACCTCGGTAGTGGGGAACTTTTGGAAACGATAATGCTTTGTTTGAACATGTGGTGTTGGAAATTCCCTTAGGCCTGTTTTTAGACTGGAATAGAGTGCCCTGAACCCCAACAAAGAAATCTGACGCCAACCCGAAATTGGGCAGTGGGCATTAACAATATTTGGGTGAGCTGATGGCGCCTGTTGTACCTCCACAGGCAGCTCGGCTATTTTGAACAGATCAATGTTGGGCCGCTTGCCTCACCGACAGCAGCACCGAAGGTAAGTCCCATAATAATCATACGCGGTCCCTCGAACGAGGATGACTTGCTTCCACATGAGTTCACAGATGTTTCAATGAAGGACCCGATATTCCAGTCCTGAACTCCAGTTGAAAGGGTGGAAGATGCCTGTGCGTGAACTTTTTAACGTGTGGTGACCGTTGCACAACAGCCACCACAAGGGCTTGACAGAGCAAGGTCTTGGTCCAGTGGCAAGGGCTAACCAGGACGACTGGAGACCTGCTCTGCTGCACGGACCTAGTGCACACACTTATCACCGTGTGGGCTGGACCGTGCTGTCCCTGGGCCCTCAGCTCTGCTGGGCCCCGTACCCTCATTTGCCGAACCTTCACCACGATCTCTCACCGCACCTCTGCCACAAAACACTAGCCGCACCTCCACCACACTCTCTCGCCTGGAGCGGCGGGCCCTGGAGCATCGTGGCCCCCCCCCGATCTGCGAGAGAACACCTCTGCAAGTCGAGAAGTAAGTATTATGTATGTAACTATGTAATACTTGCCACCAGAGGGCGCGACTGTTAGAGTCCTAATGGTCACCTGCAGGGCCAGTGTAAAATGTTGGTTGCCATGTTGTTTATGCACCTTGGAGTTGCAATAAAGAAGACTAAGGTCACACTAAGTTTAGCTCACAGTACTCAGCCTCGTGGAGTTCTTGTATACCTAACAATTGGCAATGAGTAACAGAATATGAGCCTTCACACAACCATGGCTGCCGTTGGAATATTAGAGAGATTCATAGAGGGTGATGTTAGGAAGCCTTCGTCGAGCGTCTCGACCAGTACTTCGTGGCCAACGAGCTGGAAGGAGACACTAACGCGGTCAAGCGCAGGGCGGTTCTCCTCACCGTCTGTGGGCCTAAAATATACGGCCTCATCAAGAATCTGCTCGCACCGACAAAACCAACGGAGAAGGAATATACAGAGTTGTGCAGGCTGGTTCGGGGCCACCTCAAGCCGAAGGAGAGTATCCTCATGGCCAGGTATCGTTTTTACACGCACCATCGCTCCAGGGGCCAGGATGTGGCGGATTATGTCGCTGACCTGAGACACCTCACGGGACCTTGCGATTTTGGAGCTGCGTTGGGGAAAGTGCTGTGGAACCTTTTCGTGCTTGGCATCAGCCACGAGGTCATTCTTCGAAAGCTGCTGGCTGCCAAACCCAAGACCTGAGCAGGGCCATGGCAATCGCCCAGGCCACGGACGATAACACCAAACAGATATCTTCTCAACATCGAAGCTCGCTGGCAAGTACTGTGCATAAAATGACATCGCTAGCAGGCCAAACTGCACATGACAGGGCCTATACGTCTGCGGCTGCAAGACCTGTGATGACTCAGAGTCCGCCATTGGGGGTGAATGTGAATCCATTAGAACCGTGTTGGTGCTGCGGGGGTAATCATCGGGCCCAGCAATGTCGATTCAAGCACTGGCTGCGCAACAATGGGGCACCTGCAGCGAATGTGCAGACATGCTGCGACACACTACGTGACAGAGGATGATCGATCTGGCGCGGATCACGCAGCACAGGCAACTCAACCCGAGGAAGAAGTGTATGGGGTACATAACTTCATCACCAAGAGCCCTTCTATAATGTTGAAAGTCAAATTAAATGGAGTTCCGGTGGTCCATGGAGTTGGATACGGGTGCGAGTCAGTCAATAATAAGCCAGAAGGCTTTCGAGAAACTGTGGTGCAACAAGGCACAAAGGCCCAAACTGAGCCCGATTAATGCAAAGCTGCGTAGCTACACCAAAGAGCTCATACCAGTCACTGGAAGTCCGGCAGTGAAGGTATCGAATGATGGAGCTGTGCATGACCTATCATTGTGGATAGTTCCAGGCAATGGCCCAACGCTGTTCAGCAAAAGCTGGCTAGAAAACATTAGATGGAATTGGAATTACATCAAAGCACTATCTTCAGTGGATGACGCCTCGTGTGCTCAAGTGCTGAGCAAGTTTCCCTCGCTATTCGAACCAGGCAGCGGCCTGGTAGAGTGGACAAGGAAGAACCAGTTGATGTGGTGTATTTGGACTTTCAGAGGCTTTCGACAAGGTCCCACACAAGAGATTAATGTGCAAAGTTAAAGCACATGGGATTGGGGGTAGTGTGCTGACATGGATTGAGAACTGGTTGTCAGACAGGAAGCAAAGAATAGGAGTAAATGGGTACATTTCAGAATGGCAGGCAGTGACTAGTCGGGTACCGCAAGGTTCTGTGCTGGGGTCCCAGCTGTTTACATTGTACATTAATGATTTAGACGAGGGGATTAAATGTAGTATCTCCAAATTTGAGGATGACACTAAGTTGAGTGGCAGTGTGAGCTGCGAGGAGGATGCTATGAGGCTGCAGAGCGACTTGGATAGGTTAGGTGAGTGGGCAAATGCATGGCAGATGAAGTATAATGTGGATAAATGTGAGGTTATCCACTTTGGTGGTAAAAACAGAGAAACAGACTATTATCTGAATGGTGACAGATTAGAAAAAGGGGAGGTGCAATGAGACCTGGGTGTCATGGTACATCAGTCATTGAAGGTTGGCATGCAGGTACAGCAGGCGGTTAAGAAAGCAAATGGCATGTTGGCCTTCATAGCGAGGGGATTTGAGTACAGGGACAGGGAGGTGTTACTACAGTTGTACAGGGCCTTGGTGAGGCCACACCTGGAGTATTGTGTACAGTTTTGGTCTCCTAACTTGAGGAAGGACATTCTTGCTATTGAGGGAGTGCAGCGAAGGTTCACCAGACTGATTCCCGGGATGGCAGGATTGACATATCAAGAAAGACTGGATCAATTGGGCTTGTATTCACTGGAGTTCAGAAGAATGAGAGGGGATCTCATAAAAACGTTTAAAATTCTGACGGGTTTAGACAGGTTAGATGCAGGAAGAATGTTCCCAATGTTGGGGAAGTCCAGAACCAGGGGTCACAGTCTAAGGATAAGGGGTAAGCCATTTAGGACTGAGATGAGCAGAAACATCTTCACCCAGAGAGTGGTGAACCTGTGGAATTCTCTACCACAGAAAGTTGTTGAGGCCAATTCACTAAATATATTCAAAAAGGAGTTAGATGTAGTCCTTACTACTTGAGGGATCAAGGGGTATGGCGAGAAAGCAGGAATGGGGTACTGAAGTTGCATGTTCAGCCATGAACTCATTGAATGGCGGTGCAGGCTCGAAGGGCCGAATGGCCTACTCCTGCACCTATTTTCTATATTTCTATATTTCTATAACTTCACAGGCACCAAGGTACAGATCCATCTCATCATCATCAGAGGCAGTCCCTCAGAATCGAGGAGGATTTCCACTCCCAAAGTGTGTTCTTTGATGGATGAATAGTCCGATACGAGAGCCACAGACCCTGTTACGGGTGGGACAGACATTCGTCGAGGGAAGGGGTCAGTGGGGCTGGTTTGCCGCGCGTTCCTTCCGCTGCCTGCACTTGGTCTCTTCATACTCTTTGCTTTGAGACTCGAAGAGCCCAACGCCCTCCCGGATGGACTTTCTCCACCTCGGGCAGTCTGCAGCCAGGGTCGCCCAGGTGTCAGTGGTGATGTCGCACTTTACCAGGGAGGCTTTGAGGGTCTCCTTATAACGTTTCCGCTGTCCTCCTTTGGCTCGTTTACCATGAAGGAGCTCCGCATAAAGCATTTGCTTCGGGAGTTTCGTATCTGGCATGTGTACTATGTGGCCTGCCCAGCGAAGCTGATCAAGTGTGGTCAGTGCTTCAGTACTGGGGATGTTAGCCTGGTCGAGGACACTGATGTTGGTGCGCCTGTCCTCCCAGGGGATTTGCAGGATCTTGCGGAGACATCGATGGTGATATATCTCCAGCGAATTCAGGTGCCTTCTATACATCGTCTATGCCTCAGATCCATACATGAGGGCGGGTATTACTACAGCCCTGTAGACCATGAGCTTGGTGGTAGATTTGAGGGCCTGGTCTTCAAACACTCTTTTCCTCAGATGGCCAAAGGCTGCGCTGGCGCACTGGAGGCGATGTTGAATCTCCGCATCAATGTCTGCCTTTGTTGATAAGAGGCTCCCAGGATATGGGAAATGGTCCACGTTGTTCAGGGCCGCGCCGTGAATCTTGATGATTGGAGGGCAGTGCTGTGCAGCGGTGGCAGGCTGGTGGAGGATCTTTGTCTTTCGGATGTTAAGAGTAAGGTCCATGCTTTCATATGCCTCAGTGAATACATTGACTATATCCTGGAGTTCAGCCTCTGAATGTGCACAGACGCAGACATCATCCGCATACTGCAGCTCATTGATAGAGGTTTGGAGTGATCTTGGACCTTGCCTGGAGGCGGCGTAGGTTAAACAACTTCCCACTGGTTCTTTAGTTTAGTCCCACTCCAGTGGGGAGCTTGTTGATGTGAGGTGGAGCATGGCGGCGAGGAAGATTGAGAAGAGGGTTGGAGCAATAAAGCAGCCTTGTTTGACCCCGGTCCAGATGTGGAATGGGTCTGTAATGGATCCATTGGTAAGGATCACGGCCTGCATGTCATCGTGAAGCAGGCGAAGGATGTTGACAAACATTTGGGGGCATCCGAAACGGAGGAGGACACTCCATAGACCCTCACGGTTGACAGTGTCAAAGGCCTTTGTAAGATCAAAAAAGGCCATGTATAAGGGCTGGCGCTGCTCCCTGCATTTTTTCTGCAACTGTCACGCTGCAAAGATCATGTCTGTTGTGCCCCGTAGGGGACGAAATCTGCATTGTGATTCGGGGAGGAGCTCCTCGGCCACAGGGAGAAGACGATTGAGGAGAACTCGAGCGACAACTTTCCCAGTGGCTGATCGCAGGGAGATTCCCCTGTAGTTGCTGCAGTCGGACTTGTCCCCTTTTTAAAAAATGGTCACAATCACTGCATCTCTCAGATCTCCCGGCATGCTCTCCCCGCTCCAGATGAGAGAGATGAAGTCATGTATCCGCGCCAACAGCGCCTCTCTGCCATATTTTAGCGCCTCAGCAGCGATTCCATCAGCACCCGTAGCCTTGTTATTCTTAAGCTGTTTTATGGCTTTGCCTACCTCGTGCAACATTGGAGTTTCACCGAGTTGGTGGCGGGTTGCATGCTGCAGGATGGAGCTGAGAACACTCGAGTCAAAGGTAGAGTCTCAATTGAGGAGATCTTCAAAGTGCTCCTTCCATCGGGCCCTGACAACCTCGGTGTCCTTGATGAGTGTTTCCCCGTCCTTGGCCAGGAGTGGGGTGGGGCCTTGGGAGTTTGGACCATAGGTGGCCTTGACTGCAGCGAAGAATCCTCGCATATCATGGCTGTCGGCCAGTTGTTGTATCTCCTGTGCTTTCTACATCCACCACCTGTTCTTTAGGTCCCGGGTTTTTTGTTGGACCTGAGCCTTGAGCCGTCTGAGCGGCAACTTCACAGACGCCAAGGTACAGATCCATCTAGGCCCCGATGCACAGCCCGTACATCACAAGACTCGGGTGGTTCTGTACATGATGAGGGAGAGAGTCGAGATCGAACTGGACAGACTCCAACATGAAGGAATCATATCGCCAGTCGAGTTCAACGAGTGGGCCAGTCCAATTGTTCCGGTGTTGAAAAGTGATGGCACGGTCAGAATCTGTGGAGATTATAAGGTAATGATTAACCGATTCTCCTTACAGGATCAGCAGCCACTGCCCAAGGCGGATGACCTGTTCACAACGTTAGCGGGGGCGCGGAAGTCGTTCACCAGGTTGGACCTAACCTCTGCCATCATGACACAGGTGCTGGCTGAATCTTTGAAAAGACTGACGTGCATCAACACACACAAAGGGCTGTTTATATACCACAGGTGCCCTTTTGGGATTCGCTCGGCTGCAGCCATTTTCCAGAGAAACATGGAGAATTTGCTAAAATCTGATCCACGCACCTTTGTGTTTCAAGACGACATCCTGATCACCGGTTGTGACACTATCGAACACCTACTCAATCTGGAAGAGGTTCTAAGTTGCTTAGACAGAGTGGGACTCAGGCTGAAACGCTCCAAGTGTGTTTTCCTGCTGCCAGAAGTCGAATTTTTGGGGAGAAAGATTGCAGCAGATAGCATCAGGCCCATGGACTCAAAGACAGAGGCCATCAAGAATGCACCCAGACCACAGAATGTGACAGAGCTGCGTTCATTCCTGGGATTCCTCAACTATTTCGATAACTTTCTACCCGGGTTGAGCATGTTGTTGGAGCCTTTGCACATGTTGCTACATAAGGGTGATGACTGGGTTTAGGGCAAATCTCAAGACACAGCCTTTGAGAAGGCCAGGAACCTGCAATGTTCAAATAAGTTACTTGTACACTATGACCCATGTAAACATTTAGTGCTAGCTTGTGACACCTCATCGTACAGGATCGGCTGTGTGTTACAGCAAGCCAATGTGTCGGGCAACCTCCAACTGGTTGCATAAGTGTCTTGAAGTCTGTCTAAGACTGAGCGAGCCTATAGCATGGCCGAGAAAGCGACGTTAGCATGTGTATATGGGGTTAAGAAAATGCACCAATACCTATTTGGACTTCGGTTTGAGCTTGAAACTGATCACAAGCCGCTCATTTTGCTGTTTTCAGAGAGCAAAGTTATAAATACCAATGCTTCGTCCCGCATCCAAAGATGGGCACTAACATTATCCGCCAATGACTATGTTATCTACCACAGACCAGGCACTGAAAACTGTGCCGATGCTCTCAGCTGACTACCATTACCCACCACTCGGGTTGAAATGGAGCAGCCCGCAGACTTGCTTCTGGTCATGGATGCTTTTGAGAGTGAGGGGTCACCCGTCACGGCTCGCCAGATCAGGACCTGGACCAGCCAGGATCCTGTGCTATCATTAGTAAAGAGCTGCGTCCTAAATGGGAACTGTTCAGCAGTTCCTAGGGAAATGCAAGATGAAATTAAGTCGTTTCACCAATGCAAAGATGAAATGTCCATCCAGTCTGATTGTCTCTTACGGGGTAATCGCGTGGTTTTGCCAAAAAAAGGCAGGGAAACGTTTATATGCGACCTACACAGTACCCACCCAGGCATTGTCATGATGAAGGCAATTGCCAGGTCGCATGTTTGGTGGCCCGGCATTGACTCAGACTTGGAGTCATGCGAGCATCAGCACAACACTTGCTCGCAACTGAGCAATGCACCAAGAGAGGCTCCACTGAGTCTGTGGTCATGGCCCTTCAAAACATAGTCCAGGATCCACGTAGATTTTGCCGGCTCCTTTCTAGGAAAGATGTTTTTAGTAGTAGAGGATGCTTACTCCAAATGGATTGAATGCATAATCATGTCATCCAGCTTGTCCACAGCCACCACTGAAAGCCTCCGAGCCATGTTCGCCACCCATGGCTTGCCCGACGTTCTTGTCAGCGACAATGGACCGTGTTTCACCAGCTCTTGGAATTCAACGAGTTTATGACCCACAATGGCATCAAGCATGTCAGGTCTGCTCCTTTAAGCCCGCATCTAATGGTCAAGCGGAGTGGGCAGTCCAAACAATCAAGTAGAGCATGAAATGCATGACGGACGGCTCGCTGCAGACCCGCTTGTCTCGCATTCTGCTCAGTTACCGGATGCAACCCCACTTGCTTACCGGGGTTCCCCTGGCAGAATTGTTAATGAAGAGAGCCCTCAAAACCAGGCTCTCCCTTGTCCACCCAGATCTTAATGATCATGTGGAAACCCGGCGACACCTGCAGCACATGTATCACGATCGCGCTGCTATTTCACATGACATTGATGTTAACGACCCTGTGTTTGTCCTGAATTACAGTCATGATCCCAAGAGGGTTGCTGGCACTGTTTTGGCCAAGGAAGGAAATTGGTTGTTTATAATCAAACTATTAAATGGCCAAATATGCAGAAAGCATTTACATCAGACCAAATTGCGATTTATTGACAACCAGGAACGACTTGAAACATAGAAACATAGAAACATAGAAAGTAGGTACAGAAGTACGCCATTCGGCCCTTTGAGTCTGCACCACCATTCAATAAGATCATGGCTGATCATTCACCTCAGTACCCCTTTCCTGCTTTCTCTCCATACCCCTTGATCCCTTTAGCCATAAGGGCCATATCAAACTCGCTCTTGAATATATCCAATTAACTGGTATCAACAACTCCCTGCGGTAGGGAAGTCCACAGGTTAACAACTCTCTGAGTGAAGAAGTTTCTCCTCATCTCAGTCCTAAATGGCCCACCCCTTATCCTTAGATTATGTCTCCTGGTTCTGGAATTCCCCAACATTGGGAACATTCTTCCTGCATCTAACCTGTCCGGTCCCGTCAGAATTTTATATGTTTCGATGAGATTCCCTCTCATCCTTCTAAACTCCAGTGAATAAAGGCCCAGTCGATCCAGTCTCTCCTCATATGTCAGTCCTGCCATCCTGGGAATCAGTCGGGTGAACCTTTGCTGTACTCCCTCAATAGCAAGAACATCCTTCCTCAGATTAGGAGACCAAAACTGAACACAATATTCCAGGTGAGGCCTCACTATGGCCCTGTATAACTGCAGTAAGAACTCCCTGCTCCTATACTCAAATCCCCTAGCGATGTAGGCTAACACACATTTGCCTTCTTCACCGCCTGCTGAACCTGCATGCCAACTTTCAATGACTGATGTACCATGACACCCAGGTCTCGCTGCACTTCCCTTTTTCCTAATCTGCTGCCATTGAGATAATATTCTACCTTCATGTTTTTGCCACCAAAGTGAATAACCTCACATTTATCCACATTATACTGAATCTGCCATGCGTTTGCCCACTCATCTAACCTATCCAAGTCAACTTTTAGCATCCTCCTCACAGCTCACACTGCCACCCAGCTTAGTGTCATCTGCAAACTTGGCGATATTACACTCAATTCCCTCATCCAAATCATTAATGTTTTTTGTATAGAAACATAGAAACATAGAAAATAGGTGCAGGAGCAGGCCATTCAGCCCTTCTAGCCTGCACCGCCATTCAATGAGTTCATGGCTGAACATGAAACTTCAGTACCCCCTTCCTGCTTTCTAGCCATACCCCTTGATCCCCCGAGTAGTAAGGACTTCATCTAACTCCCTTTTGAATATATTTAGTGAATTGGCCTCAACTACTTTCTGTGGTAGAGAATTCCACAGGTTCACCACTCTCTGGGTGAAGAAGTTTCTCCTCATCTCGGTCCTAAATGGCTTACCCCTTATCCTTAGACTGTGACCCCTGGTTCTGGACTTCCCCAACATTGGGAACATTCTTCCTGCATCTAACCTGTCTAAACCCGTCAGAATTTTAAACGTTTCTATAGAAACATAGAAAATATGCTGGGGTCCCAGCAATGAGTTCTGCGGTACCACACTAGTCACTGCCTGCCATTCTGAAAAGGACCCGTTTATCCCGACTCTCTGCTTCCTGTCTGCCAACTAGTTCTCTATCCAAGTCAGTACATTACCCCCAATACCATGTGCTTTGATTTTGCACACCAATCTCTTGTGTGGGACTTGTCAAAAGCCTTTTGAAAGTCCAAATACACCACATCCACTGGTTCTCCCTTGTCCACTCTACCAGTTACATCCTCAAAAAATTCCACAAGATTTGTCAAGCAGGATTTCCCTTTCATAAATCCATGCTGACTTGGGCCGATCCCATCGCTGCTTTCCAAATGTGCGGCTAGTTCATCTTTAATAATTGATTCCAACATTTTCCCCACTACTGATGTCAGGCTAACCGGTCTATAATTACTCATTTTCTCTCTCCCTCCTTTCTTAAAATGGTGGTGTTACATTAGCTACCCTCCAGTCCATAGGAACCGATCCAGAGTCGATAGACTGTTGGAAAATGATCACCAATGCATCCACTATTTCTAGGGCTACTTCCTTTAGTATTCTGGGATGCAGACTATCAGGCCCCAGGGATTTATTGGCCTTCAATCCCATCAATTTCCCTAACACCATTTCCCGCCTAATAAGGATTTCCTTCAGTTCCTCCTTCTCACTGGACCCTCGGTCCCCTAGTATTTCCGGAAGGTTATTTGTATCTTCCTTCGTGAAGACAGAACCAAAATACTTGTTTAACTGGTCTGCCATTTCTTTGTTCCCCATTATAAATTCACCTGAATCTGACTGCAAGGGACCTACGTTTGTTTTCACTAATCTTTTTCTTTTCACATATCTATACAAGCTTTTGCAGTCGTTTTTTATGTTCCCAGCAAGCTTCCTCTCATACTCTATTTTCCCCCTCCTAATTAAACCCTTTGTCCTCCTCTGCTGTATTACAAAATTCTCCCAGTCCTTAGGTTTGCTGCTTTTTCTGGCCAATTTATGTGCCTCTTCCTTGGATTTAACACTATCCTTAATTTCCCTTGTTAGCCACGGTTGAGCCACCTTCACCATTTTATTTTTACTCCAGACAGGGATGTACAATTGTTGAAGTTCATCCATGTGATCTTTAAATGTTTGCCATTGCATATTCACCGTCAACGCTTTAAGTACCACTCGCCAGTCTATTCTAGCCAATTCATGTCTCATACCATCGAAGTTACCTTTCCTTAATTTCAGGACCCTAGTCTCTGAATTAACTGTGTCACTCTCCATCTTAATAAAGAATTCTACCATATTATGGTCACTCTTCCCCAAGGGGCCTCACACAACAAGATTGCTAATTAGTCCTTTCTCATTACACATCACCCAGTCTAGGATGGCCAGCCCTCTAGTTGGTTCCTCGACATATTGGTCAAGAAAACCATCCCTGATACACTCCAGGAAATCCTCCTCCATCGCATTGCTACCAGTTTGGTTCGCCCAATCAATATGTAGATTAAAGCTGCCCATGATAACTGCTGTACCTTGTTTGATGCTGCCCTACTGTTTGATGGTCTGTACACAACGCCCACTAGCATTTTCTGTCCTTTGGTATTCCGTAGCTCCACCCAAACCGATTCCACATCATCCAAGCTAATGTCCTTCCTTACTATTGCATTAATTTCTTCTTTAACCAGCAACGCCACCCTACCTCTTTTTCCTTTCTGTCTATCCTTCCTAAATCCCTGGATGTTGAGTTCCCAGTCTTGGTCACCTTGGAGCCCTGCCTCCGTGATGCCAATTACATCGTCTGCGCAGTTAATTCGTCCACCTTATTCCGAATACTCCTCGCATTGAGGCACAGAGCCTTCAGGCTTGTCTTTTTAAAACACTTTGCCCCTTTAGAATTTTGCTGTAATTTGGCCCTTTTTCCTTTTTGCCTTGGGTTTCTCTGCCCTCCACTCTTACTTTTCTTCTTTCTATCTTTTGCTTCTGTCCCCATTCTACTTCCCTTGAAGAGGACATTACCAGCGATGATCTACCAACACACACCCAACCAGCAATCGACCTCGCTGTCAATCACGAGGATGAACCCACCGTTCCTGACAGTCCGCTCAGACCAGCCGCGGTGGAGTGCAGCAATGGTCCAACCAACTCACACATGCCAGGGTTTGAACTTCAACGATCAACCAGGGAGTGAAGGGCTCCGGATCGCCTCAACTTGTAAATAACTTGTACCGAAGACTTTGGGCGGGGGGGGGGGGGGGGGTGGGGGGTGATGTTATTTATGTCACTATGTAATACTTGCCACCAGAGGGTGCAACTATTGGAGTCCTAATGGTCACCTGCACATACGTGCAGGGCCAGTATAAAAGGTTGGCTGCCATGTTGTTTAGGCACTCTGGAGTTGTAATAAAGAAGACTAAGGTCACACTAAGTTTAGTTCACAGTATTCAGCCTCGTGGAGTTCTCATATATCTAACAGTAATCTAGGCAGTTACAAGAGGGAGGTGGGTACGAGGAGTGTGGGGGGTGGAAATGATCGCAAGCCAGAGCGGCCCTCAGGAATGCTGTAGAACTGGAAAGAGTGCTCCTGCTCCTCCTGGCTCCACATCAATCCTAAAAAAAATCTTTTGATGGTGGCCACTTGCAAGGTCATATTGATGCCTGGTAAACTTGAGCTGAGCAGACTGTTAAAAATTATAATCTGGTCATTTATTTCATTGCTGTTTATGGGATCTTACTGTGCACTCATTGGCTGCCAATTTATTGCATTACAACAGTGACTAGACTTCAAACCTCAGGACGTCCTGAGGTCATGATAGGTGCTATATAAATGCAAGACTTTCTTTCTTTTAACTGCCCGAGTTAAAATTATGACTAAGCTTTCTATGACATTGTTTAAAATCCTGGATGGCCCCTTTAAATCAATTTCCACCTTTTCTTCATGGCCCAGTAATCCTGGACACCTGTCTTATATCAGCATGATTTACAATCATTGTCAATGAGGCAGTAACACCGGGTTACTCAACTTAACGTATCACTGCGGCACTGGCGCCTGCAATTTCTGCGGTCTGGAGGAGTCCGTGTTCCATGTTTTTATTGAGTGCACGAGATTGCAGCCCCTGTTCCATTATTTGAAGGGGCTGCTCCTGAAATTCTGGCTGCACTTCAGTCCCACTCTCCTGATCTTTGGGCACCCTGTGCGGAGGGGAGCGGGTAGGTCCGAGGGCCTCCTCGTAGGACTGCTCCTGGGCACGGCCAAGGGTGCCATCAGCCGGTCCAAGCAGCGGGCGGTCGAGGGGGTCGTTCAACCTGACTGCCTGCCTCTCTTCCGCTCTTTCATCCGGTCCAGAGTGTCCTTGGAGATGGAGCACGCGGTGTCCACCGGTACGCTCGCGGCCTTCCGCGAGAGGTGGGCACCGGAGGGACTGGAGTGCATCATCACGCCCGGCAACCAAATTTTAATTTGATTTTACGTTTTAAAGTTTAATTTGTTTTAATTGCCGGTGCTTTTACTGTCCCCCTCCCCTTTTATAGGGGGCACTGGAGGAAAAAATGTGATTTTAGTGCCCCAAAAAAAAAAAAAAAGAAAAACACAAAAAAAAACCACAAAAAAGAAAAAAAAGGGGCCTTGTAAATGTCTGGTGTGTCATCCAGGTCGGGTGGCACCGATTAATGTTTTATGTTTTCCAGATAAACTCCAAAAAGAGTTTCACTGCGGCACTGGCCTGAATGGTCCCAGGTTTTTGAAATGGCGACTGAGCAAAATAGTGTATTAAGCCTCAAGACCATGGGGGATAAATTCAATAGCCCTTGAAAATGGGTACGGGAATTGCTTTGTGCTGCCTGTTTATTTAAATGATTGGATTGTGCAGTCAGGCCTAAACACACTGTTGAGTGGCTGTACACCTCAGCAGGTGGCCCAAGTTTAAAGGCTAGCTGTAATTAAAGCGAGCCTGCACTACTTAAAGCAAGCCTGCACCGCTTAAAGGGGAGGTGAATTCTGGCTGGAGCAGATTCTGAGCAGGAAGAAGACTGAATAATGGCACAACAGGGGAGAGAGTGAACTCCAAGGTTCTCTGAAACTGCACTGGAGGCCTTGGAAGAGGAGGTAGACAAGAGGAGAGAAGTCCTCTATCCACAGGGGGCCAGAAGGCCTTCCAGACAACTCTGTGAAGGCAGTAGAAGCAGATAGCCATGGCAGTCAATGCCAGGACTCAAGCCCCGAGGACCTGGGTGTAGTGCTGCAAGAAGTTCAATAACCTCACATGAGTGGTCAAGGTCAGTGATTCACCTTCAATGCCATATCCCATCAATACACAACTAGCCTCACATACTGCTCAATGCACCATTCCCCCATCACTCACCTACCAACAATCTCTATCAAACATGACTCGTACCTTACATTTATAGCTTCACCTCACCCTCACACACTTAGCACTGCTTCAAGCTACATCCACATCTCAAAGCTTGCACACACTATCAGCTCTTTAATCATGATAGGCACATCACCCAAACACATTACACAACACTCACTGAGACACTACCACCGGAGGTAGCAGCAGCTAACCAGCCAGGGAGGTGTGTATGCATGACCTTACCCTGATGGATGGGACAGTGGTCGCCATCATTCGAGCAGCCATCGATGAGGTCATGGTCAGCAGCAGGGCTGAAACCATCGAAGATGAAGGTATCCTCCTACCTAATCCTCCTTCTCACATCCCAGTTTCCCCTTATCGCTAATATCTTTTGATTTAAAAGCTGCAGATGTTGTAAGCATGCAGCTCGTACTTTCACACAAGCAGTCACCACCTCAGATACTGACATTGCATGTAATTTATAGGATCGTTTAGAGGTGGCATGTGGTGAGGCACCAGGCATGAGTGGGCTGCAGCCAGGGGAGGCAACAAGGATAGCACAGGTACCAGCTCCCCGGAGGACGTGATCGCACACGGGTTCTGCTGCAGCACTTAAATGGGGTGGGCTACAGAAGAAGGCTGATGGGTGTACACGATGAAATGCTTGGTGTAGTGGCAGGCTAGCCAGAAAGCCTGAGTACAATGTCAAGGAGCATTGAGGAATCTGGCACCAACTTGGTACAGGGCTTAGCGCAGAGCTTGGAGCCCATCCTTTCCATGATGGAAATAGTGGTCAACTCCATTAGCACACTTGCAGACCCAACCATGATGCAGCGTCTGATGGCCAATGTCTCAGCTTCCATTGCAGCACAAACAACATCTGGGTGGTGCAGTGGAAGCTCAGACTTCTGTCACGCAAGGTCAGCTTGCTGACATTGACATTGTGGTTGTAGATACCAGTGTTCAAAGGGTCTTACAGGGTGTCACAGCACTCCAGCAATCAGTCCGGATTCCTCGGATTACTGAGGTGCTGCCCTGGGGAATGGCAGTGGCTCCATGGAGCATGAACCTGCTGCCTTCACTTAGGATGACTGCATTCATCCTCCCATCCCTACCACTCTGCCAGTGCCCCTGCTGTTGCCAGTCAGCTAGCCAGCCCAGACTGCTGCCACCCATGCTGCGATGGCGCAGTCCGAAGCCGAGCCTTCTAGGCCCAGAGCAGCTCGCGGTCATTCACATTTTCATGTGAAAATCATGACGGAAGTGTGGACACAAAGAATATAACTAAACAATACTTAGCTCCTTTACTGCAATTGGCTAGGACAAACTTGTCTTGGTCTAACAGAAAGAAAATGTTTCAAGATTCAACAACTTCAAGTGATCATCGGTTTGGTTACCGGGCACTTGACGACTCCAGGTCTAGTTCATCAAATCATAGAAACTCACAGCACAGAAGGAGGCCATTTTGTCAGCATGCCTGTGCTGGTTAGTGTGTTTCTTATTTAATCCATGTGTTAGTGATTAACTAAAAGATTTTTGTGAGAGATACTGTTAAGGCGGACTCGGATCCATGAACCCCAATCTACCACCCAGCACGGGAGGTGTGAAAGTCAAGGCACATGGAAGACAGGCATTAAGGGAATGCACAAGGATGATTAGTTGATGTTTGTATGTTTCATGGCATGATTTGATTAAAACTTTGGTTTGGAATGTTTACTTTCTGTTGGCTATTGTTGTTGCATTGTGGCCAAGTCGATACTGTGATAGTCAGTAACAGAAGGAAGGTAAGATGTGGGACTATTGGTGAATGTGAAATTGGTATTGCAGCCGGATCAGTCAGTCGCGGTCATCCCAGCCAGAAAGGAGCTGTCTGGGTTGCCTCCTCTTCCTCCTCCTCCTCTTCCTCCAACTCCTCTGTTACATTCTGATTGACATTACGATCTGCCTACAGTGCATACCTTTGACACATGCTCACTGCTCTTGCGCAAATGCCCTAAGATGGTATCCGGCGTGGCCCGCACCAAAAGTGCGTCTGCGCACCATGGACTGCACTAGAATGCGAGTGCCACCGTGGCCCACACCAGAAGTGTGTGCGCTGTGAATCACACCAGAAGTGTGTGCGCTGTGGATCACACCAGAAGTGTGTGCGCTGTGGATCACACCAGAAGTGTGTGCGCTGTGGATCACACCAGAAGTGTGTGCGCTGTGGATCACACCAGAAT
Source organism: Pristiophorus japonicus (assembly GCF_044704955.1). NCBI lineage: Eukaryota > Metazoa > Chordata > Chondrichthyes > Pristiophoridae > Pristiophorus > Pristiophorus japonicus. The sequence goes on along the minus strand of NC_091979.1, from coordinate 170,719,028 downwards.
GCGAGTGCCACTGTGGACCGCACCAGAAGTGGGATTTGAATTCTTGTTCTCTTGATTATTAGTCCAGGCCTCTGGATTACGAGTCCAGTAACATGACCACCACACGACCGTACCCTCTGACAAGTGACCATCTGCATTGGATGCTACATGTCGATGACTCATTCTCTGCAACATTCATGATGCATTGATTTTAATCCAAACCACTGTACCACAATTATTTACAGAGAGCCAGCATGTCAAGGTAAGTGCTGGATCCTGGGAAAACACTGCTAGTGTGACTTATGACCCCTCTCAGGCATCTCTGGACAGCAGCAGAAGACCGGTCTTCTGCATTCTTCATCAACTTACAATTCAAAGAGGCATCCATATAGAGTAGCGGGAGCAAGAGCCCTCTGATGAGCATTTAGGGAATACCATTGATTAAACTGAGGAACCGATAGAGCCAACAGCACAAGCACCTTCAGTAGTCGCTGGAGCCATTCAGCAGACCTTGACACAGGACACTAATGTCCCAATGGATCTTTCCCATGACTGGCCCTCCCTGCATCATCCCTGTGGCCTGCAATAAATCACTTTCCTCAACATTTGCACTGCCATCCTACTTTACCTGCCAGACAGACCACAAATTTTTACTGCAAATCTTTTGTCAGTCACACACTTAAACTCCGGTGGCAACAATTTTTATTTCCCAAAAAGTAAAGTGTCTCTGAATCTACTGTGATACCATAGTGCTTCTCCTTTCTACTTATGTGTATGTGTGTTTGTGTGTGCAAACACATCGGGCTCGATTTTTCCTACCGAGGCAGGCGACACCCGAGACGGGCTGCGATCCCACTCCTGGCACCATGTTGGCTTCCCCCCTGACTTTCCTGAGATGGGGCTTGTTAAGCCCGCCCTGCAGGTCTGATGACATAGGGACCATGTCCACATACATTTAGACAGTTGTGCGGTCAGTGTTCTACAGCATTGAGGTGCTGCAAACACTGACAAGCACTGCACAAAGGTGCACAGCAGCACCCAGGCTCTCCCATCACTCCCTCCAGATGCTTATGGAGGTAGTCACAGCATGCAGGGAGATTCGCTTCCCTTTCCATGGGCGAAAGAGATCTTTCCAGGATACCAACGCAGCCAGGTTGCACATTGCACAGGAGGGCACAAGCAGGGATGAGGTCAGGAGGACCTGGCTGCAATGGTGCAAACCTGACAATGATCTCAGTAGATCACAAACGTTACTGCAAAGTCACACTCGACTCCATCCTGTCGTGCCACTCATCACATCCCCATCAATCTGCCTTCCCTAACCTACTCCTGCACATCCTTACTCATAACAACTGACCTTGCACCTCCACCCATCGTTCTCTCTCTACATTATCACTTCCCCATCTCACTAGCCACCCCTCACATTTACCCTCATCCTGATCCAATTATACCGACTAACAACACACAAGGGTATGCACTTGGGTGTTATCGCCAATGCTGATGTAAAATTTCTGCTAATATGTTGCCAATGGTGATGAGTGTGAAAAGAATGGCTTGGACATTGTAGGGATGCTTTAAGATGTTTGTGTGGGGTGGTGCCAACCTGGCACATCATGTAGCAGCCAGAGTGTACAGCATCAAGTGAAGCCAATTTAGCCATGGTGAGACCATCCCTGGCATCCCAGGCAACAATGTGGTCGGGTGCTGATGTCCAGTGTCCTGTGCAGCATCAGATGATTGCGGAGAAGGTTGGTATCGTTGTTAGTGATGCTGGTGTGCCTGATGATGGTGGTGTGCCTGGTGATGCTGGTGTGCCTGGTGATGTTGGCATTGGAGCTGATTGTGATGGGATTCTGAGGACCAAGGTAAGATTTTTTCAAGAGCACCGATGCTGATGGAATAGATGGTAGCTGAAGTTGAGATGACAGAAACATTCTGTCAATGGTGAGAGAGGTTGCTCCAAGGAGGTGACACTGGATAGAGAGTTAACTGCAAGCACTTCAAACCTCCATAAAGCTGAAAAGTGTATTCCAAATCCTGAAGGCTCCAGCTTCTAAGATTGGAAATTGAACAGCTGTTATATGGTAGTTTTTATATCACTTCTGCAGCTGTCATCTAGTCAAGCCTTCGGGGGGGAGGGGGGGGGCGCTAATGGGGCACCACAACGTTATCGCCCGGAGTAAGAGGTCAATAACACCTCCGCAGAAATTGCCACGGAGATTTGAGGGGCATTGTCATTCGCGCCGCGACCCACGATTTGCGTCCCGAGCTGGCGCACGCACAGCGATGATGTCACACCGATGGTGATCCCACGCCGACCCCTTTGCACCCCATGGGGGTAATTACCCCATGAGTCGCGAAGCTGGCGGACATCCGCTGATGGGGCGTCCCTTAAAGTGGAGGCTGTTTGCGGCATGGGCCGCCATATTTTTCTGTTAGCCGACTCTACCGGCATCCTGCAGCCCGGCACTCCGTTATGGGTGCCAGGCTATTAGCCTGGTTGAGAGCGCCCCTGGCAGCCCAGTGGCGGCCGCCAAAGACACTGCAGAGCACGCAGTGGCCCTCCCTTGTAATTGAAGGGGAGGGGCGTTCTGCCACGTCAGCGCTATGCGGATAGTGCTGACGTTGCCCACAGAGCACTGGGCTCGGGAGCACCCTGCTGGTCTCAACGCCACTCTACTCCCCCAGGAAGGCCTCTAATAGTGCTCCGCCTCTGTTGAGGGGCGGAAGGGCTGAATCTGATGTCGGGGGAAGAACTTCTGGGCTGGCGATAAACAGGGCATGGGGCAATTTCACCCCCCTAGAGTTCCATCTAAAATTGATTGGCTTGTGATGGAACGACTTGGAAAAGGCTTTCAGTAACACACCATTTCCAAGTCAACCATCTGCCAAGAAGACATATCATTCATGCTGAGAACTCACCCACAAACCACTAATGAAACTAAACACAGCAATGGAAGTGTGGCCAGCACACTGAACAGTTGAATGTATGCTAATGATGCATCACCTAACTTCTGCACCAGTGAAGGCCCCAGTCTAAAATTGGAGCTCCTGGGACTCTGAGAGCCGTACGTTATTCCCTATTCTTCATAATTGGTAAACTGCATACTTTTAATTGAGAGCCGAGGCCTCAATTTTTCTGATTATTTGGAAAAGTTAGCACCTGAGTTCTAACTTCATGTATCAGTCGATATGTTATATGGATCTCAAACAGGAACACATTATATATATGGAAGGTTTGCAGTATATAAGGAGACGATAGTGTCAAGTTTAATAACAGAACTAGAAAAGGTGCATACATGTTACATGACTCCGGATACCATCAGCTATCCACTGTGTTGATGCACAAATTGTCTGTTAAATGTATTTCAAAACTAGGACAGGGGTACCATCTAGTGGTCACAATGAGTTCCTTTCCCATATTTCAATTATCATTCAAATCAATTCACTCAACATTAGAACAAGCCAGTGGTAAAAAATTCATTGGTCTAGAAATTTGTTACACCCGCAAAACAGGCACCTGGAATCGCGATGAGCGATCAACCCATGGAGAGGAATGCAGGCAGCACGCAAACTTCCTGCTGCCTGCTCAATTCCATGATTGTGGCATTCAGCCCAATGCTGAATGCACTGCTGAGTGGCTGAACATTCAGCAGGTGCCCTAAGTTTGTGCAAGTCTAGCACCACTAAAAGCTAGTCTGCACCTCTTAAAGGGGAGGGGCATTCTGTCTGCAGCAGCTCATTCAACTGGCTGGGTGCACAAGAACAACAATTAATGATGGCACAACTGGGGAGAGAGCAGTAACAAAGGTTCTCAGATGCAACATAGAGGCCTTAGTGCAGGAGGTGGGTAGGAGGAGAAAGGTCCTTTTTTCATCGGGAGTCAGGAGGACCTCCAGGCAAAATCACAAACAGAAAATGGAACAGATAGCCATAGTTGTCAATGCCAGCAGTGTAGCCCTGAAGACCTGGCAGCAGTGCCACAAGAAGTTTAATGACCTCACATGAGTGGTCAAGGTGAATGAATTCATCCTCAAGTACCATATCCCACCAACTGCACACTAGTCTCACACAGTGCTCAATGGACGACACTCCATCACTCACCTACTAATAATCTCTACCAAACACGACTTGCATTCATAGTTTCACCTCACTTGCACACACTTACCACTGCTGCAAGCCTCACACCCATATTTCACAGCTTGAATCTATTGTCAACTATTCAACTATGACAGGCACAACACCCAAAGACATTGCATCACACTCACTGACACACTTCCCTTTTTGCAGGAAAAGGTGGTGCATAACAGACATCAGCAGACCTTAACTGGCGGGGGCACAGCCTCGCCTGCATCACCTCACCCTCTTGGAGCAGATGGTACTGGCCATTCTTGGCATGGTTGAGCCAGTGGCGGGGCAGAAGGAATGGAAGACGCCGGTATCCTCAAATGTTACCCTCCTTCTCACATCCCACTTTCCCCTCATCCCACAATTTCTTCTAATTTATAATTTGCACATAGTGCAAGCATGCATCTCTTGCTTTTCACCCCTCCCCTCACCCTTGTGCCTTTCTCATTTCAGATGCCCAAGAAATCCAACTTACCCAGCCAGTGGTCGAACAACAAGAGGGAGAGTAAAGTGAAGAAGAAGAAACACCTTCACTCGATTTTAAACTCCCAGCCACCAACTCAGATACTGACATTCCGTGAGGATAGGTTAGACACAGGATCTGCATGTGGTGAGACACCGGGCATGAGTGGGCTGCAGCCAGGGTAGGGGACAAGGGGAGCTCAGGTGCCAGTTCAGTGGAGGGCGAGGTTGCACACAAGTTCTTCTGCACAGGACTCAGATGAAGACCTCGATAGGGCAGCCTACAGAAGAACGCTGATTGGTGCATTGGCGGGTCTGCCAGAAAGCCTGAGTGCAATGTGCTGACGTGGATAGAGAACTGGTTGGCAGACAGGAAGCTAAGAGTAGGAATAAATGGTTCCATTTCAGAATGGCAAGCAGTGACTAGTGGGGTATCGCAAGGTTCCGTGCTAGGACCTCAGCTAGTTACAATATACATTAATGATTTAGATGAAGGAATTGAAGGTAATATCTCCAAGTTTGCAGATGACACTAAGCTGGGTGGCTGTGTGAACTGTGAGGAGGATGATAAGAGGCTGCAGAGTGACTTGGACAGGTTATGTGAGTGGGCAAATGCATGGCAGATGCAGTATGATGCAGATAAATGTGAGGTTATCCACTTTGGTGGTAAAAACAGGAAGGCAGATTATTATCTGAATGGTGACAGATTAGTAAAAGGGGAGGTACAACGAGACCTGGGTGTCATGGTACATCAGTCATTGAAAGTTGGCATACAGGTACAGCAGGCGGTGAAGAAGGCAAATGGCATGTTGGCCTTCATAGTGAGAAGATTTGAGTACAGGAGCAGGGAGGTCTTACTGCAGTTGTACAGGGTCTTGGTGAGGCCACACCTTGAATATTGTGTACAGTTTTGGTCTCCTAATCTGAGGAAGGACATTCTTGTTATTGAGGGAGTGCAGCGAAGGTTCATCAGACTGATTCCCGGGATGACAGGACTGACATATGAAGAAAGACTGGATCGACTAAGCTTATTTTCAATGGAATTTAGAAGAATGAGAGGGTGTCTCACAGAAACATATAAAATTCTGACGGGATTGGACAGGTTAGATGCAGGAAGAATGTTCCCGATTTTGGGAAAGTCCAGAACCAGGGGTCTAAGGATAAGGGGTAAGCCATTTAGGACCGAGATGAGGAGAAACTTCTTCACTCAGAGTTGTGAGCATGTGGAATTCTCTACCACAGAAAGTTGTTGAGGCCAATTCATTAGATATATTCAAAAGGGAGTTAGATGTGGCCCTTATGGCTAAAGGGGTCAAGGGGTATGGAGAGAAAGCAGGAGTGGGGTACCGAAGTGCATTATCATATTAAATGGTGGTGCAGGCTCGAAGGGCCGAATGGTCTACTCCTGCACCTATTTTCTATGTTTCTATGTCAAGTAGCATGGAGGAGTCCAGTTCCAGCCGTGCACAGGGCTTTGGGCAGAACTTGGAGCCCATCCTTTCCAGCGTGGAAGGACCAGACAGATCCATTAGTGCACTTCTGGGCCCAACCATCAAGCTGCTTCGGATGGCCGATGTCTCAGATTCCATTGCAGCACCAGCACAAACTACCCAATGTCTGAGTGCTGCAATGGAATCTCAGACTGAATTCATGCAAGTTCGGCTGGCTGCCACCCAAACTCAGGCTGCTGCCATCATGGCTGGGTTTACCAGTGTGGAAAGGGGCTAGCAGGATGTCACAGCAATTCAGCAATCTGTACTGCAGCAGATTACTGGGCTGCTGAGGCGCTGTCCCTGGGGAGTGGCAATGGGTCACCCTGCTGTCCTGTCTCAGTATGACAGCATTCGTCCTCCCACCACTGCCACTCCACCAGTGTCCTTGCTGTTGTCTGTGAGCCAGGAAACCCAGACTGCTGCCGCCCATGCCGAGGTGATGCAGTCCAAAGCTTGGCATACTCGGCCTAGAGATCCTCGAGGTCGTTCCCCAAGGCCATCTGCAGTCTTCCCCACTGAAAGTCAGCAGCCTTCCACCAGCCATGCTGTAGCCACTGGGGCAGCACTGCGTAGGAGCACTAGGGCAGGCAAAGGCACACACAGGATAGTCAATAAGGGAATGCACAAGTGTGATTAGTTAAATTTTTGATGTAATATTGGATGGATATATGGATAAAATTGGATTGGAAAGTTTGCTTTGTGGCGACTTTTATTTCAGCCTGGTGGCTAAGTTGATGCTGTGATTGACAGTAACAGGGAAGGTAAGGTGAAGACTAATGTTGAATGGAGAATTGGGGGTGCATTCCCTCGTACTACAGGCGGATGATTAGATCCCAGATATCCAGACCAGAAAAGTGCTGTCTGGTTGCCTCCTTCCAATCTGCTTTTGCATCCTCCTCCTCCTGCTCTCTGGTGGCGAGGGCTCTGCCCTCCTGATGGCCAGGTTGGGAAGGATACTGCAGACCATGACGAATCGGGTCAGGCGCTCTGGTGAGACCTGTAGGGCTACTCCAGAGCTATCCAAGCAGCGGAACCATTGCTTCAGCACCCCCGTGGTCTGATCTATGAAGTTTTGTGTGGCAACATGGCTTTCATTCTCTGCATGCACACGTGCGGCTGGGTTGTGGAGCGGAGTAATGAGCCAGGTGGTCAAGAGATTGCCCATGTCGCCCAGTAGCCACCCTGTGGTTTGTCTTGGTGGCTCAAAGATTGAGGGAACAGCAGACTGGCGCAGAATAAAAGCATCATGCTTGCTGCCAGGATACCGGGCATTTACCATCATGATGTGCTGAGCATGTGATAACACACCAACTGCACATTCAGCAAGTGATAACATTTGCAGTTGCGGGACAACTCAGCATTTATATACGATGCTTGCAAAGCCATGTGCATGCAGCCGATGGCGCCCTACACCATGAGGAAGTCTGCTATCCTGACAACGCCATGTACATACTCCATCTGCTTGTCTCTGACCAGAGAGAAGCAGATGATGATGTCCCCTCTCCTGGCATAAAGAGCTTCTATCACCTCTCTTAGGCAGCAGCGGATGCTGAACTGGAAAATGTTATAGGTGTCGCCGGCTCCAGCCTGGAAGGATCTCGATGCTAAGAAATTCAGGACCATGGTTACCTTCACAGCCACCGACAGCACTGTCCTTGCCCTGGAGTGAGGCTGCAGGTCTGGTTGAAAGAGGTGGCACAGTTCTGTGAGCAGCTCCTTCATAAATCGCAGGTACCTCACACACTGCTCCTGGCTCAGGTTGAAGTATGAGAACTGCTCTCGGAAGACCTTAGGTGGGTAAGACCTCCTGCTGAGATCCCTTCTCCCCCTCCTTCTTCTCCATCTGCAAGCAGCTTGTCCTCTTCTTCACTGCCTCTGCTCCATCTCGCTGTCATGCTGCAGGCCAAGGGGGATGACAACTGGAGCACCCAACTCTAGAAAGCTACAAACAGTTGCACAATTCACACAAAGCCAGTAGAAATCAAAAAGCAAGTTACTTGTTGTTGATGATTCCTTTAAATATCTTTGGTGGGTGTTCCTTCCTGCTGCTGAACACATGTTCAGCTGTGCGAGGTTAAGAGACGGCGTTAGCCCCAGTGATGATGACAAAAATGGCAGCACCGACGTCAAATCAGCATTGCACACTTATCTGCCTACTTACCATACTTCGAGTGCACACTCCTAATGGCCGCCCTGCCACCCTCACCAAGATGGTGTCCGCTGCAGCCCGCATCAGAAGAGTGCGCACGCTGCTCAGACAACATTTTGGTCCCAATTCGGCACATCTAAAGCGCCCTTGGGCGCCATGCAACCGAATTTCTAGGCGGTGAACTATTAGGCCAGTTATAAGGAAATTCTTCTTCATACAGAGAGTGAGAAAAAACCTTGAAATCATTAAGAAACAATCGGATGCTACTAGAGGCAGATGTGTGATTAAGAATGGCCGAATGACCTTCCTCGTCTGTACTTACCTTATGATCGTGATTTTATGAATGTCAAAGGAATTTATATCAGCACTACTATTAATAAAGATAATCCAATCCTTGCCATAATTTTTGTAGTGCAACACAGCTACAGGATGGCCATTTGACAGTTAATTCTTTTTTGGCAACAGAAGTGAAAACTGGGTGCGGTAATTGACACAAAACAGTTTAATTACTTTGGGTTCTACAGAGTTTGTAAGTATTTTAATAGGTGTCGTGGAACTGCACACTGGTACAATGATGTGGTTGCTGTGGTGCGCCTCTCTTCTGCGAATCCTGACCCCCTACGCCCAAGTCAGTCAGAAACGTTATGATGGGTGAGTAACCAAAAGATTTTAGTTGCAGTACTACTGAAGGTAATGGCCCTGAACATCTCCAGGGGTTCTCCCAGTCTCCCAACGGAACTCAGGCGGGGGACCAGGAGCAACACACCCCAAAAATACCCAAGACCCATGTAACTTGGTTATGTTAAACATTTGCCATTCCTTTGGGGGTTCCGCTGGTTTCCTGCAGAAAATACGGTGGAAGGCTGGGAAGATACGCGCTGAATTTTAGGGGCAACATAATGGGGTATGATAAGATATTGGACCAAGTTGCACCCATTGTACAGGCATAATAGGGACCATTGGCAAGGACGCTTGAAAAACCTCTGACTTGAAATTGGGTCAGACCATTTATCAGGCGTACCTGGCAGCCGCCTAAAACATGCATATATCAATGAGGAAGCAAATTCCTGTTTTAGGCCCCCTGCTATGAGATGAGTACGCCTGCTCAGCTTACCTGATCAGTGGCTGCTGCCGCCTAAACTGCTGCCAAAAAAAGGTGAGTTTTTATAAAATGATCATTCAAAAATTATTCTTGTGCAGCCAGGCGGAGCACGAACACTCGCCTAACCACCGACTTGACAGTATCCTGATTGACTAGCCTTCCCCATGGAAGGGCACAGACAAATTTCTACTCCACTTACCATTTGCCTGAAAATAATTAAATACAACAGTAAATCTGCAGTTCCAGTGACGAACCCACCCAGTAACTCAAAGATTGTAAGTGCATTCTGCAAGCAGTCCTGCGGATCGTCTCCCACACCTGTGTGATGAAATAGCTCATTAAGGATATATCTACACCATGAATGTAGTGTCAGTGTCAAGCAATTTCACGGTGCACTTAAAGGGGCAACATTTCCTCTGCTATTGTGCCCTAGCTTAACTCTAGCAGGTGGCAGATGTGGTCAAAGTTTGGGTGGGGACACTTCCCACCGGCTCCATGCTAATTCTGTAATTTCTTGCCGCATGTGGCATTGGGTTTTAAGCTTGCCTGCCCAAATATGAAATGTAAACAATGGGAATAGGTCTTAAGATGTGTTTCCTATCATTTGCCCCATTACAAAGCCAGCGCTAGCAACACCTTGTGCTCCTGATGTATAGTAATGTTATTGTGAGCAGTGGAGGATTTAAAATTCACTCCCCAGGGAGTGTAATCAATTGCAAGGCATCTTCCTCTGGCTCTCGTTTTGTAAACGCTTTTTAAAAAAAAAATCTATATTGTCATTGGCTTCTGTCCGATCCCTAGGCCTGCAGCAGTGATACCCTTCCCTCCTCCATCATGTGCTCTCCACTGCAGGAGGGGATGAGAGCAGGGACTGCAGGGAGCATGAGCAAACTGACCACAGCACCGTGGTACAGGGGGCCATACAAATGAGGGAGTAAAAAGAAATGATGTAGTGGTAGGGGACAGTATAGTTAGGGGGATAGATGCAGTTCTCTGCAGCCGAGAGTATGAGTGCCGAAGGCTGTGTTGCCCAGTGCCAGGGTTAAGGACATCACCTCTGGGCTGGAGAAAACTTGCAGTGGGAGGGGGAAGATTTGGTTATTGTGGTCCAAGTAGGTACCAATGACATGGATAGGACAAAGAAAGGTGTTCTGCTGAGGGAGTATGAACAGCTCAATCCCCCCACCCACCCTCGAGTTTCCCCTTCCCATGCCGACTCTCCATCTCACCCCCGCCCTCCCCAACTCTCCATCTCCCTCCCCACCACAACCCCCGGACTCTATCTTCCTCCCAACAATCCACTGGACTCTCCTTCCCTTCCCCCAGACTCTTTCCCTCCCTCCCCCGATTTTCTTTCTTTCCCTCCCTCCCCGACTCTCTTTCCCTCCCTCCCCCGACTCCCTCTCTCCCCCCAACGGACACTCTCCTCTCCTCCCCCCGACTCACTCCACCCCCCCCCCACGACTCTCTCCTCCCCCCCACGACTCTCTCCTCCCCCCCCCCCACGACTCTCTCCTCCCCCCCCCCCACGACTCTCTCCTCCCCCCCACGACTCTCTCCTCCCCCCCCCCCAAGACTCTCTCCTCGACCCCCAAGACTCTCTCCTCCCCCCCCACGACTCTCTCCTCCGCCCCGACTCTCTCCTTCCCCTCCCCGCAACTCTCTGCCCTCCACCCCCACCGAATCTCTCATCCCCTCCCGCCACTGACTCTCTCCTCCCCCCCAACTCTCTCCTGTCCTTCCGCCCCCCGACTCTCTCCTTCCGCCCCCCGACTCTCTCCTTCCGCCCCTCGACTCTCTCCTCCCCCCCCGACTATCTCCTCCTCCCCCCCCGACTTTCTCCTCCCCCCCCCGACTCTCTCCTCCCCCCCGACTCTCTCTCCTCTGCACCCCCGACTCTCTCCCCGCCCCCGACCATTTCAGCACCCAGAAACTCTATCTCTCCGCACCCCCCTGACCCTCTCCCCCACCCCCAACTCTCTCCTCCCTCCCCCCCGAATCTCTCCTCCCCTCACCCCCCCGACTCTCTCCTCCCTCCCTCCCCCGATTATCTCCTCCCCTCCCCCCCTGAATCGCTCCTCTCTCCTCCCCCCCGACTCTCTCTTTCCCCCCCGACTCTCTCCTCCCCCCCCGACTCTCTCCTCCCCCCCCCCGACTCTCTCCTCCCCCCCCGACTCTCTCCTCCTCCCCCCGACTCTGTCCTCCGCCCCGACTCTCTCCTCCTCCCCCCCCGACTCTCTCCTCCGCCCCGACTCTCTCCTCCTCCCCCCCCGACTCTCTCCTCCCCCTGACTCTCTCCTCCACCCCCCCCCCGACTCTCTCCTCCTCCCCCCGACTCTCTCCTCCTCCCCCCCCGACTCTCTCCTCCTCCCCCCGTCTCTCTCCTCCCGCCCCGTCTCTCTCCTCCCCCCCCCCGACTCTCTCCTCCCTCCCGCCCCGACTCTCTCCTCCCACCACCCCCCCGAATCTCTCCTCCCATCCCCGCTCCCGACTATCTCCTCCCCTCCCCCCCGACTCTCTCCTCCCTCCCGCCCCGACTCTCTCCTCCCTCCTCCCCCCGACTCTCTCCTCCCCCCCGACTCTCACCCCGCCCCCAACCATCTCAGCACACAGAAACTCTTTCTCTCCACCCCCGCAACCCTCTCCCCCCCGACTCTCTCCTCCCTCCCTCCCCCCCGACTCTCTCCTCCCTCCCTCCCTCCCGACTCTCTCCTCCCTCCCTCCCTCCCGACTCTCTCCTGCCCCCCTTCGACTCTCTCCTCCCCCCGACTCTCTCCTCCTCCCCCCGCGACTCTCTCCTCCTCCCCCCCGACTCTCTCCTCCGCCCCGACTCTCTCCTCCCCCCCCCGACTCTCTCCTCCCCCCGCCGACTCTCTCCTCTCCCCACCCCCGACTCTCTCCTCTCCTTCCCCCCCGACTCTCTCCTCTCCCCACCCCCGACTCTCTCCTCTCCTTCCCCCCCGACTCTCTCCTGCCCCCCTTCGACTCTCTCCTCCGCCACGACTCTCTCCTCCTTCCCCCCCGACTCTATCCTCCTCCCCCCCCGACTCTCTCCTCCCCCCCCCGACTCTCTCCTCCCCCCCCCGACTCTCTCCTCCTCCCCCCCGACTCTCTCCTCCTACCCCCCGACTCTCTCCTCCTCCACCACCGACTCTCTCCTCCTTCCCCCCCGACTCTATCCTCCTCCGCCCCGACTCTCTCCTCCTCCCCCCCGACTCCATCCTCCTCCGCCCCGACTCTCTCCTCCTCCCCCCCGACTCTCTCCTCCTCCACCACAGACTCTCTCCTCCGCCCCGACTCTCTCCTCCTCCCCCCCCGACTCTCTCCTCCTCCCCCCGACTCTGTCCTCCGCCCCGACTCTCTCCTCCTCCCCCGCCGACTCTCTCCTCCGCCCCGACTCTCTCCTCCTCCCCCCCGAATCTCTCCTCCCCTCACCCCCCCGACTCTCTCCTCCCTCCCTCCCCCGATTATCTCCTCCCCTCCCCCCCGAATCGCTCCTCTCTCCTCCCCCCCGACTCTCTCTTTCCCCCCCGACTCTCTCCTCCCCCCCGACTCTCTCCTCCCCCCCCGACTCTCTCCTCCCCCCCCCCGACTCTCTCCTCCCCCCCCGACTCTCTCCTCCTCCCCCCGACTCTGTCCTCCGCCCCGACTCTCTCCTCCTCCCCCCCGACTCTCTCCTCCGCCCCGACTCTCTCCTCCTCCCCCCCGACTCTCTCCTCCCCCCGACTCTCTCCTCCACCCCCCCCCGACTCTCTCCTCCTCCCCCCGACTCTCTCCTCCTCCCCCCCGACTCTCTCCTCCTCCCCCCGTCTCTCTCCTCCCGCCCCGTCTCTCTCCTCCCCCCCCCCGACTCGCTCCTCCCTCCCGCCCCGACTCTCTCCTCCCACCCCCCCTCCGAATCTCTCCTCCCATCCCCGCTCCCGACTATCTCCTCCCCTCCCCCCCGACTCTCTCCTCCCTCCCGCCCCGACTCTCTCCTCCCTCCTCCCCCCGACTCTCTCCTCCCCCCCCGACTCTCACCCCGCCCCCAACCATCTCAGCACACAGAAACTCTTCTCTCCACCCCCCCAACCCTCTCCCCACCGACTCTCTCCACCCTCCCTCCCCCCCGACTCTCTCCTCCCCCCGACTCTCTCCTCCTCCCCCCCGACTCTCTCCTCCTCCACCACCGACTCTCTCCTCCGCCCCGACTCTCTCCTCCTCCCCCCCCGACTCTCTCCTCCTGCCCCCGACTCTCTCCTCCGCCCCGACTCTCTCCTCCTCCCCCCCGACTCTCTCCTCCTCCCCCAGACTCTGTCCTCCGCCCCGACTCTCTCCTCCTCCCCCCCGACTCTCTCCTCCGCCCCGACTCTCTCCTCCTCCCCCCCGACTCTCTCCTCCCCCCGACTCTCTCCTCCTCCCCCCCCGACTCTCTCCTCCTCCCCCACCGACTCTGTCCTCCGCCCCGACTCTCTCCCCTCCTCCCCCCGACTCTCTCCTCCCCCTTTCCCCCCCACGACTCTCTCCTCCCCCCCCACGACTCTCTCCTCCGCCCCGACTCTCTCCTTCCCCTCCCCCCAACTCTCTGCCCTCCACCCCCACCGAATCTCTCATCCCCCCCCGCCACTGACTCTCTCCTCCCTCCTCTCTCCTGTCCTTCCGCCCCCCGACTCTCTCCTTCCGCCCCCCGACTCTCTCCTTCCGCCCCTCGACTCTCTCCCTCCCCCCCCGACTATCTCCTCCTCCCCCCCCGACTTTCTCCTCCCCCCCCCGACTCTCTCCTCCCCCCCGACTCTCTCTCCTCTGCACCCCCGACTCTCTCCCCGCCCCCGACCATTTCAGCACCCAGAAACTCTATCTCTCCGCACCCCCCTGACCCTCTCCCCCACCCCCAACTCTCTCCTCCCTCCCCCCCGAATCTCTCCTCCCCTCACCCCCCCGACTCTCTCCTCCCTCCCTCCCCCGATTATCTCCTCCCCTCCCCCCCGAATCGCTCCTCTCCTCCCCCCCCGACTCTCTCCTTCCCCCCCGACTCTCTCCTTCCCCCCCCCGACTCTCTCCTCCCCCCCGATCCTTCTCCCCCCCCGACTCTCTCCTCCTCCCCCCGACTCTCTCCTCCACCCCCCCCGACTCTCTCCTCCTCCCCCCGACTCTCTCCTCCTGCCCCCCGACTCTCTCCTCCCCCCGACTCTCTCCTCCACCCCGACTCTCTCCTCCTCCCCCCCCGACTCTCTCCTCCCCCCCGACTCTCTCCTCCCCCCCCCGACTCTCTCCTCCCCCCCGACTCTCTCCTCCTCCCCCCCGACTCTCTCCTCCTCCACCCCCGACTCTCTCCTCCGCCCGACTCTCTCCTCCTCCCCACCCGACTCTCTCCTCCTCCCCCCGACTCTGTCCTCCGCCCCGACTCTCTCCTCCTCCCCCGCCGACTCTCTCCTCCGCCCCGACTCTCTCCTCCTCCCCCCCGACTCTCTCCTCCTCCCCCAGACTCTGTCCTCCGCCCCGACTCTCTCCTCCTCCCCCCCGACTCTCTCCTCCGCCCCGACTCTCTCCTCCTCCCCCCGACTCTCTCCTCCCCCCGACTCTCTCCTCCTCCCCCCCTGACTCTCTCCTCCTCCCCCCCGACTCTGTCCTCCGCCCCGACTCTCTCCTCCTCCCCCCCGACTCTCTCCTGCCCCCGACTCTCTCCTCCTCCCCCCCCCACGACTCTCTCCTCCCCCCCCCACGACTCTCTCCTCCGCCCCGACTCTCTCCTTCCCCTCCCCCCAACTCTCTGCCCTCCACCCCCACCGAATCTCTCATCCCCCCCCGCCACTGACTCTCTCCTCCCCCCCAACTCTCTCCTGTCCTTCCGCCCCCCGACTCTCTCCTTCCGCCCCCCGACTCTCTCCTTCCGCCCCTCGACTCTCTCCTCCCCCCCGACTATCTCCTCCTCCCCCCCCGACTTTCTCCTCCTCCCCCCGACTCTCTCCTCCCCCCCGACTCTCTCTCCTCTGCACCCCCGACTCTCTCCCCGCCCCCGACCATTTCAGCACCCAGAAACTCTATCTCTCCGCACCCCCCTGACCCTC
This sequence comes from Pristiophorus japonicus, assembly GCF_044704955.1. NCBI lineage: Eukaryota > Metazoa > Chordata > Chondrichthyes > Pristiophoridae > Pristiophorus > Pristiophorus japonicus. The sequence continues at coordinate 170,703,668 of NC_091979.1, read as the reverse complement.
TCCCCCACCCCCACTCTCTCCTCCATCCCCCCCCGAATCTCTCCTCCCCTCACCCCCCCGACTCTCTCCTCCCTCCCTCCCCCGATTATCTCCTCCCCTCCCCCCCGAATCGCTCCTCTCTCCTCCCCCCCGACTCTCTCCTTCCCCCCCGACTCTCTCCTTCCCCCCCCCGACTCTCTCCTCCCCCCCCGACTCTCTTCTCCTCCCCCCCGACTCTCTCCTCCCCCCCCCGACTCTCTCCTCCCCCCCCCCCGACTCTCTCCTCCCCCCCCGACTCTCTCCTCCCCCCCCCTGACTCTCTCCTCCCCCCCCGACTCTCTTCTCCTCCGCCCCGACTCTCTCCTCCTCCCCCGACTCTCTCCTCCTCCCCCCCGACTCTCTCCTCCCCCCCCCCGACTCTCTCCTCCCCCCCCCCGACTCTCTCCTCCCCCCCCGACTCTCTTCTCCTCCGCCCCGACTCTCTCCTCCTCCCCCCGACTCTCTCCTCCTCCCCCCGACTCTCTCCTCCACCCCCCCGACTCTCTCCTCCTCCCCCCGACTCTCTCCTCCTGCCCCCCGACTCTCTCCTCCCCCCGACTCTCTCCTCCACCCCCCCCGACTCTCTCCTCCTCCCCCCCGACTCTCTCCTCCTCCCCCCGACTCTCTCCTCCACCCCCCCCGACTCTCTCCTCCTCCCCCCGTCTCTCTCCTCCCGCCCCGTCTCTCTCCTCCCCCCCCCGACTCTCTCCACCCTCCCGCCCCGACTCTCTCCTCCCACCCCCCCGAATCTCTCCTCCCATCCCCGCTCCCGATTATCTCCTCCCCTCCCCCCCGACTCTCTCCTCCCTCCCGCCCCGACTCTCTCCTCCCTCCTCCCCCCCGACTCTCTCCTCCCCCCCCCGACTCTCACCCCGCCCCCAACCATCTCAGCACACAGAAACTCTTTCTCTCCACCCCCCAACCCTCTCCCCCCCGACTCTCTCCTCCCTCCCTCCCTCCCGACTCTCTCCTCCCCACGACTCTCTCCTGCCCCCCTTCGACTCTCTCCTCCCCCCGACTCTCTCCTCCTCCCCCCGCGACTCTCTCCTCCTCCCCCCCGACTCTCTCCTCCGCCCCGACTCTCTCCTCCTCCCCCCCCGACTCTCTCCTCCTCCCCCCCCGACTCTCTCCTCCTCCCCCCCGACTCTCTCCTCCTCCCCCCCGACTCTCTCCTCCTCCCCCCCCGACTCTCTCCTCCTCCCCCCCGACTCTATCCTCCCCCCCCCCCGACTCTCTCCTCCCCCCCGACTCTCTCCTCCCCCCCCGACTCTCTCCTCTCCCCACCCCCGACTCTCTCCTCTCCTTCCCCCCGACTCTCTCCTCCCCCCGACTCTCTCCTCCGCCCCGACTCTCTCCTCCTCCCCCCCCGACTCTATCCTCCTCCCCCCCCCGACTCTCTCCTCCCCCCCCCGACTCTCTCCTCCTCCCCCCGACTCTATCCTCCTCCCCCCCCCGACTCTCTCCTCCTCCCCCCCGACTCTCTCCTCCTCCACCCCCGACTCTCTCCTCCTCCCCCCGACTCTCTCCTCCCCCCCCCGACTCTATCCTCCTCCCCCCCCGACTCTCTCCTCCTCCCCCCGACTCTATCCTCCTCCGCCCCGACTCTCTCCTCCTCCCCCCCGACTCTCTCCTCCTCCACCCCCGACTCTCTCCTCCGCCCGACTCTCTCCTCCTCCCCCCCGACTCTCTCTCCTCCCCCCGACTCTGTCCTCCGCCCCGACTCTCTCCTCCTCCCCCGCCGACTCTCTCCTCCGCCCCGACTCTCTCCTCCTCGCCCCCGACTCTCTCCTCCCCCCGACTCTCTCCTCCCCCACCGACTCTCTCCTCCTCCCCCCCCGACTCTCTCCTCCCGCCCGACTCTCTCCTCCTCCCCCCCGACTCTCTCCTCCCCCCGACTCTCTCCTCCTCCCCCCCGACTCTCTCCTCCCCCCGACTCTCTCCTCCTCCCCCCCCGACTCTCTCCTCCTCCCCGCCGACTCTCTCCTCCGCCCCGACTCTCTCCTCCTCCCCCCCGACTCTCTCCTCCCCCGACTCTCTCCTCCTCCCCCCCCGACTCTCTCCTCCTCCCCCCCGACTCTCTCCTCCGCCCCGACTCTCTCCTCCTCCCCCCCGACTCTCTCCTCCTCCCCCCCCCACGACTCTCTCCTCCCCCCCCACGACTCTCTCCTCCGCCCCGACTCTCTCCTTCCCCTCCCCCCAACTCTCTGCCCTCCACCCCCACCGAATCTCTCATCCCCTCCCGCCACTGACTCTCTCCTCCCCCCAACTCTCTCCTGTCCTTCCGCCCCCCGACTCTCTCCTTCCGCCCCCCGACTCTCTCCTTCCGCCCCTCGACTCTCTCCTCCCCCCCGACTATCTCCTCCTCCCCCCCCGACTTTCTCCTCCCCCCCCCGACTCTCTCCTCCCCCCGACTCTCTCTCCTCTGCACCCCCGACTCTCTCCCCGCCCCAGACCATTTCAGCACCCAGAAACTCTATCTCTCCGCACCCCCCTGACCCTCTCCCCCACCCCCAACTCTCTCCTCCCTCCCCCCCGAATCTCTCCTCCCCTCACCCCCCCGACTCTCTCCTCCCTCCCGCCCCGACTCTCTCCTCCCTCCTCCCCCCGACTCTCTCCTCCCCCCCCGACTCTCACCCCGCCCCCAACCATCTCAGCACACAGAAACTCTTTCTCTCCACCCCCCCAACCCTCTCCCCCCCGACTCTCTCCTCCCTCCCTCCCTCCCGACTCTCTCCTGCCCCCCTTCGACTCTCTCCTCCCCCCGACTCTCTCCTCCTCCCCCCGCGACTCTCTCCTCCTCCCCCCGACTCTCTCCTCCTCCCCCCCCGACTCTCTCTCCTCCCCCCCGAATCTCTCCTCCTCCCCCCCGACTCTCTCCTCCTCCCCCCCGACTCTCTCCTCCCCCCCCGACTCTCTTCTCCTCCGCCCCGACTCTCTCCTCCTCCCCCCGACTCTCTCCTCCTCCCCCCGACTCTCTCCTCCACCCCCCCCGACTCTCTCCTCCTCCCCCCGACTCTCTCCTCCTGCCCCCCGACTCTCTCCTCCCCCCGACTCTCTCCTCCACCCCCCCGACTCTCTCCTCCTCCCCCCCGACTCTCTCCTCCTCCCCCCGACTCTCTCCTCCACCCCCCCCGACTCTCTCCTCCTCCCCCCGTCTCTCTCCTCCCGCCCCGTCTCTCTCCTCCCCCCCCCGACTCTCTCCTCCCTCCCGCCCCGACTCTCTCCTCCCTCCTCCCCCCGACTCTCTCCTCCCCCCCGACTCTCACCCCGCCCCCAACCATCTCAGCACACAGAAACTCTTTCTCTCCACCCCCCCAACCCTCTCCCCCCCGACTCTCTCCTCCCTCCCTCCCTCCCGACTCTCTCCTCCCCCCCTTCGACTCTCTCCTCCCCCCGACTCTCTCCTCCTCCCCCCGCGACTCTCTCCTCCTCCCCCCGACTCTCTCCTCCCTCCCTCCCTCCCGACTCTCTCCTGCCCCCCTTCGACTCTCTCCTC